>NC_044206.1:7584333-8784333 GCF_900880675.1 Sparus aurata
TGAGTGTCGCTGGTGTCTGTAGTCAGTGTTGCTGGGAAACAAAGTGCTGAAAATAAACCGATACCCAGAAACAATAAACAAGATAATACGACATGTGGAGTTTGCAGATTTCTTCTTCTGTGGCTTCCTCTCACTTCCAAGTATACTGAAAGCATTCCTTGCAGCGTGCCATTCGATGTGTATCATCTTTTACCGGCAATGCCCTCTTACGAAACTCGATTCTGTGGAAGCTACAATAACAGCCTCTGATTCAAATTTAGCTGGAATGATTACATTATTGCATGCAAGCTGCAGATGGTCTCTGTGTTTGATTTAAGGCTTTGATGAGGCACAATTTCATGTTGACCCGACTGAAACACCTGTTATATAACTAGTGTATGGATTGCTATGAAAATCGGCACAAGCATTCATGATTCCCTGAGGATGAATCCTACAGATGTAGGCATTCCCCCTTTAGGCGCCAGCGTCCGTTTTATGTTTGGTTCAATTTACGTTTTCACAGCTATTGGATGGACTGCCATTACATTTGCTAGATATGTTCTTGGTCCCCAGAGGACATATCCTGATGACTTTCGTGATCCCCTGACTTCATTTTACACCAGCGTGAGGGGGAAAAAATGACATTACTATCAGCATTAGTTGTTCTTTTCACATTTGTTACACGTCTATCTGATGTGAATATCGCAGAAATGATCACTGACAGATTTTATTCACATTACATTTGGTCATTTTTGTTGAATTATGGAAAGTACAGATTCTTGTTTGTACAGTGTTGGAAACATTTGGATGCTGAAATGTTATATATTATACCTTTAAGTGCTAATTAATATATGCAAATGCAAATGAAAAACTAAGATGGTAAAAACGTCATCATTGGTACACATCATCATGTTAGTGTTGTCGGATGTTAGCAATCAGCTCGAAGCACAATGTTAAACACAGCCTGACAGAGCTGAACATGAAAAAATGTGTGATTAACATTTACATTTTGAGTTTCATGTGGGCATCTTGTCATTATCAAACTCATCTGACCTAAGGACCAAAAAACTACAAGACAAAAAAAATCTCCCATTTCCAAAGTATCACTGTAATAAGTGTACACCAGAATGGACCTCAAAGCCATAGCTGTCTGACAGTGGAAATAAAAATCAACTATCATGTCTTAGGAGAAATATTAGACCCGAAACAGAGCTAACTGAAGCTTATTTTCTTATAAAAAGCAAAGTAGCTCTTAGCCCCGAGTTTGGCATTGTGAAAGATGTCATCTGTTGGATTCCACATGGCTGCAGACAGCTCTGCAGCACGTGGATGCGGATGCCAGAATGTCTGTCTGAACGCTGCAGTGAAATACTGCCTGTGAAATACGAGGCTGTCAAACGTCTCCTAATTTAGCACCATGAAACAAAGTGTTTCCAGTGATGTTTTTACAGGGGGCTGGAGTCGGGGGGCCGAGAGGCGCTTTCGGTCGTATGAAGTGCTAGTCCCTGGGGGGAGGTTAAAGCTGCTACCTAATCAGGAGTTTAGACTACAAAGGCATTTTTTTTCTTGGTAATTGGAACCAGTTTAAAAGCCAGGGTGAAGGTATGTCTCGAGAAAAATCTCTGAGGGAAATCTGTGGCATCTGATGAATGGGCTCTCAGATGAGGCATTAGTGGTGTTTGAAATAAGACAAACATTTCTGGGTAAAGGCTGAATCGATGCAAAGAGTTGACTAGTTTTGATCGAGCTCAGCGGGCAGTGTTGACGGTAGGTGGCGGAACACATTGGGGGGGGGGGGGGGGGTTCTGGGGGATGTTCCTGGGGTATTCAAGCTATGCGTGTCAGAGTGGCAACAGGACGGAGGTCATCGCTCATCCAGGGTCTTTAATCTTCACTCCCTCTCCTGTCCAATCTACCCGTCTGTCTTTGCCGTCTCCGCTCATCTCCGCTCGCTCGTCTCCCTTTCACCTTTTTTCGCTTTTCCTCTCTCGCCTCCTCCTCGTGACGGATGGGGTAAGAAAAACAACGTGGAAGGTGGATGGGAGGAGGCGAAGAGACATAGCAGCGTCCCATGTCAAATGTCAAAAAACAAAAGCCCTGAAAAAACAGACAGAGCCTCACTCTCCTGTCCGGGGCTGTAAAGGTGGGTGGCCCAAGCGACGAGATTGTGTTATTATCTGCGCGTGTGTGTGTGTATGTGTGTTTGTGTGACCCCCCACTGAACTGCGGAGGTTGCACAGGCGCGGAGACAAAATGGATGGCAGGGAGGAGAGGGGGGGTGAAGTAAACAGAAGCGAAGACAAGAGAGAAGAAGGGAGAGGAGAAAGAGTGGGGAGAGAAAAAAAAAAAGTTATGAAAACAAAAGTATTGTAGCAGATGGGGGCCAGGATTTACCTTGGAAACAGCATTACGGCACAGGGACTGGGGGGAGCGCCGAGGAGGGGCATGAGCCAAACTGGAGTTTATCACAATCTCTTGAGACTGGTGGAAATAGGAGGGGGGTGGGGGGGGGGAGGTCACAGGCGGCACTCACACAGCAGCAGCAGCAGCAGACACACTCCTTGCACACTGTGGGGGGAAGAGATATAAAAAGGGCTCCCAGGGAGAAAGAGCGGCCAGGCGAGCGTCCGAGCGGCCGTACTGCTCGTTTCCACCGCTGCGCGTCACCGAGTGTGTTTACCCGAGTGTTTGAGCGTGTGTGTGTGTGTGTGTGTGTGTGTGAAGGTGCACATGGGTATCTGAGATGAGCGCTGTCTACACCACAAAGGAATAAAGTCTGGCAGGTTGTTTTCCTTTTTTTTTTTCTTCCCTCCAAAAGATAAAAGGAAGGAGTGATTGACTGAAAGGAGGGAGTTTGGAAGACTTGCTGAAGCCCGTCTGTTCTCGAACCCCTAAAAACGGTGTTCAATTTTCAGGGGGGGTTTTTTGTAGGTTGAGTTGTTTACTCCTCTACCTCTAGAGTGCTTTTTTACTTCCACCACGGGGAGCCAAGAGGTGTCTTGAGGACTGCTTGCAGAGGCATTCCAACAAAAGCAGCAACAATTTAGTCGTTTTTCTTTTCTCTTCTACTTTGATCTGTCATTTGATGCGCAGACAGGATGGACACCTCACTTTTATCAGAGATAGACTACAATCAGACCTTTGTGGATGAGCACTTGTACTTGGAAGACTCTATCGATGGCTTCGGCATCACCATGGCTGTTCTCTACCTGGTGGTTTGCATCCTGGGACTGGCCGGCAACTCTCTCGTCATCGTTGCCATTCTGAAATTGGACAAGATGTCTTCGTCCACGACGGTGTACATTTTCAACCTGGCCCTGGCTGACGGACTCTTCATGGTCGGTCTTCCCTTCATAGCGTGCCAGAACTTCCAGAACCGCTGGATGTTCGGCGACACGGCGTGCAAAGTGGTCATGGTGCTGGACGGCATCAACCAGTTCACGAGTGTCTTCTGCCTGACGGTGATGAGCATCGACCGGTACATGGCGCTGGCCAACCCGCTCCAGTTTGCCCGCTGGAGGACGCCACGCTGCGCCAAGATCGTGTCGGCTTTCTTGTGGCTGTTCTCGCTCCTCACCATCCTTCCCATGGCGCTTCACTTCTCAGCTGATCGAGGCCTGTGTATACCAGACATTGTTTCAGACACCTGGTGGCTCGGCATCTTATCCTACACCTTCGTCATGGGCTTTGCCTTGCCTTTCACCATCATGACGGCCTCCTACACGGCGCTGCTAGTCACCCTGAGGTCCCAGCGGCTCAGAGCGACAACGCCGAACCAAGAGAGCCACCGGCTGGAGAGACAGGTCACCAAAATGGTGGTTGCAGTGGTGGTGGTGTTCGGGGTTTGCTGGCTGCCATTTTACACCTTCAACTTCTACTCCCTGTTTCAAAGTGGCCTGCTCCTGACCTTCGCCAGAGCTTTTGAGTTTGTGGTCCTGCTGTCGTACTCTTGGAGCTGCGCTAACCCCATCCTCTACGCCTGCCTCTCCGACACCTTCAGGAAACACTTCCGCACGCTCCTCTGCCCAGCTGCCAAGTCGTCTCCCAGCATGCAGTGCAACACTGAACGGTATGACTTAAACGACACAGGCGTGCGGGATGTGACCTTTCTGGCGTAGAGAGAAGATGAAAAACTGTCCCACCATTTTACTCCATTTCCATTACTCCGTGGTGCACTGCATGATACTTATTTACTCTTGGTTTGTAGATATGTGGTCAATTCTGATCTTGTTTTCTTAATTTTGTATTTCTCCAATTAGCTTGGAATGTATTGAGGGGACATTGTTTGCCTCCAAGAACAAAGTTGGACATATTTTTTGTTGATTTTCTTGTCTAAGTTGATCAGATACCCTTTCATTCTGACTGTACATGGTGTGGTTTGGTCTGTTGGCAAACAATCGCTAATGTGTTGATGTCATAGCTTTGTGACCAGCGCTGGTGGAACATCATACTAAATATTACACCAGAACCATCACTTTAACTCACACAAAGTCCACATTCAGAGTGCACTTTTTACTTTCACAATGAGTTAATTCCTTATTTCTGCCTCTTTTTTTTTTTTTCATTTTTCTGTCGCAGTTTGCTAAGCTTAAGCAACAAAAACACACAAAAAAAATGTGGTAAGGTTTAGGAAAAGGTGGTTAAAGCCATTGTTGGGGTTAAAATACATGTGCACCCTTTCACAACATCACCCAACTATTGGAAAGGAAAACTCCTCCAATGTATTATTGTAATGTAATGTAGCATTTTTGCAGTCTTTGCCCTCAGTCGCAGAGTGTTGACATTACAAAAACATGTGATTGGTCGGTTGTATGGATGGTCCTGGATCAACATCGATTGTGATGTTCCCCGGGAACAGCACCAACACGATGATATCAGATCATGGACTTTGGGTAGTGTGTTTGCAAGGCATGTACTGTCATCAGCACTTTCTCAAGCGAAGGGGATCGGGGGTTTAAAGAGATTGGGGTTTCCAAGACACTTGTGTGATCAAACATTTCACAGTTTGAGTACAGAGTGTGCAAATCTTTCTGGCCGCGCAGCTGAAAAGGTTGACCCCTTTTGTCCCTATGGAAACGAAAAAGACTAAAGAGTTTTTTAATAGAAAGAAAATTCTCATCAAACAGCGCCATTCAATTGGGCTTTCCATAACACCCACACTTTCTGACAAATCCCCCTGTCTTGATGGAGTACAGACCCACGAACTCGTTGTATAATATGTCTTCTAATGACCCAGGTGACTGAGGCGACCTGCTCTGCCGCATCTCTTGTAATCCGTCGTTTCAGCAGAACTAATGAAATGAGGCACAAGAGGGATGAAGTGTGGACAGGTGGAGTGTAAACAGAATAACGTGGATCGCACGCCTGTGGCCGAACACCAGCACAAAAACACACACACACACACACAGGCAGCCCCTCCACTGCCACAGCTGGATTACGTCCCGATGCCTCTGTGTGTAGATGTGTCGGATGTGTGTGTTTGTGCCTGGGTGGCCATGCACCTGTACTCGTGCATGCTGGGAACCCTGCGTGCCGCGGGCTTACTGTGGTATTCTGCTTGATCCTGATTCACTTAAGAGGATTTCCAAAAGATACAAGGTGAACAAGTATATTCACTTTATTCACGGAGGTTATTCCTACAGTATGAAGTGAGTGAAAAAAAAAACAACCTACCAGCACTTATTTTGTGTTAAAGCGAGCGTCATAATCTTTTTTCCTAAATTGCTCCAAAATGGATTATGGCACTCCAGCTTTTTTTTTTTTTCTCGTGGCTGTAAATCCCTAAAATGTCACCAACTGAGAGATGTGAAAGCAGTGTGGGTTTAGCTTGATGAAAATGCAATTTGAAGTCGTGATGGAAAAATTGAAAAAAAAAAATGCCTCTGTGTGAAGTCACACAGCGGCACCCAACCCAAACAATTTCAGTGAAAACCTGAAAATCACCTGAATGCAAGCAGGGCTTTTCATGTAAGAGCAGCGACATGCCTCTTAGGGACATTGCTTCGGATTGAACACCCCTTTTCTCTGTGGAATTAACATCCACCCTGGGGTGGACACATAAACACATAAAAAAAAGCAGGTATAAACTCACCCAAGATAGATTTGGCATTCAATGAAATAAGAGATGCATGAACAGAACCAAATGTTTTGCCCAAAGACTCAAAAAAATCTGTACAGAAGGCAGGCAGTTCATACTTATCAGAGCAGATGTTGTCTGTCAATATGTATTCACGAGAAAATGATGACTGTATAAGTGTGTATTTTGTTGAAACACGCGTCCAATGTCAGAATATGCGGAGATGCAACTGCCTCGTTTCAAATCTTGTTGTCAACGTCTCACATTTAACGCATGTTTCGCAAAGCCAGTTATGTAATCAGTTTCATTAAGACTGCTAATCGAGACATGGAACGCATATAGTCACTCTCTCTATATATACTGTATATATGATCATTATCAGATGCCATTATTGACTGTAAATAAATAAAGTTTCTTGCGTCATATTCATATTCCTGTCATCTTATTTCAGTGCGGAGAAATGAACTCCAGCTGTGTCACGCAGTCTGTTTTCTCGTTTTTCCACATCGTGTAAAGGACTCATAAACAGAGTTAATGCTTTAAGACACACGAGCACTCTTACGTGCAATTTCTGACAACATCCCTGAATTCACGGCAGAAGTGGAGTGTAAACATTTATAAAAGTGCCTCACTCACTTTAATTCTGGGGTACTGCTGCATGGTGTGAGGGTTTCGTGTTTTATAGGATTCTTTGGTAACAACCTTTATTAGTGACTGATAAATGTATAGTTTGTTAAACTGAAGTTAATAGTTATTTGACTGTTAACAAAAAATGAAAGGCTTTAGAAAGCATTTATTAAGCAACTGTTTATTGTAACATTGGGCCTGATGTTTTTAAAGGTGCAGTGTGTAGTTTTGGGGGATGAAATAAACAAGACTCTCTTTGCTTTCATGACTGAATGAACTGAATAAACAAACTGACCTTAAAAGACAACACAATTTCATTCTGTTTTACTTTGTTTACATTTGGCGGACCCTGCCACCTCTCTAGCTTCAAACACCTTATTTTCCTCTGAGAACAGCTTTTTTAGTAAGGTATGGAAAAAAATTACATTTCTGACTTTGTATTTAGTGCCTCATTGATATTTTAGATATTACAAGTCTGAGTTTGAATTTCTTCTCCAAAGCTACATGGTGCCCCTTTAATACTTGGTGGTTAATAAATACTGTTTAGTTTAACTACGAACATTTGCAACTGTACAATTGCTAATAAATGGTTTATAAAGAATTTCATTGTTTGTTAACAGTTGAATAACTATTAACTTAAGTTTAATTAACTAGCAACACACCATTTAATGATAATGATTACTATAAAATGTTACCTATGCTTCTATTCCGATACACTGTAGAGGGAGATGTTGTCCTTTATACTTGTCCTTCATTTCTTGGACGACTAAAGTTACTGCTCACTTTTCAGAGAAAGATTTTACGTGAAAAACATAGAACGGTGAAAAGTAGCTCAGTACATTTACTCAAGTAATGTACGTTATTGTGCGGCATTCTGCTACTTTCACCTACACGATATATTTACAAAATGCAATGTGTGTTTCAATTTGTTACACCAGAAGTTTCAAACCTTTCCAGCTTGTGACCCCTACTTGAGACTACCTGTCACTTTTCAGATAAGTTCTTTACAGTTCCATCGGAGGATGTACTACCATCTAAACTTGAAAGATGGTTTCAGTAAAAATAACTTTGTGGGGTTCAAAGAGGTAAAATGATCCAATGTGTCACAAATTACAGAAGAGAAAAAACCCCACAAATGAATACAGATTTGTGTAGCAGAGTTTCGTCTTTCCGAGCCCATGAGTCATCAATAATCCTCCAGATTTACCTCGCAACCTTTTGGAAAACACCGAAAATGATCTGGAAATTGTCATCATTTGGTCCTTTAAAATGAAATAAAAGTAAAGTGAAATGAAAGTAACATCATATTTTTTTCTGTAACTAAGCAACCAACCATGATTCCTGTTTAATCCGGTATGAGCATACCATGTGTGCATGAATGGAGATGTAATATGCATTTTCTGTCTGGACAGAGACCTTTAATGTTTGAAGATCCCCCTTTAAAGAAATTCCCCTGCACTCCTGCACTAGGCTCAAGACACCATGGTGTTCTTCGGTAAGATGAACAAGCAGAGCGTCTTCTTGACCGTCTGCGTCGATATTAAGCTCAGCAGGTTTTCTGTGTACTGCAAAAGACCTGGTGAACTGACAGGCCTGCTAACAAGTGCCTGCCGGCTTATTTTTTTGTAAAATGATGAACCCCTGCCACATCAAGTTTTAAAGACGCTCGAGTGCCAGCGGCAAAGAATAATTTCATGTGGAAAGGAAGAGGAGGGCCATGTTCATCGTCAGCCCAAAAGCACAAAGCACTCACAAACAGATGTTGCTGCACGGCTAAAATAGATATCATATTCAGACAGTTTCGACATGATATCATATGGCCAAATTAATTGATTTGCAGGAATGGATGACATCTGGTGTCATATCAAGCTTAACATGCCTACATAAGTTAATGTTATAAACCCGCTGGCTGGCCCACAGCTCTGTTTTGAACCCAAAGAAGGGCTTTAACATGCACTTCTTTTGTTTGCCACTAGAGGCTAGCTTTTTGTCTGATCTATGTCTTGGTCTTCAGTGACACTTTATAATAACCATCACTAATAAATGGTTAATTTATATTTATATCAATAGTTTATTTGTATTCTTTTAACGAAGCAATTGCAACTGATGTTCATAAACCTGTATGAAGGCTTAATAAATAGTTTATAATGCATTTCAATGTTTTGGATTCGTGAAATAACTGGTAAGTTTACCGATTGTTATTGATAGTTGTGATAAGTGATACTTAACCTTGCAATGGTCTAAAAAACTAGCAAAAAAATAATGATGCTTTTTTCATTCAGCTGTTATTTGTTCCCCCTGACCACAGGGGCTCAAGACGAATATCACAGGGAAACCCCTCGGAAAGAAAAGAAAAGAAATAGACAGAAAGTTGAAAAGTTGTCTGTGTCCACTTTAACTTGAAGCAACTGGCTATAGAATTAAACACATATTTGAAAGTGGTATCAATCTAACTCAACGGCATTAACTAAATCAACAGCCTGACTGATTTCAAACCTGTGACTGAAAACCATTGGTTTCATCTTGGCTCATTTTACGTTATTTCCGCACAATGATGCTGTATGACAAAAAAAAAAGAACAAACAAACAAAAAAAACAATATCAGCTTTTCATTATCATAAAAACAACCAGATGTGGTGACGGTAACAGGAAATACCAGCTAAAAACCACAGGATTTCAAGTAATTCACACAATCTGTGGCGAAGTGATCAATCGACCATTATTTAATCAAATTTACGATTTACAATGAACTGATAAGCCACAGCCCATAAGGTCAGAGTAATCAAATGTGTGTCTCAAGTGCGTCTCAAGTGTGTGCCGTACTGTACGTGTGTGTTGGTCCTAATTAAAGCACTGGCAGACAGTTATTTTCATTGGTCCTCTCTGGTCCGACTGATCCAACCCTCACCCTCTCGATGTAATTAAGACCAGATGCAAACTGCCTGAGAGGTTTCTCAGTAAAGAATATTGATGGGACCCCTGAGACTGAGTGTGTGTGCGCGCATTTGTGTGCGCCAGTGTGTGTATTTGTCCGTGCCGTAATCAGAGGAACAGATCAATAAAGGTCAAATAGGCGATTCACACACTGTCCACTCGCTGTCAAGCATATCGTCGTGTCTTCCTCATGTCTTTTTTTGTAGATTTCCTCCGCCTCTTCCTCCTCCTCCTCCTCCATCGTTCCTGCCATTCCCTCACCTCAATACCCATCAATGAAATCATCTTTTTAAATAATTAACTTTGCCACTTTCCATTAATTCCCGACAGGAACTGACAATGAGCCAATATTTACATGTTTGTGACAAAAATGAACCAGAGCCAGAGCTGCAGCACAGCAGGGGGGGGACGGGCTGCAAACAGAAGCAGGCAGGAATTCTTGTCGCTTTCGCTGTGTTCTTGGAAAGCACAAAAATGTGAAAGCTAAACTGGCTTCATGTCGTCCTGCCGTGAAGCTGTTTTCGCAGATTTATAAAGTACTCTGACATCTGCGCACGGAACAGCCTTCCAGCTCCCAGTAAGCGTTTTACACAGCACGCGTACAGATGTTGCTCTCTTTTACTGCACGCAGCTACACTTGTCTCCAGTTGCACTTTTCAATAAACAGCAGGAGGAGAAACGGAGATTTGATGAATCTGGCAGTTGATCGAAAGTCACGTCTTGTGATGCGCTAATTTGTTTATGACTCGCTGAGGACAATTATCTGGAGATAATAGTATTTATGCAATAGGAGACCGCTGAGTGCGTCGCGGTGGTTATGTGGCTCAGACACAGAGTCAGTGAAGTGAAGAGCAAAACACTTAACACTGGAAGAAACGCCTTTTCATCACCTCCACAGAGACAGGTGGTGTATGTATTCACCTGTGTCCCTTGTTTGGTGGTTGGTTTGTCAGCAGGATTACACAAAAGCTATTAGATTTCCACGAGATTTGGGTGGAGGATGGGTCCCGACACAGATTAGACCCCATTGACTTTTGGTGCAGATCGTAGGAGTCTAGGGTTACATTAGCAACACCTGTGGCTTACCTGGGTTTCCCAACCAACATCAGGACACAATGTTATAACCGTTGTTGCCTGAGAGCCGGCTGTTATCTGTTCTTCACCTCACGGCTCACTGTGGCTGCTCCTCCTCGTTCCAATACTCCCCACTCTTGATAGAGCGTGATACAGAGGAGAAACCTGGGTTTCGGATGAAGTATATTTAATTTCCGATCAAGCTCCAACAATCTGAGTTTTAACGTTTTAACATTTGATTAAAACGTATTGTGGTATTCACTTTTATGGCTTGAAAAAAATGTGTCTTTTACAGTCAAAGTCATCGATGGCAGTGTTAAGCTCCAAAGGCAAAAACGTGTAAAGTTTGTTTTGTGTTCAGGCAACCGGGATGTTAACGAGTCTGCACTTGATTGAACTTCAGTTAGCTTCATACTTAAAAGCCAGAATGTGGAACTCTTGCTGGGCAGTGGACTTTTGGCAACATATGTCTGTCAGATGTGGAGATGTGGCTCAGACACTTACTGAAAATTACAGCTCAGCAAAATCTGTAAAAACTCGTTCGTTATCTGCTGACCCTCATGGTGATGGAAAAAAATCAGGCGAAGTTTCCCAATCCACCAAACACTTCTAGAGCTTCAGGGCGAAGCAGCGTTGCAGATGGAGACGTTTATAACTGTTGAAAAAAAAAAAAAAAAAAGACAAAACATGCTTAGCTGCTTAGCTCAAGGTGTTAGCGCGTTCCCAATTCAAAGCGGGTGAACAAGCTTGGCGGTTCGTCCAGGGTCTGGTTAACGTCTTTTCAAATCAGTTTGGGAGCCCTGAGCTTCTGAGAACTCGCTAGCTGTGGGAGAAGCCTTTTTCACGTTTTAAATGGCCGCTTTTTATACATTTTAGTCCAAAATGTCTCGTCCAAAGCTTCTTCGGTGGTTTCCATCGGCATGGGGCTGAGCAGATGACGGCTTGAACTTTCATTTTTGGCTGAACCGCTCCTTTAGTTTTAAGTTCGTCTCAGTTCATCTCTGCTTTTGCGAGTAGACGCGAGCTGCCAAAAGTTCACTCGAGCTCTGTTTATTGCATTGATATTGCTTTCCTCCTTTTTTTTTTTTTTTTTCCCTTTCAGAGCAACGGCCCCTCGAGATGTCTGTTTACGTCCCCGCTCCTGTGATGTCGCTCTGCCTGCGCGGTCGATATTGGTCGCATGCCCTCCGTATGTTCTCTGCTGTCACCTGTGTGATCCGCGTCTGTTTTTCTTTTTCTGACATCGCGCATGGCCGACCGAAAAACAATTTCCCCTTTTCCTCTTTTTATCTAATCTCGCTCGGATATGTGCAGACAGACGGCTGCCTGCCAGATATGAAGTGCATATCATACTCATGTATGTACAGCAACGGGGCGGAGGTCGCTGTGGCTTCATCGCTGTCAAGTAAACAACCGTGTGTTTAATGCACGATGTAAGATGAGCGTCGAGGAGAACAAAGAGAGTTGCAGATCACATAGAGAGAATGGATCAGAGAAATATTAAAACAGAGGTGGGCCTAGTGTGTCGGCCTTAAAGCTGGAGCGCATGATCTCTTGGTGATGGGGGGGGGGTATATGACTACACGTTCACACTTTCAAAGCCAGCCTCGTGAACCTAAACCTGATTTTCTCAATGCATGCAATTGCATTGCTGATGATGATGATGAAACTGACCGCAGACCAGACGGACATAATGATTTGAGTGCAGGGCTGTAAACAGGTCTGGGGTCTTTATTTCTCCCTATTTGATATGTCCATTCAGATCAAGGCTGCATTAGCACCTCTGAATGTGAAAACAAGTTGAACTGGCAGCCTCTTTCTCGCTTTTCTTCATGATCGTAATATATTATTTTGCCCGCATCCGAGCAGAAAAGGGAATATAATTGGGATAGTTTTAAAAAGGCTTAATGAGTCTGAGCCTGAGTGATCTTTTTAAAAAAGTTATTTTCAGGCCGGGTTGCAAAGTGAGTCTGCTCTCCTTTTCAACTGCCGTGTTTTTAAATTCAAAAAGAGGTCCCAGACAATGCCACTGATGAGGATAGAGATATTCAGAACCAAGACTACATCAACAAGAGTGAGCAAGTCAGCAAGTGAGACCTTTCTGTGTGTCTATTCATCAGCGATGAGAGATTTTTTCTTTCTTTTTTTTCATTATCATAATCTAAAAACATAACTTTCCACTTCATTCTGCATCTTAGACCATCCATCTTAATTAAAGTGCCTCTCAGGAAGGAAACAGCACGAACTATTCCCATTGGAAATTGTCCCGGAGTGCACAAAGGGTACATACGACCAAATGAGGTTTATCAATGGGGCTGTTTTTAGGTACTATGGGGATCCAGCGATGGGCCGACTCTCACAGTGATAAGGTACTGAGTTTTGTTTAGTTTGCCCCTTGAAAGACTCTGTGGGTCTGCAGTCTATGCTAAATAAAGAAGAAGCTGCAGAGACATATCTGTCTGGCTGCACAATGCACAACAATCAGTGCTCTTCGACGACCGCTACACGGGCGTCTTAATAAAAGTGCGTGTGTGAACAACAGGGGCAAGCGCACCTGTGATGAAAACCTCATCAGAGCAGCTAGGTTTCCTAGATTCTGAACCGATCTGAGTAAAATGTATGGGCTCTGTTCAGACATCGGTAATTTAGGGGCGACAGAACAACCGAATATTGAGGACCGTAGACTAGACAGGGTGTGTAACCTGGTGAATGATAGATTTGACCCCTTGGACCGCTGAAAAAACGTGAAATAACTAGGAAAAAGACAGAATAACCAAGATTTTGAAAGATATATGAATAATAAATCAAATGGCGTAACAGCGTCTTTTTAAACATGCTTTTCAAATTTGAGACCCTAGACGTCTTAATCTGGCTACTTCACAAGCTTGTAAGAATGATTCAAAAAATAATTTCATCTCACTCCCTGAGTCACGTTGGTCATTTACAGTTAACTTTTTAATGCTTCCGGTAAACTCCTGTCTCTTTACAGCCCCACCTTATCCTAAATACCCAAGTCTGCCCTGATTGGTCAGCTCACGCACGCCTGAGCCAGCACAGCTCACCGTGTCAGCTCCACTTTCTACCATGAATACAGGCACACATTATTCAAACATGTGGCATAGTGTGATGTCACAAGGTCATGGAAACAAAGGCGGGACTATTGAAGAGGTGTTTCAGGCACTTCAGGAGCAGTGTTCCTCTGTGGGAGAGAGGAGCTCCCGTGAACTTGACTCCTTAAGAGCTTTTAACACGCACAAGAATGTGTATTACACACTGAAGGACAGGAAAGCAAACAGAAAAGGCATAATGGGTTTGCTTTAAAAGGGTCAACAACACGCTGCCTACACATATTATGATATAATGCTGAAAGAATGAGGCTGTTGCTACACGTCCCAGACAAAGGTTGGCATCCTCAATATCTGATCCCTGTCGGCGACATGCAAATAAGACGCAGCGTTATTTGCGTGTTGTAAGGTACGTGTGCGGTTGGGAAATGCCTTAAGGTAGGTGAGCGCATTAGCATGTGTGTTCGGTTCACTGTGGTGTGGTGTTTTGTGAACACAGCCCCAGACCAGAGCGAGTTTTTAACATGCATAGCTCATCCTTTCTTTGCATGGCATGTCTTAATTCATTTCCTTCTTTTCTAGCCTTTTTCCTGCGTGGCACATTGGTGGATCGTCGCGTGTTAAAAGCTCTCCCGCCCATCTTTGAGTGATCTAATGTGACGTCCCGTACGGATGGTGGTGAATACGCTGTATGATGATATTTAAATGTGGGTTCACATTTTTTTTTTTGTGTTCTTCTTGTAGGTTGACCTACCCACTGCTGCTGTGTTGCTCTATATTGCTTGTGTAGCCTAATGGTTTGAAGCTTGAAGCTGAGTGCCGTATTGTTGGGACACTTTTTTTCCGTCCTGGAGCTTGGGGTTCCTTGCCCTTATACACACCCGATTCAAATAATCAGCTCGTCAAAAAGCTTTGCTGAAGCCAGATAGCGACCTAGTCACTTGACTCGATGGTGCTGTGACAGGCAAACATCTAAAACATGCAGGGCAGGGGGCTCATAGGACCAGGTTTGAAAAATACTGGCCTCTACCTAATGCATGTGAGTTAAGAGCACCGGGACAAGTCTGTGGGCTACATTGTTTTTTGGTTGAGCGTCGCAGTGAGGTTTGCTGCGTTGCACCTACTACCCCTTTCCACTTGTCAAAAATCCGAATTAAACCTGCAAAGGGAATGTGTAAACTCTGCATTTACACCTGGGTCATTTGACTCTGCAGTAGATGCAGGTTTTTATCACATCAGCTCAGCTTTGATCTAAATGTAAGACCCGGGTTATCAACATCCACTGGTTATTTATTATTATTACTGGCCACAGTGTTGGAGGTGGAGCCCCATTCATTCCCCTGAAAGCTGCTCAGTGGTGTTTTAAAGCCAAAAAAGCTCGACTTCCCGACTCTGAAAATACCTCGATCCCTGACCGAGCTGGCTAACTTTTGGTTTAGTGCCAGGCTAACGTGATGGCGATACAATCATTTAATCGTGTGGCTCTCATCGGCTTTCCAAATGTAATGTACCGAATGGCCCAAATTATGATAGGGAAAAGAGTAATTCTATGTCTAAGAGTCTATGGATTTTTATCCTGACATGAACATGACGTACGACGTTTCAGGCGTGTTATGCTAACGAGCTGCAGTGTAACTTGCACCAACTTGTTACCGATGAGAGTTCCTTCTTGCGAATGTCAGTCTGAGAAGTATAATGGCACTATGAACCCATCATTGGTACCGCATAACAAGACAGAAGCACCTCACCACCCGAGGAGCTGTGCTAATCAGCTGGCTCCTGCTAACTAGCCAGGCGCTGCTAGTTCCCTCCACCTAATTTGACACAACACAACAACTGACGGTCAAAATGGTCGGCTTAAAAATCTTGACTGGCAAAACTAGAGCCCTTCCAAACCTTCGCAGCTCAGTTTTGTTTAAGTTCCACCGGACTGAACATTTAAAAAACCCCTGAGTTTCGCTTATGTAACGCTATCATTACTTTGGCTTAAAGAGCGAGTGAGAACCCTCTTCATTAATCCAAACACCGGTATGCTACTATCTTAGCTGCCACAGCTAAATAGGAATTCTTCAAATATAAAAAACCCAACTAGGTGTAGCTTACGTCAAGCCGCTTGCCCTTTGAAACGTGGCAACACAAAAACTAGGAGCTCTGAGAGGAATGAGCAGGGAAGAACACTTCGCCCATGCCAACTTCTCCAAGTATGTCTAATTTTCCTCCGAACTGAGTTATCTCATAAGGCGATGGAATAACACAGCGTTGCCTAATTCCTGCCAGATGGCTGTAATTTGAAGCGCAGTTTGAGGGGGAGTCACGACGCCTGATTTTTCACCTGAATGACCAGAGAAATGGCTGACAAGAAGATGCTCTCCTGGCTTGTCAGACATTTCAGTCAGCTCTTTTGTAGCTTGAGCAGCCGTGTGGGCCGATTTCACGCGTCACTTGAAAAGCACAAAGTAAGTTTGTTTTGATTGAACTGGAATAAAATCTTACTAGTTGTGGCTAAGACTGCTGTGATATAAAACGTCCCTTCATGATAAAACAGAATGGGGAGTCCGCGCTCACGTCCAGAGTGAGCTCCACATCATCTGAGCACAAAGTCGGCCTTGTTAAAATGCAAATTGAAATTTTAAGTGTGATTCAGCACACATCAATATAGACTAAAATGCACCAAAAAGACTCTGAGCCTGCCTCCTTTTAGACACGGGGGTATCAATTTTCAACATCAGCTGAGACAAAGATAGAATTTCAACCGTTGCGGAGAGAAACAACAAAAAACAGACAATGAGCTGCAGGTTGCCAATATTCTCATCTTTGCTTTCAGCACGGTATCTACATGTGTATTACACGTTGGCTCAGGTCATTAAATCAACATTTGTTCAGAATCAAAACATGCTGGGGGCTTTTAGAGGGCAAGGAGAAAGTTCTATCAAATATTGATCGAACTGTTAAAAATTGCAGCTGTAACAAAACACTGCCATGTCTGGTTTGATGCTGACCAGAACTCCCACCTGCTCCTTTGTGCCATCTCTGCCATTGTTTGGAGTGAGTACACAGTGCACCTTTTAATAAGCCCCCTGTCATTCTGAATGTTTTGATTCCATATTATTCTTTTGACCGTAAGTTCTACCGTTAATTGTGTATGGTGTTTTAGAATCTTTTTGTATTGAGACATCAACTAATTAAATCACAAACTGAATGTGAAAAAATAAACATTCAACAATGATTCGGCCTACTTTATATTGTGATAGCACAAGAAATAGATTTTTGGGGGGAAAAAGTGTGAAATTTCACTGTGTTGGGGGGAGGGGAGTATACTTTGTATGCCTTCCTGCTTTTGTAGGCCTTTTCCAATCACATGCCTGAGTACTGGTATTAGCGTTACGCGACGTCACCTTCAAAATCATGCATCAGCTATCCAGTGGAAGTTTAAAGGGATTACTGTTTGAAGCTAGAAAGGTGGCAGGGTCCGCCAAATACAAGCAAAACTGTATAAAATTGCGGTGTCCTTTCAATGCAGTCTGCTTATTCAATTGAAAGTTTGTTTATTTAGTTTGCTAAGGCATCAAAAAAAAAAAAATCAATGAATGAAGAGCTATAAAATCTCTTTCCCAAAACTACACAGTGCACCTTTTAATCATTTTAACTTTGTGTAATTGGAGCACCTACCTCCGATAAGGTTTTCTGCACGTCCCTGGTTCTGTCTGAGTCAGCCGATCAATACACTGTCAATGATTTCTCCGTTTTTGAAGTCATAAATCTCTGTTGGACTCCAGGGGTCTGCAGAAGTGTAGTGCTAATTAAACCATGGTTGTTTACGTCAGGTATGGGCTTTCAATTTGTTCTGTTCGTACTTAATTTCCAATATATCTTGTTTTTTTGACCAAAGTTTCATTCCACTTTGTAGTTCAGAAAGTTGTAGATCATATTTGATTGGAGATTTGGAGACTCTCTGTCCGAGCTTTAAACTGCACTCACTGATCCAGCCAGCACATCATGTATTTCCATTCAGCTCCCTGAAGAGATGCCACTTAAGCCCAGTGGACTGGAGAGGTTTATGATCCGAGTAAGAAACTGTATGTATTACTGGCTGCTTTGTTCTCTTCTGAGTGTTATGCTGCTGCAGTGTGTGTGCGTTTCCGTGTGTGCTGTCCTTTTAGTTAATGATTCTTAAGGATGGGAATGAAAAATAACCTCCTCCCAACTAACTGACCGTGTTGTTACCTATCATCCGAATCATGAATCTCAAACATGCATCTCCTCGTGCCGATCATAATCTGGGTGTCAACTGCGCTGGTTGATAGTGTCCCGGTGTTACTGTTTCTCACTTCATTCACAGCCTTGACACAGTGTTCTGGGGAGGTTATAGCCCGTTTATATTTGCATATATTTATACACGCACTCAGTCACTAAATGTGAATTAACTTGGCAATCAGATTGACCAGTTTTAACCTCATTTGTGTCGTTTTTCTAGAATGCCTAGGTTTTGTCTTACAGACCATCTTTTGCAGTAGAATGAGTGTCATCAATTTGGCACAAAGTAGGCCTTTGCCTGCTTTTTGAAAAGTCACTTGTTCTATTAATCCTCCAACTCTTTCTGTACCTTTCATCATCTTTCTGTCTCTTTCTCTCTTCCTCCTGTTTCATCCTCTATATTGGTGCAGCAAGCGCTGATTTCGACCCCGACTGAGAGCTGTCAGTCTTCTTTGAGCTTTTGAATAGAACACGGTGCCATTAACGTCTCACCCGGGCGATGGTCCGTGAGGGTGTTGGTAACGTCAGTCACTTCCGGACGATATTTTCTATCTGTCGTCTCCATAATCTAGGGACCAAGCTAAAGAGACTGTCGTGTTCCTGGAGCTATCTTGAGACCTTACACGTATTATCGGTGACGTGGATCCCTCTGAAAAAAAGGTCAACCACAGCCATGCAGAGATGGTTTGTCTGGTCGGGAGCAAGTCGGGCCCCAAGTAGAGTGTTGGGTCAAGTCGCAAGTCAACACCAAGTCCCACATCAACACCTGCAAGGTCATGACTATCAATAACATGTCCCAGGGGAAGACCCACAAGTCCCAAATCAAGGCCGATATGTCCAAAGTCAAGTCTAATTCAATCATTTCCTTCTTTGAGCCCTCAAACGGCTCATTACCAATCCTTCACAAAAGAAACAAAATCAAAACGCTAAATTGCGAATGGAGTGATTGGACGTGACAAGTGATTTTTGATTTTGTCAGGTCTGCTCTGATGTGTGTGCCTGGGGGAGTTGTTTTGTGAAAATCAGAAGCCCTTGTTAAACAGTAATTCCTGTTCAAAATCTTTGTTTTGCTATTTATTTCTACCATCTATCAGGAAAATGTGTTTGAAACCCCTTAATGCGGAGTGTGGATACTTGGTGGTTTTTCTTTGTTCTTCTTTTGTCTGTTTCTAAGTATTTTATATGAAAGGACAACAGCCCCGGTGCCGTATGTGTAAACACATTACGGAAAAGACTGAATTACACATAATTACATGACATAAGTAGCAAATCCAGTATGAAAGCAGACCAGAATTCTTAATGATGGTGAAGATGGTTAAGGGAAAATGACTATAAATGCTCTGTGTATGCAATCACACACAACATACAATTAATCACTTGTGGTGTGATCAAAATTTGTCATCAATATATTTTTTTTTTTCCTGTGCAAGCTAATTCAGAACTGTACATACATCAAACTGTTTAACGTGTCAACCATATTAAAAACATGAATTGATGCAGTTGAAGACTGTTGGGGCCCGTATGGACACACGATGAATCAATTCGATCGTCTCCACGTCTGCAAAGTAAAACGACCGCGTTTTGGGGTTTTTTATTCGAAATCACAAGCTAAGAGAGATAACCACTGCCTCGTAACCGTTCACTTTTCTATTACTCCCCAAAGCCGGAGACGGGAAATTGCATGTTTTGCCTCCGTGTCCGTAGGCCACAATGCCACATTGATGAACTGTTCTGCTGAGAGGGAACTGAAATCCAACCAAAATCAAATGCGATGACACCGGATGGCAGAATATGTCTATAATTTCCACACAGATTGTCACTTCACCTTTTCACCTTTCAATCAAGCGGGTTATCACGGGTTGTTCCGTGGGTTCCAGTTTTGCATCACGAACGTGCTCCATCGAAACGACAACATAGATTTATTACTTCTCTAAATGGCACTTTGTATCAATGCGCTAACCATGAAGGGCCTCAAATCATGAAACATTCAGCTCACACTCCGATCACGACACAGTAGCATGTAATATGCTTGTCATCCCGGGGTGATTCACGTTCCGACAAACGTTTTCTGCGGTGCCTCGGAGCTCCGTGCCTGACACATATTTCTGTGGTCATGATATCATCATGTGTTGTCTGGATGAGCGGAGATTCCTTATGTAAGATGGCAACCAGCTTATGGAGTGCGGGGACGAGGATGTTAAAAGATTCATTCAGGCAGCTGGCATTTACTCATATCTGTACAGAATAGCACTTTTGCCATGAATAATTCCACCTCGTATTTGTATCGCACTGATCTCGACGCTACACACTGAAACGATTACGTATTCCAGGAGGACATCAGTTGTGCGCGACCCTCGATTCTGTCAATGTCATGCATTTATCTGCTTTCTGTGTCCGAGGTCCCATTTACACTTGACAGTTCGAGTGCCTTGTATCTGAATGAAGTTATGTATCATTCAACAACACTGAATTGTACATAGGAAATGCGCTACACACAAAACAGAAGAGAAAAAAAAACATCATTTTTGGAGGAGCGGTGAGGATGAGTTGAACAGTCTCCGCTGCGTAGTCTGGTATGGCAGCGGATACTTCTGTATCACTTGGCAGGCAGCAGCATGGATTGCGTTGCCTACAACTCCTAGGGCTCTGTGGAGGTATGTCACCTTCAATTTGTAATGTTTCCAGTCGGGAATCAATCTGTTGCCCGTCTGTAAAAAGTTTTCAAGCACTGTCATTTCAAAAAACAGGGATTTTGCCTTTATAAGTTTCCTCAGGAAGTACCATCGTTTTTTTTGTACTTTTAAACTCACATGTTCTCGCCTCCAACTCCATCAAATACAGCAGCTTAGATAATGGCCATAAGCTATTACACTCTACCTACCCCTCTAGAGTTTTGCACGTAAAGGGCTCCGCATTAAGGTTAGCAGTAATATGTTACATGCAATGTCGGGTTTCACTTTGGAAATAATGCTTGCCGATGAACAGTTCACATATTGTAACGTATCGTGACTTCAGGAATGTTATCAACGTTGTCAAACGGCCACGGTTGGGTTAAGTTTAGGCACAAAAACGACTAGGTTAGGTTGAGGAAAAATCCTACTTTGGGTCAAGTAAATACAGTCTTTTAACGTAAGTTACCTAAGTGATGTAACTCACAGTACCGTATTGCTGGACAGTCACTAAACCTTATATTAGATTGAGCATTAGGTAAAAATTCAACTAGGAGACAAGTTTAAAGAAATGATTTACTCTCTTGTTTTACAATTTGGTTCAATGTTTGTTTTTTGCTGTTTTTTTCATGATTATCATTATAATGCAGTGGCTCGAGCCTCCAAGACACTGGCAAACCCTACACTCCGGCGCGACCATCGCACTCGTTTTCCTTCAGGCGATTGGCCGTCGCATCACACCAAGATCCGTGTGGTCGCTGATCTTGCCCAAGGCCCTCCTCTGTTCTGGGTGGTCTAAACTCCCAGTTTGTGCAAACTGCCACCTACTCAGCTAAAAAAAAAAAAAACACATTTTCACACTACAATTACAAACCAACACAACACACTAGAGAGGAGAAAGACATTTTTTTTTTACAGCAAATTCAAGCATTCTTCTGGTAATCTGTTGTGTCTCAAGAGTCTGCCATCTCTTGATTTGAGGATTTGTGCAATGACTGAATCTACTTGAGACTGCCAAAATCTGATAGCATGACACAGTCGTTCACCGTTAAATACCCTTCTCAAGAGACACCTTTTTGTCAGGTGGAACAGAAAGAGCAGCAGTGTCAGAAATGCACACACAAACACACACACACACATAAACAGAACACGTGAAGTGAAGTGGTACGAATAAACACGAAGTCGCACTTAATATAGGTGACCTGTTAACTGGCATTTACATGAAGATGTATTTAAAAACTCTTTTTGCTCGGTGTGTGCTTGCAACCACTTGTAGCCTATACGAGCAGCAGGGACCTCATCAATCAGAATGAATAAAAAAGTACTTAAGAAAGAAATCTAGTAAAGCATGGAAATTGAACGAATGAAACACCTCTATATAAATGAAAATACAAACATAAACATGCACACAAACACTGTTCTGTATGTCTCTCCACTCTCCAATCTCCATAAACGCACTTAATAAATGCGAGGATATTAATACGGTGGCAGTATTGCAGGGTTGACTATTGGTACTTTCACAACATATTAGCACAATGAGATTGTTGATTAATAATCATCGCTAACGTGCATATATAGCCTGTTTTTTTAATCTCCGTCTAGTTTTATATTGTTTCTGTTTTTTGTGGTATGCTGTTTTTTGTCCTCTCTTTGTGATGCACGGTGGCTCTGTGAGAGCACCCCAAATTTCGTTGAACCCCCACAGTACAATGACAATAAAGGCTATTCTATTCTATACTATATTGACTTAGTACTAGATCAAGTTGAACAGTCTGGTAAGTTAAAAAAAAAAAATGACATTGCTTTCCTGTGATACAGACTTTAAAGTCCCAACGACACGGCTAATCAAGTGCTACTTCCTGTGGCCCGATGCATTTCATTTCATTAATGGCCTTCCAGGAAGTTACAAACTCAAAAATACCAAATACCCACAAAATGTTTTTGTTTTTTTACGTCTGACAGGGAGCAAGAGGTACTGTATTTGAAAAAACCTGCATTAGGTGACTTTGATTTTGTTTATGTCAATTTTTGACTTGAACAGTAACCATGGTGGCAGGTGTCACTCTTGTCTAGTGAGGTTGCCATTTTTTGTTAACGCTTTCAGCTCACACCCTGCAGGTTACGGCGCACTACTCCGCAGATGCGGTCTAATCACTTTCGGGGAACATGGAATAAGATGGAAGCGAATAAGGATCTAGGAGTGTAACAAATCATTTAACTGCTGGGTATCTTTCCCTTTATTACAGGGTATGTAAGACGTACTGAGCACACTGGAGAGCTCATCCAGCAGGTCAGTTCGACAGCTGGGATCCTCTAAAAGCGACATTTCTCCATCCTCTTAGAACACCTCAGACTGTGTGCGGGTTGAAAAGGAGAGAGTTGATAAAGAGAGCGGTGTAATCTGGGGCCAAGCCAAGTGCTTCAAAAGGTAATGAGTAGGATCTTAAAAATCAATTCTGAGGACCTCAGAAAGAGGCTGACATGTTCTTTTCCCCTATTTGATCTCGAGTCTGGCTGCGGAGACGGCCGCAGTGATGAAAACTGATGATATAACATGTAACGCTTCCACATTGAAATGACTAAAAACGCTGAGTTCTTTGCTCCGTATTGTCTCGTGCTGATTACTTATCCCAAATGTTTCCGACAGTTTTCAAACGCAGAGAGATTGGTGACTTTATTCAAGGTAAGAGTGAGGTCAAATCTGGTCGCTTTGACCTGCGGAGGAGAGTCAGAGAGTGAAGAAGCAAGCGGGTGAACGTGACTGAACAATACACAAATACAACTTTCATTTTTTTATGGCTGCCAGTGGTTGGAAAATAATTCAGGTGGGAAAGATATTCAATGCTTTATGACCTTTAGGACCGGTCGGAATGTTTTTGTTTGTCCACGCCGGGTGACCCCGTTGAGGTGCGGCACTTTCGCCACTGCTCTCAGCGCCAGGAGCATCAAACGGCGGGTGTGACATCACGTGCCGCGGCGCCGAGCCGTCACCGGGGGGTCAAGGTGATAAACAGCAGATAAATCATGTCACCGCGAATGCTGACCGCGTCTCTGGAGGAGTTTCACAATGAGCACGGAGTCAGTCAACACTCTGGTGTGGCGTGGTTGCTGTGCCGGGGGGCCGTGAAATGTATGGAAAGTCGGCTTAAGAGAAGGCAAAAAGAATAGCTCATGACAGGGTAACAGGCGTTGGGCTGCATACAAGTAAAAAAAAAAAAAGAGATACACATTGGGGTTGACACTTCTCAGGCTGCTTGAAACACCTCATCTACGCAGCAAAAAACAATATGTCAGGGGCGCGACATCAGCAGCTGCCGTCCTGGATCTGTTCAAACAGATCTGATTGACCACACAGCCCAAAGTACACTGTCGCCGACATGAATGAGAAATAAAGCTTCTCATCAGCCTCGTGCTGCTGACAGATAGCATTTTTTTCTTTTTGCGCGGGCAAGTTGTAAGAAAGGCAAGGATGCGAGAAACTGACTGATGTCAGTGTTTGATCTTTAAGCCTTATCGCAAATGGACCTTTACCCTTCAAGCTGGGCTTCGTATTGACTTAGACGCGTGTCACAGTTGAAGGCCGCGAGGAGAGCTGTTGACCAGTGACATTCAAGGCCGAATGCGCGTGTTTTTGTTGAGTGGCGAGCAAAGAGAGAGCCTGAGATTCATTATGCCGTGTATCGGCTGGTTAAAAGCCCCGTCCGCTGCGTTTCAAACATCCGTGCAACCGACGGAGATCCTAACTAACTGGACAGTTAGACAGCGCTGACCGGTTTCATTGACTTTGTTGATTTTTCTTTCAGCAGTATATTCAGCGGTTGGTGGTACTGAACGGTAGAATCAATTTTGAAATCTGGCGTTTCATTGAAATGAGCACTGCTTTGCTGAACACGCACACTGACTAACTTCCTTGGTGTGATGTTGCTTTAAAAATGAAAAATAAAAAAATTAAACAGCATAAGATAATTTCCATTAAGCCAGTGTGACGCATTCACTGATGGTTGTTGGGAGTGGCGTGATTTAGAAAATGACCTGTTTGTTCTAAGTACTCTGCCAGAACTGATAAACATCAATGAAACAGCAAATTGTGAGGCCACAGTCAGCAGGCAGTTGGAAACAGCTAGCTTACCTTTGCCCAAACATCGCAAAAAATCAACCCACCAGCTCCTGTAACGCTAACAAACTGACCTGTTATATCTTGGTTTTTGATCCCCACAAAAACTCAAGTGTGAAAATGACAAACTGTAACGGTAACAGAAAGTTGGAGGCAGGACTATTTCTTGGCGGTAACTTCTCGGAGTCGCTTCTGGCTTCCTGAAGCGACACCTGTGTCAAGGTGATCCGAACTGACCAAAGTGAAGACACTTAAGCTGAAGCTGCTTCAGCTTGAAGTAGAAACTGTGCCTGTCGTGAGGCTTTATGAGCCCACTCCACGAAAGCACTGAGACAGCAGGACAAAGGACAGAGACTGAAGGGAAGTAACAGAAAGAACCTGAGCGCCCTGCCAGGTCCACTTCAGTCGAGCTGTTGTTGTGGCCTTGCTCCGAGGCAATAACTCGTAACCCTCTAACGTGATTGCCTATAGGGTAGGCTCGATGAACCATTCAGGGAACAAGTCAAAGCTTGTGTTTGATAACTGAACTTCAGGCAGCAACCCCGTGAGAATTTACAAGAGCACGGATGGAGAAACATTTTACTTGGTTGACATCCATACCCGAAAAGTACGTTACCTGTACCAGATGTTTGTTTTAGCCGAGCGGTTGCTCAACCCGTTGGTCTAGCGGTTGGATCCAAGGAATGAAAACGTGCGTTGTTTCACGTCTGAACGCACCCGTGGAGGTTTTTAACGCTTTTGGACGGAGCCAGGCCACCTCCCGTCGTTATCAGCTGTCGGCTGTACAGTTAGCTTCATATTCAGCGCGCCTATATGAGAGTAATATCCGCCTCCTCATCTAACTTTCTGCAAGAGCTTAAATAGTGCTAAAACGCCACAAAGCTATTTCCCTCTACCCACTGTGACCTCGCCGATTATTTAACAACGGAAGGCCTGCAGTCTGACCGTGTGCCTCAGTGACACACACACAAAAGTGAACTCACCCAGAGAACTTGTTGACCTCGAGACCGCCGCACAACAAACACACACACACACCTGACTGCAAACTACGTGGATTCGGATTTTAACACAGAGTAAGCGAAGACACACGGCCTCCACCAAAATCCTTTCTTTTACTGGGCTTCTCTTTTTTTTTCTGAGCACGCTCCCTCCCTCCGAAGATATTGGACGTGCTGTAAATAGAGCCATTAATCTTTGAAAGGACCACAACATCCACGGTAATAATAGCAGCACTTTTGCGTTGCTAAATTGAGGGCAAGTGGCGGGACATTTTCTCACGAGGCTCTCCGCTGAGAGAGGTCACGGAAGATACCCCGCCATCTGCACTCACTCGATAACCCCTTCCTTTTATAAAGGACGGGAGAGGGGGACTGTTGGATCGGCCTCGCGCGCTCCAGACCTGAGTGCCATCGCTGTCGCCAAGGAGAATCAGCACCATTGATTGAGAGCAGTTCAGCGGAAGGCCTGGCTACCACTTGAAGTAATTGCAGCGGCGGAAGCCGGTGGATTTGGACGGAGGCGGCCTGATTGCGGCGTCATTTCGTGTCGCAGCTTCGGGTTGTTGTTTTCTTTCCCTTTCTTTCGCATTCTCTGCAGGAATCTCAGTGTTTTTTTCCCCCGACGCATCTGGAGGTCCAATGACACAAAAAAAACAATGTGTCACTGATAAGCTGAGGTACGTGCAACACTGAATATACCGCATACACTTGTTTGTTATTATGTATTTGTTTTATCTTGATACAACTGAATGACGTGGAACACTACAATCACCAGGCACCAGAGAAAGAGCCAACTGCTATACGTGACTCAAAATCAGCAATCTGCAGGACACCGACGCACATAAGGTGACGCGCATCTCTCTCCCTCTCCCTCCTTCTCTCTCTTACTCTCCCCCCCCCCCCCTCTGTGTGTGTGTGTGTGTGTGTGTGTGTGTGTGTGTGTCTCTCTCTCTCTCTCTCTTTCTCTCTCCGGCGCAGTCGTGCGTCCTGCCGCTCTGACCGACTTGTCGCGCAGGGCTTTCGGTGCCAAGACCGGCTGGACGCAGCGCACTGTGAGCGCGCTACGGCGTTTGTAAAGACGCGGTCTTGCCAAACTTACGGGTTCACAACAAAAAAACAAAAAAAAGAAACGCGGAATATTTCTTGGGAGGTTAAAAAAAAAAAAAAGAAAAAAAAAAAAGGATAAGAAATGACCTGAGAGACGTCGGTGGTATAATCACCGGCTCTGGTGAAGGTGGCGAGTGGGAGCGCTCCGATCGCCAGCGTCGTGCGTAACCCTGGGAGAGCAGGTGGATGGAGAGGCTGGCGGGATGCAGCTGTCCGGCAGCTGTCAGCTGCCGCTTCGGAGCAGCCAGACTCCGCGTACTCGTTGACTGACGCCTTGTCATGATGGACTTGATGTGAGGAGGGAAGTTTTTCGGATTAAAAAGTAAGTGATTCTTTAGGGGCGGGATATTGGGAAAGGACATTTTAGTGCTGAATTTTAGTGGAGCTTATTACATTTTGCCTTCATCCATGGGTATTTCTGTGTGGATTTTGCGCGCTGTAGTGAACATCCTTGAATATACAGCTCTGCCTGTCTGGTAAAAGTACCTTTTTTTTTTTTTTTTTTTATCAATTATATGATCCAATCGTGGCGCAGCGGTTTGGCGCATGGAATGTCACCATAAAAAACGCGCTTTTACGCGCATTCTAAGATCAGTTTTCTGTCTGTCGGTTCAAGAGGACGGTAGATGGTTGGTCCATCAGCTCAGCAAAGCAAAAAAAAAAAAAAAAATGAAAGCTGTAACAGGTGCAACTCCACATGAGGTAATTACATGAGTCCACGGGAAGGAACTGGCCAGAGGGGATGACACGGGGTCCTGTCTTTCAATTAAGAGGTCAAAGGTTCGGTGCCTGCAGCGGCCATTTTATGTCTCAGCGCCCTTGAGAAGAGAAGATAACCCAACCTGCCCACTGTTGGATGAGAATATCCACCTCCATGTCAATTAAAGGAGCCTCCTGTTGAGCTGGACATAAGGCTGCATGGAGCCGGGCTGCTCCCCCGGCATCACTTCATCTCTTCACACAGTCAGAGGTGAGGCTGACATGCAGCTCATGACATCCAGCAGGCACTTTATATTGTTCTGTTAGTCCAAAGGAGCCTGTTAAAAATGTGTTTTCCCTTTGTGGGAGTTTTGAATAGACCACTAATCCTCCCCCCTTTTGCTCTTGTTAATACAATTACCCTGCTTTATAATTAAACTACAAGACACCAAACAGTAGTGACTCTAATACAGTCATTAGTCTACGCCTCCTGCTAGAAAATAACAAGGTAAATCCTTTCATTAGTGGATGTATTATTAGAGCGGATTGCTCTTCTGTACACTTTTCCCTGGAGGCGCTCTCACTCAGGCACGCGCACACACACACAGACACACACAGACACACACACACACAGACATCTGTTTGTAAAGGCTGATACAAGTTGTTTTTGAATTTGTGCACTTAAAGTAACAATCCAATCCTTAAGATTTTTTTTATCATATCACATCCAATTTCTCACAACATTTTTTTCCCGAATGTATCATTCAATGTTATTTCATTCAGTTCATATATAAAGTAGAGTCGTTTCACATTTTTCCGCGGCAGGGTCCGCCATTCCCGCCAGTAACACAGATGCAGCCAAATCAGCCAGCAGTTCAATCTAAAGAATGGCATTTTCTAAACCTGACCATATTCACACGCAGTGATATTAAGACTGATTAAAGATTAAGAGATGACAGTGCGCCTGCGGTGGTATTCCTCTCACGCGGTCGAGAAAACTAAAACAGCCGGTAGACAGCCTTTTAAAATCTTAGATGTTTTAGGCTGGCAAAGTTCCATTGCAGATATTAGAGACTGCTTCCACTGCAGCTGTCTGAGCCAAGCACTCAACACGGAGCAGACTGATGGTTGGTGTGTGCAGCCATGTGACAGCAGATGAACCTCCGGTGTCTCGGAGGTGATTGGCCTCAATAGGGATCGTACTGGCAAGGCTTGTCACATCGGCATAGCTGAAAACCGGTGAACAAATCCAAGCAGTGGCAATTATTTTGACAGGAAGATTGTTTTTGTCTTTGAAAAAAATCAAAAAGCCTTTGTCTGACAGGCAGACAAAATAGTTTAAAGCCATCCCTGTTTGGCTCTGGTAATAACTGATGGGTATGTGGGGTTTTGGTTTTTAACATTTTATGAAACAATTGATTTATCAAGGAAAAAAAAAACGACAAGAATCCTCAGTAGTCAGACACGTTCACCGCACACACACACAGTGTTTATCATCCCTCTGTGTTAACAAGCAGCTGCAACAAACCTTTTCCTCTCAACACCCCCCATGAGCACAACGCCGACTGTCCGGAGAGGACCCACATGCGACGATCACATGCACTTCGGGTGAATTATGAAAGCAGGAACTGGACTGTTGTCCCCGGCTGCTGTCACTGTAGGTGGTGGAGTGAGCGATCCCGCCACAGTGTCAGAGCTGTTTGTCCCCGAGATCAATTGAATAAACATTTGTCTTCGGCAGCGCGGTGCCCTCGTCGTTCTCTCGCTCAGGCGTACCTTTTTACATGTATGCATGCGTAGGGGGGAGGCGCGCTCACATATGCACACTCCTGACATGGACCTCCGGGTTTAGTTTAGCGTCGGCTGGATTTGTATTCTGGACTGAGTGGGAAAGTGAGAGAAGGGCTACGTAAGACCTAGGGCTGTGAGATATGACCAAAATCTTATATCCTGATATAGGTCAACTTAAACCAAGTTCGCATGGCAAACTTTCCTACCCAAAGTAGATCCACTCTCACTCAAAGCCACTCCCTTAGCCATGAGGTCCTAGGCTGGTCGGAGTCCATCTCCCGGAATCACCCTGTTCCGCGTCGCGTTCACTGTCCGCCATGTTTGTTTGCGTCGCCTTCCCGCGTATTTCCTGCCGGCATCCATGCCACGCAGAAGAGCACAAAACGTTGTCCCAAAAAACTGTTTTCTGTAAGTAGTACAATTTGTGACGCGACGAAATAAACGATGTGAAAGGAAAAATGTATTTCTGTCGTCGCGTGATATACGTCATCATCGCCACTTGCGCATGTACGTCTTGCAGACTTCGACGCGAGTTACGTTGGAAAGACGTAGTATGCTGAGTGTTTGTGAATTGGCCTATCGAGCCTCCCCATAATGCGTCTTTCCGACGTAACTATACGGGTAAAAAAACCAGATGAGTTCCAGCGAAGATTATGAGATTGTATCTAAATATGGCTCTATACTGGATGTTGTGATGAGCGTTTGAGTCACCCATGCCTGCACAGGCTTAGGGCTTGGGGTTATATAGAGTTTTATACAGATGCCTTCCTCTATGCAAAAGTGCAAATCAATGTCAGTTTTGTGTGTTTGGGTTGAGTATTGTCTGATATCCTGGCGGCTGCTGGCCGAGGAACAAAACAAAAAAAAAACAATAAAAATTTGGCTTGAGTCTAACCTATGACCCTCTCAGCCCTCGTGTCTTTCCCTGCTGTGTTTCTCAAACGAAGGAGATAATGATCGAAAGTTATTTTTAGAGCGCTGCGCGTCGTGCGAAAGTTGGACTCGGCTGGATTTGGACATCTCCTCTCGTTCTGTGCCAAACGCTCGCTGCGAAGGGAATGGAGTGTTGAGGATAATGAGGGAAAGTATCTGGATTATCGATTCGAGACAATATTTGACATGTTGCTGTGACTGAAGGTAGGAAAGCGGTTATGTAATATAACCTTGTAACTGTTGCCATGGATCTTGACAGACTGCTATTATTTGCCAAAGGATATACTGTTCTAAAGCCAAACTTACTGTTCTTTCACTCTGTTTCCTCGTTCTGCAGATCTATCTTGCTCCTTTGCTGTTTCTCTCATGCTGGGATGTGATTCTTGAGGATCCTCGTTAATGAAAATCCCCTGTCATCCCGATCCCCAGGAGCCCTGACCCCAATACCCCAAAGTCTCCCATTCCCAGAACCCAAGGGTTATTTTAGAACTTACCAACTCGTACTCTTCAGACCCTCTAGGTTCCCTAAACCCTTCTCAGCCATCATGGCGTTGGATCAGTGGCCCTTTCTCCCCACTTCCCCCAACATCTCCATCCCTGAGCCCCTCCTGTACGACAGCTACATCCAGGGCAACGAGTCGGACCTGGACCTGAACGTCACAGAGACAAGGGAGCCCCACCAGGACAAGACCAGCTCGGTGGTCATCACCTTCATCTACTTCATGGTGTGCGCCGTGGGGCTCTGCGGCAACACCTTGGTCATATATGTTATCCTTCGCTACGCCAAAATGAAGACGGTGACTAACATCTACATCCTGAACCTGGCTGTGGCAGATGTCCTGTGCATGATGAGCCTGCCGTTCATCGCCCTGCAGCTAGCACTGGTGCACTGGCCCTTTGGAGAGGTGCTTTGCAGGGTGATCATGACTGTAGGTAAGTGTCGAGCAGAAGCCTAATGGTGTGCTTAGTTTCATTGGGTAAGAAAGTCTTTTTTTTTGGTGGTGGTGGTGGGGGGGTCCCTACAGGAAATTATCCTGACATGATTGTGTGCTACGGTTGCTATTTAAAAAAAACCCTCCTTACTCGAAATGGTAAAGGTAAAGTTCACCCAAAAGCCTACATTTATTTGTTGTCTCCTCACCCCCATCTTGATTAAAAGTTGAAAGTGCGTAATCCAAAAAATATTCCTGGAGCTCCACACACAGAAAAGAAACATAAATTGTCTCCATACAGCTTGCCCTGTGTAATCCAAGTTTGTAGAAACTAGAAGATCCCAAATTTTAGACGATGTTCTTTACACCCCCGATGCGCGGCCAAGCCTGGGCACCCACTTCTGAAGGGGTGCTTGCCAACGCCTTTTAGCTTTGCAGCCACAGTGAACATTTCAGCTTATAAACGGGTGTATATGACTTCTGTTTCAGGGTGAGCTGTATGGAGCCATTCTATGTTTTGTTTGAGGTGTGTTTTTAGTCCCCAGCTACTTCAGTTGTTTAGGAGAATGCTAAACAACTGAATGCTAAACAAATGTTTTGTGGACTACAAAACTTGACCTGAATATTCATCTTAATGTGGCGGAGTAGATAATCACTGAATTTCTATTTTTGGGTGAACTTTTTTTTTCTGTGAGACAGTTTTTTTTCAACATCTTGGTAATGTATTTGTCTTAAAGGAATAGTTTGAGATATCTGGAAATAGCCGTCAAATAAGGCCAAAAGTTAGATTAGAAGATTTTATTTAGCCGTTAGATATAACGCAGAGGTACATAGGCTTGGCTAAGGAAAAGTGTGCGAGCAGTGGGAGATGCTAGCCTTGCTCTGCAGTTCAAAGGTTTAAAAAAAAAAAAAAAAAATGTCTACCAGCACTTTGTTAACATTAACATTAACATTAACATTTATTAACAACATAAGAACAAACAAAGAAAGTTGTCAGAAGTTGTGGTTGTATGGGGGCTACGTGTGGAACTGCTTAGTCATCACTACACTTTTAATAAGTGAGCTTCACAGATGCTGGCAGATGGATTTCTTTTTTTTTTTTTTTAAACTTTGGACAGAGCCAGGCTAGTCATTTCACCATTTTTCCACTCTTTATGCTAAGCTAAGCTAACCGTCCCCTGGCTGTGTCTTCGAACAGTGTTCGTCATCCTAGCTGTCTTCCTGACAGCCTGTGTAACACCTAATGGGTCTCCTGTTTTAATGAAGGACACGCACATTTACTTTTACTGCTGCTTAATAGATATCCTCACCTCACCTTCTCCATTCCTCCGCTCTCTCTCTCTCTCTCTCTCTCTCTCTCTCCTCCACCTCCCCCCAGACTCTCTCAATCAGTTCACCAGCATCTTCTGTCTGATGGTGATGAGCATCGATCGATACTTGGCTGTTGTCCACCCTATTAAGTCCACAAGATGGCGGAAGCCCCGCATTGCCAAGCTTATTAACATGACGGTATGGGGTGTGTCGCTGTTGGTCATCCTCCCCACTATGATCTTCAGCGGCCTTGACAAGGTTCCAGTATGCGGGATCATGTGGCCGGAGCCCCAGGATGTCTATTACAAAGCTTTCATGTTCTACACCTTCTTCATTGGATTCTTCCTGCCACTGGCGGTCATATGTCTTTGTTACCTGCTCATTATAGTCAAGGTAAGAGGCCTGCCTGTACTGGGGCTGCCAACATCTCAGTCAGTATCTGTGTGAAGTGGGTGAATATTATGAGTTGGCCTTCTGTCACATTACCCACTGCAATCCCTAAGGAATTTTCAGCAGCCAATTTCACCACTTGAAAGCATTCACGGCGAAAAGCCAAATCAATAACCGTGGCTGGTGAAGAATTTGTATGGTCCTTCAGCACTAGCCTAAACCAGGGGAACCAAACCTATTGAGGGTATCTGCAGATCTTCACAAAGAAAATTGTTAATTTCACAGAATGCATTCCTGCATTCTAGTGACTTTATGGAGTAATTTTGTGGCAGAAATGTGGAGACGTTTGGATAGTGGAGAAGGGGACATTGAAAAATAGGAAGCTCAGGAGAATCTGGAGGCTTGGCAAGTTGCTCTACTAACAAAAAAAACATTGTTTTAGAGACGGCGGATCCTGCGGGGATAATTTTGCCCAGAAAAAGACACAAACAAGCATTTATTAAAGTAGAAAGCCAGCTCAGAAATAAAAGAAAAAGGGAAAGATTCCTTAAAACGGTTTTGTTTGGATCAACCATATTGGTTTTGTTGATTATGTTGGATGTGCTTTCACACGTATGACATTGGCAATTATTAATTTGATACCTTGCAGCTCAATTAAGCTGTTATCTAATGGTGCTGTCTGATAACTAAGAGCTAGAAGAAACCATATATAATAATACATCATGCATTATTGAAGCTTAATGCATTTATTTGGTGCTGGCACACATACACGATTTTAAAGCAAACTTCCTTTGTGAATCTTTTTTTAAATTCCTGACTGACTGAAATGTTTTGAATCCCTCTGACTCTGAAACAAGTCTATTAGCCAGCTGGCATTTAATGATTGGTTACAGTTCTGACATTCAAGCTTTAAAAGCATGTTAATAGAAAAACATTTTTAAATCTGTGCCCTTGGTTCATAAAGGGATAGTTCAGAGAATCGTTTTTTTTTAACCCCCGTGGGGAGGAAGATTGTCAGCAATTATGCAGTCTACTGACACCAACATGGTTCTGAATGACACTGCGAAAACCGGATGCGATTAGAAGCTCGTAAAAAAACAGCAACAGCATTAGTAGGCCTGGATTCAGCGAAAGAGTTCATATCACAATCAGTGCGTATAGAAGGGATGTTATACCAGAGAACGTCTCCCTGTCTCTCTCTCTCTCTCTCTGTGTTTTTTCTCTGTAGAGCATGTGTGGATGTCAGTAGACAGGAGGGGGAACACGAGGGACAGATTGTCCACTTGTTAATCAAACGCTGATGGTGTAGTTCTCTCAGACGGATACAAAAATAAAAGTAAAAAAAATGCAAAGATGGGTCTCCAGTTAAAATGTACCGGGGCAGCCTGTCTAAGAAATGTCTGTGTGGGAAAATCTGTGCTTTGACGCTTTGGGAAATACACTTATTTGCTTTTTTGCCAAGACTTGGATGAGTATACAGTACCTGCCTCTAGAAGGCTATAGCCAGCGGCTGTTTAGCTAAGCGCAGTATCAGCATGTGTAATGCTCACCAATCAACATATTTTATCTTTTTTTTTTTTTTTTTTTTTTTTTTTATCCTTGGACAGAGCCAGCCTGTTTTCTGACTATGCTAAGTCAAGATAACGCTCTGTTTTAGCTTCATATTACAAGGCAGATACAAGAGTGGTATCAATCTTATCGTTTTACTCTTGACAAAAAGAAAACAAACACGTAGATGTTAATGTTCCCTTACATTTAGAGCAGTATATGTGCCTAAGGGTAATCCATTGTTGTGCTTTAATGTTTGGGGGTTTTCACACCACTGACAGTTCATCCCTTTCCCAGGTTAAATCGTCCGGCATACGAGTGGGTTCCACCAAGCGCAAGCGCTCTGAGCGCAAGGTGACGCGCATGGTGTCCATCGTGGTGGCGGTGTTCGTCCTCTGTTGGCTGCCTTTCTACATCTTCAACGTCACCTCCGTCACCGGCTCCATCAACCCGACCTCCGCCGTGAAGAGCACCTTCGACTTCGTGGTGGTGCTCGGCTACGCCAACAGCTGCGCCAACCCCATCTTGTACGCCTTCCTGTCGGACAACTTCAAGAAGAGCTTTCAGAACGTTCTGTGCCTGAAGAAGGTGGCGGGCCTGGATGAGATAGAGCGCAGCGACAGCAGGGCGGACAGGAGCAGGATGGCTAACGACGCCGCGATAATCAACGCCAACTTGGAGACTCACAACGCTGCCCTGCTTAACGGCGAGCTGCAGACGAGCATCTGAGGGCCGGAAAAAAGAGCGGCAGTCACATCAGGGCGGCGCACGGGTCCTTCAGACTAATGGGTCGCCAGTGCACTGCCAGTGACCCCTGCTCAGAGATGCGGGGGCAGGAGGATGATGTGATGAATGCTGCTCATGGACGTCAACACATGGACAAAGTCTAAGTGAAAAATAAACGATTTCCTAAGGGTTTCCAGAGGTCAGGGAAAGTACACCGACTCCAGTGCCAAACTCTTGATATGTGGGTTAATTAGGCAACTTGAGCCGATTTGCCCCGAGGCGCGGCAAAAAATTTGTCTCGACTGGAGTGATTTCCACCTCTGTAGAGACAAGTGATGTCCACATCAGACTTAAATAAGCTGTTCATGCTTGCCAGCTTGAGGTTTCTGTAGACTTGTCAGACTGATCCAGACTAAAACCAAGAGAGGGTGGGAGAGTGAATCGCTTCGGACCCACTGGAGAATATCAGGGCGAGCTCGTCCATGGATTTTTTATTTTCTGAATGTGGAAATACTGCTGGAGAAACCGCCCGAACATGTCAGCGGAAATCAGCCAGCGCTGTGAGTCTGTACAAAGAAAAATCAACAAACCGCAACCCTGAATTGTTCCGTGGTTGTATTTCATTCATACCAGCTGATTGGTCTGCTCTTTCATAATCAACGGGGCAACAAAAAGGCGATGACCTCCTAACGTGACGTCTTATTTTCAGGCAAAGGAAGGATGCCCCTTTTCACTCTCTAGCCGGCATCACGGCGAGTGGAGGCGCACTGGTGCATAAATTCTGGTTTCAAATTCCTGGATTATTGATTAAGTGAAAGGATAGGCAAACCTCTCTGCAGTCGCTCTGACCTTGCTCGCTTTAACAGCTTGACTCTGTAAATACAAAAAAGTATTCTGCCAATCTCCGGGGGGGAAAGTTTCGCACGAGGACGACTCCGTGTTCTAAAATGAATGACTGAATGGATTTCAAAGGCAATCCCTGCTGTAAAAAAAAACAAAAAAAAACTGTATCATCGTAATGCATCAAAGAAGGCTCTTTTATCATGTTTGTAAAAACCATCATATGTACTTTACACTTCATTGTATTCTGGGTCTTAATAGTTGCTCCCTGTGCCGGCAGTGCCATTGTAAGGAGCCTGTTTCTACTTGTAAAGTGTTGTGTTTTGCCAATGTAAGATTACCTCCTGAGTTCACGGTCACATTTAGTTCGGCCAGCGTGTGCTTGCAAAAAAACGCAAACTTTCGCAGAAGGCAGGAAAATGCGTCGTGACGTCAAAGAGGGAGGGAGAGAGGGGGATAAGGAGACACAGAGAGGAGAGGAGACAAACTTATGCTTGTGTATGCATTGCATCTAAAAAAAAAAAAAAACAATACACAAAACTTGGGAGATTGTAGTAGCCAAGTGTACTCCAGTGATTTCCTTTTTGTACTTCGATACATTCGGGGGGATTCACAAGTAACGGACTGTTAATTAGTTAAAATCGAAGAAGCAGCAGGAGCAGAGAGATCCCAAATTTGAGAACGGAGTGTGGGTAAATCTCCCAAAAAAAATGGATCCTACACTTTTCCATCAGAGGCTCCCGACTCTTAGCTGGCAACACAGAACTCCTGTTATACAGTTGTTGTCTTGAAGGATCATCAGAGGTTATTTCATCAGACATAAGAGCGCTCCTCCCAGAGCAACACACAATGATATTCAACTGTTTTTGTTTTGGGGCTGAATAGTAGGCCTCGTGACGAGTAAACTGAACTATATGTGTAAAAGTGGTGGAGTACCCCTTTAATGAGCAAAATATATACCTCAATTGAGCTTGAACTCACCCCTATACATACTCAAAGATTTATTGAAATTGCTCTATATTGTACTGAACTTCATGGTGTGCTGTACAGTGGAGAATGAAGGACACAGAAATGTGGCAGCTGTTATGTATCTAGCTATATAAGGCCAGATAACATTCCCATCAAGGCCACTTATTGTTAATAATCGTATTCTCATATAAATATATACCAAACTACGTAAAATGAATACTATTTACGTCGCATGGACTCTCGCTTCTCTTAGTGGCATTCAAAACATTGAATGAATAGTGTAAAATAACCAGGCAGCTAGAGTTAAGGGTATACAATTCACGCTGACCCTGTAAGTCTTATTCCTCCTTATTTATGGTAATGTCAAAACCATATGGATAAATGAAAAAAATCAGTTGGTGGAATATGATTCACATGTTTCTTTGTTTTTTAGCTATATTCATGGTCCCCACAGAAAGAACTGTAATTACTGATCCCTTAACTTTCCATCCATGAGGTCCAATTTTTAATTTTGTTTAATATTTTGTGATGTTTTGCATTTACCGCTTTTTTGGTAAATGGACTACCTGCAAAACTAATGATGTTCTGTAGGCGCACCAGGTCAGCACTGGAGAAAGGCCTGACTGCACCAGTTCTTATTCTGTTCTAGGGGGGAAAAAAACAAACAAAAAAAAACGCTCCGGCTTATTTGCTTTTCTTTAAAACAACCACAACCTTCTTGGGTGGTGTTGAACTCTTTTTGCAAGGACAGTGCTCCTGCAAAATAGTGCATACTGACATCAAATTGCTAAATCCTTGCAAAAAAAAAAAAAAAAGGTAAACGCTGCTAGCTTGTTTACGTGCGTAAATTTAACGCCCACTTTGGGGTGTCTTGTCATTTTCAGTCTGCAGGCTAGCTTGCTAGCTTGGAGGTAGCAAAATTGTTGTTTCCTGTAGAGTTTCTTGAACAGATAAATGCAGATACGCACAAGGTCGGTAGCTCAAATGTTGCCACTGTTGTTGGTATCTGACAAATTGTTTCACTATCTCCTGACTGATTAGCAACTGAAGACAGGCGATAGTGACAACCCAGACAACCAAGGGACATTGGTCTATATTTAAAGTCATAACTACATATTTCTTACCTGTGAGCTTCCATAAGTCACCAGCTAACGTTAGCATACAACCTTCCTAGCCAACAGAAGTGTATAACAGTTTTACAAAATGATAAAATATTTACACACATCTTGAACACATACAGTAGTATGAACATGGAATTGAAACCCTGCTGGATGTAATCAAATGGTAATGCTTGCTAGGCATGTCAAATGCTAACGATACCTGTTGTTCTATTAGAGTTAATGGGTTTGCAAATATGTAGTTGTACTTTAAGGTACCAACCCAAAGTCCTCATGTATTTCCAGTATTTATAGCGTTCAGTTGCTGATCAATAAGGAAGTGAAGAAATGATAATAATTCAATGATTTCCTTTTATACAACATGCGACCCGGAACACAGCAGCATAACATTGTCCCAAGCAACTGAGCTTCCCACCCTGAGTCCGACGTTAGAGCAAAATGGCCTATGGCGATGGTCTATATGGCTTTGAATTGGAACATTTAATCATTGTTAAGTATTGTCCATACTAGGACTGCTCCATTGGTGACCCAGACTTACCGCATGTGGCATCATTTTCAACTTTCATAAACTGGCATGCTGGTTAATTTGCTCTCTAAAACCGTACCAGTTAGAGATAGTAGATAATTGGGCAGACTCCACTTAGCTACAGCTTCATTGGTAAGTATGAGCCAAAGGAGCTACAACAAAGACCTTTCAATCTGGGAAGCTTATCACTCCATTAATGCCAACTGAATGAGCCCACGTCCGGGGTAGACATCTATTTCCGTTTAGCTATCAGGCTGTTCGTGCACGGCGACTTTTCTCCGACGGACCTCCATGATGGAGCCACACCTGGTTGCTGGGAGATTTGTCAAACGGCTGCAAAGCCTCTGTGGTAATAAAGTCACCCACCATATGCTGCGGTGTCGGATTCACTTCGTCCCGGGCACATCAGTCAAGTTAGGAGCCATCAATCAGAGCAGTCAGAAGAAATGAGGTTACGTCCTGAGAGGTTACTGCAGAAAATGATTACCTGTAGCCACACACACACACACACACACACACACACACACAGGTAGTTGACCACACACCGTATAATTTGTCATGACATTGTCTCTGGGCTGTCGCTATAGTAGCAGTAGAGTGTGTAGCACTGTCAGTCCCATCTATTCTTGCAGGGCAGAATAGACACGCTCATGTTGGCTCACGTTGGCATGCGTCGAGGCTCAGCACACTTCCACATGATGTATATAAAGCAAAGAAAATACAAAACCATGTGTCACTCAGACATAAGCTGCTTGCACTCTTGTCTGAGTAATAGAGAGGGCGGTAAGGGTGACCGACTCTTCGCCATGCTGACCCAGTCGACCGCATGTTTGTGTGCGTATTATTGTGACACATCACTAGACCAAAGGCTTTGCGGGAGCAGTAACCACAGCCGGAGATTCTGTTTGTTTGGAGTGCGATGATTCGATTAGATTTAAAAAACAGTGCATCATCCGGAAACATGCAATATCTTTCCGTATATCTTTATTCTTCTTGCCGTATATCTTTATTCTCGGTGCCAAATGCGTGCGTACGTGCGTGTGTGTGTGCGCGCGCGCGCCACGGTGAGAAACTCATCTCACAGTCCCAACTGTTAAGGTATTTAGCGCCCTCGAGCCTGAATTGCAAGTACCATGCTGCCATCATCCTCAGCTAATTACTTTTACTCTCTCTCTCTTTGTCTTTCTATCCATTCCCTTTCCTTCTCTCGTTTGCGTGCACAGCTGGCAAAGAACAATTTGAGCTGACACACGTTTTACTCCCACCCAAATGAACTGAGCTGAAATCCACTGAACCCTACTGAAGGGTACACACTATGCCCTGCACCACCGCTGCAGGCTATTTGGACATACTTAATGTACTTAATGGATCATTCTGATGTTTAATAGATGTTGATAAGATGGTTTGTGCCAAAACCAGTGAAAATGTAGCGCCAAGAGGACAGCTGAGGCAATGAAACGGTCTGTCATTTTTATGGAATCGGGACCTCAATGTTTCTCTGAAACTAGGTCAAGTTCTGAGGAAGATGTGCTCATCTGGGTTGACACGAAGCTCGGGCTTGTTACTTGTTCCCGCCACTGTATAGTGTACAGATGAGAGGCAGAAGCAGAGGAATGGGAAACCTCTGCCTGCTCTGTTTCTTTTTTTTCCGAAAAAAAAAAAAAAAAAAAAAAACACAAGTTGAATTGCGAAGGGCTAGAGCGTGCACTCCCGAGGATGCATCGTTCAATACTAATTAACTCTATGTTTTGTGGTATGCTCTGCTTGTTCCTGCAGTGGGTGGGAGGGGAAGGGTTGCATATCCCACCGTCGCTGTCACCTCAATAGCGAAAAACCGGTCGAGACACGTACTGGGTTGAACTTTTTTTCACTAGATGCACTCTCAGAAAAACGTTCAACTTTGTAGCTCTTGGAGTTATGATCAGAAGCAAATATCGTACTTTTGTTGAGAGAAATAAAATCAGATGTGGGTTTTTCAGCACTGCAAATTCAGCGATATAATGCTGACTAAGCCAAATTTAGCAGCCCAACTGCGAGAATAAATGTTGGCAGTGTACGTTTCTGCAAACCAGGGATATGTTAACATTTTGCAGTTGGTTCAGACACAAAAAACAATTGATCATGGTCAGAAAAAGGTGATATTTCACATTGGTTCTGCTGCCACAAACACTGCTGGAAATTGTCTGGACGTGTTGTTAAAAAAAATACCAGGTTTGTCTCATCACTATCAAAGTTTTGTTGCGACTATCATGGTTGGAAAAATCCACAGTTTTAGCGCTCACAAGAGTTCAAACGTAGTCTTGAACAGTGGTCTCTAGCTTCAAGCAGTCACAGCTGTCACGTCAACATCCCTCCACCTCATTCTGACATGCTAGTCAGCTCATATACATGTCATGTGAACATGAAATGACATGTATTGTGTGATGTCGATACGATAGGTATGTAATACACACATTTAACGTATTTGTGGTCAGCAGAAACCTCAACTGCAGAGGTTTTTTTTTTCAGGCCGCTAGGACGAAATCTAGCCAAGCCGGTTGTAACTTACAAAACATGCTTGTTTCTGACAGTGTACAGCCATGGATATGTACTTTTCTGTGCAGTAACTTTTTCTATGTGCCTTGGAACTTAATATGAAATCACGTGATCACACCCATGTACAGCAAAAACAACACTTTCACCTGTTTCTCCCGAAAAGCCAAACAACCAAAGGCCTTCGTACTGTGCAGACATGTTGGTAACCGAACATAACACAGATGTGTTGTATTCCATTGTTAGTACTATCTCCCCGGCTTACATAGCTTATGTTTGTGTGATATGATGTCAGAAGCAGATGTTTATTTGTGACTGTTTACTGTTGCATAGAAAAATAATGTGATCATTGATTGTAACGGACAAGCCAATGTCCTCGTCTCTGCAATTAAATGCAGGCCAGTTTCTGCTCTCATGGGACAACCTGTGTATTTCTTTGTAACCGGATGTGCCTATGTAGCCCGTGCGTCAGTGTGTGTTGATATGGACTTGGTTGGTTGAATACACGCTATGTACGATGAACACTTTATATCTCAGGTTTCCTGGAATTTCAACTTGGGACGCCCCCTTCTACTGTGTATTTCCTCCAGAAATACATTACTTGGAGGAAATCCAAGCTTTTTTCCTTGATCCCTGAACACATCACTCAGAATACACAATGTTGTATACAGATGGTATCCAGTGTGGGAGTCTCTGAATTCCAGCAGTTTCTCAAGGGGCTGTGAAGGAACTGCCAAACACTTAGGTCACATCATTTATCAGTCGCAACATGTCTCAAGGTTAAACAGGGAAGCGAGACCACACAGGAGGTTATTTAATTCAACCACGAGAGAAATTAAACAAAAAAAGGCAAAATAGATGTATGGATGGACAGAAGATTGATGGCTTGGGTACTGTATGTATGGCACATTTATAAATAACATAGTGGTGTGATCTTCTACAGGTGTGTCTATGAATAATACTCATTTAAAATTACATCATTTACCATTTTATCAAGATCAACATAGAATTTACTTATGTCCTATTACTTATCGCTGCCCTGCTTGTGTCAGGAAATGGTGATTTTCAATATTCCATCTGTATTTTGTTGCCCCATGTTGTTTACTTGCCTGGTGTGCTGAATAGTGAATGCCGTTGCCTCGTTATCTTATTAATGTTTGGCTGTTTCCTGTTGCTCTGCATGGCTTGTGCACGGCTTGAGAATGCTTATTTTGTTATCTTGACTTGCAGTCGAAAATGATCTATCTTGGAAACGCTGGCACATCTACAGTAATGTTGATTAATGTCCGTTTTTTAAAAGAAAATTAATTGGGTGGAAAGGGGGGAAGAGAGGAGATGTATGCCGGATAATTAGACATTCTGTCCAGATGAGCTGAGCCTCCCTGACATCTGCAGGGATTGGTCAAGGAGTCCTTTCCATACAGGATCGTCCCATTTGATACCCTAAAAGTTATCACAATTAGAAAAATGACTTAAAAGACTCAACTCACCTTGTAAGAATAGAGTTAGTGATGTGTATATTAAAAGCGGCGTTGAATTTGTCGTCTAAGTAATTTAGACGAATTAGGGAACATACAACATTGTTATAGCAGCATTTCAATGTCTGTATTTAAACATTTATTGTAATATTCCACACATTGGAATATACTAATATTAATGCTGTTAAAACCAGAGTTATTCAGCCTGACTTAGTCTTCACCTGACTTTACCTCACCCCTTTTTTCAGCAATGCCAGCAACGTGACTTCAGAAACGGAACGTTCGGCAGGTCGGTCAGCTGCTTCGCTCCAAACTGAATTATGTAGATTGATGATTTTCCATGAAATTTTGTGCAACACGGTTTCCATCCATCCATCATCTGAAACTGCTTATCCTGTGCACAGGGAGGGGGGCTGGGTCACAGGGAGCCGATCCCAGCTGACACTGGGCGACGGCTGGGTACACCCCAAGTCGCCAGTTCATCAACATGGTTTACCACGGGATAAATTGTAGTAACCTTTTTCTAATCCCATTGTTATTCTTTCCATCATCAGCCTTGGCTGGACTTTTTGTTGAGCTCTGATAAGGAAATGTTAGCCTGCCAATATACCAATCTGAGATGGCGACCACGGTAAGTACAACCTAACAATCTAATATTAGGAGATTATTATGGTAGCTGTCAGGGATCAAGCAGTAAGGCAATTAAAACAGGGTTTTATTTACCCAAAAATGATATCTTTTACAAAAGTCAAGGTCGAAATTGTTAACTAAGCCTATAAAAGAAGTCAACAAAAGATAACGAAACTCAATATAACAACAAGGAACTGAGATGTTAACAGAATAGAACAGACCTCACTAAACGACATAAGGGAGCACATATATTGTGGCTTGGCCAAACCAAATAATACACAAGGGGAAAACAAAATGGACGCCAACTGCAACTAACCCTAACCCTTGTGACAAGGCAAGGTAAAATAAACAAGTAAATAAAAAACTTCTAAATAAAACCACATATGTAGTATCAAATTGTGTAATTTTAATTGTTTGGTGTGGCTAGCTGCAAAATTAAATTAACCTGTGTAGAAAATGAAACTAAAGTGGAGAGTGAGTCGGTTAGATTTTACCCTGTGTGGCTGTGGCCATCACAGTAGCATACAAACGTATACACTGAAACACATGCTAAATCATCCCACAACCTGACACGTGTGCATAACCTGGGCTGTGCAGATGAAGGAATGGGGAGCTGGTTAGCTAGCTAGTTACCATTGCCGTGTTCCGATATCCATACTTCCCGTACTTACTATACTTAGTTTGAGTACTTAGGGTGTTCCGATATCGATCGCGGCGAAAAGAAGTGTACCTGAAGGACCCGGATGTTGCCCTCATAAAGGCAAAAACGTTGAGTGTGCAACGATGTACACTTTACGCACTCAACGGCCGCCATCTTGTCTACGTAGCAGAAGAAGCGGAGCCAGGCAGAGGTACTCAGCTTGAAATGTTTTTTTTTTTTTTTATGGCTACTGAGATGACACTGCCTGCAGCGGAGCCATTTTGCAGGATTGTAGGACTGTAATTGTTAAAAAGTAAAGTCGTAGATGTCTTTTGTTCACCGTTCAAAGCGGGATGTTTTTGGCGGGTGACGAGCCGAGGCGGCTGTCGCGATCGATCGTAATTTCCGGTAAGTGCACCACGGAGTATTAGATTTGGAACAACACTCACCTGCTGAAATCTGCATACTTAGCAAGTGCGGATAGTGTACTACGTGTAAGTGTACTCATGGAAGTATGAATATCGGAACACAGCGCATGCCATACCATAGCTTTTAGCTTTAAAAGCTTATCCAGGTGGCTACTACTTGAGTTTATTTTCTGTTGCACTGAGAGAAAATAGTTCTGTTGCCCCAAATCTGTACAACACACTCAGGTCAGGTTTTTCGACTTTATGCACGATCTCGAGTGCCTCGTTTTTGTGTCTCTCAGCTCGGCTAACGGAGAGCAACAGAAGCTAACTTAAGTTGAGAAATGGAGTCCACTCACATAAGCTAATTACCGGCATCTTTAATGTCTTTAAAGCGTTCACAATTTTATCATTTTGTATTAAGTTGTAGCTGAAGCTCTAAATCATCTCACACGAGGCCCCTTGAGACAAAATTATATTAAAAGCATGTTTTCTTTGGTTTAATGTGGATTAAGTCAGACGTCCCCTGATACGTCAAAGTGGATAAGGCTCAATTAAATACCCTCCATGTGAGAGCCTTCTCGCAACAAATTCCCTCGTACACCTCTCATTTTCTCTGCCGCCTGAGTTGCCTCCATATGACTCACGACCAGGAACGCCGTGCAAATCAACACTGCTGAGGATTCAGCCTCACTGTGAAAACAACTAATGTGTTCTGTAATGAATGTCGTGCTCGGGGATGTTTTATTGTGGTGGTGGCAGGTGAGAGGATGGAAATGAGGATTAGATGCACCAAGTAGAATGTGAATTTTCAAGTTCGCTCCCCAGCCAGCTGAACGTGAGCTTTGGGAGATTAGAGTTTGAATGTCAATGTAAAAAAAATGTCAGCAAACGCAACCCTCAGTGCGGTCCGCAATAGATTTATCATAACGGGTCAGCGCTGTGCCGGAGCTATGCCAGTGTATGATCAAGCCTCTGTATGTATGACCTTTTTCGGTGTCTAGATGGAGAACTGATTTGTCATCCCACTCCTCTCTGTTCTGTTGCATAATTTGGGCTCAAAGTAGAGCAGAGTCCAAGTCAAGTACGTCGAACTAGAATCAGCAAATGAAAAAAAAAAAAAGTACACAGCGTAAGGTACCGGTACTGAACAGGATGGGAAAGCACAACGTTCTGAAAGTGAAGATATCCTCGAGTTCCCGAGAGTAAATTTGGGTTTCAGGTGAAACCTGTTCAAGTCAAGCCGAGGCATTGTTTCAAGCTTGACTGTCTGTTTTGTTTTCATTTGTTCTGAGAGGCTGGATATCCGTCAGGCGGCACTTGAACCGTATTCTGTTAAAGATGCCGTTTTTTCTCTAATTCATTAAAAAATAATCTCTCTCGATGAACGTCTCTGCAAAACCACTGATGTGTCGACGTTGCTTTACGTTGCCACTTTATTTCATGACTTTAACTTTCTGTTTTGTCTTGTGACAACGCAGCACATAAGCTCCTAAGTTTAGGTACAAGAACCACCAGGTAAGGGTTAGGAAAAGATCCTTTTTTTTCGCCTAAAATATCTGTTTTGGTTGCCACAAATAGGGCTTAAAAACACGTCTTGAGCTGTGGTCAGCGGCAGCCGGCCTCGATGCCTGTTATTCCGCAGCCATCCTCTTCACACACAGGGAAGTTAGGACATAAACATGTAAGGTGAATGTGATATGACACATTACGGAGATCTGTAGCCTATCAAACATACAAATGCGAACATCATGGTTTTGCAGTTACGTTGACTGCCAATATTCTATCCTGGCGAGTTGGCTGAGTAATGACAGCTCGTCGACTACATTTATTTTTAAGCTGACAGGGTAAAACCACTGATTTTTTTTATTGATTTTTTTCTGGTTTGAAGATCCTAATAAGAAAATCAGAGCTGTGTATCCACCTGGAGCTTGATCAGGTCAAACTGCTGCAGGAACAGATTGAATACCACCGCCAGGAATGCAGTGAGAGGTTGACGTACAGGTACCTGCCGTGGAGTTTTTTGTGTAGAAATCTGTCGGTTTCCCTGCACTACTCATGAGAACAGAATCTCTACACTGCGGGAAGAACGACATGAAAGATAAATGCGTCCGAGACCATCTGTTTCACATGATAGCAGTCGGATTGTTCGGCAGGAACAAGATGAGAGCGCTGAAAACCAGATGTGTGCTCCATTTCACAACCTCCACCGGCACAGAACAAAAGGCGGCGTCTGTTCGGGTTTTCCACTCTTCTAAAGTCAATCAAGTACTGCTCAGCACAGACAATTCTGTCAGTGTAGTAACGGTGGTGTGGAAGAAAGTCAACACGGCGGGTTTCATTGAACAGATATAACCCTCGTGGGGGGAAGCATTGTTCTCTGGTCTAGTAGACATTTCAGGGGAGCACTGTACAGCATGTGGGCTCTCATCCTTTGATCACACACATGCTAATACTCTCTATATCTCACAGTGAGGCTGCTTTCACCCCCTCCAAATCTTTTACCTGTAAGTACATTTACACTTAGCAGATGCTTTTTTATGTCCAAAGCGACTTACAAATGATTTCACATTCATACACCGATGGCAGAGGCCGCCATGCGAGGTGCCAACTGCTCATCAGGAGGTGGATTCGGGGTTCAGTATCTTGCTCAAGAACACTCGGACATGCAGCTATATGGGGAGACGGGATTCGAATGGTAAAAAAGGGTAATCCCCCCCCCGGATGATTAAGAGTGGGATAAGGAGTGATGATGTCGATCTGAGATGAGGTTGGAAATGATTTCTGATCCTGCGCTGAACAAGATTGTCTCTTCAAATATTGCAGGCTGTCGCCATCTACTGGTCCAAGTCTGGAATTGGTGTAGTAGTAATGCTGTTGTATACAATTTACTCTTACAGCTGTACTCCAGTCTGATTTGATCTATTTTCATATAATGATGCTGAAAAAAAAGTAAGAGCCACAGAACTCTCTGTCCTCTGGAGTTCCCCACCCCGAAACAATTCCCAAACTTACAAATTAGCCATTTGGTGTTAACCCAATGAATATTTCTGTATGTATGTAAATGTATGTTTTTCAAATTAAAGCGACATTTGCTTTAGTCAAGATTTGGACTTTTTTCATTGTTCTGTTTTTCACTCATGTGAACTGGCTTCCTTTTTTACTTTTCTTAATTTGACTACCCATCTGCAGTGAGTCTATTCTGGGTGTTCAGGTTTCTGAAGGTGGCTGTTTGGTTAGAGGCGTGAGCCTGAGGCTGCACAAACAGCTTCTTGACCTGCCTTACCCTCTCATGTATTCACAACATTCACTTTTATTTCACTATATTATGATATACCAGCAGGCAGGAGCTTGTATTTATGGCATTCTAATTTGAAAAAAATCATTCACGTAGATGCATGTCTACTGATGGGACGTAGCTTTTTCTTTATCGCTGAACACAGTTATCAGAACGCACATAAGCGATCCTTTCTCTTGTCATTTTTTCCGATCATGGAGTTTCTCTGGAGTTTTTGTGATGAGGTAAGCAGTGACGCTCTTGGTCTTGGTTACGGTGAGGAAACGGACCGTGTTTGGACTTTGGTCTCTGCAAACTCAGCTCGAGGTGTTCTGGCGTTCTGTCACCACAAACGTGGTCCGAATTCGTCCTGAGGTTTCTTAAAAGATATCCAGTGGCGTGTCGCCTACAAATGCTGAAACAGTATGGATCCTTGTCGAAAGAAATATAAGCATTTTTTCACATACAAATGTTGAAATACAGGTCAGAACAGCGGTCACCGGCTTGGCAGCCCTCTAGCCTGTGGCTGCAACACCACCACCCCGTCCAGCTCCTGGAAGTCAGGTCATAAACGTGATATGAATGTGACGTGTTTTGTATGAGTGTCAATGTGGCACACAGCCTATCACACTTCATCACATTTATCCACCGAGGCCGGGCTGGGGCGGACAAGCCTGTCAGTTTCTATGCATGGGCCATTCCACTTTTTATGTTGGGTTAACTCTTGCCACATTTTTGCACGTATGCAGCAAATTCTCAAAAGCAAACCATTGCACTGGAATGATAATACTGACAGAAAATACAGAAAGAAACAATACTGCACAAAAAACCTTGGTTGTACGTGTGTGTGCCGAATGTTAATTTACTTTTCTTGCATGTCGATCAATATAAAAGCGTTATTTGATTCACAATATGAATAAATGTTATTTATGCGTATTCATATACATGCTTGTCCTTGCTATGTCCTCTTTGTACCTGCAGAGTTTCAGCTTAAATGTAAATTGCGTAGGTTTCGCTGTGACTCAACACCGAGCCGAGTCATACTTTTGTCTGCGCTTCCTCAAATTCAGCATGTTGGTTTTCCTCTGGATTTTTGTGTTTCACACAAGGCTGCATTCAGGTGATTTACATACTGATGTACCCAAAGTGGAGGAAGAACTTTATTCTCTGCAAACTTGTGCAGGTGTAGTCCTGCAAAAAAAGAATCCCGAAGATGACTTGTCGGCATCGTTCATTCTCAGAGTGTTTGTTTTAAATGCCACTGTAGAGACTTTCCCAACGGCCAATCAGAAAGCCTGCCGCTGCACAGATCCAGGGTGGCTTCTTGAGGGCCGAGCTGTGTCGCTCAGTATTTTTGAGCATGAGTGACTTCTGGTTGATCATAAATGTCAAAGAGCTGTGAGTCTATATGGTGTGTGTGTGTGTGTGTGTGTGTGTGTGTGTGTGGAGGTGGTTGTTCTTTAATGACTCAAGTGCACCAAACCGTACTTCATTTTCCTAACCAAAAACCAACTACAGGTCGTATCCAACCATAACTATTAAAGTGCTGAACAATTCATTTTAGGGCATGGTCCATCACTGATCCCACTCCATGTGTTGGGTGTATCATCTATTTTCCACTGCCGTTTACTTTACCCATCTATACTCTTTCTACCCTTCTATACTCATCCATTTAGCAGCACCTTCTGTTCCCAGCTGCCGGCGCCGGCGCTCCTGAGCCCCCTGATGGTGATCTTATCTGCAGGCAACATCGACCGCAGTGTCTCCGCCCTGACCTTTTTCTCGTTTGCAGCAGTCTCCAGCTAAATGTTTTAAATGCCACAAATGGAGCCAAATCAGGCCGTCGCAAAAACAAAACTAACACCTTTTAATGACTTGTCCCGCCAGAATTTCCGGTTCTTCTAACAGGTGCACCAGCAAAGCCCCCCTGAAAGTCTCAGGGTGACACAGCCTGTGCATTGTCATTGCGCATTGAAGAGGCTTGAAGCACCTTTCATTCTTCTTCCATCTCCCCCCGGTTTGCGGCGATCTCCCAGTATTGCCTCTTTTACAAACTTTAATTTCTACTCTCTTCCACATTTACACCTAGACACTTCATTTATTTAGAAGAAATACATCATTAATCGTTTCCTTTTGGTATAAGCGTGCACTGTGTGAGGCCTCTTTCAAAACCGGACAGAAATAAGTCGCTGGTCGTGTTTTTCGCATGTTTCAGGTGTTCGGGCTGCGTTTAAAAATAAATCCACTGTGCTCACTTCTCAGTCTAAATCTAAGCTGCACATGGCCAGAGAGATCCTGGTTCCTTCGAGAAGTGGAAGCAGAGTTAAAAACGCTGAGGCCTTGTTTTGTGCTCAGCGGAGAGGAACAAAACACATGGCGTGGAATTGCCCCCGACAGTTTCGCCCCGGTGTCGAGAAAGTGGGTTTTCTCACATCCCCCGAATTCAATCCAACAACTGTTTGACACACTAATACCCGTCATCTGTGAGTCACTGTGGTCCTGAGTTGGTTAACTGTAAGTCGGGCCTCCGTCAGCATGAGATTTTTCAAAAGACTGAAACGGACACTGATTGATTTCTGAATAGCAAAAGAAGAACCAGAATGACTGCGCGAGTGAGGATTCTCCCCTTATTAATCATTGGACCTTTTAGAAGTGGCATGATAAGGCAAATGGAGAAGGCTGTGCGCAATCAAGCGGTGAAAGTGGTTTGAGTTCACGCCACACCTCAAAGTTTGGTTTACTTCAGTTTGTTTCGAACAAATAAAAATGGAGAAAACCATTATCGGATTAAATGAAAAGACATGCAGCAGTCAGAGACGAATGAAGACCAAAAAAAAACTGGATTATAGTGAAATGTGAAAAGCTTTTCTATCAATAAGAACTAAAGATCCATTCATGTGAGCCAGCATGTACCATTACATGACCCTGGGATCACTCTTAAATGGAATGCAGCCATAAAGTTAAAGATATTAATGGTGTGCTTTTGTCCTGCTAAGATGGGTCAAGAATCTGTGGAAAGAAGGAGCATTTCCAAAAAGGAAAACGTGTCTCAGTCGGGTTTGAAAAGTACCAATTCGGGTCCTATGGCCTCGTCTCGCTGCTTTATTCGCCAGCGTATTTGGCGCATGCTGCACCTCCCAGCAGGAAGCCAGGCTGCGCTCCCTGCTCGGTTGGAAGGGGGGAAATGACGAATGAAAACCTGCCGCAGTCTGTTGCCGGGGAGGTGACTTATATTCCACACCTTTGATTCTATAAATATTCTATTTTACACGTGAGGGAGATTTACATAGCAGCTACAGGCAACATGCAGAAACGTAAAGCTGAAGCTACAGAGGAGAAGTGGGAAACACGCACAAATATTAGCTCCTTGGAATAAGCAATACGTAAGAGGTAATACGGCCCTGATGAGATTATTGCTAATGAAACTATATCAGTTGTAAAAGCATAATAAGCATGTTTGTTGTCAGATTACATTTGAAGACTTTTATGAGAAGCTTGTTAACACTTCAGACTGATTTAGATTGTGTAAAAAAATGAGTTTCTTCTAGATGCTTGCAATAGTATTTGAAACCTATTTATTGAGATAAACTTACTAACCTATTATGCCACTGTTAAACCTACTGACATCTACTTTGTTGTTGCTTTATTAAGAAAAATACACGTGTTTTTTATGCATTTATAAGCAACCAACTAGCCACTCATTACAGCTGACCGTACTATTTGCAAGGGTGTAAGGGGGGAACAAAGCCTCACATACAGTCTTGTAAATATGAATATGTGTCTTATAAAGACTTCAAGATCTCATTACCTAATCACTCACTCACTACAAGGACCTTAATATTAAGTGTTACTGTAATTTGAAGGCTTGGATTCCACTCAAATACATTTTGGAGGCAAATCTTTTGCTTTTTAGGTCCACTACAAAGTGATGACCGCACTACTTCAGCGCTTATTAATCATATAATAATATCTAGTTTAGCAATCATATAATAATAATAAAAGAAAGTAAGAAATCCAATGCAGGACTTTTACTTTGTGTAATTTTACATCATGGTTTAATTATCTTTACCTAATAAAATATCTTTATCTTCTTCCTCAGCCAGATTTTGTGTGTGTGTGTGTGTGTGTGTTCGTCGGGTGGGGGGGATCCTCCTCTTGCAAAGGGGGAAGTCCCAGATCAGACACTGAGTTCATACCCAAATAAGTTTACATGCTGAAACGTGGGCCTGTCTCACTCTCATCTTCAAATCACGGATTCTCCCACTGCGTCTTCATCTCGCCAGGTGAGTGAACCAGCTAAACCCTGTTTTCAACCCATAGCAGGTCACGACAAAAGATCAAGTACTAGTGTTTCAGTAATTGGGGTCACTAGTGGTAGTCTGGGTTAGGAATTGAACCCTTGATTTCAGCAAGCGTTGTCACATAACTAGTTTTAAGTTTGCGGCGGCTCCGCAGCTCGCTGGGAGCTCTACAAGAAACACATTCACATTGCTGTGAACGCAGTTATGACGCTGGTCACACGAATACGCACAAAAACACACGCCATAAGAAATAATGGAGGCCAAAATGAGAGTCTTATGATGGGGAAAAAAAAAGAAAAAATAGTCAAAAGTGCAAAAACAAAACTCAATAAGGAGGGACAGAAATAAGAAAGATTACTCTAAATGCTGGTGTTGGTATGTATGGAAAAACAGACCTTTGGAATGTATTTATGATAAATGCACATTGTACTGACGTTACATACAATCTGAAAGGTAATTGTCGAGTATCAGAGTGTGACAAATAGACTCAAGAATAAATCAGGCAGGTCTTTGCATGTGAAAGCAATGGAGGGCGGAGGAGGTTCAGATCTGCGTGTCTTTCACAGTCCACTGACCCAGTGCTCAGCGGAGTGAAGAAGGCTGTGTTAGAGAACAAAGACGTGACTTTTCGAAGGTTGGCCTTCTACGTGTTGCAGTAGCAGCGAGGCTGGTGGTTGGTTCTGTATATTTGATTTACTGGAATTTGTACATGTTTCGCAAGGCTTGCTATAAGGAAAAGTTTGAAACCGCAAAAGGAAACGGGCCGCCTTTGCTTTTGAAGCTTAGGTGCCTCCGTACAAGGGCCCCTCCCCAATTCATCCTGTACGCACTGAATAAAACAGTGATTAACTGGGCCAGGTGCAGACTAAGTAAAGCTTCAACTTTCACATTTTGACATTTTCATGCATCATGCTATAAAGACATGAGGCTTATATTTAATAGCAAGACATATTATTTACTATATTTCTACAACACAATATTCCTTCATGCTTAGTATAGTATAGTATAGTAATACTATATATTAGTATATTAGTATAACAGATTATTGTATGGTATAGAACAACGTTGTATGAGTTAACAATAATTTCATATACATAACGTAGCATAGCATGGCACAGTATACTAGAATGTAGTATACTAGATTAACATGGCATAACAGATTCTAACATAGTTCAGTACAGTGCAATACAATGTATGATATAATTTAGAATACTTAAATAATAATGGTATAGTTGTAGTAGTGATTCACTATAGTATCATTTAACATATTATACACATAGTATAGTGCAGTAGATCAGTATAGTAAAGTAGAGGATAGCATAGCATAGCATAGTAAAATGTAGTATAGTATATCATAATAAAGTATATTATAGTATAGTATACTAGAATAGTATAGCATAGCATGGCATAGTATAGTATAGTATAGTATACTTGCATAATATAGTTAAGCATGACATTGTAAAGTAGAGTATGGTAAACCAAAATAGCATAGCATAGCAAAGTAAACCATAGTATAGTATAGCATAGCAAAGTATAGTATAAGATTCTAGCATAGCATAGCATGGTACAGTATAGTATACCAGAATAGCATTGCATAACATTGTAAACTACAGTAAAGTACAGTATAATATAGCATGGCATGATATAGTATCATATACAAGAACAGTATAGCATAGTATATCATAGCTTAGCATAGCATAGTATAGCATAGTTATGTAGTATCACATGTCCACGAATCAGCATTCGCAAAATTAAGGACTACTTTCAACACAGTGGTGGGGGCTTCAGACCATCACTGACTCAAAGCCTACCCCACAAACCTGTGACAGTGACAGCTGCCAATGCAAAGAGGTTTATGTGCAATTAGAGGTTCAAAAATGCACCGGTAAAGAAGTCTATTGTTCCCCCCCAATAAATAAATATGACAAACAAATGTGCAAGGCAGTGGGGCCAGGAAGTTATTATAAAATTCACTGGATCACCTTAAATAGATGCAATAATTACAGTCGTGCAACTCTTCACCGTTTGGTATCTTTTACATAAGCTAGGAGATGATGAGGGATTTCCACGACGTATGCTATCTCACAAACGTATGGTTACTCTCACTGTACCACTGTTCCCTCTACACGTATCTAACTAGGTATCTCTGTGCTGTTATTTGTGTGTGTGTGTGTGTGTGTGTTTGTCAGAGCGAGGGTTGTCAGGGCCGATGGCTGATCGTTGCCATACGGCTCAGTACTGGGATGCCTTAATCAGTAGATGCATGGACTGTGATATAGAATGCCAGCGACCACATGTCATCCCCAGATGCGCCAGTTACTGTGGTGAGTTGACACTTACACAGACAAGAATACAAATCCATGGTTGTTACAGTCTGTGAAGTTAAAAGTTCTCAGGAACATTTTCTTACATTTGTTCATGGGACTTTGTGGGCTTTTTGTTCTGCATGTTTGTCTACTCGTCTCATGTGTTATCTGATGATGCTACATGGACTGAGATAAAACTTGATTATGCACTAAAGAAGTGTAACGGTCTTGATTGCGAGGTGCAATAGTAGGTTTATAATCATCCTGTTTGCTTTCACACTGTGTCCTCCTGCATTAGAGCCGGCGAATTGTAAGGCACAGGCTGGCCACTACTACGACGGGCTGCTGAAGAGATGTGTGAGATGCGCTGAAGTTTGCGATGGACCTCCGGCAGAGTGCACCCAGCACTGCCAGAGTGAGTGCCCGCCATGATAACCTGACTAAGAGCTTGTATTATTCAGCGACCTTCTTTTTTCTGATGCCTCTCCGTTTCATGGAGAACAAAAAATGTTGGCTGACTTGAAAAGTTTGATGGTAAAAAAGGAACTCTTGTGGAACAACAGATAAATCCCAGTGCAGTGACTTTTTTTGGGGGGAGGTCAGCAGCGAGCCGAAATGGTTACAGAAATGCATGAGCTGTAGCCACAACTCCAGGGCTGTGGGGCTGAATGGTTTTGGTAATTATAGCATGGGCTCCCAACCACGTTTGGTACCAGTCCATAAAAACCCAGTAAAAACTAAAGAGTTGTATATGCTAGTTGTGTTATCGTATCACAAGGCAAATCATTTGCAATGTGCTTAATTCTCACAAAAACATATTTTATATACATTTTTGTGTTCACTAGCAAATGTTAGCTCACCAATAGCTAACATAAGGGGGGACCTGTAATTCAGTGCAGTGAAAATGAAGACTGATAATGATGATAAACATGTTTTTCATTGTATTCGTGAGAGAAGTTAATGTCTAATACCCTTGATGACCTGACCTAAACTAGATATCTTTTAGAACTTTTTTTGTTTTTTGCATTGGTATATAATATATATATATATACTTTTTGAATGTATGTGTTTATTGGCTTGAAATAGAAATACAAATGAGGTACAGGCCCACATTTGTTAGCAGCCTGCTCGATAATAGAGGTTAATTTGTGGACATAAAAATGACTCATTCTCAGAGTTAGACAGGTGGTAGGATTGGGCATCGCTGCAGCATTCATTTGTAGAAAACCCAGTGTATATTTACTGAGGTGTCTATCAAGTACATTTACACGCAAAACCAGTGAGTGACACCGAGATGGTAAAGTGGCCGAAGGTATGTCAATTGCTGCCCAGCGGCATATACCGATCCTTGGACTGGCATACGGATCCTTGGAGTGGTATGCCGCTGTTATTCCATCGACACATGACAGTATGTGTCGCTTCAGACTGAATGCTTATACCTGTAGAACAGCAGTGGTATGCCAATACCCGAAAGCTTATATCGCTGGATCAGTTGGTATATCGACACTGGTGACCATATTGACAACTGACTGCTAGAGGTAGTCAGTCAAAAGCCAAAAGAGACATCACATTGATATTCTTCTCGTCTGTCCCCCAGCTTCACCACCTCCAATAAAAAAGCTCCTGACCACTAATAGGCTGCTGGTGGGAGTTACATCACACGTGCCGTACTCCAGAGTGCCGACAGCCCTGGAAGACCCCACTATTCTTTTGTACACCCTGCTGTCGCTGTGCACGGTGCTGCTGTTTTCTAGCTTGTCTCTTGCCTTGGTTGTCTTTCTGAGGGGAGCCAGAGCCAAGAGCTCCAACCCAGCTACCAAGGAGAATAAGCGCAACCAGGAGTGCGTGGTCCAGCTGGGCCAGGAGGTCGGCCCGCCAGGTCCCCAGCCAGGACAGAGCTCCGACGGTTAGTGTGCTACGGATTTAAGATTCTGTACAGCAGGTGTCCCTTGAGACAGATCTTTCCAGGTTCTTTTCTTTTATGTTCAACAACTAATTATTAATTTGAACTCACATGTAGTTAGATTGATGTTGGAAGAAGACACTGTGGCATCTGTTCCATGTCTCGATCCTATGTGTGTCCGTCCTTCTACAGATTTTGTAACAAATTCAAGCCTTCCCACTGACCGCGAGCCGTCGAATGACTCCAGCCCTACTGAGACCTGCGTGTGTGTCCACTGTTTCCCTGATCTGAAAGTGCTAGGCCAGGGCCACGACAGGCCGCCGAGAGCACCATTGTCACTCTACCCGCAGGCTGTCCTCCACAGAGCCCAGATCCAAAACGGAGAACCTCTCTGGACTGAGGGGAACTTATACACCTCTGGGCCCGAGGTGCAGGAAGAGGCTGCGGTGGGATGAAGCTCACTTGTTGTCTCACTGGGACAACTGGAGTGGCCAATCGTGACCCTAACGGATAGGAGGAGAGTCAGTGTCAGTATGTTGGACTGTGGATTCCGTCACTGCAAATGTTTTTAAAGTGTTTGGACAGTGAGGCTGAATACAATGGTGTTAAAGGGGCCTGACTTGTTCCCTTATGTCACACATTGTTCTTAATTTGTGTTAATTAACAAATGTTATGACAGTATTTTTTTAACCTTCTCATTACACTGACATGAAGAGTTGACAGCTTTGTTGCGTCTTCTTCAAAATGTACGTCATTTTTTTTTGTACTATAGTCCTGACTATATAATGGCATGTTTCAATGTACAGGTGCATCTCAAAAAATTTGAATATCAAGGAAAAGTTGATTTTTTTCCCGTAAATGTATTCAAAAAGGGAAACTTTCCTATATTCAAGATTTATCACACATATAGTGAATTATTTCAAGCCTGTTTTTGTTTTAATTTTGATGATTAGTATGGCTTATTAGCACGGATTTTGGAAATCTGCATCTCCAGCTGGTTACCTGACCATGGTATTACTGTGCTTGCTCGGCCAGCCAACTTGCCTGACCTGAACCCCGTGGAGAATCTATGGGGTATTGTCAAAAGGAAGATAAGAGGGTTCCATGGAGTCTGCCACGAATAAACAAACCAAGCACTGGCTCCAGAGAGGACCTTTTTTAGAAGCCACCATAGACGTGGGTTGTTGTATCACTGAAAATGGGACAAGGACTTGACCTACCCTTAGTTGTTAGGGTGCATGTGTGTCCAAGGGCCTCTCGGGGGTATTGTTGGGCTTTGGTGGCAGCAATGTTAAATCACTGACACACAAATCGGGCAGCAAAGAAGAGCAACCGATGCTTGGCTTGGACTAAAAGTTTCACCCGAACGCATCACAGAGAAAAGCTGAAACTACCTGACCACTGTCGTGCCCGCTTGTCTGATTTATTCATAATCCCCTAAAAAAAGCAGACACAGATACATTTCAACTTTTAACCCTCCAAGTGTTTTCCTTTGGTATTACTTTTGGCCGCTATCGCAGAGACAGCATTGACAACATGGCTGCCAGCCGGCAGCCTGGCTACTGTCCAAAGGAAAACCAACAAACCAACAAAAGCTTGATCTCAGTGCTGTGAAACAGGCAGGTTTGATGGGGAGGAGGAACAGCAGGAGGAAAAGCGAAGGCGAGTCTTACCGTGAATGCAATCAGTATGTATTTCAGAATGATAACTTAAAGTGATCGAGTTGTCTATTGCAAGTTTAAGCAGATGTGGCGATGATGAGCTAATATATCCATTTGTGTTATGTCATATCAATAACTGTAATATGATGATGGTGAAACAAAGTTAACTAAGAATCGTTTCACTGAAAAAATAGTTTTAACTCTTGGAATCTGACCTGGTGACACCATGTAGAGATGGCACATCTTCTCGGCGATTGTCTTGTTTGCTTGTGTAGGTCACGCGCAGAATGGGTATGGTATTAATGAAAATAAAGAACAGGCACCAAGTGTTTACAGATATAGAATTTTTCTTTATTTGAGTGTCTCTCAGTCACCGTGTCCAGTTCTTGCAGCAGTTACATATGTGTGCGAGGAATGACTGACCGGGTCAGGACAAGTTTCTTCTGATTACGACCCCGTGTTTTTTCCGGATCCAGCAACAGAGAAGAACGACTTGCACCAAAAAAAAAAAAAAAAAAAAAAAAAAATCAACTTTGAGGTTTCACCATTTGTCTCTTACATACAAACTGTACATGTATACTTTTACATACGTCATCAACATGTGGAAAAAAATCCCATCAAACTGTGATACCCAGCTCAGACGGCATGCTGAATGCAAGTACTGATTCAGTACACGGAACATACGCTACATACGCACGCGCACAACACACGTGCATACAAACAGGGACACACACACACTTTTTTTTCCTTTTTTTTTTTTTTTTTAAATCCGCAATAACATATTTTACACAAACACACTGAGCTCCCCCACCCCCTCACTCATTTCTCGGACACATACACGTGCACACACATGTACAAACACACTGAATTAGAGCAACATGCGGCCCACGGTTAACACTGCAGGATCGAGCAGCCGACCCTTTACATATGGAGGACCACTGCTGCCGTGCACGAAAAAAACAGATCGGTATCGTGGCGTGAAGTAAAAAGGTTAAGTGTTATAAGTAGATGTGTTCACGTTTTAACAAAATATTCTCATGTATATTTTCACCAGTATCAATTATCACGTTTGTAATCTGCAACATTTTGTTGTTGCACGTTATATCGTGACATGTTACACGTAACAACACAAATAGCATGTTGCTATAACCAGAAAAATGTCTTCTTATAATGTGAGTAGTTTGTATGAGAGGTCGAAATATCTTGTTGAAACGTCATTTCATAACAATTAACTTTTCAAGTCATAACCTGATACTTATATGATTTTTCTGATTCTGGTCTGGCAGCAATAGTCTTCCATAATTATGCACACGCACACACACGCACGCGCACACTTTACTGAGAATTATGCTCTCCTCTTTTGTTTCATTTTTCTTTTCGCCGTTTACCCGAAACGGCATCACGACAACGTATCTTGAACATGGAGAATATGCCCCCGTATCGCTAAAGAATAGATAAAACGTAGCCAGATTACGGTTAAATCGCGGGGATAAAATAATAATAGTTCCTTTAGCCGCCATTAGAGGCGGTTTTAAGGAAAGTTATCAACACTATTTTTGCCTTTCGTGTGTACAAATAACATGACTGACGGCACAATGTAACACAAGACGAACAATGTGACGGTTTAGGGAGAATGCAAAACTGTAAACAAACATTTTAATTACAGTATGTATAAAAATATAATATTCACTGTGTACTCTATTTCCCCCCTGTGACTGTTGGAAGCAGCATGACAGGCCAGAAAACAACAGATTCCTTTGCGTCCTCGGTCTCCTAAAAAGTATCTGACAACTACACCTCACAAGTAATGAATGGAATTAACTGTCTCTCTATACAAAGTTCATAATACCATTTGTCAGGTGATCTTCTTCTTTTTTTTTTTTCCTCCCCACTCTTTGCATTCTGAGCAAAAATGCATAATAAGACAACTTCCATCCGTGATATATATTTGGTCATTTGGAGGAGTGTGGGTGTGGGACGGACAAGTGTGCTTGTGTCGAGAAGTTGCCGGTTTGGCGAGAGAAAACTAACTTTTCTTCGCTGCCACTCTCTTCGTAGCGCCTTCCGGTGTTACTAAAATGCAGCAGTGCTAGCATGAAACAGGATGTTGGTAAAGAACAGTACTTGTGGTGAAGTAAACCTTCCGCAGGTAAACTAGGGGTTTAAAGAAACCCCCTGTAACAGAGAAAAATGATTCTGCAGTCATTCTATTCTTATGGAAGATAACCACAGCTGACTTTTCTTCTTCATTTCCTGCATTCAAGTGAAAAACATTTGCGGTATTCCTTCAGGGGCCCGTACAAATCTCCCGTCCAAATTTCTTGCATTTTGTTTGGTTCTTGCGCTTCTTCTCCGCACCACTCCTGCACGGCAGACAGTTCTCTCTTGCCATGTCGGACAGTGGAGCGAGTATTAGTATGTGGTGAAGAGCGGTTCCGTGTTAAGAGTGAGAGTTGCGACTAAAAAGGGTGATTCAGGTAGGCTTGTGTTTTGTGTTTCCGTGCCTCTCTCATCACTCCCCATGCAACTACTGTGATCCTTGCATCGCAGCTCGTCTCCTCCTGCGGGTGGATGGAGGGAGCTATTCATACTCCAGGAACTGTTTGTGGTAAAACAAAAGGTACCTGGGGAGATAAGTACACTGAGGTCAGATCGCAGCGCTGTTAATGAGGAAGCAGCTGCTGTCAAAAAAGCTATTGGAAAGACAGAGGCAAACTGTATGTAGTTGCATCTGATACATGTAGCCAGATACAGCTTCAGCTCACCCTTCACTGTCCAGGACGTCCTTGATGCTGGCCTTGGTGATGATGGCATCGTCGCATTTGAACCACTGATCCTTGTGCTGGCGGATGAAGGTGGTGTAATGGCCACTCTCTAGTGTCCCCTGGTGGTTCACCACCGCAAATAGACTGTACCTGAACCGGAGGAAGAGAGAGAAGAAGATACTTAATGATACAACAAGGCTTAACACACAGGCTGCATGTGTGCTGCAGCTACAAAACAACTGATACACTTGGTAAGACAAGACAAAATCCATCTGAGAGAACATTTGTTTTTACAATACAGCCAGGAAAAGTTTCTGTGTTTGACTCTCTGCTGTGAAACGATTATAACTGGTCAGAGAACAGTGCGCTGAATGTATGTTTGTATTGTAGGTGACAGTGTGATGATTATCTGTTTGTATTGGATTAACCTGCGCTGGTTCAGATACTGGTTTATGACAGAGGGATGTTTGCCTTACTTGTTGTCATTGTTGAAGGGGTCCACGGTCTGCTGGTACTGCCCGTTCATCCTGCTTTCTTTACTGAAACACACAGCAGAACAAACCAGGTCAAAACATCAACTGCTCTTGCTAGAGTTAGCAGTCAACATGTTTGTTTTTTCAAATAGGTTTTAATTCTTTGTAGTTTTTGTTCTAAAATAAACTACAAAACAAGGGACACAGTTACTCAAAATGCCTCCTTTACTTCTGTGCTCCTCATCCTTCTTTTGATCCCTGCATTTTTATTGGTATACCAGTGTGTATGAGTTTTAATTGTTTAGTTTCTTTAGGAATAAAAATATCCCTCAATGAATATCGTTTTCTTCTGATTAAAATTTCGTACAGAAAACTACATAATGCACCTTTAATAAATGAAAACAGAAGGCTTTTTGGTTAAAGAAACACTTCAGTTCTCCGTTTCAGTCATTTTTCAAGCAAATACATCAAACATTTGCTGCTTCTTAAATGTAGGGATTGCTGTATTTCTTACAACCGTGACTATAAAGCTGAAACATGTTGGCTGAGGTCAGAGCAGAGGCAGTCACGTATTTCTTCCAGATCAAAGGTCTTCCTTCCATCCCTCCAGTTCTTTAGTCTGGGTGTATCCTATTTCTTTTCTTTTCTGTTTCTAGCTGACTGCCTCCAGTTTCCATTTGGACCGTGCTCACCTGGAGGCCATGAAGGGGGTCATGTCCAGCTCCAACGGGAAGGAGACGTAAGTTGTGATCTTCCGCCGCAGTTTGGCTGAATGTTCGAACCTCTGAGAAGCAGACAAAGGAACGAGTGTTAGAGCGCGGCTCCGATAAACTGATATCGCCGAAATTAGCAGTCAAACCGCCGCCGCGCGCTCGTACTTTGAGGTGAAAGCAGGCGACGATGGGCAGCTTCTTCATGGTCAGCTGCTTGGTGGACTCCTGGTAGCTATGGCAACCGCTGCACTTGATCTTAGCGCTGCTGCCGAGGTGCTCCGGCCTGGTGAACCTAGACGGGAGAGGATGAGGTTTAGTGCCAGTGTGTGTGTGTGTGTGTGTGTGTGTTCTATAATCCCTGTAGTCTCCAGTGAATTTGGGAAGAACAGGAATTAGTGTTCAGGGAACCAAGCATGTGTGTGTTGATCCCTGCTCTCTAACAGGCTTCGGTGTGATGGTTCTTTCGATTGTTTGCATCTCTGAGTTTATCAGTGCGTGCGTGCGTTTATTTCCGTCCGGGGAAACAGAAAGCTCCGGCGGTTACTTCTGTTTTGGAATTGTGTGGCGTGAGAGACGGGAAGATCTGATGCTCGAGAGGGGGAACTGTCCAAAAATGATATAAAATGCAGTAAGGACGTCGGTTACCTGCGCAGACAGTCCGTCAGTGTCGTGGCTCCAGTGGTGTGACTCTCTCCGTTAAGTGCTGAGCCGTCTCCTCCGGGGCTCAGGGGCCAGAACGGGGTGGAGGAGCCCGGCAAGTCCAGGCTGATGTCCCAGAACGGGTCTATGGTTGTCGAAACGCCGCTAGGAGGAGGATAGAAAGATGCAAAATGAACGAGTCTGAATGAGAAGATGAAGATGGTGTCCATATCTCCATCTTTCGGTCAGCTAGCCACTTCACAGGAGGCCCGGTAAGACCCTGCACTTTGTAGCTTTTCCTTTATTCAGACAAGACGTGTAAGTGAGAAGAAAAATCTGGCATCAACCCCATCTTGGCACCGTGGGCTTAGACCCTTGTGCTCCTAACGTTGGCAGCTAAGCTCCTTCGTCTGGGCGACAAAGATAATTCTACTGTCGAACATTTTTCAGACCCGTGTGCTGCAGCTTAGCGCTCGCAGTGAAGGATACAGAACAAAGCACGCTGGCCGATAGTGCCCGCGACCTGCGAACATTTGGGCGGAGATCTTTTTTCTAAAGAACTCCCTTTTGCTAACATCGAGCGTGTCTTTAAACCGCTTATCTTTTGCACGGTTTGGAGCTTGTTTCCAGCTCTCATTGGGTGGAAGAGGTGGCGTGCAGGCTGGGCGGGGTTGGCAGTCTGTCACAGGGGCCAACACAAACTTATGCATAAAAGCATAAATGCCCGATTCAAAGTCTCCACAAAGATGCAGAAGACACACACACACACACACACACACACACACACGGAGAAAATGCAAAGTGCAGCATAATATTATCCTGCAGGGGGAGTCAAACACGCAAGTTTCTCGCTCCAGCCTGGTCCCTACAGAACACAACAGATTTATTTGTTCTGTTGTGACACACTGCCAAGCTTTTCCCCTTCTGTCCCTCTATTTGAACAAATTGCCTATGTTTTGACTACTGTAACCCACTTAATCGTTGTTCAGTCAAGAAGCTACAGTACAATTACTTATTAAGTATTTCAAAAGTCAGTGAGCTGCTGATCCCATTCAAGTCTGCCAGGCCTGTAATTCATCCGAACACAGGGTCCAGGTTCTGCTCAGAGTTTTAAATCTCATCCAGAGACTGATTTATTCTCACAGGCATTTTCATTCCTCGCCCTGATTTGTTCATTTCTGACTGAAATATCAATCAAAATGTTTTCACGTTGGCGTCTTTGTCACCTTGCTTTTTCCTGGTTTGTGCGGGAAACAAATCCAAATTAGAATAAGCTTAATAGTTTGTTAAAGAATGTAAGGAGACAACCCCCCCCCCTTTTTTTGCAGCTCTTGCACCTTACAGGGAACGTTATTAACACTAACACGGACAAGAACTAAATATGATGGTTGTTAAAACTGTCTTATGTTACCAGGGCTGTGAGTGGACGGTTGACATCACAGTACCTCCATCACTAGCAGCCTTTGTCGTAGCACGACCACGGAGATGAGCGCAGTGAGCAGAGTCAGTAATGAAGCGGCTGGTAAAAGCAGAGAGCGTCAACTAGCTCCACGGCTGCCACCGAAAGTCATTTGGGGTTCATTTTATGCCTTACAAAAAGAGGACTTCAGCTGGGTTTCACCTTTGGATCCTGACTAAATGCTTCAGTCTGTAAGTGGTGAGTGGCGCTCTGTAAGCTGCTCTGTGCTTTGCAGAATATCTGCTGGCTGCAGGATGAGTTTCACAAAGCGCCAGAATCCAATTTTGGGGTTCTCGGCTGGGAAAATAACAAATGACTTCACTGTATGCTAAACATTCTTTTGATAATTATTTTATAATCCTCCCTCTTTTCTGCAAGCGATTTGTTTGACTCTAGGCCAAAGCACAGTGCTTCTTTCAGTTATTTCGAATCACTGTCCGTTGTCAGCTGTCCTGTCGGTTTAACGGCAGAATGAGTGCTCGAGTTCACACAACTTTTCGATAATACTTTCTTACTTTTACTAAAAACTTTGAAGGCAGACGTTGTAAGTTTTGATTGATAAATCCTGTTTTGCTGGTAGATCTACGCACACCCATTACAATGTGCCAGCCGCTGTAAATACATAAAACGTGGTTAATAAAAAATTTTAAAAAAGCTTTGGTTCTTTTTTCGACCACCAGGTGGAGGTAGAGGTCCGCTTTCCAGACTGTATGCCATGAAAGGCTTTTCCTGTTGCTGCAGTGCAAGGCTTCAGTGTGTGTGTGCATGTGTGTGTGTGATTGATGATGCTTCGTGTGAATGATGGAGACAGGAGGGTCACCTCAGGGCAGGGAATTAGAGAGCTGTGATGCGGGATGGCGAGAGACGAGCGTAGCGTGTCATTTTTGAGCGGCTGTTTCAGTCAAGACGGGCGCACTGTGACAAAAGGGAACGGTGCCGGGTCGTGGCTTTGTTCTGTTCGGCTTCGTGCAGTCTCTAGTGTGACCTAAAAGGCTTTTTGTGTTGCGTTTCTCCTGGAAGAACCTCACACACACACACACACACACCCACTCCATCACACTTACTGGCAGACTTGACAGGTGACGTCAGACTGCAGGCCCCCTGTGAAGATTTGGTCGATGATGCAGTTACAGTGGTTGGGGTTGTTGGCTTTCTTCCCGTTGTCGTCTGTGTGGGTGTAAAAACACACACACACACATACACACACACAGTCACTAAAAGCAATGCTGTGTAACTTCACAGCCACCCTCTCTCTGCTCATGAACTGCAGAGAGAGACACAGGGATCCAGCAGAGATCAGTCCTGTGCGTCTCTCCGTCTCTCTGTCAGTCGGTGCATCGCTGTGTTTTCTTTGTCATCCTCTCAACTCCTCTCATTACAACCAGCTCTCTCTCCCCCCCCCCCCCCCCATCACTCCTACACTCAAGCTAAAAGCCTCCTCTCTTGTCGTTCTTCCAGCTTCTCCCTCGCCGCCGTCGCATCAATTTTTTATTTCATTTTATTGTCCAACCTTTGCAGTGTCTGTGCAGGACGTCCAGCGCCGCGATGAGGAACTCGTGGGCGTCCTGCTGCTCGTAGCCGGCCAGGTGACGGGCGTGAGTCCACACCAGATGGAGAAGACGGAAGGGGATGTGCGGCGACCGATGGCCTGAGTAGAACTGCGGAAGGAAGGTGTGTATTTGAGAGAGGAAATTCTATTTTTTTTTGCACCTTGACCTCCGCTCATTCCTCTCTTTTGAACCGATTCTTTTACCTCCTGGAAGAGTTGCGACATCTCGCACACCAAACAGGAGTTGCTCTGCATCTCGCATTTGTGCCGGTCGGACAGGAAGAAGTCGCGCAGCAGCGGGGTGTGCGTCAGCGCCTGGACGATGCAGTTCATGAAGCACGTGTTGCCGAGGTTTATCAAACCTCGCAGGCCTGAGGGTCGAGAGAGGAGGGAGAACGGGAATGAGAATTTGGCAACAAAGAAGAGACAGAAGCCCAATCCTAATACACTGCTTGCCCTTAATTGCGAGCGTCCGTTCTTTCTCTCTCGCCATCAGATAAATGGCAAACACCGGGATCGCCACAGTAACACGAGAGAAATCCCCACAGCGGAAGATGGTGTATTGATCATTAACAACTGATGACGTGTGAGGGTCTTGAAGCGGTGTCCCATTTCAGGTGGATTTCATCTTCTACCCCTTGTGACACTGTCCTGAAGGGCAAGGGGGCACTTGAAAACAAAAGGTAGGGCAACAAATTGGGACTGAGCCAGAGAGAAAGAATGGGTGGAGGGTGGATGGGAGGAAAAAAAAAGAAAAAAAGGGGGTGGGGGGAAGAGAGCCAGATCATTTTTCTTGGCTGCTGCAGTGGGGCATCAAAGCTGCAATGCTGTTAAATGCGAGACGAACACACACACACACGCACACACACACGCACGTACACACACGCACACACACACACGCACACACACACACACACACCGTGATGTTCCTGAGGCAGTGTTGGACTGCACGCAGGGAAACCCTTGCCGGATTACAGCAGAAAAACACCACACAGAGACGGGGGAGGGAGGAGAGAAGGTGGAAGGACGGACAGAAAAGGAAAGAGGATAGAGGAGTACGAGGGAGGTAGTTTCTCTCACAGATGAGCAGCCAGGCCTGTAATTTCCCTCACCTAAGACAGTGCCAGGGATGTTAACGACGCTCGAGCAGATTCCTGCAGGCTGCTACAAGGTGTTAAACGTATGACGGCTCTCCTCGGTCCCGCAGGCTGCCAAACCCCGCTACTGCTTCACTCCGACGTCCCCTGTAGCTTCAAATACATTCTGCTGCTGTTCTCGGAGGGCAATATGTCTGCCAGCTTATATCTGCGTGATCGACCGGTTATCACGGACATGTGTAGGATAGCAGCGTTATTATTATCACTGTTTGTAGCAGGGCTGCAGCTCTTTAAGAATGAACCCTTTATAAAATATTATCTTGGTAAGAAAGTAAAAAGTTCCCAGAGCACATCATGCCTTCTGCCTCACCAACAGTCCAAACGCTAAACATCTTTAATGTGAATATAATGATATAAAACTAGCACATCCTCCACTTTTGAAGCTCGAAACAATGAATATTTTTGGCTTTTTTTTGTTTAAAAGTGACACTTTCGCTTATAAAAAATGATTGTGGCTGAACATCGATAATGTCTACACTAATTCAAAGATGCATATTTTCAAATATGCCTACTTTTCTCCATTTACATGTTCAGCTTGTCACCTCTTTATCAATTGTTTTTTTTACAGATGTGATATAGTGCACCTAATGAAGCACTAGAATTGGGTGGCTGTAGCTCAGGTGTGGAGCGTGGCGTCTAGTAAGAGTGAAGTCGCTGGTTAGAAACCCGGCTCCAGCAATGTGTACAAAATGTTGAGGGTGGCTGATCAGAGATGATCAGAAGCTTAAAGTAAATGCCGCCTTGGAGCAGATATAAACTTCTTTCCTGAGGCTATTCGGCTCTTAACTGGTAAACTCCAAGGCAAATTGTGTTAAGTTGTGTTTTTTATTTTGAATTATTTCAGCTCTTATTGGTATGTTAATGTTAAGGTTACTACAGTCCTGGGATTACCACTAATAATAAAGTGTACTTGATGATGATGCACGACGGTCCTATCGGTATGTTTCTTTCCCCAGCAGTGTCCTGTTGTAATAATCACAATAATAATAATGTTTACTCAACTTTCAGTATTTTGAGATTGGAAGCTTCCTCACCACAACACCACCCACCAAAACATACAGTGTAATCTTGAATGTACTCTTCTATGACCACACAATAATGACTTTAACAGGAAAAACACAGTTGGAACAAAAAGTTCCAACGTTCATGCAGCTCTGATAGCAGCAGCTAACGTTCTGCTGCTCCCTCTGAGCTCTGCAGTCTGTCCCCCTCTCTCTCTCTCTCCCTCTCTGAAACCGAGCCATCAGCCCACACTGACGCCGTGCTCTCTGCAGCAACACAATCAGACAGCCGGTGCACCAAAGACAAAAGAGATACCAACCAATAGTACAGTTGGAGGTGATTCTCCTTCTTTTGGGGTTGTGGCGGAGAAGCTCCAGCTCCCTCTTGGTGGGCTCCCATGTCGAGTACTTCTCCCCTATGCCTGGAAAACAAACACACAAACGCACACACACACACAAAGGATTACACGCTTGCCGTTAACATTCGTGGTGCACTCCTTCCTTTTCATGCTTTCCAAAAAACATGTTCTTGCTCGTGCTGGTTTTTTATTGTATAAATCACTAACAGATGACAACTAAGCGATTAGCCTTTGCAGCTCCAGCTCTAGCCAAGATCTGGCTGATGAATATTATTTGATATCAACTGGAACGCTGAAATTCTTTGTTTTAAGCCTATTTTCACTTGAATCCAGTGGCGCCGTGTGACGCCACAGCGTGTGGTGCGGCTACATGTGGGCAGTGCGGTCGTACCTTGCAGTTTCCAAGCTTTCCTCTGTTCCTCTTTGGCGATCTGCTCCATATCTTTGTCATAGATGTAGTCTTGGCACATAAAACAGTAAATTCCTCCATACAGCAGGTCAATAGCTGGGAGAAAAAAAAACAAAACAGAAAACAACAATGCAAGCTGTTTTTATTCAAATGCAGCGACGCTGAGGGTGAAAAAGGTTTGTGTGTGTGAACCGCTAACTGCTTCATCTCTGAAAGTCTTTTTCTATTCGGGCCACGTTGTCATGGTGTTCATGCGATGCCAGGCAGCCGGGGCTTATCTGCTGACATATCAGCTATCTGTTAACACCATCCAGGAACGGCGGAGAGACGCCCCGAGAGACGGAGAGAGCAATGAGAAGTCAAAAGGTGAGGAGGGGAGGGAGGCGCCTATCTTCCGGTGCGATCTTCCGCCGTCACACACTCGCTTAAATCTTCAAAAACTGTCCTTCCCCTACCTCTCTCCCTCGTCTCCTCACCTTCTCTGTACCCTGCGGATACCTGTTTGCTGTTGCCATGACAACCTGTCTGTCAGGCTTCTCCTGGGCTGTTATCCTCTGCAGGTATGGAGGAAAAAAAAAAAAAAAAAAAAAAAAGAAGCAGGAGAAGACGCGAAGGAGGAGGGAGGAAAGGAGTACAGAAACTTCACTGAATTGATTGTAAGGGGGACAAAAAAGAAGACGCCAGAGGTACAAGGCTGACGGTGCAATTAGATGAAATGCTTTTTTACAATTCTGAATATCGAAAGGGTCATCAGGTAACCATGGGAACAAGTGGAGGGGAAAAACAGACGAGGATAGAGAGGAGGACGGGGCCCGACGCAAGGCTGCAAAACAGTGTTTGATCAAATAGCTGCGAGTGAAAACGCATAAAAACGGTTGGATGAAAGAGGTGGAATGGCAAAAAAGAAAAAGGGAGGAGGAGGAGGAGAGGCAGGGTGGAGGAGGAGGAGGAGGAGGAGGTGCCGGTGGTTTAATGGAGGCTAATTCCACAGGGTTTGTTAAAGACGACTTAATTACCTCCTCACCAGTCTGCTGAGATCTTTTCTCTCGCTCCGCATTAGACCATTTCTCACTCCGCTTTTTTGATTCAGAATCTAACCTAATTAAATTCACAATAACACTCTGTGGGAAAACACACACCCGCGCGCGCACACACACACACACACACACACACAGACAGACACCAGAGGGGGTCCTCCTGAGCTGGGCGATAACGCAGAGCAAAGGAGGGCTTAAAAAAACAAAAAAAAACAAAAAACAAAATCACAATCCTGCAGATTCTCAACATCTGCCAAAACCAGCCTTTGTCATGGACACCCCGAGTGTGTTTTGCTGCTGCGGCGCCGTTCTCCTCCAAAACACACCGCAGTGGAACGTACTTCACTCGCTGCTCGAGCAGCCTAATTCTATTATGTGGAGAATAAAAAAAGAAAGCTGGCGGGGTGTGGAGCCGGTATCGCTGCATTAGGTGAACAGGATGATGCCTCGTGTTGGAGATAATATCCTGTTTTCACTGTCTTTGCAATGTTGCTTCTGAAGTCGTGTTTTCCCATTACGTGTGTTATACACGATAAAAAAAAGGGTTGTACAAAATGTCTGCACGCTCCATCTCAATGCAGCTTCTACCTTCAATAAAATGCTGCACTGCACTGTGCATTTCCGCACATTGCTACGTGTCTTTGCATATACATCAGCCACCTACTCCACGAATGTAAAGTGGCAATCTCTCAGCTCATTGCGTGGTCTGGAGGCCCTGTATGATGCAGAATTCACTGTGAAATATGATTTGGAAACTATATGATGGTGCTATGCTGTCCTGAGGTCTGTTCTCACATGCTCCATCAGACTCAGCCAACTCAACCACCAAGAGGGACACTAAAGAGGGACCGATACTGGATTTTTCAGGCCGATAAAAGATTTTTTTTTCAATTTATTTTCTTAACAAGGTGCCACATGTAATATTTTAGTTGAAAAAAATCAAAACATTCATTAAAATTATCAACAGAATGTGAAGAAATATCAGCCTTCATGTCATAATGTCTATGTATAAGTTAGCATGCCAACCAGCTAACCCTGGTCTGTCATGGTCCGAAGCCCCTGTGCTAATTTCTCCGTGCTCCCAGTCCAGATGGCTAGCTGCACAGCTAACTGAGCTTAAGGCTATCAATTAGGGGTGGTTAATCGGCCCAATTTCCCGATTCGATTCGATTCCGATTATTGAAGTCTCGATTCGATTACAAATCGATTTTCGATTATTAACGATTATCGATTCGATTTTCAATTATTAACGATTATTGATCTTCCATTTAACATCAGTCAGCTGCTGAATTATTTTACTTCTCTTTTGAGTAACACCTCACATCACCTTCAATATTGTATAGTGTAACTGTAATATCAAAATTATTATTTTTTAATTTGTGTTAAATGTAGTCTTTCACTGTTAAAAGAAAGCTGCCAAGCTCAGCAGCCGGACTCATGTTAGAAGCATTGTACGTGACGAGAACCAGGGCGTGTTTATCTATTCCCCACTCGTCTGCCATTGCTTTGAGAAACTCACACATATTTGCGCTTGTGTGGCTATCATCCATAGCTTTCGTCTGAAGTACGTAGGACATTAGCTTCCATTAACTGCTGACATAATGAGCTGTAACAGTCACATATGAGACTGTAGCTCTGGATGTCCATGCATCGCACGTTATTGCTACCCTGTGAGCAGAGTTGAGGGACACTTGCACGGAAAGGTTTGTCCCCTTGTAAAGATTTGGAATCGATTTAAGTGTGAAAAAGCTCCGGGATGGAATAACATATCTTGGCTCCAGACTGTGGACCATGTAGCGGAAGCCAGTAAGAGGAGGACTCCAGTTTGTATTACTATTTAAAAAATAAAAATTTAAAAAAATTAAAAATGATTGATTTATTTTTTTTTTAAATCGATTTTTGGAAATTTAATAATCGAATCATAATCGTCAATATTATAATCGCGATTAATCAATAATCGTCTTTTTTCACCACCCCTACTATCAATAGCAACAAACTGCAGTTACTCTTGCGATATGCTGCCCCCGACTGGATTGAGTATGTTGCTGACAGGTGGCCAATTCCTCACCTTAAAATAAACCTTACATTAACAAACAACTGTATGTGGATCCCTTATATTGTGAGTGTGGCATTTTCCAGATGAAAAATATGGTGACCAGGCATTGTGATGGAGAGACTATTTCTCAATGACGCCAATGATTTATTTGCCATTTTAGTACAACAATGTCTTGTCACGTCAGGGCTGACATGTACATCGATAGCGACACGTCTGCTATGAGCTACTATTAGCAGATTTATTGGTCTAGCTCTACTTGGCGGTCGCTTTGCATCATCCTAGTTAGATGAAAAAAAAGGGTGCAACCTCCCTCTATCCTTGACTTTTCCTCAGCCCCCACGACTGCATGGGCAGAGAACGCCAACCACTGCTGATATCCAATGTGCAATACATGTGCATTATTTGCTGCTTGTGTGTAGCAAATTTCTATTATAAAAGCCAAATCATACTCAATCATCATCATATTTGGTAGTTTTCTTCTATCTGGCTGCAAAAGCAATATGCATCTGAAAACATCATATTAAGCACAATTCGGTAAACAGAAACAGTGCACTTCAACATAAATTACAACAATTCAGTTATCCTGGAAACAGGAGATTAGTTGGATGGTGTTATGGGATGTGGGCGAAACTATGTATTGTGCAGTCTGTTGCAAGGTGGATAAGATTGAACATGACAATAAAGTTTTAGTTGTTATTTGATAAGTGCTAATAAATAAAGAAAGAAATTGGATCGGGGCAAGTATTAACTGTAAAAAAAATAAAAATAAATTTAAAAGAAGAGAGAACCACCGCAACCAAACAAAAATGAACAAAATTATTTTTTTCTTTCCTGTTTCTACCAGTGGAACAGAGCAGACTAGTCTGCATACACTTGTTCAATTTGTTGGCCTGCTTTATGTCATGATTTTACAAAAGCATCAAAGCTGTTCTGGAGGCACGAGGCAGGCAAAAACCTTACTCAGACACTTCATCCATTCACCTGCATATTAGTATCATCCATTCTTTGCACCAAGTAAGACACAGCACTTTACAGATAAGGCAATACTGCGTACGTTCAGCAGATGTTTAACTGGGTGGGATCAGTTAATACACAGCAAATTCATCTGCAGTAAGACAGCGATTTGTCTGCTGAGTTTTATCACAGGCCGCGTGTCCCTGTGGGAGTAGCATGGATGGGGAAAACAGCCAACTGTTCTTGGTGTTCGGTGAACACCCACGTCTTTGTTCAAATCTGGAGCCATCCACGTTGTGTCTGTTCGATGCAAATATTTAATTCAATGGATTGAATACAACTTCCCTGCTTGTCACTGCGAGCGCTTACCAACAAAGCGCCCTCCGTGTGAACTGCCACGAGAAAACACGGTGCGATTGTTGCAGCACTGAAAATAGAAGCCGTCTCAGTCAAGGAAGCATATTTAAGATAATCTGATGGAGATCGTCTCTGAAATCACTGACGTGATTGATGTTTAATGTTACCTTTTTCTGACCTGGAAAAAATAATCCTGTCAAAACAAGGCAGAGATAATCTCCTGTTTGTGTTCTCATAAACGCACACCGCCAAATATTTTGAAGGGTTTTGGCGGAGGATGATTGTTAAACAGGGAGGTGTACCCAATTAAGTAGATTTTTAGGTGCTTAATTTTAATCAGTCATCATGACAGACCTCAGTCCCTATTCATTAGCGAGTTCACTAATGCATATATTCCCTCTAATAGGCTACATGAGGCCAAATACACAGGTGACATTCAAATCCCCCATGAGGCCAAGCCTCTTCGGCTGTGTTGCAATTATGTTGCACCAGGTTGCGTAATAGCTCCTCTGTGTTCCTCCCGATTATTTTGCCCGATTAAACACATCACAATGTGTCACAGTCCAACATGTAACTGACTCATTGCTGACCCTAAATTTAGGCATCAACAAAAACACACACGCTCAAGTGTGTGTGTGTGTTTGTGAACTGTCAGCGCTTTGTGCAATCACACCAGGCTACGTCTTCATTAGCCACTCAGCTGTATAATTAGCCTTTTAAGCAGCCTTTGTTTTGAAACAAGAAGCATTACTGATGGCATCGAGTGAAGGTGTGTGTTTGTGTGCGTGATGTACATACTGTGAGCGTGTCTGTTAGGAGGCAGGGACCGACTTATTTGCACAAAGGGGGCTAATTGCAGGTCTGGACGCCTGGTGCGACACAATGTTTGTAACAGAAGCCTCAAAACACACCTGCTCCAACTGCACCTGTGGACACTGAGAATTCCTTTGTGTGTGTGTGTGTGTGTGTGTGTGTGTGCCGTACCTAGGTTATGCCTTTTGCTCTTGGCATGTTCGTGGATGTGTTTTTTGGCAAAGCAGGCGAAGAAGACGCAGTAGAGGCAGGAGTGGAGTCTGTTCAGGTGGGCGCCGCACATGTGGCAGATACATGACTTGGCCTGGAAGAGAAGGGGGGGATAGGGGAGGCATAAACAGAAAGACAGAGAAATTATTAGCACAACTGTTGCATCAAAAGTCGAGCTATAAAACAAGAGTAGATGGCGTTTGATCAAGGTAAGTTTAGGAAATATATCTGTTTCAATCTATTCAATTTCAGAAAATGGAAATGATTCGTACTCTTATGTTAACAATGGATCGACTATATGTAATGTGTCGTTTGGCTTGAACACATAGAATTATCACCCTCAGCTCTAAGTGGCATTTTAGCATCTTTCAGCCCATTGTTTTGGTTTTCTAGCCTGTAGCTTCAAAGTCAAAGTGGCACAGACGTGTACGCCTCTTTATATTCTGTAAAGTGGTACATTTATAGGGGAAACTAAACCATGTGGTCAGAGTTTAGCTACAGAATCCTTCAGCTATGATTGAATCACTCAAGAGGACATGGCCTTGCAGATGCAGTGGAGTGATGTGGGTCAAAAGGATGAGCAGGAAGACGGAGAGAAATGTAAAAATATCGGGCCTCAACCACATTTAAGGAACTTTAAACATGATGATTAGTATTATTTAGTCATTATATAATACTTAATACTACATGGGTGTGACAGCATCCTCGTTGTGGTTAACACACATTTTGTTTTTGACATTTCAAAACATGTCAAATGATGAACCACTTTGTAATGAATTTGAATTACCATTAATTATTTGTTAAGACCATACCTGACATGGCTTCATCACGTTTGGTTGTTTCTATCTTAATCATCCTGTTTCTATCAAGAATTAAAAAAAAACAAAAAAAAACCATCTTAAATAGCTGGAGCCTTTTGCAGAATCACATTGTAGGCGACTGGAAAGCAATCTAACAAGGACATTCGGTGTGTATGAGAGAGAGAGCGTGTGGCTGCACTGTACATGAACATAGGCCAAAAAAAACATTCAGCCCTCTTTAGGTGAAAATATGTATGCACGCACTCATTCATACATGCATCGTATGTGATTGTTAATGATTAATACAGTCCCGCATCCGTTTGATAGTCATGTGGAAAAGACGAGGGAGGAGTGCCTGACTGTGGATGGAGGGCAGATAGCAACAGTTCAAAAGCATGCAGATGAGAAGCTGGCGTGCCAATGCGCCAGCATGAATTTGATGAGGTGGGAAAGGACGAACGCCGGGAAGAAGTGAGGCTAGAAAATAAGAGAAGATAGGAGGTCGAGGAAGGTACGAGGGCACAGATGAGAGACGAAGACAAAAGCAAACAATCAAGGAGATAATGATTTAGAGGCTAATTTGATGGCACAGTGAACGGTAGATTTCAAAGTCAAATTCAATGTTTGATGTGTTCACAAAATGTGTTAAATTTCACTTCAGTCCCCTCCAAATAACATAAGCATGTAGAGTGGACCAGTTGGTAGAAATTGGATGAGAAAAGAGCTGTTGGTCTGTCTGGTGGTCAAAGCTGGGGGTGTAGAGCCACTCTGCCTAGTGCTGAACTGAATCCCAGTCCACATGTACTGGATAGCAAACTGATGCCAGCAGTAAAAAGCTTTTAGAGAATGACTAGCTCACAAATAAATGACATTAAAGTATCTGTGAAGTAGATGCTACAAAAGACCAAAAGAGACTAGGCCTAATTTTCAAAGGAACTGAGGAAAGCATTTCAGTGACTACCACTGTTCTGCTGCATTGCCTTGAGTCTGCGCCAAGACATGTTGTATATTGTACACTAACGTTGCATGAGAATATTCAATACCCTGGTTTGAATGTGGAAAAGGGAGATGCAGTATCATCACTACTGCACTGTGTGTAAAACCTTATATATAATATTCTTAAAACAAAACTTTGTAAAATGACCAAAACTCAGAAGCTGAAACTCAGACGTGTTAAGCATTTTTGCTTATAAAAAATGATGACGATGGTTAATTTTCTCTTGACTGACCAATTCAACAATATTAAAGTTCTAACCTCATCGATTAAAATGTTTAAGGATCCAATCAATAGACCCTACATTTTCAGTTAAAGAACTGTTAAATAAGAAGTTTGACGCTACAGTAAAACACCAAACTACCGCCAGATTAGTTTAGCATAGCATTAAGACTGGAGACCGGCTAGCATGGATTCGTCCAAAGGTAATGGAATCTACTCAAACTCACCCCTTCATGCATTAGATCTTGTATATCTCATGTGAAATCCAAAGCAAAGAGTAAAGACTACAAGCCAGTCTTTTCAGAGTTTGTGCTAAGCTAAGCTACCCCTGGCTGAAGCCTCATATTTTACCAATTTTCTCATCCTGGCTAGGTATAATGTGTAGGATTTAGGATACATGTAATATCATATTCATAATAATGGTTTCATTAACATACAATCACCTGAAACTTTCAACAATTGTGATTTGGTTCGCCCAGAATGAGCCTTTTGTATCTAGAGGGATGTTTCTGCTGTAGCCCAGAACAGCGAAAAACCAAACACTGGCTCTGAAGAGGGCTGTTCGCATTTGTCTTATTTTTAGTGCGCACCGTAGGTTCAACATGCTTGGAAGAGGGGGGTGAGGTGAGGGGTGTTTAGTTGGTTGCAATCTGCAAACTAACCACTTAATCCTACACACTGTACCTTTTTTTTTCCCCCAATACTAATTCTTGCTGATGCAGTACCTCATGTTATTATTGCTCAACTCTCAGCCAAAAAAATCAGATATCCGTGTTGCCCTTTAAACAGACTCAAGTGATGATTTTGAAGGCTCCATCATACTAAACCCTAAGTGACGACTGTCATCTTAAAAACACTTTAATTAACACTCATGGTCAGATCATCGTTTTCTGATAAAAACGATATTTTGGAACATGCTCGGCACGCCAGTTTTGACATGGACACAGACACAAAATGGTAAAATAGCAAAACCAAAACACACCGATTTCTTATTCCAGTCACACACACACACACATTCACACACACCTCCATGCATAAGTGCTTAGACAGCACATGAATTATGAAAAAGGCATCAGTATGCAAGTTCCTCCTCACTCATTCTTCCAACTGTCAGCGTTACATTATGCACGTGTATGTCTAAGAACATTGTAATCATGTCAGATTTTGTGTCAGCACGTCAACATATCCTTACACCCTCTATTGCCATGCCAGTAAGAGTACTCCAAGTACACGTATACTGTTAAGGATACACAGTACTTTTGGTCTTCCCAACATCCAGAGAACATCCCGAGCTCTGTCCAAGTCGTGTTTCTCCCAGTGCTAAGAGGTTTTAAGGACGAGCCAGGAGAAACACAGGGGGGGAGTAATGGGCCGGAAAGATCCTGGTTAGAAGTGTACGTGAGGACATTATCTCACTATGAGCCAAACGCAACAACATCTGTCTGCGCCATTGGAGGGAAAGGCCTGCATTGATAGGTGGAGTGTAGGTAGGTGAATAAGAAAGGACTATTCCTTCCAAAACAAAAAAGTAGAGGTATTTAAAACACAAATAGCATCAGGGCTCCTTTCTTGACATTTGCTACTGTGTCCTCCGTGATGATTCTGACCTCAATCTCACTGAACATTAATGGGGGGGGGGGGTGTCACACTTGAAGACCGGGAGACTGAGAAAGCCGAGCATTATGTGACATCATAAGAAGCTTTGTGGAAGACTGTCAAAACCATGCTGGGATAACATGAGTCATCAGGTTTTGCACAAATTTGTGGAGTCCATGCCAGGTCGAGTGCATGCCTACACTGGAGCGGAGAGGGCGACACACAAAACACTGAGACATGCAGAAATTCAAGGACGTTTTTCAAAGATTAAACATTTCCCTCAAACTTTTAAACTAACATTATCGTTCATAATGAAAAAAAGAAAATCTAAACGTAGAAGCCTTTGGACTCACATGCACATGCATCTCCTCCTGGGCCAATTAAGGGCGATTATGTGTAGCCTATATGAAACACGAAAATGGATGGTTATGAATTTACCAGTGGCGCAATTGAATGTGCTTATATGGGGTAAAGAGGACGCATTATCCAGCGAGGCTCCGGTGGACATCCTCCATAGCAATATCTTGGGATAAAATCCAAGGCACCTGTAAATTCAGACACGATCAGACACTTCTGTGATTGACACCGAAGCCGACCAGGGAGTGTAAGCCTTTGTATTCTCAAGGTGAACAAACGCTTTAACATTCAATCTGCGTCAGAAGGTCAGTGGACCGCCCTGATGCTGACCGAATGTTGATCGAGACCACCCGAGGCGTGGGGGTGGAGAGAGAGCCCCGGTGCTGGCCGCGAATGATGGAAAAGCGCTGGCAGATGTGTATATGCAACTGAGCTTGCGTTCAATAGAAATGTAGTGCCACTGGGAAGTGATGCGCAGCAGTGATGTGAGCCCCTCCTGCCAGCCTCGTCTGCCGTTCGGGTGGGGTGGGGGGTGCAGGGGCAGAGAGCTGGGGGCGATTACAGCAGGGAGAGCCTGCAAATATTCACACAGTTTATTGCAGTAAACATCGCCTCCTGGACTACCAGCTCCCACTGATGCCAAGCAAAAATGCCAAGGGAACACAGGGTTGTCCCAGAGCGCATCAGAGTGCAAGGATGCAGGACACACTCCGCACACTGCAGAGGCAAGCACTACTACTACTACTACTACTGAGCACATCTGCTGCTCTGCATCCACTCATGTGAATCTTGAACATGGGTCAATAAAAAATGGTTTCCTCTTCTCACACCTGACTGATGACACTCTCTCTCTCTCGCACACACACACACACACACACATTGCTTTCCAGGGGAAAAAACACACACACACACACCTGGTTGATACAGTAACATGATTGCAATTACGCATCTCTGTCACTATTTCCTGGCTGCGGGGAAAAGATTCACGACCGCTTAATTGATTTTAATAAATCAATTAATGCCTTCTGAGCGAGGAAAAGCCACCGTGTGAAGCTGGTCTGCAGTCTGCTGGTGGAAGGAAGTGGAGCCACTGCAGGCGCGCTGCCAATGCAAACAGATGCACATCAGCTTTCTAATCTATTATGCGGTCTCTAGATCTGAAGTACGCCAACGTTTCAGCTGGGAGGAAAAAAAACCACGCTGGTAGTTTGCTTCACTTTGGGCTGTTTTTGCAGATGCGGCGAGTCCGTCAGGTGTTAAAGTGGGAATCTGGACTTAGTTTGAGTCCCGGTACCGAAGCAAAATTCGACAATGAGCATGTAGTATGCGGGTGAGAGCCTACAGTAGTCTTGCGTTCACGGTGTGTGTGTGTGTGTGTGCGCGCGCGCGCGCAGCGTCGGATGTTTGTTGTTGAAGAAGGGCGGGGAACTGTCCACGCACGCCACCGCAGCTCACGCATACACAAACACATACACACACACGGTCCGTCGTGCGTTCGAGTCCCGTCTCAACGGTCGTTTCTCTCTCTGTTCACTTGTTACCTTGCGTTTTCTGGTCTCGGCTGAACCGCTCCACACGAAACACTGATAGATAACCCTCAGGTTCTGCTTCCAGTTGTCCACTTTGAAGCTGTTGACATGGGGGCAGCCTGCGGGACTCATGGTAGTAGTCAAAGCATCCGGGCTTTACTGTCCCTCTGAGCGAAGAAAACCTTTTTCAAATCCCCTCAACGCAGACCCAGTCCCCGAACGGGCTGGCTTGGGTTAGCTTGCCAGGTTCGTTATCCAGCAATCGCTGCGCTCCGGCTAACTGGACATGTCCTGGTTGCGGTAACGGAGACACGCGCAGCAGCGAACATCAAGACGACGTGTCCAACATTCCTCGGTTTGACATGAAATATTGTGCATGCATTTAAATCCAGAACAGCGCCGTGTGCAGTTCTTAACAATTGGCTAAATTACATGTTAGCAAGCTGGCTAAAGTTGGTTAGCACTGGAATTTCAACAGTAGCTTACACGGTGAGTGTCGTCAAGTCCCACCTTATTCAAAACGAGGGGCCAATGAGGGGCGAGTGCTGCGCATGATTGGCGGGTGCCCACGTTCTTTTTCCCGGTTAAGTCCCGCCTCTTTGAAGCGGGTGCTGCGTCGTGATTGGTGCAATTTTCCTGCAAACCACATCCGCCTAAATAAAGACGTTCATTGGCTTAGGCGTACATCAGCTTCATTCTATCAGCCAAGAATGTTACAATGTGACAACCAAGAGTGGATGGAGATTCAAAAAACACCCTACAGTTACAGTACAGATGGATGAGTGTCTTTTCACAAAGGCATGAAACCCAGAACTATATTCTTAAACAATTTATTATTAACAGATCCACAATCGCAAAGCTCAAGCTCCCAAAATGACATGACAGTTTTGGTTTCATCTGTTGACTTCACCTCTTAACAAGCTGTCAAAAACGGCTTTTCTATACAGTGCTCTAGCGACCTCTAGTGGATCCGACCTAAAAAAACAAAAAAAGAAAAGGAAAAAAAACAAAAAAACAACAAAACAAAACAGTGCACCAGATTGTGAACGACTCCTCCATTGTGCCGTTTGGTCAAGGGCATGTCCAGATACAGATTTGTACAGATTGGATTTTGATGATATCTACATTCTAACCAAAAGGAGTGCGAGGGAAACGATCATTGCAGTCTTTACAAATGTAGAACATATCAGATTTATTCCTCATCAGCCATAGATGTTTCTCATATGTAATGCCCTCATTACGGCCATCATGCAGCAGAACCAAAACAAACAGTGAGATTATTCACACACGTTTGGAACAAATAAGTCCAGTTTTTATTATTGTGGTTTCTGTTAATGTAGCAGTGGCGCTCCAACCTGAACATTGATAAATAAAACACTGACAAAATTGTAATAATTTTTTCCTTTTTCTGTAAGGATCTTTTGCTATCCTTAAGACACTGTGAAGAAAGAATAACCAAATTTATCATCATTCCACACAATTAGATTTTCCTTGACCAATGTCCTTATGCAATAGAATGTTTGTTTGTTTGTTTTCCTCTTTTAAAAAAATCCAACTCATCCTGGGAAGAACGTGTTGGATGGCTGCATCGTTCTCTCCCTGTCCAAGGCCCCTCAGGAATAACTTGACGTTTTGCTACCGACATCGTCCTCCTGCGATCCCATACTCTGAAAAAAGAAAAAAAAAAAAGAAAAAAAAAAGCTGTCACATGTTGCCTGTTGCTCAACAGACCAAACAGCTGGGTTAAAAACCGGTTCCTGCTGCACTTCCGTAAACAACAGCTAATAGTTTTGTTATCTCTTAGAACTAACAAAGGGCTTTTTCCAGGAAGCATGTTGACTTACCACTGAATTACCTGGACAGCTTTGTTAATAAAACCAGAGCTTGTCCTTAAGTATTAATCCATATTGATGATTTTTTGTTCCTGTTTTGTACACATCACAGTTAGTACCATGTTAACATTACTTACATAACTTATTCTCTTTTCTTTCATTTTATTTTCTACCAAATGTAAAACATCTGAATTAAATGTGCAATATGCAAGAAGTGGCCAGCCGCTGAATTCAAACTCCTTACAAATTAGCTAATAAGCTAGCAGTCCTAATAGCTGACTTGAGACTGCCTACAAAGAGATCTCGGAGCACTGTAGAATTGTTGGTGTTTATATCAGTCAGCCTCAGCAAAACTATTGGACTATCACCTCATTAGGTACAAAGTGACATGAGGTGACAGAACTGACCAGGGCTAGCTGGTTAGCATGTACACTTCTGTATATATCTCTGCAACACAGACATCTATGACATAACGTCAAAAGGCTCATCTCTCACATTCTGTTGATCATTTTAGTTCAGTTTTTTTTATTTGTTATGACTCCACAAAGCGGAACAAATTCATGGATTTGTAAAGAAGTTGTTCAAATAAGGTCAAAATAATATTTATGCATTTCATGCTGTTAGATGTTAGATGTCTCACCTTCTGCACAAATTGTGGGTTTACTGTGATTTCTTGATCCATAGACTTTAGTTTCTCATCCAGCTCTATACATTTCAACATCTGAAAGGACAAAAGTGATATAGCTTCGCTTTAAAAGTATTCACCACTCAACATAATATCAGGATTCATTCACTACATTATGTTAGGACTACAAACACAACAGAGCAGGACATCTTCACCTCTTGATCAATTTTGTGGAGCATTGCTGGGTTGTTGTATTTTTCGGGGTTGTCGTGGAAGCAGACCATGCCGTCCTTTTGGTTAATGCTAGCGTAGATCTCACCATCTTCAATCTGTTCAGAAGCACGAGGAGGAGAATGATGAAAACTAAACTGAAAATCTCTAGTACTGATGAATAGCAACCTTTTTAAGTCTGTCAGGAATCAGATTAAAGATGAAGAAAACAGGATACTGTTAAGTTAAAATGTTAAAGTTCTTACATTAACATTATATACATTTTAGTGGCTGATCAAAATGAATTAGCATACTTAATGTGCAGTGATTCAAACTTCTTCATCCAATTTTAAGTAAGTGTGTGGACGACATGTTGGACTGGCTTTTCCTGCTTTAGTCTCTCTGGACCGACTCACCATGTGTAAGACGTATTTCTCTGCTTCCTGGGGGCCGGACAGCTGCACTCGACTCGCCATGTCTTGCAAAGACAGTGTCAGGAAGGTCTGCAGATAAAACAAAAAGTGATATTAAAAGAGATTAGACTAAAATATGTGCTGGACCTCAGTGGAAGCCATATGTACAGTTCCTTTTTATATATTATATTGAGTATAAAATGACGTGGCTATATGCATGTATTTCTGCAGATATTTACACAAAGGAATATTGAAAGATAGAAAATCCCGCGGAATGTGAATATGCCAGCTGACTGTAACAAAACCTTCACGAGCCAGAAAAAATTAATCAAAGCGAAATCGTGATATCAAAATCGCTAAAATGCTACAGTAGAGCTCCTCTAGTGTCACAACATAGGCATTAAAGTCATACATCACCTAGCAAGCTCTTGTTTCATATCTCTGCTTTGCTCAGCTTTCCAAGTAACAGCTTGCTATCAGATATCTAAATCTGCCTTCCCCCATCCGTGTTTCTGGGGTGTTTCCTGTCATTTTAATTACTGTCACTTCTAGTGACTCTCACTAGACCAGATAAACTAAATGGCTAATTTGTGTAAATCTATGTTAATTTTACAATACCAAGGATCCATATTGGTCCGTATATGTTCCATAACCCCCAGCCTAAACTAAACTGAAATTTAATTGTTAACTCAAGTCAAAAAACCTTCAACAGAACAGTCAAACCACAGCCTGACCACATCAACGAGCCAGGATTGAAAGAATTTCACTGCTTTCTTGTGAAAACATCTGGCTCGCATTTATACAGTGACCCACCTTTGTTAACCTCTGGATGTTCTTCTTGTACAGAGAGGAGAGGCACTGTTTGACCAGGCCTGTGTTGTTGTCTCGTGTGAAGGTCTCGCTGTGTTTGTTGACCAGGCTGCGCAGCTCTGCCGGGTTGTTGGTGGTGTAAACCTGAGCTAACTCGTGGTATGCTTGGCTCAGGGGCTAACAGTGGCAATAAGACAAAGAAGAAATGACAGAGAAATAACCAGTCACTTCATGGCACAACAAACTGTCAACTGCACAAGTAGATCATTATTGGTTTTTACAACGTGTTGACAATGCAAGCAATACGATTACCAAGTCATTTAAGTCCCCTCGTTGATTTAAGAGCTGAATACAAACTGGCAGGCAAGCGGAATTTGTATGGAAGTTTGAAGCAGAGACTGAAGAAAGGTTGCTCACACCTTTGATGATCATTTTTCTTAACAGCAAGTCAAATTTCTGCTGTAAGGTATTTCTCTTGTGATTTAATTGTATGAACAATAGCTATGCTTAAAGTACAAACAGGAGAAGCTGTAAACAGCCATTTTAAGCTGTTTACAGCTAGTTAACTGAGCACTTTGGACTGTGATATAATAATGACTGATTAACTCCAAGAAAATTAGAAAATGGAATAAACAGTGCTGCTGGCCTATTTGTCTTTATGAAAGCTACATAAACAACAAAGGGCTATGCATGATAGCACAACTTAGTGGGTGCTGGGGGGGGGGGTTCCTAGATTTTCAAAGCAACCTTATGTTCAGAAGTTGCAGAAAACAGATGCTTGCGCATGAAATTTAAAACACCATCTGGCAAGACAGTACCAAAAATCCTTGTGTACATCCTCATTGAAGGAGTTTTGTATGTATATCAACCTAATTATCAACGTTTTGTTGTTTTTACTGTACTGATTTATACTGCACTGATTTATACTGCTGACATCCTGTTACGTTATGTCTTATATCGTTTGACCGTCTAAACAAGCTAAAATGAGTGCTTGTTTTTGGTGAATTTTTCATGACTTGGGGAATATAGGGGATGGGAGGAGGACCCAATGTTTGGGAGAGCTGGGTATTACCACTGCTTTCCTGAATCACTTCGACTCTGATTCACATGGTCTCGATTTAATCGATTCAATAATGATTGGGTTGGGGATAGTTTAGTCACGGTGCCAATCTTGCTTGGAGGTAAAAGAGATTCCAAGAGAACTTGTGCTTTAAATTGTACATTGAACCCTCTAACCGTGTGGATTATTAAAGTTATACATGTTTACATTAAGAAATTAAAAACTTTCAGAAATATGTGGTTCAACAAAAGAAAATTAAGAAACAACCTTCCAATTTCATTTGGACCTCTGAGTTAACAAGCTGCGCTAAATGCATCATTAAGTCCCTGTCGACACTCAAGCGCCTCGCTGTACAAAGTGATTAAGGTTTCAGAGTTTGAGGTTCAATAAGTGTGAAACTCTGAGACAGACAGACAGCTGAAAGGATAAAAGCAGCGCGTCCTTAAAGTACACCAAAATGCAGTACAGACTCTCAGCATATTTCTTACAGACGCGACTGTTTTGGTACATTAACCCCTCATATTCACACATTCACAACCCAAGTTGAAAATCTATGTGCATCTGGCACTTGGGGGGTATTCATTTAGATGAAAAAAGGGTTATATTCAAAGATCCTTCTCTGGATTTCATGAATACCACATCATTTAAATGAAGAATGATCTTAACCAGACATTTCTTAAACTCAGACCTAATGTTTAATGCATAATGCTGGCATGTTGGATGCTGCACTTTGTGTTGCATATACTAAGAGCATATCCTCATTGAAATAAATGGGGTGGACAAAACGATAGAAATACCTGTCAATGTAACACAATTTAACAGCTCCACAAACTGAAACCTTCAAATTGATCAACACACTCATGAGTGCAGGATTTATTTTAGGACTGTTGTATTAGACTGCAGCAGTTTTAGCAAGGGGTAACCTGAATAACTGACCACCGAGTGTATAATAGTGTGAGTTTCAGCAGTTTCTGTTAACCACAACAGAATGTTATAATTGAGCAACATTTCTTGAATTGCTTCATCTGCTTTACGCGGTGTAGTTACAGTAAGCCTACTTGCATCAGTTAAAAATGTGATTACTCAAATGTCTCCATATGCAAATGTGAAGTCCTGATACTTATCATTCCATCCATGCTTTCTTTTTTCTTACCTTGACGAACCTCCCTACTATTTGTGAGGTGTATTTGGGCAGCGGCTGCACTTTGCCATGGAGAATGAGTGACACCAGGATGTATTTCTTATAGGCTTCCAACATGATGTGGCTCACTGCCATGGCTGGAGTGGTTATTGCCTGAGGAGAACATGAGAAACGCATGATAAACCAGAGGACAACTTGACGGTTTACTCTGCTTTCAAATTCTAGAGAATTAATTGGAATATTTTTGTGATGCCATTCCATGTGTGTGTGCCTGTACCTGTTCATAAAAATACAGTGCTCTTTCGAAGTTTTTGAGGCCCGTGTAGATCATGCCACCATAGTAGTAGTAACATAAAAAGTGCTTTGCGTCGTAGGCTCCGTTCTCCTTACAGATGTCCATCATGTCCAACTCCAAGAAGGGCAGGGCAGGCTTGAAGCACTTTGCTAACAAGCACAGCTGCAAGAAGACAGTAAGTTGTGAGGCTGACTAAGAGGGGTAAACTGGAGAGTCACAATGGAAGGGAACTGAATTGAAACTGAATTATTTAACACAGCCCTTTAAATGGCTTATTCAACAAGTATGAATTTAGGAGAAGAGGGAGAAAACAACTAATATCATTAGGTTAATGTGATGTTGATTACATATAATACAGCTAAATAAATCACATTTAGTAACTACATTTTATGTGCAAGTTGACCCATGAGGCCATCTAGGATTACAGCTCATGGGCTGGGCTACATGTCCTTAAAATAATAACTGGAACAGTCTGGATAAGTTACATCACTTTTCTGTACTGTGGCCTTTACAAAAAGGAATAGACAAAACTAGTGCCATATAATATCCAGGGCCTGTGACTCACCTGACACAGGTCTGCATGAACTGAGGTAAGTTGGTTTGTGTTCATCTGCATTTTGTCTATTGCCTGTTTTAGGACGACAACACCCCTCAATGGCTGCCGGAGAAAGAAAAGATATATTCACGTATTCAGCTGCGGCTTTCCCGAGACATGAAAACACAGCACAAACGGTCCAGGCTGTACAGCACTTTAAAATGCATTAAAATATTTAGATCACGATGGAAAAAGGAAAACATGCTACTCTTGGATGCTGAAACTCAGTGAAGTACAAGCAATAGGATGACTCATTCTTGTCAGCCAGTGTTGAGAAAAAAATTTAAATGTACTTATTTCATTATCGCCAATACAAAATGTTTCATACACTCACATGCTAAATTGTCAAGACATTGCACTGTACTCTAATTCATCATATGCACATACAGACATTTGACAAAGATACTTTACAGAAACGAGAACATGAGAGAAATCAATAACACCACAAAACTAAGAATGGATGAAGACATTTTCAATGAGTCGTGTGATTGTGCTGCTAAAGTTTAGGCTGATGTAGTATTGTCAGCTGAATTCAAAGGTGTGTGTGAGCATATTTCTGTATGGAACATGTCAGCACATACACACTGTAAGTGGAATGTGGACATGCGTGAACATTATATGGATTAACAATGGCCCAATGCCTTTTGGAGCTGCTGGTCTACATGGCTGAAACAGCACTCTGTCGATGATATCACACTATTCACATGATGCTTGACTGTGCAGTTGTAAGAGGAATCAACAGGCCTCATTTGCATTCTGTGTTCTCATCTGGTATTTAAACTATTCATACTTCATTAGCAACCACAGCACTGCAGAAGGCTATGAGTCATGCATGGAAACAAAATTGTTTCAAGCATATCCGCAATACAAAATGGACAATCTATAAAGAAATAGTCAATGTGGAAATTAGAGCTTTACTCATGCCATATCAGGCATAGTGTATGTCTTATACAATAAAATGAAATTTTTCAAAATCCATCATCAAACATCTACAACGGCCATTCAGAGTTTTTGAAAAAGTATTTAATTTTGAATTAAAGCTCTGTGAGGATATCTAGTCGGGCATGTCCATCTGATCTAAGTCATTAACAGTCTTACCTGTTTCCGCTCTACAAGGGCGTTTGTCAACTGGTGGCAGAGACCAGCAACTACGGGAAGAAGCAGAAAGGAAGAAAAGTATTGAAAGAAAATTGATGATCGACTCTTTTAGTTGTTATTCAAGTACTCACATTTGTCTACAGAATACGTCTTCACTTCACTGCACCATGTACATACACAGTGTTTCTTATTCTTCTTCAAAGGTTCAAGTGAGCCCATCAACTGTGTAATCATTCATCTGGGATATAATTTACAACAGCAGATTCTGTTGAACATTACTGAAAGACTCAACTGCGCCATTTACCTGACTGTCACAGTCTGAATTACAGATGCCGTACCATTGTAACAATGCAGCATGTTCTTGCTTTTGGGTGACAACTAAAACACTTTTAAGAGCTTACAGTTGGAGACTGGAAAAAAGCCGAATCTGACATACGGCCACAAGTGAGTGGGCATAGTATAGTTGGCAACAGAACAGAACACTGATTAGGGCAAAAATCTTTTTTGTTCAAGTAAAAACCTGTAAAACATAAACACAACAGGATACAAAACATTTTTCTAAGGAGTGAAAGGTTTTCTGGACTTACAAGTGTCTGTTGCATATCTAATGTGCTCTCCATTGCAGGTACTGATGAAGAGCTGTACTTGGGAGAAGAGCGTCTCAAAGTCAGGGATGTTTGGCATGGAGAACTTCACAAATCTGGAACAAAAATGAGTAGGAGGTTAGCACAAGCAAGGAGAACTTAATAAAAGGCCTCAAATGAACAGTATGTGATTTCTGCTGCTATGTGACATAGTCTGATGACATTGTGGAGTAGTGTCATGGGAGTTGTTGTCCTCACCGCCAAACAAAAAACATTGCTGATGAAAATCTGTATGATGTGATTCAGGCAGAAATGTTCACGGACGAGATAGTGCTTTTAAGTTTTGTTCGTCTTAGCTGACATCCTTCCTCATTTTCTGACATAATCTGGTGTTTCTCCTGAAGTTATGGCAACAAGTGACCCAACCAAACAAACCAGTTACCTTGAATAAAAATAACAGCCTTCCCTGGGTTTGAACTTTGCTGGAAACAATAAAATTGGGGATAATCCAAGTACAAAACTTAACAGATTTTATAACAAAGGCCTAGTTGTTTTTAGACATTTTAATGCAGATATATTGTATATTATGTATCTACATGACAGCTTCATGTGGGATGAAAAATGTCAATGCAAAATTGAGTGGTTTAGTTGTTTGGTCATTTCCATACACAGAAGGTAGTTTTCTTCATATAGAAAAACTGCACCAGTCAAATGGTTTCCATGGAACAGTGTTGAGCTTTGCAAGGTTTAGGGTTCATGCTGCACAAGTGAAATACTGAATATTTAGAGTTTTCTTAAAGTAAAAAAACAAAAAAACATAATTTTATGATTTTCCCACGGTTTACATATCACAATCACACCGAATCATTTGAACATAATCATCATTTTCATGACTGTTCAATGCAGCATGGGCATTTCTTGATTCACAATCTCTTTTTTGCTACAGTGTTAGTTCATGTCTACATTATCAGCTGTACATGCAACAGGTAGCTCTTAGCTGCTTTGTGGTTGTATCACATTTGCTGTCCTGCATGCAACAGGCAGCCTATGAAAGAAAAAAACATAACAGAAGCAGGACATGGCACCCTTTTTATGACGTACAAATATTGGATCATTTATAGAAATGCAATGTGTTGTGAACGATTAAATAATTCACCAACTTTTTAAATAATTGATTAAGAAGTTTGAGTACTTTTTCAAGATCTTCTTGAATGGGAATATTTGCCGTTTTCTCTCCCCCTATATGACGGCAAACTGAACTATCTGAACTATCTTTGAGTTGTGGACAACACAGGAAATTTGAGGACGTCATCTTAGGCTTCGGGAAAGTCCAATCGACATCTTTTATCATGTTCTGTCATCTTATAGACCAAACAAGGAATGGATTAATCGAGAAAAGAATCCTTGGTTTATTTTTACTGACTTGGCAAATCACACTTTCACCTCAGACTGAGCTGGTTAACATTCCTCCTGGTTAACAATATTTCTCAAAGGCTCCACCGCCTCTACCTTACCCTTCATGAAAAGTATGATGTGACATTCAACAGGCACAACAATAAAAGAATCTCTTGGCCCAGTTTAGAAAAAAAGGAGCAGAAATAAAGCATAATGAAGGCAGGAGGATAGATGGACACAACAATGGACGGAAGTGAATACAAAGACAAAAACAAAGCAATAAATCATCAAATCAGCAGAGGACTTCACTACAGCCTGAGGAGGAGTTTTTTGACTGGTGCCAACTACACTGACGGTGACAAACCTAGAAAAGAAATTGAGATGGAGCATGCTACTTACAGCACAGCCAGCACGCCCAAGGAGTGCTCTTGGATGTCCAACGCCCCCAGCACCGTGTCCAGGTGGGACAGATTTTTGGCCAGCAGCTCCCCACTCTTGTTGATCAACTCACACAGCTGAGTCATCTGGCCTGAGGGGGTTAGAGGGCAGGAAAACAGAGACAGAGTTAAAAACATTATTGTATGTACTTTAAATCTTTGGAAAGACACCTGTCCTATATAGGTAAGACGGTTTACATTGCATTGCTGGATGCGAAATTTTTTTAAAAAGAACTGCTTTAGGCAGGCCCTCTGCTTTGTAATTAAATTACTGTTATATTAGGATTTAATGGCATTTAATTGCTAAAACATTATAATCTTAATAAATTGTTGGTGTACACAAGAGGGACACATGCACAAAGATGTAACCGCACTGGTTACCAAAACTATACATTTTATTATAACAGTTCCCCTATCACAACCAATGTAAACGATGAGGATGAATCAATAAAACACTTTCCCCCCCAGGTATGCTGAGGCATTTTGTTTATTTTTTAAGTGCCAAAATTAATTATCAAATGTACCTTTTCTTGACCACGACTGTCGTGAGCTTATTCTTTGCAAATGTAGAAAACAAATTTACTGACAAATCTGTCCAAAATAATCGTGTAATCAGTGTTTCAGTAGAAATCGCCCGGTCAAGTGTCCTGTCAAGGCCTTGCAACATAGGTAATGCAAGTTAGATTGACAGATGACTTTGGACCAATAATATTTGCTAATTCAGTTCGCTAGCCAATCATGGTGCGGTAGGGCGGGACTACCGGTAGGCAAACCCCAGAAATTATTTTCTAGATCAAAAACAAAAAGTATGATTTAGACATTTTCTTTGATAACCCACCTAGTTCACGGTTATCCCTGGCGTCCCTGTACACTAACGCATCTTCTGGTAACACTTTACAGAACTCTCGCAGCCATAAAAAGTCATTTTTGCGGTGTGTTTACATGATAAAGCAAAAAGAGGGCTCTGACCAGTTTGGCTGCCTAGCTATCGGCAAGGCATTGAATAGCATATGCTAGCTAACTAGCTAATACTTCCCATTCGAATGAGTTTAGCAACCATACCTTGAGCGGAGAGCTGCCGCACATTGTTCACAAACTGCTCCAAGGCTGAAGCCATTATTTCCTGGGTCCAAAGTGGAGGTAATTTGCACTGTTTTTCATTCAAACGTCAGAAACAACTCCGTCCGGACTAAGACAGGGGGGCCACACAGCCGCCACTGATGTGAAGCTATCGCGAGATCATAAGAACAGAGCAGACTGCAACGAGTTTACGAATCGACCAGTGGATTCTTAAAGGGCCAGCCACACGATTTGCCTAAAAGTATTTTTAATATGACAGTCATACATTCAATATTACTATTTTTTATTAGTAAGTTGTAACTTCTTGTGTTTATTAAGTGTGTTAATGCTCTACAGTTGTGTATTTCAGACTGCAGTGCCCGTTCTTCATTTAAGGGGAAAGAAATAAGGGAACTGACGTATGATTTACCGGGTTTTTAACAAAGATGGTATAGGGTGTAGGAGCACTTGTCTAACTGGATTTTAAGCGTCCGGTGTTTATAGACTGGACACAGTCTGGATGTACATCATGAATATGGAAAACTGTTGTGTGCTGGTCAGTTGCCTTCATACACTTGATTTAAATTATGTTATCTTTGTTGTTACATATAACAAAAGTGATACTTTACGTGTTATTGCTGTACCACCGTATGCATAACTAATTACTCAAAAGTAATGTACTGTAATGTACTGCACGATGGTAAAAGCAAACGTTTAGAAATGATTAGCAAAAAGAAAAGTAAAGGACAGCACGCTCAACAAACTGTTTAATGACTGCGGCTGAGCGCGTTGTCTCTTATTTGTAGAGATTATTTTCAATCATGGCATATGAGCAACACACTACCTCGTCCATTCAGAGTGGACTATCTCTTGTCACATTTAGACCATAAAATATTAATGGTGGTGGTGAATTGTGTGTAAAACTGTTATGCTTGGCTCTCACACGGAGAACAGCGCCGGAGTGAGCCGTCCCGTTCACCTAAATAATCTTTGCTGCGAACAGCCTTGTTGTAGTACAGTCTGTTCCCACTGTCCTTGATGTTGCAGTGCCAGCACTGCTCCTCGTAGTTCAGGCTGCCCCCAGCAGCAGTTGTCACAGATGTTGTGGGGTTGAGGCAGGCTGTGGGGAATACACACTGACAAACGATGCAAACAGCTCCCAGCACACTGTGGTCAAAAGGCTTGTCACATTTGACCTGTCCGCACCTTATGCGGCTAGCCTTACAGCTAAAGTAAGCTACCGATCGTTAGCTCAACTGCAGCTGGCCAGCAGAGAGACGCCCAGAGTGACAAAGTTAAGCTAACAGTCAAACAACAACTTACTGCCTTAAGACAAATAACAGCACCAACAAAATAACGTGTGCTGAGAACGACACGGTCTCACTGCTGCAGTATTTGGAAAACTTTTTTGACTCCCATGCGGACTTTATCCAGAGTCTCCACTCGACGCAGTGACCGTTTTTGAAAACAGTCAACAATGTTGTTACTGTTCGGCACAACACGCCTACTCGGAAGAGGAACAACTCTGCTCCGTGATCCGGTTAAGAGGATTTGCGTAAACATGTCGTCCACCTCTGCCTCCGGTAAGAGACTGCGGGTTCTGGTTGACATGGACGGGGTCCTGGCGGACTTCGAGGGCGGGTTCTTGAAGAAGTACCGGGCCAGGTACCCCAGCGAGCCCTACATCACCCTGGATGACAGGAGGGGGTTCTGGGTGTCGACGCAATACGGGCGGCTGAGGAGTGACCTGTGTGTAAGTGACAAGTATCGGTTACACGTTTTCAAAAATAGTTCCCGAAATTCCTGTTTGCTGTCCTACACAGACCGTGAGGCCCTTGAGTGGGCTCCAGTGGCCCCCTGTAAAATAGTTACATTAGTACAGAATATACTGCTACCTCAATGGAAGACCAGAGGGGACTTTATGAAAAATGATAATGTGAACTTGAAAATGAAAATGTAAATCCACAACATTTCCCACGTTATTTTATGTAATTATTAAAAATTATTATTATTAAATAATATAGTTTGCATTTAAATTTTAACATAGTTGAGAGGACGGCAGTGGCTACTGTATATGTCTTATGTTTGCATTTGCACAGTGCGACCAGTTAAAACACTGAAGTTTTTTTTTTTGTTTGCATGTTTTTTGTGTCATTATTTTCACACATGAGGGGATGGAAAAGCACAAAACGTAGCCAGCATCATAAAAGGACAAAATTAGTTCACCAACAGTGTCGTTTAAAGTTTACTCTTGACTGACTGGGTTCATTTGGTTTCCGGGTTTTGATTTGTCATCATGCTTTACTCAATCACAGGCCTATAGTCAGGCATAAAGGCTCTTATAGTGACAATTTTTGAAGACAAAATAATGTCATTTTGATAGTCGAGCGTGTGAACGTTTATTTTTATTTATTTTTTGTATTTTGTGGGAAAACTTGTTTCCTTCGAAGAGTTGGGAGTTTCTAGCTGAACTTGAGACCGGTGCACTTTGGACATTCCTTTTTCAGAGCACATGTACGCTCACCGGACACACACACACATTTACACCTTATCAATGTACGCAGATACTGAGCTGTGTGTGTGTGTTTATTGTTCAAACATTGTTTTTATTGAACTTTTTTTACTCCAAAAAAAAATATCTACCACATTCTGCTATGACATATATGCTGTGTAGCAGATTACTTTCATATACATCAGTGATGTGTGCTATATTTGGTACAGGCAAAGGAGAAGCTCCATGCAACCTGCATTATAACACAGTCTACAAATCATATATTACATCCAGTTTGACAAATATACTGTGGTGGGTAACAGCCGCACATCAGAAAACTGTAGCATATATATATACACACAACGGAGCGCCCTGTATTCTTCCAAAGGATCGCAGAGTCAACTAGGGGTTGTGAAAAAAATCGATTATTGATTAATCGCGATTACAATATTGACGATTATGTTTCGATTATTAAATTTCCAAAAATCAATTTGAATTTTTTTTTTTTTTTTGAAATACTAATACAAACTGGAGTACTCCTCTTACTGGCTTTCGCTACATGGTCCACAGTCTGGGGCCAAGATATATTATTCCATCCCGGAGCTTTTTCACACTTAAATCGATTCCAAATCTTTACAAGGAGACAAACCTTTCCGTGCAAGTGTCCCTCAACTCTGCTCACAGGGTCGCAATAACCTGCGACGCCTGGACATCCAGAGCTACAGTCTCATATGTGACCGTTACAGCTCATTATGTCAGCAGTTAATGGAAGCTAATGTCCTACGTACTTCAGACGAGAGCTATGGATGATAGCCACACAGGCGCAAATATGTGTGAGTTTCTCAAAGCAATGGCAGACGAGTGGGGAATAGAGAAACACGCCCTGGTTCTCGTCACCAACAATGCTTCTAACATGAGTCCGGCTGCTGAGATTTGCAGCTTTCTTTTAACAGTGAAACACTACATTTAAAACAAATTAAAGAATAATAATTTTGATATTACAGTTACACTATACAATATTGAAGGTGCTGTGAGGTGTTACTCCCAAGATAAGTAAAATAATTCAGCAGCTGACTGATGTTAAGTGGAAGATCAATAATCGTTAATAATTGAAAATCGAATCGATAATCGTTAATAATCAAAAATCGAATCGATAATCGTTAATAATCGAAAATCGTTTTGTAATCGAATCGAGACTTCAATAATCGGAATCGGATCGGGAAATTGGGCCGATTAACCACCCCTAGAGTCAACATGAAAATGCAAAATAAGTCAGTAACCAAATAAGAAAAATAAAGGATATGATTAAAAGGGAGCAGTGTTTCCAGGAAGTCAATCCGAGCTTGCTATGTTTTATGAAATCTCTGTGGTTTGCCTCTTGCATTCTAACTGATCGTCTCTAATGGCATACAATGGTTGAATTTGTTCACCCATTGCGAGTGACTTGGAAGATCCTCAGCATCCATTTAGACAAAATGCATTTTTTTTGGCAGCTCTCATGGCCAGCCCAAAGAAATGAGCTAAACCTATAGAGTTGAACTGGATATTAGAGGAATCACCAGAGTACTATTCAAGACGATAAGCTAAATTCCATATATGAGACATTCTTAGGTGTGTTTTCGATAGCCTCCCACTGTGGACCTCACTTTGGGCATGTCCAAGTCAATATGCATATTGTTGTTGTTTTTTTGAATCCAGGAAAAAGCCATCAGTATCTGGGAGTCCAAGGACTTCTTCATAGAACTGGAACCACTGCCTGGAGGAGTGGAGGCGGTCAAGGAGATGGCCAAGATGGATAAGTAAGTCTTGATGATGCATTTCACTCATCTCATATACAGACAGTTTTGGCTGATGGCAAATTGAAATGCGCCATAGACAGGTTTCTTAGCAACATCATCTTGAAATGTGTATTGAAAACAAAGCAGGAATAAATGAGAGCTCATAGCGAAATAAACACGAGGACTGAGCCTCTCACTGGACAAATCACAGAAGTACTGGGTGGAAAAGATGAACAGGTAGCAATTTTCATCTAGCGATCTTTTGAGAGCCCTTGATTTTAACAAGGTGGTGGATGGTTTCGCACAGAAACATGTGAGAAGAAGAAAAACAGATTAAAGTAAGCAGCTCAGACTCTTCCTACATATTTATGGATGTTTACTGAATATTGCAGGCACTTGTTAGGCTAATTGATCGAAACATTTGGTAATCGGTTTGACACAGAGTTTTGGCGTGTGACATCAAACGGAGGTGCACACTAATGGTTGGGGATTGCGTCAAGTTGTTAAGATTGTAACTTGTCAGAGAAAGAGGACTCACAAAGCATGGTTCCATGTTTGCTGTACGCAACTCAAAGGTCTCAGTTTGCAGAAGTGAGATTTCCTGTCTTTTTGATTACAGAGCACATCAGCGCTATATACATATATGCTATATAAATACTGTCAAAGTATTAAAACACTCAATTTAAAGAGAAATGCTCACAGCCTGTATTCAGGAACTGAGCCATCAAACAAGCCGCCAGGACTTCCATAATGTTGTGATGTCACGATGATTCCGTCCCCTGCTCAGGCTTGTGAGAGCTGACCAATCAGAGCAGAGTGGGGTTTTTTCGGGAGGGGGTCCTTTAAGAGATTGTCACTAGCATTAATTCATACGGAGTCTGAACAGAGATACTGCAGTGTTTTTTTTGTTTATTTTTATACATTAAAGCATGTAAACATTTTCTAGTTGTAATTAGAAATATGAACCCGAAAATTAGCATAATATGGGACCTTTTAAATATGGGATATAGGCAGGTCAGTGCTGTGGGCCGTTCACACTCACGGAAGAAAATCTTCCTTGACTTGTGCAACAAAAACAGACTGTCTAACATGTTATATTTGTTTTTATAAAGACACAATGAGACACTGTCTCGGGTTGATAACGAATACCAGTCATTCTGTTGCTGTGTCAGAGGTTCCATGTCCTCTTGTTTTTGCTGTTTCTGAGTCACCTTCACTTCAGGAGCTATGATATTTGTGAAACACTGTGATCACATTTAAAAGTGCCTTATGGAGTTTTATTGTAAACAAACAAAAGTTACGTTTACAAGCAGTGTTATGTGGTGGCTAAACAAATGTAATGAGTGCAAACAAAACGAGGATCCATTCATAAAAAAACATTGCTCCATAGCGCCTTACTAGTCAGCACCGGCCATGTGCTTGTAATGCACTCTACTGTTTCTGGCATCGGTCAACATGGAGCTATCTGCGATTGCTATTTTCGGCAAGTATTCCCCAAAAAAGCCAACACAGTGGAATAACGCCTAAAAATAGCCACCATAGTTAGATAACTGCGTGTTTACATTTCCTCTCCTGGTGGAAATGAATGGGTTTCTTTAAACACCAGCGCTTGAATGAATGAATGGGATGTTTTCTTATCTGGGGAATCTGCCATATGGTGCGATCTCGTGTTTTTCACTTGTCCTACCATTGAAGGCCCTCTGCCCGTCGCCAAAATAGTCATTCATTCCGGTTATAAAGAGCCAATGTGTTTGTCAAGTCTGAGCAGCTGGTTTATCGAGGTGTTTGTATGTTTTCAATTTTTTCCACTCCGGCCCCGTTGTCTCCGTCTCTCTCCGCAGCACAGATGTCTTTATTTGCACCAGCCCAATAAAACAGTACAAACACTGCCCATATGAGAAGGTGAGCCCCCCCCCCCCCAATCAACAACATCTATTTTGTTTCCTTTGTAAATTATTACCATGTTTCCTTTCTCTAATTAGATCTCATCAACTGTGCATGTGTGTATGTGTGTGTTCAGTATGCCTGGGTAGAGAAACATTTGGGCCATGACTTCCTGGAGCAGGTCATCCTGACCAGAGACAAGACGTTAATCACCGGAGATATCCTCATAGATGACAAGCCTGACATTTTAGGTAAGGACCGAAAACGTGTCGGTGTGTGTGTGTGTGTCTGTGTGCACATGCAAGGTTTATCTTGCTCATCTCAACATCTTGATGTTTTCAATAATTTACACATCATTCCGTGTGAGATATATTTATGAATATTTTGCATTGTACTCAGTAAGCCTCCTCCCCCTTGCACTGAACACATGTAGTCTCCAGCCTTAACTGTGTCAGATTTATTCCTTTTTAGTCATTATGAAACAATTGCTCCTTGGTTTCACACAAAGGCAGAAAAAGGAGGTTTCTCATTTGCGTGTAAACGTTGCTTTTGTAAGCTTAAAATAATCACAGCTGCTACCAGACAAGACTCATTCACTTCCAAGCAAAGTACTTTAGTACATTTATTTGCCGTAAACTTGTTGTGCCGTCAAATTAAACTGCAGTTGACTGCTGAAAGGCTTCACGTCGGTCTGGACAGAAACTCTCCTGCTGAGTGTTTAGCTGCTGTCGACATGGATTTGTTGAGTCTTGTACCTAGAAAGTTATTGTAACTTATGTAGCTCTTCCTAACTTAAGTAGCAACACCAGGTTCAGTTGGTCATTTGCTAAGCTACAGTGATACATAGTCATAGTCGTACATAAAGCAAACATTGTAATAATCGTTGTTAGTTACTCACCCTTATTCTCAAGGAAACAAATCAGTCCTCTTTATAAAAGAATAACTGAACTGTTTTATAGACATTCAGCCCAACAAAAACATCATCTGCGTAACATAATTGAATGTGATTAAATGTAAATGTTAAAGTGATTAGAAAATGATGGTAGCCGTTCCTGCCACCATTAGGCTGCGAAGAAGATGGGAGTGCTGGTGGGTGGGCGACCAATGATGCCCATGCCTCAATGTAATGCTAAACCACAGATGAAAAGAATAAATGCAAAGACGTGAAAGTGAAAATATGTTTAACTAGTCTTAAATTCATAGCTCACAGTAAAATAACAACAACAAAAAAAACCATATAAAATATAAAATATACAAAGAAATGATCAGTGAAGAGTGTATTTCTTCTTTGGACCCGTTTCATCCATTTTCAGCAGCAAACTGAGTGGAGCAGCGGGCTTGAGAGAGTGCACTGAGGAATTAGCACATCAGGCAGGGTTGTTTGCACAAAGTCCCCTCTGATTGAGCTGGCTTTTTCTAGGTGCCCTGACAAACATCCCACTCAGAAACCGAGAAACACCCATTTGATGTGTATAATTTTGAAATCACAAGAATAGCGGGAGAAATTACCAATTGGAAAGCACAGCGGGGGATGGGGATAAAAATGGGTAGACTCCTGCGCAAGTGTTTGCAAGTATGACAGTTGCTAAGCTATGATTGGTCAATTGCTGTTATGTGGTTGGGGTTTTGGGAATCTAAATACAACATTGTAAGTCCTTTGGTCTTGAAACCCGTAGCTGAGGTTTTTTCGCTGACGTAAGTGCTGCATATAATGATCGTTGACTGCAAAAACATAGCGGCATAAATCAAAATGTAAATATGTTGCAAAATACTATCAAAATAATTACATGAAGAGTGTGTTCCAAAGATTGAAAGGAAAAGGAAGGAAGGGAGCGAGGGAAACAAATGTGAAAAGAGGAGCATTGCATAATCCTGTTTGTAATGTCATGTGGGTGTAATTATTTGCATACATCAACTTCGATGCCTCATTAGCCGCTTTTAAGACAGCTGTTAGCGGTGTGTGAGCTGCTGGCCTGGGTTGTGTAAAGCAGTGACACATGTGCAGGTTGTCCCTTACGCAATGTTTGTGCCTTCCATACCTCCTGATCAGGAGTGGAGCCCAAGCCAACGTGGGAGCACATCCTGTTCACCGCCTGCCACAACGAGCATCAACCCACCAGCCCGTCCCAGAGACGACTCCTGTCCTGGTCGGACGACTGGAGGGCCATCCTGGACAGCAAGAGGCAGTGAGGACGCTCCGGCATCATCTCCACACCTTTCGTGTGTGTGAACGCACAGAGGAAACGCTTGTGTCGGGATGTCAGAATTTATCATTTGAAAAAGAGAAAGGTAAAAAAAAAAAAAGAAAAGAAGAGAAGAGAGAGGCTAGTGATCAGCCAAATTCACAATAACATACAGGGCAGATTCACCAAGCAGACACTTGTTGCACTCTGTTGGGAGAGAACATTCACCTGTTCGACCACAGGAGGGCGCTCTGAGACCGAAGGTGAAGACGTCGACAACCCAGCGTCTACACCACTTCTACTGTAAAACTGTGACGGCAGAACAGCTGACCACTAGGACAAAATGAGGAGCAGATTGGACTTTTTGTTAGCTGCTCTGTGTCTGCATGCTACATGTTTTTGTTGTTTTTGTTGAAAACATTTTTCTTTTTCTGTGGAGCCACTTCATCTGTGGTTTTTCTTCACAAAGGTCTCATCAGTAGTTGACATTATTGTGTCGCATTAATGAGTCAGGGGACTGTAATTCACTCACAACTACAGGGCACTCCACTAAACACTCGCACTTACAACAAAAAAACAATAGCCTCCATGAGTCATAGGCACTGGCGACTATGTGCAATACATACACACAGGAGAGTGACCTGGATGGACAAGCACTTGAACTGTTATGTCAGGTTATCGTTTTACTTTAGAGTACTGCAGTGTGTCTCGGGTCACTGAGTAGTAAGTCAAAGGGTATCTCCACTAATTGTACACAGTAAAGTGTGTTTACAGAGCTTGGAGAGAACTACTGCATATGTGAAAAAAAGTAGTAAAAAGCCTTTTGTGGCTCCAGAGGACGCTTCATGTTATCTGGTGAATTGCTTCCAGCAATGTCATTCGGTGACTAAGTTGCACGGTGGGTAATGTGGCCGGCAGGTTATAAAAAGCAGTCCGCTGGTCACCTGAATTACCCACAATGCAACGTAGCCACATAGTGACATGACTGGAGGCAATTCATCAGATTACATACAGCTTCAGTAGCACTCCACAAGACCTGTAAACACACTTTAATATTGTAAAGTTGTTGGAGTTGCCCTTCAAACATAAACGCACAGAGATATCTCTTTAAGATTTTTAAAGGGCCAGTATGATTACGTTGGTGCTTTTTTTTTTTTTTTTTCTTTCTTTTTCCTTCTCGTAATTATTTCCTGTTTCACAATGATCTATGCATCTTAACTATAACACCGAGGAGAAAAAAAAGAATTCTTAGAATTGACACACATACATTATGCATGTTGCCAAAGCCATCACTAGTGCTGAATATATTAGACTGACATTCATTGAGAAATGTGTGCTGAATATGTTGAAAGTATTAAAGAAAGAAAAGTTATTCAGATTTGATATACTAAGCTTCAGAAGAGATGATTTACGCTGTGAGACACTTCCTGTTTTTACATGCTGTACTTTCACACAGCCAGTCGGACGGCATATTGTATCAAGTTACATTGCCCCAACATGTCAAAACCAGTTCACAGCGCTGGCATCTGTTTTTAATACAAAAAACTCTTGTTTGAATAGTGGTCATGATCTGCACCATTTTGGAGTAGATGTGGCGAAACAAGCCATGAAACATACACTCACAACTGTTGTTTACTTTTAATTTCCCTTCTTAGCGTGTTTACAGAAGCACGTTGCATCAGATTAAAAATAATACCCCCGCAACACGATGAATAGAAAGTATATCCACGTCTGGTGTCGTCAAAGCTGCATTTGTCTGACTACTCTTTTTCACTGCGACGATGTACTTAAGCAAGCGAACACTTAAGAAAACAGCTTTCTGTCAGGATTTTGCCACAAGTATGTTCAAATCCATTGTGAATATTCCTGTCAGGCCAGTGACAAATTAGCCTGTTGCTGCTAATGTGTTGTGGTAAAGAAGGTGGCTGGTGCTGACCACGTGTTACGACAGTCGTGCCGGGCGCTGAGTGACGTGCATGTAATTCGAACACGCTTCTATCTGTCGGTTGGGGGGGTTTTTTTTAGAGCCTGTGTTTTATTCTGCCTGTCAATGAAAAGAATTATAGGAGGGCTGTGGAAAATTTTAATGGTTCTCTCTCTCTCTGGTGCAATTAAAGGTGCATTTTCATTTTCTTTGTTTGTTGTTATGGCACACACACACACACGGCCGAAAGTCACATGAGCTCACAAATTCCTTTTGACAGAAGTTTGGACAACTTGTCCTCTGCTCGTGGTCTGACATTCTGGCAAACTGTTTGACTAAACACGATGATCTTGCTTTATTGTGATCTCTGTTGTAATTTCCCCTCTTTACCGATCATATCGGTTAAGAACACATGGAAGGAACAGCCACATATAAACATTAGTCTAGACTTCAGCTTGCCATCACTCTATCATTCCAGAACAGACGTTGCTACGCATGAGAAACTGCTGATATCAAATGTCAAAATCTGCCTCCTTATAGCCATAAATCTTTTTGTTTTACTATTGATTTCTGTCGTACACTCTGACTGCCTTCTCTCTCTCTACAGTGCTCACAACAGAACGAAGGAGGCTGCATTTATCTATCATTTATTTCCCTTTTGAGTTTACAGTCGTGTCAAGTAAAGAGAAAGAACATTTACAAGCAGACATGAATACTGTTCATAAAAGAAACTAGACATAAAAGCACTTAAATTAAAACGGGAACAAACAGAGAGAATGTGATTGATGAAGGATTTAAATTCTCTCAGGGGTACCAAAGGTATCTATTTTTAAGGTGCCTTGTAGAGGTCTCCCAAGACAAGTTGTCACTCCGTCACGGGGCCAACACACTGTGAAAACACCGACACAGTATCGCAGCAGTTTGTCAAATACTGATTATATTTAATCAACAGCACGAGTTTAAAATGAACAGTTCACGTCAGCGTACACAAATCTTAGTATTTCGGTATTTCACAAAGATGTATTAATATGAACCCACCGATCATGATCGTTCCCCTAACCATAACACAGGTGGATCCTATAGACTGTAGGCGATTTTAAAATAGCACCACGAGAGAACACTATTGATCAAAGATGAAACTTGATTGGTTTCAGAAAGAGAAAAAACACAAGTTAAACTCACAGAGGTCCAGTTTGAGGAAACCTCCGTAAACAAAAGTCCAGAAAAAGATTGTTCCTAACTTGCATAATGATTCCACTTCATGTAACACATTATGTAAAACTGAACTGCCCATGGGCAATACATACATTGAAGATATACTGTACATTCATAAGAGTTATTTTTGATATGATCAGCTGAGTGATCAGCGTTATGTGAGCGATTTACAACGCGCGCAACTGGTCCGTGAGTTTTTCTGGCTCACTAAAAGGCTAGAAAGCTGCGCCAGTTAAAATAGAAACTCTCTGACAGTAATGATTGTCATCCTCGGTTATGGATCGGAGGTCTGGATAGGATGGCATCTGGGTCCAGATCCTGACAGCGGCCCGCCTATTAGTGTTCTGAGTGGGGATGTGAGGGATGGAGGGATAACAAAGTGGACACATTTTGGTCGTTTTGCTAACAAGGGGGCGATGGCGTTCCCCTTTGAACCTCCTACTGACCATAGATTAGGTTTTGCTTTCGTCCTATTTCAGGAACTTAAATAATTGTTGCTTAAAAACCTAACAACAGACGCCCACCATCCACCTTGACTTCCTATCTGCGACACCACTGCGGTCCATAGTGCTTCACTGAGTTAAAAAAAAACCAAGGCGCGAACAGGAAAGATAGCTGTGCTGAGGGCTCAATATACACCAATCCTGCAGGTGGAAATTGCCGTGATACTATGTCGAAAACACATATTCTCATTCGCACATGCGAGCAGTATAGTGTTTCACTTCACACTGAACTGTAGGATGCAACAGGAGATCACAGATGAAGCTCGAGGGAAAGTGTGAATACGAAGGAAAAAAAAAACAGGCCAAGAAATATCTTTCAGTCAATATTTAGACACACTGCTTTACATGCATGACTGCATCTTTCTCATATTTTCCGTCTTCGGTACACAGCCCTCAGTTTTGCAGCCGCTTTTGTGACTTTCAAAGTCGCAGCGTTGCTTCCCCGCCGTACTTCCGACCAACACTAACCACCTGGTCAACTGGGTCAGCTGCCTGGCACAAATGCCGGAGGCCTCTGTGGTTGGAACTCCTCGGGAAGTGCCCTCCGTTCCACGTGACCAGCCAACCCCAGCAGCCGCGCTGTTGTTCAAATGGTCGCACAAACACTTGCATGTGTGTCACTTGTATGTCAGCCATTTTTGTCAATGAATGTCTCATGTTTGTGGACGATCGTTTTTTTTTTCACAGATAGAATTGTGAAACCACGATTCAAAAAGCATTGCTTTAATAAAGACTTCTAAAAGTGTAATCACGGTAGACTGTTTTGTCTTTCGTTCCATTTTGACTTGTCCTCGCATGAACCACAACATCACCTCTCTGACTCGCCCATACCGCGGCGTGCAGCAGATGGTGTGCGGCCGCTACTTGTCAACAGTCATTCTCCATAATGGTTCTGTCAACACGTCCACATGTCTAGCAAGAGAGAGTGGGGTTAGATAATCTTTCATCAGCCGCACACAGCGTTTGGTCTTCGGTTCTTTTCAGACCTTCTGTTCATTTCTTTGTCCTCAGTTGCTACACTGAGATCTTCACCCCAACATGCACCTGAGGTCTGCTGTGCTGCTCAATCGAGTTCTGTCTCCCGGGTGCGATTTTAGAGTCGGGCTTGTTGAATGGAACAAAGACCTCGCCAGCGTGTCATTCATAAATTGTTAACGGAAGCCTAGCGGGGTTTTGAGGGGCTGGTGACTATCCCAGAATGCATTGGCAAAGAACAGAGTGACGCTCTGAATCGTCTCTTAACAGGGGGACGAGACAAAGATTTTTTAAAAAAGGTAGTTTGTTGTTGTTTGTTCCCGCTGCGAGCCACATGGTGCGTTACCCTTTTTTATTTTATTTTTTTCATGCAAAGACTGTTCTGCGTGTTGAGGTAAATACAAATCCAGAAAAAACTGATGGATGCAGCTGAATCCACTTGAAAAACAGCATTGTTCTTGTAGTTTTTTTTCCGATCAGGCTCGGGACATTTTAATGGCTCTAATTTATCCGCATTTTGCACCTGCCAAAACGAACGTCTCCGCAGACATCATCAGATGGAAACAGTTGGGAAGTTAAGAATCTGTTTGGCAGAATAACGTCTTTGGCTGAGTTTTCGCTGCGTATCTGTTTGGCTCGTACACCGAGCGCATGATCACACTTCTGATAACTCGCGACCCGCAAGCCTGAAAAAGTTTCCAGTCGGTCTTACTGTGAAGGCACACACGCTCCGCACAAACCAGAAATGTCTTGCTGTATGACAACGTTTAGCCACTGAGCACTCATGTTGAATTTGGCTGCCTGCAGTCTGTTCTCAGTGTTGTATTCACAGGCTTTTAGCAAATTTAGGCCAGGTCCACACGTACAAAGGTATTTTTGGAAACAGCGTTTTTAAGCAATAACGCTTTCCATCCAGACGAGCGCTTTAGCACCGTTTTATAAATAATCTCCATCCACACTAAGACAATTCCCTCTCACATAGACTGGGCTTTCGTGTGCCGGCCAAGCAGGAATTGTATTAGATCGTTTACCCCGAGGCTGGTTGCTTGGTTCCGAAAAATACGAAGAACAAGGCGGAGAAACATGACTTCACTTCACAGAATGGATAATGCTGTTTTTATAAGCTGTTGTTGTCTCCCCTTTGGTAGGCCTTTGTCTTTAATGAATATATCAATATAAAATCCATTCCTCCGATGTAAAAAATCAAATACTCCACAATATCATGATAGCCAACATGTCGTTTCACATTTGCAAATCATGCACCTCCTGATTAGGAAGCGGACATGGGTGTCTAAGTATCTTCAACAAAGATGGAGTTTTCCAAAATGTCAGTTCTCAGGGACCTAAAATGCCGTTTATAACGTGTTACATTAAAGGGGCTCTGTGAAATTTCTTTGGTGTGTCGCTATTGTTAGCGGTTTCTAAATATCTAATATATCATATATCATAACTACTGTTGTTCTCTGTTATAGGCACTGAGTCACATCCTTAAAGCACTGATGCTTTTGACAACGTGAGATTCCATGTGAAGATATTCTAAAAAGCGAACATTTTGAAGTTTTTAGCAATTGACTTAAATGTAAAAAAAAAAACAAAAAAAAAGAATTTAAAAAATAAAAGCATTCAGTGTTTCATAATTGTCCAAATATTACCGTTTGCATGTGCCGTTCAGTTTGACCAAGCAAGTCAATACAACTGAATTCTCTGCTCAAACATCCTGCAACCTGGATAAGATCTCTTATGGCCCGTAATGAACAGGATAAATGCTCAGGAAGGGAGGAGCTGTTCCAGTATTCACATGGGCAATATAGCTTAAAGACAGACTGAAGAAAATGTGCACCTGATTTTCAAAGTGAATAGTGTTCTAATGCCTGAACTTTGCATCAGTCTGCATTTTCTTTGCTGCGAAACCGAGTCAGATTGGCGCCACTTGTCCTCTGCAAATATTGATATTGAGGTAGGAAACCTGATGATGTGCACTCAAAGTGTAGGCACGGTGAGCACGGTGGAGGTGTTTATGGTGGAGGTGCGGGTGTAAGGGGGCACACATGAGCTGAGAGGCTTGAAGGAAGTGTTGCTGGCCTATTTAATTTCAAACAGGTGCGGTATAATGGCACAGGACAAAAAAAAAAAGAAAGGAAAAGCAAAGCCCGATTTGGACATGATTGGTTTTTAGCGCAGGGTGACTAACAGCGTTTGTAATCTGAAATGTTAATAGGATGACAAATCTGTGTGATTGCGAAACGAGTTTGCTTCGCCTGCCGTCACCGCATCAAAAATATACCAATCCTCATGTAACTTCACAGCCAATAACAAGATGTCAGGCCTTCAAAAGCAAGAAAAATGAAACTGGAATTGGGAGGACAATAGGGAAATTGGTCAGGATGAGATTTTCTTGAGGTCTTTTTTTGTGCTGAGCATTTTCCTCGGGGCACAGTAGAATTGAATGGAACCAAAATAACATGCTCATTAAACGACATTCCCCTCGTTTTCATCGTGGTCGTCAAGTGAAATACTATGGAGTGTGTGTGTGTGTGTGTGTGTGTGTGTGTGTGTGTGTGGTCACGTGTCCCGTTGTGTTTGTATGTAAATTAAAAAGTTGTCAGTCATCACCCAGACACCCACACAGTGACTCACTTCCACACGTAACACCAGCTGAGTATCAATCAGTGGTCAGTGTTTGGTCTCTCGCTCTGTGGCTCTACAGTCAGACCCACAGACAGCCACATTTCTTCTGTACGTGTCATTTTACCTGCAGGCAAAACAGTGTGTCGTGCTGTCGGACTCGTACAGGTGGTGCTTGGTTTCTCTGCATCAAACAGAAGGAAAAAAAGGAGACATCCATCTGTCCATTCCTTTGGTTGTTATTTTCATCAGTTACATAAATGCTGTCTGGCACTTTAGCCCTGGTTGCTGTTGTTTTTGCCAAGACTTGACTGACTTCAGTCTTTTTTTTTTTAATTAGCTGTATCATTTTGGCCAAAGTCACCAATTACAATTACTGTGCGCAGCCTAAACACCTAATTCGGACTGTTGACGTAGCAAAGGTGTTAGAAAATAGTTCCATATTCTATTTTTCAGCTGAAACACATTCTCAAACCTAAATCGCTGAATAGGTCCATTGCCAACGATTCGTCAAACAACATATATGAACGCGCAAGTGACAGGTGCTCTGGACTGTACCTTCGTCATATCATGGTTAATGTTGTGAAACAGTCTTGTTTGGTTAGACTTATGCACTTGGTTAGGTTTTCATTATTAAAACCACTTGGTTAGGTTGAGCCAACAAAAGTCCTTGGTAAGGTTTAGCAAATTCCATTACGTGTTTAAGTTTAGCTAGCCAAACTACTTGGTTATGTTCAGGCAACAAGATTACTTGGTTAGCTTTAGGCGGCAAAACTTGGTTAGGTTTAGCTAACAAAACAGCTCGGTAAGGTTTCGGCAACAAAGTCGGTTGGTTAGGTTTAGCTAATAAAACTACTCGGTTGTGTGCAGGAGTATTTGCTTAGGTTAGCTAGACAAACTCTTTGGTTAGGGTTAAGCAACAAAACTACTTGTTTAGGTTTAGGCAACAAAACTACTTGGTTCGGTTTAGGCAACAGACCTACTTGATTATGTTAAACTTACAAAACTAACTGGTAAGGATTAGAAAAAGATCATGGTTTAGGTCAAGTTGACTTAGCTTCTTTAGTAACGTAAAGTTGCGTATGTGATATAGTTTATGTGCGCTACGTAAGTTAGAATAACTTCCAGTTGCCTTTTAGTTTAATACTAGACACAAACAGGGGTCTCCTTGATAAAAGGCCCACGCTTGTTTTATCCCAACTACAAATTCCATCCTACTTCTAGGACAGACTTGGTAGTTTCCGTACTGCGTCTTCTGATTTCTTTTCCCACAACTCCATATATTTCTGGGTCAGAAAAAGGTTGATGAGCGTGGCAAGTGATCCAAACCAGTAACGTTGCAAGCCATTAAAACCAAAACAGTGATGCTAAAAGACTCGAGCTGCGGGGACATTTTTTGGTCAACGCGAATGACCTCTTTCATATTACACACTGTCATTTGACCAGTTGTTTATGTAAAGAAATTGATTGGTGCGGCTTTAAACATTGTTTTAAATGCATGATAAATTCTGGAAAATACTTAATGGAGGTTGACACTACAGATGCATGTGTTTAACAAAGGCAGATATCAGCTTGATAATATCACCAATTTTACCAAATTAATAATAGGCGCCAACCTTGTTTGCCCATCATGGTGATGAAGGAAATTAAGCTTATTCTATTGTTGTCCTTGCTATAAATCTTTTTTCTGATTAGTCGAGCTGAATCCTTGAAACCTGAATAAGAAAGAAAGTGTTTAATCAGGAACACAATAATCATTTGGTTGCTTATCAGCAGGGAGCCTTAATCAAATAGCTGCGTTGAGCCTTGGAATAAAGGGCACGTCCTTGTGCAAATGCACTACATTGTACAAAGGCCTTGTCCTCTTTTGGGCTAATGCGTCACAGTCCCCTGGAAATCCCAACAGAGCAGTAAGAATTTTCCTTGAAGACAAATACAGAAGCCTTATGGGAGTGGGCTCATATCGAACATACGAAGGAAACGGTCTGTACTACAGCACAGTGTGTATTGTTTGTCCAGTGGTCATATAATGTACAAGATGTCCTCACTGAAACAAAGGGGGCTTGAAGTCAGCACTTATGTTTGGATTAGACTTCAGCTTTACAGTCAACCACATGCTGCCGATGTTCAAGGGTCATAATTTTGCGGCCTTGCGTATTCCACTGAGCTTGCGTGGTCATGTTTCATGGAACATATGTGTTTGTGTGTGTGACACTCCACACAGCACAACAGTACAAATGCAAGACCGGAAAAAATGGAAGAACGGAAAGTGCGCCGAAGCACATAAAACAAAGAAAACAGGTCAGGTGGAGCTCTTCCTGTTTGCAGAGTTGTTTTTGTTCCTTTCGTCACAGCGCTGGACCACCTACCCCCTCCCTGTGTTTCACACCATCTCTGTCTGTTTGGATTGCTCTCCTTCTGTTTGTCTAATTGCTTTACAACTGAGTAGGAAAGAGACATGCTTGAAATGTGCTGCATATTCTGTTCCAGATCGGATCATACCGGTATTAGTCTGGTTTTATAGCCGCCGTGTTCTTCTTTTTTTTTTTTTTTTTACAACAAATCAGGAAATGATGATATGACTTGCCTCTTTAAAGTGGCTATATCTGTATATTACCCATGTGTCAAGTGACATTGCAAAAAACAATGTGACAGGGATCGACTCTGCGTCACCGCTCGACTTCATGGAGCTTCGTAGACACAAAATGACACAATATGTCTGTGCAGAAGCTTGCACACAAGAGAACATAGTCATCACACAGTGATTCAACATACTGCATACTCAAGGGTCTGCATGAAGTGAAGCATCACTAATAAATCTGCTGGTATGAGAAAGTGGCCAAAGAAAATCTAATGCTACCGGTTTAAATTCCTGAATCTTGTGATACACTGAAAAAGCTGCACAGAATGATTGAGTTGGAAGATACCACTACTCATGATTATTCATTCATTTTTATCAAAATATACCACTGACAGTATTTTTGATCATGACGATCAGCCCCTTTTATGTGACAAACAGGCATTTGGTTAATTGTCAATTGAAAAATATTGATGGGTGGAGCTTAAAAAAAGTTACAAATGTGACAGTTGTTCTATGAATTCTGGATAGAGGCTTCCGATAGAGGCGCTGATTTAAAGATAGTTTCAGTGCTGTGTCAGCAATCGATAAAGGTCCGGTTGCACCATTGAGAAATGGTGAAACCAATCGTGCAAAAAATTGCTCCGGGATAACTGCTTTTGGTGGCGCGTACGAAAGAAAGGCGAGCCCTGGCGTTTAGCTTGCAGGTCTGGGTGAGGGTAGCTCGCCATTTTTTCAGCTTGCAGGTTGTTAGCCCAGAGATCATAGTCTGTCAAAGCGACATGGATTTTCAGAGCAGTTAACCGTAGATAGCAAAATAATCAAGAATGCTGACTGAATTGGCCGCATGATTGCAGACTTTACACCCACAGTCTGCATCCGGTGAGCCAAACTCCTCGGAAACTGGGTCAAGCATGCATATATCAACAAAGTTTCCCGAGCTTTGTGAGACCCAACGATAATACTTTTTTCATTTTTATTTTTTTGTGCCAAGACATCATATGTACGTTGTAACAAATAATGTAATATCCAGCTCTAAATCTTAGCGGACTGCTCCACAGCTGCTAGCCCAAACAATAGGAACAACCCGCTAATTATGGACTTCTGAAAATGTCACTGTTAAAAACACTTTTGTACTTGTAAGTAACGATTATCTTGCAGACGGCAGCGCGTGCTTGCCTCTCTCCGCCCCGTTGCATGTGTGTGCGTGACTCCGTGTGCACGAGTGTGTGATTCCTCTTGTGTTTGTGCCTCAGAGATATCCCAGGTGGCGCGAAGTATCTGAGTCAGCGGCTTGCGTGTTTTTGCCAGCGACCGACTCATCCTGTCAATCTGTCAGTCTGGCATATTGTCATCTGTCTTTTGGTCTCTCTCTCTCTCTCTGTCTCTCTCTCTAGCCATCCATCTGTGTGACTGCGGGAACAGGACGCCGTGTTTTTTTTTTGCTGAGCTGGTGTTATGGGTGGAAGACAAACACTGGAAAAAAAAAAAGAAAAAGAAAAAGAAAAACGCACACACACCTGCAGTCGATTACAGTGCAGCAACAATTACAGTGATAAGCTTATTTTATGGTGCCCGGTGTTGTCGCCCTCATGCCTGTCTCCCAGCGCATTGTGTTCAATGAATATGGTTAACTGTTCCAATTGACTGGCGTAACAACTTTTCTAAATCGAAGTTTCCATTCCAATTATGGATTTGATCAATTCTCACTTGTAAAAAGATTTTAAAAAAGAAAAAGCTTTCTGGTCTCTTTTTCTTTCATTTGTGCGGCGAGCGACCTGAAATTGGGTCTGCCGAGTGTATCCTAAGCACTTCCTGAGGTTAAGTAAGATCTGAGGGGTGAATGTTTGCACTATCATCAGGAGGGCGGCTGAATGTCCACATATAGGCTCCGTAATGTGGGTCATCGCCGTTTCACTTTCAAGTTGCCTCCGGAAAGACACCTGGCAACTCAGTTTATTTTCCCCCCCTATGAGTCTAGAAGGGTTCAACTTGCTGCATTAGGAAGCTTCTGGGGAGAATTGGGAAGCAACAAGTATAAAGAAAAACCCAACATATTTCTAGCAGCCAACATGTTATGCCACAGTGCTCGGATTGAACCCTTTGAGCCTGCAGTATGTTGAATGGATGTGGCACGTAGCACGATCAGCAGACAGTCAAGCTGTCAGACAAATACAGTGGTGCAGCATCACAGCTTTTAGCCCTTCTAACACAGTTCTCGACGTATCAAATATCGACTGTTCTCCTCACGTAAATCTGATGTTGGTGAGGTTTTTTGGCCACACATGGCAGTGGGAAAACCCCTGTAAACGCAACACTGACATGTTATCAACATTTCAGTTAATGTGGCTTTAGTTAGTATATTTCATAGTTCATCTTATAGTGAAAGCAATGTGCAATAACCCATTTATTTTCAACTGTAGCAGTATTAATACTCTGTATATAAGAATATATTCTAGTAGAATGTGCATTTCTTGTGTTTTTGTTTTGTTATTGTTGTTCTTGCATAATAATACTTGGAATAATAATAATAATAATAATAATAATAATAATAATAGGCGACCTCAACCATGTTAGACCAACATTCACTCTCCTTTCCGCTCTGTTTCGAATGAAATACCCGGCTCTGACCGGTAGCTGCTTAACACTCCTCTATGCTCATCAGCTATACTTACACCGCACTCTGTTTTTTTCCAGAGAATTTTGCCGAAAAACAGCTGCAAACTTCGCTGCGGAGCTTCAGTCTTACTGTTCACTCTCACTCTTGCTCGGAGTGAGCTGGATCAGCAAAGTCGCAGCTGTAGATGCGACGCCAAAAATGGTGCGCTGAAAGATGATAAAATGCTCAGTAGAGCTGAGTGGAACAGCAGAAACGGGTGGTGCTTCTCTCCATCTCTTCCCTTTCACATACCCAATCACTTAATCCTTTGTTGATTAAGAACAAAAACAGATCATAGTAGCTTTCGTTTTGTGATAAACGGCACGATCTCCTCTAAACTGGTTTTTATCCAGAGCCGCCCGTTTCAGCAATGTCCAGCAGCCATAGCGAGAGTTTCAGTTAAGAGAGGACGTTCCCAGTTTATGCACTGACAGGCACCTTCTTAGACCAGAATGCAACTTGAGGTCATTGTTGTGTTTTTTTAGTTCAGGTGCTCTCCCTCAGTGGCGAAAAACACTTCAGTGAGAGATCAATCAACACTTTCAACCTCTCAGTGTTTTTACAAACGGTGGCTGACATGCTGAGGGCGACGACTACAACCACTACACCAAGCAGGCGACGTTAAAGGAAAGTGGGTCAAGCAGGGGAGGGAAGTGTGTTCCTTGAGTGCAGATGGTTTTAAAAGCACAGAGTATCGGGAGGAGGACTTCAACTCTTCGGCTAGTTCATCAGGGAGGCAGCGAGTTCACAGTATCTCTGTCAGAAGCTGCAAAGAAAACCATTGACGCACGTCAGGCTTACACTGGGTGGGATTTTATTTTTCACTTACTCTTCAGAGAAAGACAATGAAATATGCATTAGTTTCAGGGCTGAACAATTAAGTCCAGCACTGAAAGTTATTTATTTTTTTTTATTTTTTTTTTTTTTACATTTCAAGGAAGGAGCACTGACTACTGCCGCACTCTCACTAATTGCGAATCCTGCTCCACTTAAGGTCCCTGAAAGTGTAATTCATTTCCAAGTAGGGCTTGATTATTTCTGCGGAAAAAAGAAAAAAAAATGAAGAGAGTGGGAAAAATGTGATTGTTATGCAAGTGAGGGACGCGCTTGTCTGTGTTTCAGCTCGGTGTGATGAGCTGTTAAGTTTGTCATGATTAATCTCCTATGTGTTCCCACTATGGGAAAGAACAGCCTGCCGCGTGTGTGCGTTTGTTTCTGCCCGCCGTCGTGTGCCACGCGTGTCCGTGTGTGAGAAGCGGGTAAGGAAAAACACGGGTACATTTCCACAGTGAGAGCAGACCACCACATCACTTTGCCATCCGTCTCTCACAGAAAAAAAACAGACGTGGCCGTTGACGGCTGCAGAGGCAACGTCTCTTTATGGAGCTGCTTCATTTCCAGGCACAGGACCGAGCTGGAAAATTTTCACATTAGGCTGCTCACGTCACAAACACACGCGCGCGTGCACACACACACACCCACACAAACATGCTTGATTTCATTTCACCCCCTCATCCTATTGTTAATTTTGGTTTGTGCATCTGAAGATCCTCTGCGTGGTAACATGTTACCTTTATTGAATCTGGCACATAATCACAATCAAACACATGCGCTCAATTATTGGGACTCTCTCTAAAGTATGGCCTGATATAAATAAGCCCTCAGCATCCTGTCGCAACCACGCCAAGCGTTTTTCCTCCATCGTGACGCTTTTGAGAGGCAGCCTCCCGGTGGTGATGGTTAGAAGGAAATGGGAGAATAGCACTGAAATCTTCGGGGTGAGCTGCTGACGTTTTTTTTTTTACTCCCATATGTGTTGAGAGCTTCAATATTCAGAAAAAGGGAGCAAGGTGTGAGATACGTATGTAAAGCAGAGCCTTAAAATAAAACAACTCTATGTTGTGGCCACACTACATTTTAAAGGTCGCATTTTCAGGTTCATGCTCTTATTTTGGGTGTCTACCAGAAAATCTTTACTGCTTTACTGCTAAAAAAACAAAACACATAATTTTTCATGGACTGACCACTGCTGCAGCTCCTCCATTCACCCTCTGTCTGAACTCCCTGTTTTAGTGCCTGTCTCTTTAAGGTCAGCCTCCCAGAAAGCACAAGCCTCTTTCACACTGCCGTTTGCATGCGGGGATCCTGCGCCAATTCTCCTCACCCTCCTCTGTGTGAAAGTTTCAGATGCGGAGAGGGGGGAAATTTCACTCCGGTGCTGATCCGCCTCTGGAGGTAGTATCAGGGCCGCATTATTGGCGAGCCGTCCCAGTGTGAACGGATAATCCGGTGGCGCGGAGCGAGGGCGTGTCGGTCTGACAGTCTGATAACTACACAGGTCCTTCACTCAACTAAATACAGAGAAATGTCCCACAAAGCAACGTTACAGGACCGAACAAAAGTAACGTAGTAACTGTAACTGTCTTTGGCAACTTATATGAGGAAAACAAATACCACAGCTGTACGTGGAGAAGTGTCTGTCCTCCTGTCCGTCCTACCGGCTCTTCGTCACATTTCTGCCCGAAAAACAGCGTTTGTCACCGGCAAAAAACTTTAACTCACCAAGTGTTTGTGATGAAAATAAATCACCGCGACCGTCAGTCCTCCGGACCGAGACTTCAGGGAACTTTCCCCCAGAAAACAGCCTCCGTCCCCGTGAGTGACAGAGTCAGACAGTGTCCTGTTTACTGATGGTGATTATGTATAATTATGTAATTTAGCGCGAAAAACTTAACTCCGTCACTTTCCAGGATGTTTGGTGGGTCAGGATCTCAATCACTACACATTATAACAGCATCCATATGATTATAAACTGTCCGCGGGTTTAGATAGACAAGGGGAACACCTGGGGAAACACCGACGTCATCAACATGACGTGTACCGTCACACCTCTTTAGGAGCCGCAGCGACCGGGTTTCTGTGTGAATTACACACGTGAAGGCGGAGATGCTTTGCTATGTGTGAATCACCATCGGCAGGGAATTGGCGAACCACCGCTCCGGAGATAATGCGGAGAGGCTGTTTAAAAAGGGCTACTGTCTGCTCTGATTGGTCAGCTTTCAAAGGCCTGAGCAGGGAACTGTCCTTGCCACCACAATTGTGCTGAAGTGGTATAGTTAAGACATCGCAACACGGTATTCATATAGCAACTACACCTGCATTATGATCTAAAAAGATCTTTAACATTAACAGCTGTGTCTTAAGCTGTTAGCACAGCATTGACTGTATTAAGTTGTTATGGTCAGTGTGCTGGCAAACCTTTGCATATTTACACACCCCAACACACACAGAAAAACTAACGTGTACGTTACTGTTCCCCGATGATTTTTTTTCCCAGTTGTCACTCTTTTTTTAAGCTTTGTCTGCTGCAAAAAAAAAATTCCAATTCTTTAGCTGATAAATGCTACACAATGTTCAACAGGCTATTTTATTTTGCCATTCCGTTAACACTTTCAAAATCCCCATCCCGGGAAACAACGACAACCTTCAACTTTGCAACCCCAACCTCAAAATGGCGAGTTACCCTCACATTAACCTGGTCGCTATCTGTAGAAATGTGAAAAAGCTAACTGTTTTTACCTTTAGGGCTCGTCTCCTTACATCCAGAACAAGTTCACCCTGACATTTTTTTTTGCCAGGGGCAGCATCATTGGCATTTCTGGTTATGATTGTTTAGCTAACTCTGTCGGCATATTGTTATCCACTGGGCAGGTATATAGCGGACAAAGCAAGTTCGTTATAATTTTTAATAATTAACGATCTAATAATTTTTAGATCCACTGGCAAAATAATACATTTAGTAGTGATTAGTGTAGCTTTAAAGTATCTGATAGCAACAGTTAATGGTTAAAGTTAAAGTATTCAGTGCATTCACCACAGGTAAGTCAATGTGTGATCACTGAGACTGCAGTTTACTTTCCAAGAATGGGTAAGTAGGTCAAGTAAGGCAGCTGGCAGCCTTTTTATTGATGATTTTATCTGGCAACCTTTACAATCACTTACCTGACACAGCCAAGTTGATACATGTGTTTTCTAATTGTTCAAATGACTCTGGGTCAATATATAGTGTAGCTTGTTGTTGAGTCATGGTATTCCCCTCATCAACAGGTCACTGTAAAACCTTAATATCATTTGACTTCGTTTTGTTTTTCCATCACGGGGCCATCTTCCGAGAGCCAGGTTCAAGGACTGTGAAGTTTCCATTGAGAGCGTGACGATAAATAACTCAGCGAGCTCGGATGCAATGGAGACCCGGACGGCGTCGGCGCGGGAGCCGCGGAAATGGAGGATGACGCAAATGACACAGCGTTTGTATCATTGTGTGCATATGCGCGTGTGGCCCGAGAAGGGAGAGGAAAAAGAAAGAGGGCTCTGTGCCAGTGCAATGCACAGACTGACTCACTGCAACCCTCTCTGGTGTGTGGTGAGTGTACAGTACGTGTGTGTGTGTGTGTGTGTGTGTGTGCAAGCGCGGGACGGAGAGCTGCCACCCCAAGTCTTGAATCATCCAGTTCTGATGTGAGAAAAGGGCTAAAATTAGAATGAAATAAATGAATAAATAAACAACAAACAAACAGAGAAAATTACAACCCCCCACCCCCGACCACGAAAATGTCGTAGTTTTCCTTTCTGGTGCGATGAATCATTTTTCGGTGTGAACATTTCTTCAAAGATGGTGCTAAAGTGGTGGATTCCACCGGGATGTCCTGTGGATTTTAAACCTCATGAGGGGTGATGTGAGACTGCTGCTATTGGTCCAGTATCAGCTCTTTGGTTATCAAAAGGGCTAAATATTATACTTTCTATTTTACCTTTGGAGCGCTGGGTTTAGGTGACACTCTTCTTTTACAGCCGACCCCAACGCCCTGTGTATCCGTCTGTATTTCATGTCTATATTTGTGTTCATTGCGAGTGTGTGTGCCCGAGACAGCGAACTGAGCATCCTCCATTCTGATTTTCTCTGCCAGGAAACTTCACACATTGACGTCTTTGGGTAACAGATTGAGGCTGCAACGCGAGAGGAAGGCTCACAGTGTGGTGCCTCACGTTGATGCCAAGTTGTCACTCACAAATGTGTGTGTGTGTGTGTGTGTGTGTGCGCGCACGCAGCGCTACTCCTCAGAGTCAGTATGTTAATACTTACATGGCATTCCCTCGACTCCCCTGGTGCGCTGTTGTTTTTAGACTCGGGCTGACGCTGTGTGTCGTCATATCGGGGCAGTGGGAAACCTGTTTTGTCCTCGAGTCCCAACACACATTTTGTGAATGTATGGATTGCAAGCTCAATTTAAGACTGGGTTATGACTAACCACTGACTGTGTCCCCTAATGTAATACCTGAACCACACTGATCAACTCCCAGACTAATAATAAGACTGTGTTTCAGAGCTAGAACCCAGTTTCAGACAGTTACCTGGGACTGATATCATCCAATATGTGTTGATAGCGGTGTGAAACCTCATTTGTGCCTTAATCATTCAGGGTGAATGTTTAAAAAAAATGTAGCAAAGTGTGAAAAAGCAGTTTGCTACATTATTTTTAGGCTCTGTAAAGCAGAGCCTAAAAATAAAACAACTCTATGTTGTGGCCACTCTACATTTTAAAGGTCGCATTTTAGAATCCTCACCTGCTTTAACGGGAAAAAAAACACATGATTTTTCACGGACTGACCACTGCTGCAGCACCTCTATTCACCCTCTGTCTGAACGCTCTGTTTTAGTGCCTGTCTCTTTAAGGTCAGCCTCCCTAAAAGCCTCCCAGTCTGCTCTGATTGGTCAGCTTTCACGGGCCTGAGCAGGAACTGTCCTTGCATCCACAATTGTGCCGAGGCGGTATAGCTAAGACGTCACAACACGGTATTCATATAGCGCCTACACAATTGAAGAAACTTACAGCACTATAATCTGAAACAATGTGGAAATGTGAAATCTACAGTTACTCCGATACAGGGCCTCTTAAAAAAAAATCCCTCCTTTTTCGAAAATCTGAAATCCTAACCCCACCTAAGACAAGTATTGGTGACCCTATGGTTCAAAATTAATTTCATGTCATATTTTTTAATCATTATTTCCAGGTGTTAGAGTTAGCATGTTCCTCGCAAAAACAAATTCACATTCCCTGCCAAGACAAAGAACAGCATTGGTCTTTTGTTTAAAATGCCTCAAAATACCTGCAGAATCTGTTCTGATCATGCCCGTAAAAAGGTGGAAGTAGCATGGATTTATTATGAGGGAGGCCATTTCCTGCCAGCGGTCCGCATGGCCATCATTGCCTGAAAATATCCATATAAACATTGGCACTGACAACCATTTTTCTTTGATGGCACTGAGGACGTGTCTGAGTAGGCGTATTACACTTCCGTACAGGGCTGTCTAGAAAGACGAAAGATGAGAGAGGGGCCATTAAGTGATCCACAAGGCTTGTGAGCTAAAACTAATCACACACTCTTACATCTCTCAGATGTCGGCCCACTCTCCGTCCATTCACTCCCACGGACGGGTCTGGTTGAGACACGTGCATGTGCACTTCAGTGCCTGAAAACAAACACAACTCATCTTGATTCACTGATGTAGGTGGCACAGTGAGTGCTTCTTATTTGCAGAAATACTAACTCAACTTAATGCTGTTTCTGGGCTTACATAAGGGCCATTACAGTAGAGTTACAGTAATGGAAAGTCTTTGTCTGCTGTTACAGCACCTGTTAAAGGATTTGTTCAATGTACGATTATGTGTTGTTATATAGAGCCGTGCGGAAAGCTTTACATATCTCAAGGAAAGTCTCTGTTCTTTTATTCATATCATTTATTTTATTATTCGGTTTGTTTCACATTAACAGTGAGTCAAACATATATGTATTATAGATAAATGGCACACGTTGACAAACCTACAGAGAATTGTCCAGCTCCCTTCGGCTCCACGGCTCTATACGGCATCTTTTAGCTCGTTGTTTTGATTGTACTGCCCGCATCTCTGCTGTTTTTGTTTCAAGCAGTCATAGGCAGCTGCTTTTGATAAAAACTAAATCATAATAACCACACTGTACACTACCTGTCCAGCCCCACACCGTAGCTACATTTACATTTTTTGTCCAAAGCGACTTACAGTGATTTATAAATACATCCATACACTGGTGGCGGTGGCTGCCATGCAAGGTGCCGGCGGGCACATCAGGAGCAGTTTGGGGTTCAGTGTCTTGCCCAAGGACATTTGGGCAAGACATGCAGACCAAGGGAATCAAACCAGCGACCTTCCAATAACAACACGCTGGCTCTACCCCAGAGTCACAGCCGCCCCGGGGATAAGCTGCCAATTTGACACATGGCCAATTCTTACATAGCGCATCTTTCGATGAAGGCTAATTTGAATGAATGAATGCGCCGTATCTTCGTGGTGTGTAGATATGGAACTTTTCGCAACAGAAACTTTATAAGGTGGTCGTATAATAACATCTAGTGTTACAGGCTGTTATGCTGCCGCTATACAAACTAGACCGAGGGAGACACAGCGAGGGGAAAATAAGGGAAAGAGACACAGTGAACGGCTCTGGTGTATTTGTGTAATGTAAAAATAATAAACACACATTAAAATGAACTTTTCTAAGCAGAAATGATCGCAAACTACTTTACAAAAAAGCAGCTTTAAACAGCAATGGGAAGGGTGAGCCAAAAAACAGTAAAAGAAAATATACGAGAACAGCCAAACAGAGCAGCTTAAGTTGACATTAAAAAAAACAAAACTAAATCAGGTCAGCAAGGATGTCACCATACCAGGAGTACAAAATATGAACACAGAGCACATTACATAAGACCTGTAACAACAGATCTTATCTGTCCAACTCAGCTGAACTGAATACAACATAGAGACAAGGATTGTGTTTGTAGTGCGCGAGCAAACATTTATCTATGGTTTATATAATTACAGAAAAGGTGTCTGTGTTTGCCTCCGATGAACTGTGACTCAACATCTTGTCGACGATCACAATCCAAATAGTAAAATGAAATCATACATGTTTTGGTGCGAAATTGAGATGCATATAATTTTTCATTTTACAGTGTTTTGCTGTGGTTTTTGAATGTTGGCCCAACAGGACTGTGAAAAATGGGCCTTTGCTGTCCGATACTCAACAGGCAGATTCTTTATAAAAAAACAATGTTTGCCTCTCCAGCAGGCGAAAGAAGTCTGACGACCCCCTTGACGTCAGTGTGATGTGTGACTGTATCTGCAGTCTGCGCCAACGCAAAAAAGTCTCTCAAAAACAAAGTCAACAGGAGCTCCAGTCGAGTGGATGTCTGCTTTGAGGAAACTGAAGTGTTGCTCAGTCTGACATCTCAATCCCCCGCCTCGCCGCTCCGCCAAACAGCAATTTGCTCAAGTGCTGTGAGGTTAGTTTGGACAACACTGGCTACTTTTTCCCTCTTTCTTGTGGGAGATACAGTGGGGCAAAAAAGTATTTAGTCAGCCACCAATTGTGCAAGTTCTCCCACTTAAAAAGATGAGAGAGGCCTGTAATTTTCATCATAGGTACACTTAAACTATGAGAGACAGAATGGGGGGAAAGAATCCAGGAAATCACATAGTAGGATTTTTAATGAATTAATTGGTAAATTCCTCGGTAAAATAAGTATTTGGTCACCTACAAACAAGCAAGATTTCTGGCTCTCACAGACCTGTAATTTTCTTTAAGAGGCTCCTCTGTCCTCCACGCGTTACCTGTATTAATGGCACCTGTTTGAACTCGTTATCAGTATAAAAGACACCTGTCCACAACCTCAAACAGTCACACTCCAAACTCCACTATGGCCAAGACCAAAGAGCTGTCAAAGGACACCAGAAACAAAATTGTAGACCTGCACCAGGCTGGGAAGACTGAATCTGCAATAGGTAAGCAGCTTGGTGTGAAGAAATCAACTGTGGGAGCAATTATTAGAAAATGGAAGACATACAAGACCACTGATAATCTCCCTCGATCTGGGGCTCCACACAAGATCTCACCCCGTGGGGTCAAAATGATCCCAAGAACGGTGAGTAAAAATCCCAGAACCACACGGGGGGACCTAGTAAATGACCTGCAGAGAGCTGGGACCAAAGTAACAAAGGCTACCATCAGTAACACACTACGCCGCCAGGGACTCAAATCCTGCAGTGCCAGACGTGTCCCCCTGCTTAAGCCAGTACATGTCCAGGCCCGTCTGAAGTTTGCTAGAGAGCATTTGGATGATCTGGAAGAGGATTGGGAGAATGTCATATGGTCAGATGAAACCAAAATAGAACTTTTTGGTAAAAACTTGTCATGTTTGGAGGAGAAAGAATGCTGAGTTGCATCCAAAGAACACCATACCTACTGTGAAGCATGGGGGTGGAAACATCATGCTCTGATGTCTGGGACCAGGACGACTGATCCGTGTAAAGGAAAGAATGAATGGGGCCATGTATCGTGAGATTTTGAGTGAAAACCTCCTTCCATCAGCAAGGGCATTGAAGATGAAACGTGGCTGGGTCTTTCAGCATGACAATGATCCCAAACACACCGCCCGGGCAACGAAGGAGTGGCTTCGTAAGAAGCATTTCAAAGTCCTGGAGTGGCCTAGCCAGACTCCAGATCTCAACCCCATAGAAAATCTTTGGGGGGAGTTGAAAGTCCGTGTTGCCCAGCGACAGCCCCAAAACATCACTGCTCTAGAGGAGATCTGCATGGAGGAATGGGCCAAAATGCCAGCAACAGTGTGTGAAAACCTTGTGAAGACTTCCAGAAAACGTTTGACCTCTGTCATTGCCAACAAAGGGTATATAACAAAGTATTGACATGAACTTTTTTTGTTATTGACCAAATACTTATTTTCCACCATAATTTGCAAATAAATTCTTTAAAAATCAGACAATGTTATTTTCTGGATTTTTTTTTTTTTTTTTTCCTCATTTTGTCTCTCATAGTTGAGGTATACCTATGATGAAAATTACAGGCCTCTCTCATCTTAAGTGGGAGAACTTGCACAATTGGTGGCTGACTAAATACTTAGTCCCCAATGTAACTTCATCCTGTGTCGTTTGGAAGTGTTTTGATTAGTCCCCCACTGTAACTTCTTCCTGTGTCGTTTGGAAGTGTTTTGATGGCTTCCTATGTGGCGGGCGTACCCGTCTGGTAGATTTGGCACACTGAAAATAAAAAATAAGCATCATCTCTTTCACTTTACTAAAGCTGCGATGTGTATGTCTTGCTTTTCCGTGTCCGTCTTGTTGATCGTTGTGGTGGCATGGACCCGAAACTGGTCAAATAGAGACACTGTGATATCACCTCAAGTTGTCTCTACGGCATGCTGCGATGGCAGCTGAAAATACTTGTGCTTTCAAAGAATAGCTAGACATTTTAGCACGTCATACTCTCTGGCTCTCTGACTTCGTATTTGACACAAACAGTGGTCTCCTGAATCAAAGTCCTGTGCTTATTGAAACCTTCCACCATCCCCCACCCTTTTCCCAATATGGACTGTCTCTTTGATTACTAATAATTGGTATCGGTTTTGGCCTTGAAATAAACATCGGTCAACCCCTAATTTAGGGTACTGACAATAGAGGGAAATAAATCTGATACAATACAGGTACAGATCATCAGTTGGAAAAGATTTTAATCTGTCTGCTGTTGACATCAGACACCTTTGTGAAGCATGATCATAAAAAGAGGTGATGGCACCACGTTTATAGTAGACTTCCTTGCAAGAAACTGTGTCTTAATTGCTAGAAGAAACTGATCAAACGGAGAGGGATGATAAAGAGGATGTACACTGAAATGTCCATATCACATGAGCCCTTTCAAAGCTTTCTGGGACTTAATGCTGTACTGCAGCTGCTGGGTACTGTTTAATATGTCATCATTTCCCCTCCAGTGCTGTTTTGGATGAGTAACCCACTTATCTGTCCTTTACTTGGACTCATCTATGAAGAAACACGCACAGAGGCTATAATTTTTGTGACTATCAGAGTCGTAAAGCCTCAAAAGGTCACTGCATACACTGCTGTCTGCTCTGGAGCGATGGTATGTGTTGCCACCTGTGGTGTAACAATGTGCACAGTCTTGTGCTTGATATAGATCAAATTGGACTGAAGAGAGCAGTGCCAAAATGTGATTTCTATGGAAATGTAGGCTCTAAAGTAGGACTGGGTACTGAGCTCTGTACTTTCAAGGTTACCAAACAAATTACGTTATTTTTTCCGAGTACCTATTCACTTGAAATCACTGTGTGCCAAACTGGATATGTCAATATGTCTGAAATCTTTGTATGAAACCAATAGCATATGAATTGCATTCCATCTACGATGAAATGATACTGTATGAATTCTGCGATTGATTTTACATGACAACCATTTTGCCCATTAGCTTGATGCTAACTCTTAATGGGAATTCCCCTTAACGCGCTAAGGGAAGTTAGCCTCACGACTGTGATAAAACTATATATACAAATGATCAAATACATTCACACTGCTTATGTTTGCAAGCAATTCAGTATTAAACATGCTTTAAAAATACATGCCTATATTATTTATGTTGATGTTTTCTATTAGATTTATTCTCTCGGCACTAGCGTGAGCAGGATCAGCCAAGTGTAGCAGTTAACTTTATAAAGTATCTATTCTATTCATTCAAATTTAGATTTAAAAAATTTGGACCTATTTTATACCTGAAGGATGTCAATTCAAAGGCTCTAATTTGTACTGTGTGCAGTGTTCAGGCGATCTATTTATTAAGGCCTAACATCTTATTCATGTATTAATCTTCACGGCAGAAGGAACAGCTGAATGTAGCAGTTTACTTCCAAAACTTTCGTACGCAGCAAAGATGCTGCTGAAATTAGAATCTGGAAGTGTATGTTTAAATTTTTTCCATTGTTGCCATTGTTTGGAACTGTAATTACACTTTTTTTTTTAATCACAGAGAAAGAAAGCAAAGTACTGTATCTATTGGCTATCTGTTCAAATGTGAAACCCAACTTGCATTTTTATTTAACTGTCATTTTTTTTTTTCAAATTAAAAGTGGAATGTGTATATTTTTAAAAAGTTGGTAATCTTATTCCCGCACAAAATGATTACTTAGCCAGAACCTAGCTCAGCTTCAGTCTTGACATCACTCAATGTGTTATGCAACGGTAGGTTCAAAATTCTCACATAGATATAGTGGGAAGGGCAGCCATGACACATTCGGTGACAAAAATGACTGTGTAACCCCAAGCAGCCTCGGCAGGTGGTGTATGACAAGACTTGACTTCAAAGAGCGGTTAGGGAAATCACACCTCAATCACACACACAGCCTGTGTGATAATTTTGTGCAGGGCTAATTATTCAGTTTCAGTTTTTTCCATCCCATTTGCAGGTACTGCCAATCTGTGTATTGCTGTTAAATACTATAAATCTAGAGGAAATTGAATGAAAAAGGACTCAAGAGACTGCTTGAAATACAAATGTTATCAGCCACAACAATGAAAGCACTAACAGGTGAAACATCGGTCGTCTCATCACAATGCAATGTTCCGCTGGGAAACCTTGGGTCCTGCTATTCATGTCTACATCCATTTGAGAGGAAATAAATGGTTGGATTTGAAATTATTATTCATTTGTACACATACAGTCTTTTGGTCTGTATGTGAGTAAATAAGTTAAATGGGTGATTAGCACTGTTTAGAGAAGGCTGTCCCACTCGCCAGTTAAACCTTATCAAGCTTGAACCACTTTACCAAATAAGGAAGAGGGCAAGTTGCATTGTTATGATGTGCAACACAGATACAGACCACACAGACTGAAGGCTTTAACTGCTGCCAAAGGCACCACTACTAGAAACTGATTCGAGGAGGGTGAGGCTTAGGAGGTGAATTATCTTTGGTTTTTAATTTGTCCATCATTTAGATATAGATATTTCCTAGAAATTTCTCGTCTCTTTAAAGAGTCGCGTGTGTTTACCTTGACTGAAAAACATGTGATTCTATACAGAAAAAGACGTCTGTGTCCTCCTCCATGTTCTTGCTACAGCTCTGCTGCAGCGTCTGGCCTGCCAACGTGCTGACATTTAAGGAATCTCTCAGACGTAACGTGCTGACGTCTCACCGTCAGGCTGCACAGTCAGTTGAAGCTCAAATTATGCTCATCATTGTCTGCAAAAACAAATTCATTATGATCTTACCAGTCTTCAGCCAGACTCTTCAGTCTCACTGGTAGGGTGGCATGGTGAGAGGAGGTTCAATTCAGCAAGAGCCTGGTTTCATAGTACGACTATGTGGTAAGAAATAACCAAGTCCTACCCTAGATTTATTATCTGAACAATAAAACACACCGTTGTTCCGTTCAATATGGTGAGAGGCCTTTCCACAGCCCTAGTCACCAACACATGTAGCTATGATGGCTAATGGGGAGTGTATGTATGTTTCCAGAAACCTCCGTACCCAATGTTCTGTGTTTTCCCCAGTTCATCATTCTGTTACACACATGAACACTCATACTGTGAATGGGTCGAATCTGACACGATTCAAGGTAAAATATTTCATAAACATCCTTTTTTTTAAAATTGGATCCATGCTTCAAAACAACAATAGGCACAACCACCACGCTCAACCTAAAGCGTATAACCCTAACCCTAACCTGTATGGCACTGCTTGGGAAGAGAAAAACTCCTTTGACGAGTTGCTTGTGTCATATTGAGCAAATATAGAGCTAGGGAGCATTGTTTTGTGTGCTATGGCAGTGAAACATGGGAGGAATAAGACCCTGGGAGAATACTGTATGTACTGTACGTAGCACTGGGAAACATATGACCCTTGGAACAAAGGAACCTTTGTCACGTTCCCATTGTGTTCCACGTATATCTTGGGGACACAGAACCCTGGAATGACCCCGACTAGGGAAGCAAACATAAACCAACATTAGCTACAGTAACATATTGTTGTGTAACCCACATTATAGGGTAACTTTCCTGATGAGCTCTTCTCCTCTAATGCGACTGTTACACTGCACTTCAGAATGTTGGATACACATTTAAATGGTTTTATCACAACATTAAAACAAGCAGCCGAGAAAATACAGACAAAAAGAAGAGAATCATTTCATCAGTGTTTTGTAGCCAGCTCTCTGTGTTGGCTAAAGTTAGCTATTGCTAACAAACACAAGGCAATATTAGATATTACTGTGCAATTGGCATTGTTGGTGTGGTCTTCCACAACTCTTCCCTCCTTATTCTTCAGCCAGCATGTCACAGATAAACGTTTCATAGGTTTTGTCAAAAAAGTAAAACAGGCACCTTCCATCTTGGAAAATGTAATTGTTTTTTTCTTCTTCATTACTTTAGAAAAAGGCCACAGAGGAAGCAGGGCCTCTTCAACAAAACTGCATTGTTGGCCAAGCCATGTCCCTACGGTAGCCTGGAATGGACAAACCAAGCTCTGCTGGCTCTGGAGAGGGCCTTTTGGAAAGGTTCTACATACTTGAAAGGAGAAGAGTGAAGGGAGGTTTATGTTCTCAGCCAGATGCCACTAAATCCTACCCACTGGTCCTTTAACCGTCACATGTTTATATTATCACTTTGTTCTGCGCTCCATTCATTTCTGACGTCCTGTCTTATCTCATTGCTCAACCCCTACTTCTCTCTGCTTCTTTGTTTTGTCTCTTTTTTGAAACTTTATCTCGCCGTGGCAGATCGGCTCTGCGACTTCAGATGAGGACACGGCAAGTGCTGCATGAGACAAACGTGTCCTTGAACCATTCCTATGCCTCTAGTAGACTGTTTCAGTCGCTCTCTGCTCAGACCATGTTTTCTTTGGGCAGTGACTGCTGCTCTGTTACAAATGTTTTTTCTACTTTTGGTTCTACACATGTGGCCGTGGGATCTATCCAGTCAGTTTTCTTAATGGCTAATGACGCCTGTCTATGCCAACCTTGCTCTCACAAAGGCCCTGAGGCTGTACAATAACACCTGTCATGTTTTCTTCCGCTGCCACCTCTGCACCCACTCACCTGCTGCAAAGCATGCATTTGCACTGTGTGCATCCAGATCGCTTTCTCTTTCTTTCATTTTTTTTTTTTTTTTCAAATAAACAAGAACTAAATGAAAAACAGACCCTGTTTATAGTATTCATAAGCTGGGAGGGTGAAAGAAGATTCATTACCTCTCATCTATGTTCATGAGTTTACATAGTGGCCGCGAATACAAAGACTGTGTGTGTGTTTAATGTGATGTGTGGTAACATAATTAGCTATTGCCATATGGTATACACAGAAGTGAGTGTGTGAGTAGTGCAGCTGTGAGAAGTTGGACACTGTGGGAAGGTCACAGCCGAGAGAGAGGATGTCGGGAGGGAGCATTCTGTGCCTGGATGAGCTACACAGATAAAGCCCTGTGACCTTTAATCAATGATGTAAAGCCATCTACACACATACACACACACACACACACACTATACACACTGTGTACGCACGCACGTTGCCAGCAGCTCTTTATTTCAACATTTATCAAACATGTTTACTGTGAGATAACATTTTTTTAAAACAAAGACTGCATAAAAGTAACTGTGGTGGAGAAAGGGGGGGAGTGAAACATATTCACCTAAGGCTGCTGTGAGTGACTGGTCAGTAACCGTGTCTCTCTTTCCCACGCTCATGAGGATCGAAATGTTCTGGTATCCCTGCCCATTTTATCTAATCATGACCGAGAACTTCAGAGGTGGTCCTGACTGCTCGTGAAAAGGCAGGCAGCAGTTTAACACTGTTAAACATTTACATTCAGGGCATTTAGCAGACGCTTTCGTCCAAAGCGCCTTACAGTAATTCATCCAATGATGGCGGTGGCTGCCATGCTAGGTGCTGACCAGCACATCAGGAGCAATTTAGGGTTCAGTATCTTGCACAAGGACACTTTGACATGCAGACCAGAGGAAAGGAACCAGCGACCTTCTGATAACAAGTTGCTGGCTCTACCCCATGAGCCACAGCTGCCCCCTGAAGTATCTGCTGACGTACCCACCAGACTACAGAGCAGCTTCATTACCAGAATCATAAATGACAATATATGTACCTTGTAACCTTGTAATATTTTTGGATTTCCCATTAGTAGAGCAGGCTGGGTTGTGTTGTCTCTAAAAATTGTCATTATTGTTTCTCTATCTAGCTTTTTGTGAATTATAAAACAAAGTTCGAATACAGAGACATGATTGTTATCCTCCACACTGGGTACAACGCAACTGTTTTGTCCATGCAGTCTCCACTAGTGGAGGACTTTTTCTATTTTTAATTAAAGGTGTTTATTGATAACAGTCAGCCTCTTAATGTGGCATTCCATCTCATCCCCTCCATTGTATTCATGTTACAACACTGCATTCTGTCCGTATCATCGGCCCCCTCGGTTGGTTGGCAGGGCGCTAGCTAACGTTGCTAATACAATCTCATGTTGCCAGTGCTAACTAACGTTGCTAATAATGCTAGCTCGCTTGGCGCATAATGGAAAACACAGCCATTGTTACTCTTTTTTCCCCCCACAAACTGGCAACTGCGATGTTGATCGCTGACAAAGCAAATATACCACCTGACTAGGGCTGGGTATCACCAGGTACCTCGCGATACGATACTATCACGATATTTTGCCCACGATAACGATAATATCACGATACAGCGATTCTGATATAATCAATATATTGCAAGGAATTTTATCCACGATACATCACAATATCTGTGTCACTGAAGAAATTCAGAATTTATTGACTGCACTGAATCAATTTCACAGCAATTACAAAACATTTCACATGAATGACAGCCAAGTAAACAAAGAGTATATTGCACAGTGTCTCTTCTTAACACACACACACTGACTACAACTATCATTAAATATCTATATGTGTGGGTTTCAGAGCTACTTAAACCATTTTTTTGAATTTTATTTGGTTGTATACCTATGTTTGAATAAAGATAAAGCTGTCCTCCGAAGAGGGGTGGTGGTGGTGGGCATTTTTAAATATCGATATTTGGCACCAGTGTATCGATAACGTACCTCAAGACGAAATATCGCGATATATCGTAGTATCGATATTTTGGCACACCCCTACACCTGACGCCAACAGCGTTACTCTATTGGCTCACCAACCTGCCGAGTTCAGTTCATACCCTACTCACGGTTTGCCTCCAACAGGGACGCTAACCTGGCGGCATTCAATGCATCGTGTCAACAGTGGGGCCAAGTGGCATGGCACTGCGATGGAGAGTTGCCATAGTAGGACACTGCAAACCCTAATGCTCTCTGAGAACAGTGTTAAGGCGATATGGCAGCTCACAGCCTCACTGCGCTCCGTCACTAACCCAACAGAGGTATGTGAGCTGCTCGGAAGGTTGAAGTTGTCTCGGTTAAACAGCCAGTCTTTTGTGCCCTATAATGAGGAGTTGCAGAGGATTATGGGATGTGCCGATGACTCCTCCATGGACACACAAAAAATAAGCCACAAGAAGCGTTATGTAACCAGCTGGCTAAACCCCAGTGAAAATGTGCTTCATAGATGACCTGTATGATTTGTGCGGTTCAGGGTGAAAAACATTTAGCATGGAAGTGTTTGTTCGGAAAAGAAACATTCCAGCACTCTTTCAAAGGGCAGGGCGGGAACAGAAAGTGTCGAAAAAATAAAACCACTTTCTAAGATTTGCAAAAGAAGTGCAATAAAACCTCTTATTTAATCACGCTGCATGTGCACGAGTGCAACATTTATTGCATGGCCTCACGTTGTAATGTTTGGTTAACTGAATGTTCAGTTCATGGGTTACTCAGCAACATATTACAAAAATAATTTCCCTCCATAGCAACATTCACATTCTGAGATCTGCTGGGTTAGCCTTGTGCCGACTGCTATAGAATTGAATTGCGTATGTTCAGAATTCTGTGTGAATATCTTTTGCGCTGAACATTGTGTGAAATGGCCATTCTCGTTGCTTTATGAGGGAGTTTGTGTGTACATGTCCTCGTTACTGTTCAAAATACTTGGAACTGTGGCTGTTGTGATCTTATCAGTGTAGTTGTGTTTTTTTAATACAGTGATTACACTGTTGCTGTTTGTCCTGAAAGCTAAAAATAAGCCCCTAATTTCAACCAAATTGCTACTTTGTGCTTGCAAAAAACACATTATGGAAATCTGGAGTAATAAAAACACAAAGAGCATCCTTTGCCTTCCCATGATCTCCCCTTCGGCAAAAACAAAGTATACGTAACCCTACCCATTTTCAGCACAACTCTTAGTCTAAAAGATGTTCATACAGTCCCTTAATGGGAACAAAAATTCCCATTTAGAGACCAAGGGAGCGTGTAATTCTTCACCATGCACACACTCCGAAATCATAGTCAGGCATAAAAAAAAAAAAAAAACCCATTTCATCCCCGTCATGTGAAGTGGGCCAATGGTAATGCATTTTCCGCTCTCTTCTCAGGCCAGGTGTGATGATGAATTTCAGTATTTTTTCCCAAGCCTGCGTTGAGACACACACTTGTCAGAAAAACATCTCTCCTGTCTCTCCTCTTACAGTATCTACCCCTTCTTTTTGCTCTTATGCTCTTATAAAGCACAGCGTCCACAGTTCACACACTGCACTGCTAATACGAGAAGAGCTACTGTGCACTGCAGTCTGGGTCAGTGTATGGCTTTAGATGGATATATAGGTGATGGGGATGAACTGGGAAAAGTAGACTTTCTGCCAGTGTGTGGCCAGAGACAAGTTCTGAATAAAGAGTTCAGAGAAACGGGTTCACAGTGAGTCAGATCATGTTTTTCTTCTCAGAGTCAAATGACTGGGCGGCCCCCGTCGCAGTGTAAACATCTTTGTTTACAGAGTCATGAGAAAAAAGTTAACTGTGAAATTAATAGTTGTATTCTTGTCATAACAGTAGAAACAGAGCTTTGGCTGTTAGTCACAGAAGGAAGCAACAACACAATCAGCCGCACCGACACAGATAAACACATTTTCTAATGCTACAGTCATTCTAGACGACGTTGCTCCACCGCCAGGAATCTCACAGTTACCGTTGATCAGGATATGTCCCTAACTCCCATATAAAACAAACTTTAACAACTTTTCTTTTTTACCCATCTTGGCATTGCAGCTGCGCTGTCCTTGTGCTCCAGTTAGGTGTCGGCACAAACGCCACCTGTTAGAGTTTGGAAAAGTTCATCATCGCAAACGGGGCCGGAAATCTCGTCCTCCACATCTCGTCTGAGGATATCACACAAACGTTGACGCGCCGTTTCGAGCGCGTCGAGCTGCCCCACTTCGACAGCTCAAAGTCAGCTCAAAAACATGATATGAAACTCGTTGATAAGACACGCGTGAAACATCCTAATACGAACACATTCCGAGTTTCCGCATGCGCATGCAAAATCGCCAAATTAGTCTCAAGCTCTCCGGCTGATACAGAACGCTGCGAGGCGTACTGACAACAACTATTAGAGAGCACATTAGCTGTTAAATCCAGAATAGAATTTAAAATCCTTATCCTCATTTACAGAGCTCTTAATAGCAGGTCCCAACATATCTTAAAGAGCTCATAGTACCATTAACCCTCCAGAACATTGTACTCCCAGGGTTCAAGGTTACTCGTGGTTCCTAGAGTCTTCAAAAGCAGATAGATAGATAGATAGATAGATAGATAGATAGATAGATAGGTAGATAGGTAGGTAGATAGATAGATAGATAGGTAGATAGAATATTAAAGATGCAATTCACAACTTGCATGCTTGGCATCCCTCTGCAGCAGGGAGGAGAGATTAAAATATTTTTTTTTTAAACGGCAGCCGGTTACCGCAGAACTCGGCAGAGCCACCGCGTGGGGCGAACTGTGAAACCTCTTGGCTGGTGCCGCTGGTTTCCACAGGTTTGAAGCTGGTGTGAAAGCCTGTCACTCCCAGTGTGATCGGTCTGCGTCTCACAGGCGTCGAGAGGCGCTGCCAACACGACAGGTGTGACTGGAGACGCCGATCGACCCTGCTGTCAGACAGCTGTCAGTTCACCAGAGAGACACAAAAATTCCTATCACATACACTGCACTGCACGTCTTTTATTAGATTAGACAAGATTAGATTTGGTTCAAGTTTATTGTCATTGTGCACAGTACAAGTACAGATACAACCAAATGCAGTTAGCGTAATCAAAAGTGCAAAAAAAGCAGTGAAGCGCAAAGTATGTACAGTATGAATAGTGCAGCAGACGGATATTACAGCATGCACAGCATATAAATAGAGTGGAGAAGGTCTATGAACAGTATGTACAGTATATAAATATCACTGGAAGTACTAAATGAAAATAGAGTATGTACAGTATACAAGTATACATATTAGGAGTATTAAGAGTATGAACAATATTTAGACCTTATATCTCAGTATCAGTCTCAAGGCCGATCCACCAGACCCCATTCACAAAAAAACATTCATTAATCATTTTATAATGTTAAAACAAACGTGGTTCTTCTTTCCCATTGGTTCAACACTCGCCAGCTCCATCAGAGCCATCAGAGGAGCGGCGGGGAGAGGCAGCGTGTAGGATCCGAATGTTTTCACGTCTTAGCTGGTACCTCTGTTTCTACAGTACACAGATGACATCACTTTGGATCATAATCCACACAAATAATGTTCTCTGTGACTCATCTACTGTACGGATAGGTAGGCACTTACTGTAACAGAGCGAGGTCAGTATCAAGGGAATAAGAGGAATTGAAGTTTTGTGTAGTAGCAGACAAATATTCAATACTTGATAAAAGAGCCTTTTCCTTGACCCTGGCATACTGTACATTTAACCTGATAAATATGCATGTTGCGTAATGTTTTCCCAGAGTAGTAAGGATGAACTGTTTCTGGTTGACGTCACTTGTGTTTTGATAATAACACGGCGGATGTCACCGCATGCAGGCCTGCCCTGCCGATCAATGAGTAAAGCTGAATGGCAGCGTGCACTAAGGTAACCCGGTCATTGTCGGCCCTCCGTAGTAAACACTGTCTCTTAAATGTCACGTAAACAGAAGGCGATCCGGTTTCCTTTTTATTTAAACCGAAACGGAAATTGCTGTGAAAATGAGGCTGTGTCCACTGCTAAAATGAAATCACATTCCATAGAAGGAAAAGGTCAGTCCTCTAAAGGGACACTTCACCCATATTCTCCCTCTTACCTGTCGTGCAATTTATCCATGTTGATCGTTTTCGGGGGTGAGTCATTGGCCGTTGAGATCCGCCTTCTCTCGAATATAGTGGAACAAGATGGCGCTCGGCTTGTGAGCATAAAAATAAACATTTGAAAGACTCAATAGCAATGTCTCCTTTTAGAAATCATGACCCAGTTACGCAAGATAATCCATAGACTGTGTTCGCTTATCCCCGCGAAGGAAGCAAACTTGCTGCTACTCAAGGATGAGAGTGTTATAAGTGTTACCATAAGTGTTGACCTCCGGCCTCTTCCTTCTGCACAGTGACACAGTCGACGGGGTGTAGTTCCTATGAAACCGTTCCCAACAGGGTCTGTGGACTACCTGGAGTAACTGGGTTACAATTGCTAGAAAGAGACATTGCTCTTGAGTTTTAGTTTTTTTTTTTCAAATGTATTTTCTTGGTTCTTTGAGCACCACGAGCCGAGCGCCACCTAGTTCCGTTATGCTGGTGAGGTGGCGGACAATCTAGGTGGGTAAATACTACAGGTAAGGACACGATTTTGACACGTCAATACTTAGGCAAAAGATGATCAGCACTTCTGTAGAACTTACGCTATCTGAGGTCAAACACGAGCACGCCCAAAATGCTAGACAAGGGCAATGGTGCCAGCGGCATTGCGCGCTCAAACAGCTCCTCAAACACACACGGCATACAGCTGTTTTACAACAGCTCATCGCAGCAGTGATGTCTTCATTCCAACGTAACTGATAAGATTCACCCGAATCAAATAGATATCCTGAGTGTTCTCGAGAATCTAGGGACCAATAAGCAGGAGTCACAACACAGTTTATCAGTCGAAGCACCCACGTTATTATCAACTCGTGATAAAAGGGGTATAAGAAAAGAAAATATAAATTAAAGAAAATAACAAATGAGCGCAGAAAAGAATCAAGGCTGGCTTTTAACCAGACATGTGCACAGCCAGGCTGCGGCAGCTTACAACAGACACTCACAAGCCCACACACACCCTTAGATGCTCATGGCTGTTTGAACAAGGGACGCGGTAATACAACAGACAATAAAGCTGATCTAGATACACAGCAACCTGCACGGGCTCACGTAACGCAGCTGCTGATTTTTCTGGCGTTGCTGATGTCAACTGAACACTCCTTGGACTCGAATCCATTTCACATTTTGGGAAAATTGCTCAACTAAGCTGCATATTTGTATTTGCGAGAACCTCAGTACGACCTCAATAACAAAGGATGTCCGTGTGAGCTCTGATAGAGTTAGATATGGGAGCGTACACGGGCTGGGCTTCTGATTACACTCACTGTCTTTCCAAGTTTTAGATTTTCCAAGTTTGTGCAGCCATGCTTATTAAACCGAACAGGACATTCTAACAGCACCTGAGTGGAACATCGAGGAACACACTGCATAGGGTTGTTTTTAACCTTTTTCATTAACCGCAAAGTAATAAAACAGCCCCCCCCCCCACTTGAAACATTGATTTTCCCAGAATGGTAACATTATTTCCTGCAATTTCTTTTTTTTTTTCCACTCACCGGAGAGCTCTTCATCTCTGGTGCGGCAGAATCTCTTTCCCCGCGAGGAGCCATTAGTCCCTTTTCCGCTTTTTTATTATTTTTTTTCTTTGTTCCGCTTTTGAGAAAAGAGGATGGGAGAGGGGAAAATGTTCACTCGACGTGTGAAAGAGACTTGCTTCTGTCGGACACAGTCATTCACGAGGGAACATATGTCGAGGTTTGCCATACAGACGCTTGCTAACTGGCACTGCCTCGGGTGTTTTGCATTCTACAGTATATAACGAAGATGACTAACCTGTGCAAAATCACTGCATGGTGATTTTTCACGGGGGCTAGAGCGCTGATGGCAAGCTGCTTCTTCTGCGTTGTCCTTTCTTGTAGCATAGTAACAAGCCACAGCATTACTTCCCCCATGTTTGCTTCATCTTATATGAAACGACAAAACCTGCTTTTGGAAGAACGAAAGGCAACGCAAGTATTTTAGCCCGACTTTAATGCCACACATTCAGGATAAAGTTCACTGGTATCTAGGGCCTTGCGTCAGTTGAGAGATCATCTGATGAACGGCAGAGAAGTTAGAGAAAGAGGCCTATGGTCTGATGACAGGGTCGAATCACAGGCCAGGCCTGGTTAGTGTTTCTGGGAAAAGGGAAAACAGAACATAAGGTGCACTTGTTCAGGGTACTCGAGCCTGGTGTGTGTTCTCATCAACTAGTCTCTGAATGTCTCGTCTTCTTGGCAATCATTTCTGCTCCTGCCCTGCTTGAAACCAAAAGTGAATGCTGATTTTTGATTCCTAAGTAGTAGCTGTAGTTTATATCCTAAAGTTCAGTATTTCTGTTGCCCAAATCTGCCCAAACTGTGACTGAGAAGTAAAAAATATTGTTTTAAAAACCTGAAAACTCGCTGAAGCGATCACTGCTGCGTCCTGCAAAACCACGGCCGTCTGGGTGAAACACCAAGTTTTTAGGGAGTCCCCTTGTCAGGAGGGGCTTCTGCATTACGCTAGCTAATAATAATCAGAATGAAAGATAAACTGATAAAACATAGCTGCAGGGACAAATAATTAATATAACCCTCCAGCCCCTATAGAAATGAAATAAATTAAACGTCAATATAGCAGTTAGCTAAGTAAAACAAACTAAGATCTGGCCATCTCTCAAATTCATGCAACTGTGCTAACTGTTGCTTACTGCAATGTCTTTAGCTAGTTAGCTCATTTAGCCATGCAGCTAGACATTCGGACTGGGAGCTCAGAATGGTATTAAAAAGGTTGGGCACGGGTCAGCTAATTAGCATGCCGGATATCTCTGCAGCACCATTCACAGGCATCTTTAACATAACATCAGAGGTCACATTGCTTTATATTCTTTTGACATTTCTATTTGTGTCTCAAACTAATGTCAACTAATTTACAAATTGCACCTTTGAACCAGCTCAGATCATCACTGCTGCTCATCTCTCTACAGAGCCCAAAGGACACTTGCAATTGCCAACCCGGCCACATTCTGTTGTTCCCCCATCTGGCAAAAGATACAGAAGTATCCACTGCCACACCAGCAGACCACAGAGCAGCTTCTTTCCTCAAGATGTGAGACCCCTCAATTATCCTCCCTCATCACTCCGCATGTACACTCTATTTTTTCCAACTTGATTATTATTACTTTTAGCTTCATCTTTAACTTGGATACAAAAACATGACACCCACCCTCTCCCAGAGGAGTATAGTACAAACACGGACAATAGATAGGTGCCCCAGGGCTTCGGACTCCGACCTCACAGATAAACAAAATGACAGCTGTTGTATGATCTGAACGGCGTGAATTGCGTCATGAGAGATGTGCCATTTCCAAAACAGCCCCAGGGTTTTTTTTCCAGTTGGAAATTCAGAATCAAAGACTGATGACAGCCCAAGAAAGAATGGTGAGACAGGGGAACTGTGCCACATCTGTTGTTTTACTGGAAATGGACATCTGTGAGAGAAGGGAAAGCCCATTCGGCTTCACCAGAATCTGATGGCATTGGTTAAAACTGCGGCATGGCCTTGACGAGACGACAATTATATTAAAAACACCAGTTTAAAGCTTCCAGCCTGTCTACATGAAATTCTTTTTCGTCTGTCATCTGGTTTCGAGGTGAGCGGTTTTTACACTGGATGACAGTCAAGAAGTGCAGCCCACCGGAGTGGATGCTCAGGCGTTGAATACGAATCAAGTGATCATGAATGTTGAAGAGGTTGAAGGAGTTCAAAGGTGCGACAGATGGACAGAGAGAGAACGGAAGAGACGCACAACACTCAGATGAAGCTGTTGTTAGCACGTCCGTATTAAATAGGTAACGGCTTATTGATCTGAGTCATGCACCGGGTACATACCGTACAGATGCCTGAGATTTAAACCAAGAATGCGTGGTGCTAGAACCATTCCTTTGTCAGTATGTGTCTTTCTTTGCAGATGTAAACATTCTCACGTGAGCTTGGAGGACATCCTGTCCCTGCCCGTCGAACCGTCCACCTGCACATATTTACTGAGGGAGGAATACCAGACTCAGAGTTACTGATTAATCACAAATGATTGTTCAGTTATTGACAACTAACACCAATATGTTACAGAATAACTGGATAACACACAGACTTAGACAAACAGAAAGACAATAGATTTGAAATGAGTGTGCATGGGCTTGTGGCCCACATGTTGAGATATTTTATTTGAGGTATGTAAAATATGTCATATCACAGGCATTTTCCAAATAATTCCATTAATTTGACAGTGCAAACTGATCGCGTGTTAGTAGCTGCGGAGAAATTACACCATCCATGTGAAGATTGGCTCCCTATTAACCTCGATTTCACAAATCTGTTTCCTTCTTCCATCGGGCTAGATTTTTCCCCCCCAGAGAAATAAGGGTCAAATCAAAGCGCAATGGAAGCACGTCTGTCAGGAAGGGGCATAGTTGTCCCCGCTTGCTACCCCCAGGTAACAGTGGAAGTGTAAAAACTGTAGTGACTCAAAAATCCTCAGATTCTTTGATTTCATTAAGGACATAAGCAGATTTGTTGAGCAGCGACTGCTTGACCTCTCATCACCGAGTCATTTGGGTTGAGGGCAGATTGTTTTGTGGTCTGTGGAATCATGTGCAGCTGTAGCCGAGACAAATTCGACAATTATTACTATTTGACACGGAGATGGTGAATGATGCTGAAGTAAAAGTCCTGTCACGTTGAGGTCAGGCACACTAGATGACGTTCCTAACTTGGAGAAATTTTCTGGAGGAGCCTGGTGACTCGAAACGCTGAGGGGGGCCGGATGAAAAACCAAACCACTGCATCACGTCATGTTACACTCGTTTGGTCACTGCAACCGGCTGACTGCAAGACCAGACACGGGCAACTTTGTTCAGCCGAATAAAGTCAAATCCCACAAATCGTTGTTTGGGTTTGTTGTTAATAAGTTTTCTTTATTAGTTGCACTCTAACCTCCCACCATCGCTGCTCCCCAGATCATCCGCCTGCACCTTGAAAGCGTCGTTCACCCGCTCTTTCACGTCAAAATCGTCTTCAAGGGGTTTGATAAAATCCCTCTGGCCTACTCACTCCGTCACTGGTACAAAAAGCTGGGCGGCGTTCAGTCGAACAAAACTGCTCTGCCGCCGAGCAGTCTTTGTCATCACGCCAATCGCTTACGTTGGCAAATTGTTCCCAGACAATGGCTTCGACATGAATATGAAATAAATAGCTCAGGAAAAAAAGGACATCATTATTATTCCAACAAGGCGACGGCTTCCTCCCGAGTTAGTCTTGTGTAGAAGTTTCAAACATTATAATTTATTTTCTAATACGCTAGTGTATGAATCTTTTTTTTTTGATATACTATTATAATCCCAAATTGGGAAATTCCTTTTTCCACTCACATTACACACAGGTGTGCACACACAAACACACACATGCAGTGTAGAGGAGATGAGCGAAGGGGCAGCCACACATGCTACGGCGCCCAATGAGCAGTGTTAGGGGTCGGTGCCTTGCTCAGGGGCACCTCAGCAATGCCCAGGATGTGGACAAGCACTCTCCAACTGCCAGTCCACATCATTCTTTCTTGGTCCGGGTGGGACTTGAACCGGCGACCTTCAAGTCCCCAAGCCAAGTCCCTACAGACTGAGCTATTGCCGCCCCAGAGCTATTGCCGCCCCAATCTGTCACTTTACCAAGAACTGACAATAACCATTTGAAAGTATCATTGGACAAAACACAATGTCGATATTGTATTCTGGTCGTTGACGGGTCAGGGAGGACATCATCATGCTACTGTCATTTACTCACAGTAGCGTGATGCCATGACAAAATGTGACATAAAATAGATTGAAGGTGGCCATTTCTACCTTAATGATTCATTAGTGCATCTTGTATTTCTTCTATACAAGATTACTTCTTTGTAAATGCTGCTTTTATTATTGGCATTCACAAGTTTAACTTGAACTTAATGAGATTGTTCAATACTGCAAACTGGATACAGCAATGTGTGTGCTGCTCATCAAAGCCAACCTTAAAGTTGTGTAACTCTGACCTCAGAGGTGCTACACACAACGCGGCGAGTTCCTATTTTAGGGTCAAAGCTAATCCGCCACAGACCTGCTCGTTTTCAGCACATTAACACAGAGGTGAAAAATGCAGCATTCTAGTTTAATACAAGCGCCTTGAGGGAATACGCCTCTGTTATAGAGGTTGTCGAGTATTTACCTGCCGTCCATTGTATTGACCTCTTTCTATACGTGATGTAAAAAGGCCATGATGAGTGTCAAAATATGGTGGTGAATGATGGATGCACCATAATCACTTCCAGTAGAACATCAACTCCAGTATATTATGTGCACTCCTTAGCATATTAAACTGTGTACACAATAAACTGTGCTAAACAATATAGAACTAAGTGCCGCCCATCATCGCGCTGTACACCCGATACACTTTACTTTGACAGTGACTAATTCGCCTTGCCTTGGTACACACATGCATCACGTTGCAGTTCTGGTGTTCGCAGTACCAGTATGTATGTACGTTACCTCACCTACATATGCTTATGATGTAACTTATGTAACATTTGTGCTTATTTTGACCTTAACCATGCTCTTTTCCTATACCTTAACAAGTGTTGTTGCCCGATATAAACCAGGAAGTAACATTCAAACTCTCCTCTCGTGACACAAAGCCAAGCCATGTACTGTATCCAACAGTTTTTCAGCCTGGCTGGTAGTTGTTGTTGTACCCTAAACTGTATCAGCCTTCTCCCCATCAGCTGCTATGGCTCAGCCATAAACATTTAATTCTTCTCTTGGGTGTCTGATCTGATCGGTTCTTATCTATGTTGAAATGGAGGTCAAATATTGGATTCAAAACCTGGAAGAGCAGTGGGTTTATTTTATATGTTGTATTAAAGTACTTTGAAAAGGAATGAAGATTTCAACAGTGACCTGCAAATAACTAAAACACTGTTCAACATTCCCCCCCCCCAGCGTGTCCCTTTGGCGTTAGTGCTGCCACTTAAGTGTTAACAGTCTGGCTACTGTCAAATGCACGAAACAAAAACTAGACCCAGAAACCCTGATCTTAGTGCTGTGAAACATCTGGTTGTGTTCACAAGAAGGCAGGTTTTGTTACTTACAGATCTAGTAGAAAAAAAACGCTCCTTTTACAATGTTTCACCTATGATTACTTTGTGCACTTTTGGGACACTTTTGATTAAGAAGAAGTAGTGGTGGACTCAGGATATTTAGGGGCAGGGTTGAAAGTGCACCACATGCATGTGGGGGCCAACTCAGCATGAAACACAACAGAGCCTCCGCGATGAATGGCACATGTAAGTCACTTGTTTGCCCCGGGAGAAAAGCAGCCGAGATTGAAAAACATGCACTCAAAGCGCTCCTGTTTTCACATTTTCAAAAACAGATCGCTTAACGCAGCGAATAAAGAGCCGCACCGCTTCAAATGTTCCAGTCCATACAAGTGCAGCCACATTGTTAGGCAAGGACTACCTGTCTTTATAATCCACTCACACAAGATGTTTTCATTTCATTCCTTTTGTCCTCCTGTCAAAGCAGCGCTCTTGGAAATGGAGGACACTCCGTCTCGTTGCGAAGCCCTCGCGTCGAAACCTGAAGGTCCGCAACGAAAAGGGCAGCATTAACAGGGCTGCAGCAGAACGGCGAGCCACGGTGATGTGTAAGAACAGTCAGCACATGCACTACAACAAGCCAATTATGCCCTTCAAACCCTTGAGTCATCACCCACCCGCCGTGCATCAAATCAATCACCAGACCGAATCCTGGTGGTGGGTCTACGCGGCCGTTTGGGGCCTGTGATATTGCTGCTGTTCGATTGATGTCGTGCGTCAGTGGATTAGCCTCCATGCAAACACGATGGTGCCCAAACTCACATCAGCGGGACCTTTGATGAAGGCGCCTTTTTTTTCATCCGGTAATTGAATCTTCACTCTTGTGTCTTGTCTGCTCAGATCTAAAGCCTTTCAGAGGGGCAGATTATCCTCCCACGCAAGACACACAAATCATCAGCTTCTCATAAAACGCTCCTCATCACGCGAGGCCCCCGCTGCCCTGCTGCTGCTGACCCAGGAGCAGAGAAGATCCCGCGGGAGCAGCACAGAGTGGAGGCTCTCTCCAGCTCTGGAAACAAAGATGTGTCTGCTTGATACTGGTAGATTGTTAGAGAGTATGTGCCGAAAACCAGGCGGGAGCTTCCAGGGCCGCAACTCATCCCATCTCCCTAAATAGCAACAGATCCAATATAATTGTTTACACAGTAGATTTGTATTTCCTCTTCCTCCGACAGTTACCGGATATTCAAGACATCATGTTCTGATATAAACCTACTGATCACCCTTAGATCAGCTTACATAATTAGCTCACTGCTGTTCATATGCAAAGATAACTATTGTACTTCAAAAATCCCGATCTCTTCCTTAACCTAATTCTGTAGTTTTGGTGCCTGAACCTAACCAAACTGCAACCGTCGGGCACAAAAGTTGATCGTTTTGTCCCAGGTATCCTCGTGGACGACATCTGACTCTGCATCCGGGACCCTTCTCAATGTCCTTACAGAAAGGACAGATTTTGAATTTCATTTCATTTCTAACAGACAAATAAATATCTCGTAGTCTGAATCCGGCAGAAGAGACGGCCCAAGTCATTAGCATTAGCATGGCACCGAGTCTGGTGTAATACTTTTTAAAGTAATACAAAATTAATCACTAACTTCAGATTCTAACATCAAAAAACATACATCCGTAAGGTTCCCCCCCCCAATGCTTGAATGTTAGAGCGTCACTGTGGACAATAATGCAAGCTATGTGGCGCTAGTTTTCGCGTTTACGTGCTGAAAGTGGAATGTCACTGAGGTCAACTCGTGCACGATGCCTGAGCGGGATTTTGTGACATCACCACTCGTGTGGAAGCCAGTCACGGTCCATTATGCCACTTTCAAGCGTGTTATGCGGAACCGTGACGCTTCCAGTGCACACAGAGGGTGGACTCTTCACTAAAGTAGTCAACACATGCCCGGAAGCCCTGAACTTAACCAAGAAATATGTTTTATCAAACCGTATGAGACACTGGAACACGGTTAATCCCCGCGCGAACGACAAACACGGTGTCTTAACTTACATTGTTATTCTCGATCTATGCAATAGAGCAGCCAAGCAGTCGAACATCTGCTGGAGCAAATTATTACAACATTTAGATGATAGGCCTGGTCTCCAGCCAAACAAGACAAACAGGCAGCAGTCATCCGTGTCACAGGATGGGCACCCAGCGCGGCTGCAGACGCTCCGAAATTAGATTTGTGAGCAATTTCCATGCGTGTGTTTGGGTGTGTGTGTGTGTGTGTGTGTGTGTACATGTGTGGATGTGTTTGTTTTCTGTGCCACTGTGTGTCTTTCTGCATTAAGGTTTGTCTCAGCATGAAGGAGGGAGACATAAAAACAAAGGAAAAGAAGAATCACTGGAGCTCAATATGTACTTCTGCTTTCCCACATCACGAGTCTGCGAAACATTTTGCACCGTGTGTTGTACACAACGAATATTTACCGTCTCGGAGATGCATTTTTTTTTTTCCTTTTCCAGTTCATCGACCTGAAAATTACAGCTTAAAACAGGATGACTGCAATACTTGTATTGATTTCGAGCTTTCTTGAATTGAATTAAATTGTCTCAAAGAAATGTTATAAATGTGGAAAACATCTATCTAAAATCAGGTCATCCACATGAACATGAATTGTGTAATTCACCTGGGCAAAAAAATCTACGTGCACGCCAAGTGAAAACACTGATGTTAACTTTTAACTGCAGATGACTTCCTGTGGCTCACTTACAGGCTAACCAGAGTCGATTTCATCATGTGCTGCCGCGTCCGGACGTAGGGCGTAGGGCGTAGGTGGCGGCCACCAATCAGTCACCAGGCTTGGTACACACACACGCACACACACACACACACATACAGAATACAGGCTCACGTGCATGAAAGTGTAGGTTAAACCTGGTTAGGATGTAACTGGACGTGTACAAACACAACATAATTGCATGTGTTGTATGCACATGACACGACAGGAAGACACTGACTCCTGCAGGGCTCTCTTCCTGTTTGAAAGGTAAACAGTGGGTTAACATCAACTACGTCGAAGCCACTGCTGCTGATGATTGATCACTGCTGATCAATTCGGCCTATCAAGTCTCAGTGAACTGTGAATAATGCCAATCACAACTTCCCTAATTGTTCACTTGACTTTTCAATTGCTTCGTTTGTCCAATCAATTTTGGCCGTTTTTTCTAGGAAGTGAGCTACATGATCGCCAAAAATTGACTTTAATTTAATTGACTGATCTGTTGAGCTCTATTTCACTGACTTTATTGCTCAACAAGTAGAAATCAATTTGTTCTTTTCTGCAAACGACAATTATTTAGCAAACTTGACATTTCTTATTTTATTTTCATTTTGTGTAAGTGCTGTGCCTATCATTAGGTTAGGTTTAGGCCCAACATTTTCTTGATGTCCCAGTGTCTCATTAAAAATATCCAGTGGTTTCGCAATTTTAGCAGTTACAGTCAGGTTTAGGGAAAAAATGTAGCAATGGAAAATGAGGCATTGCTAAAGGTATGGTCAGGGTTAGGCAATCGTGACAGAGCTGACAGATGAACCTTAAAGCCGACACATTCTGCTTGTTGTCAGGTGAATGATCATTTTATTCTGGGATTCTACGTACAATTACCTGCTTAAATGCTCAGAAACCTTTCTGCCTTGCTACACAAAGGGCCTCATTCTTCAGTGTGGATGTATTTCCTAGAATACTGCTAATTGACCATAACAACCTGTCAGCTGAGCGGACAGTATGCTGTTATGTCACCCTGAAATAGAGGCCTGCCCTATAAATTTGATCTCAGCATGTCTGCTTTGGTGCTCTGCTGCAACTTAAATACATTACGGATTAAGCCTGATGCTGCCAGAGGCCGGGCTACTCATCATCCCTCTGTCAGTAAATCATTTTTTGTGTAACAGGTTGGTGTATCAACAGCCCTGTGTTTTGCAAGAAGTGTCCACAGGCCCAGTCCTGCCAGAGCGGAAATACAGGTTTCTGCCTCATCTGCCACAAACTCTGCAAAAATCTCAAGGAAATGACTCTTAGGCTTATTTTCTTACGAAAAGTGTCAATGCTGTCTCGGCGTGCAGCGTCATCACTAGTTGTTACATAAGATGGCTCATAAAACGGAGGGCTCAAGGGTTAGCCAACACTCTGGATTCATTTCAATTTGATACGGCTCAGTGGCAAATTAAGGCTGTATAGTTTTCCAGATGACCCGTCTTTTTAGAAGATTTAATTTGAGGAGGTTGCCAATGAATGCAAGGGAGCAAAGTTCCCGTCTCAGAGGAAAAGGCTTGATATCCACGTCACTACTCACACAGCAGCACTGTGTAAGTAATAAGAGCGGTAATGCTACCAATACGATCCTAGAATACCAAAGAGCAGGGCTAGAAAAAAGAAAAACCCAGGCTCAGAGGCTGGAGGGAAGTTTTAATATGTTAGTCTGCCTTCCCATGCATGAAAGTAAACAGAACTTTGCACACAGGTTCAGTCCAGACTCACTCAACTGGCATTGTTGTGGGTTTAGAACCTTGAAAATTCATCCCAGATCAGTCGTACGTGCAACTACTTTGCAACTTTCCCCAAAATGAAAGCCCAGTGAGCAGTGCATTTATACTGAATTAAACATTAACAATTATCCCCATCCCCTCCCAAAGAATACAGCTGTGCATAGTTTCCATGCAGCATACAGCTTCAAATTAAATCATTCAAAATTGGGAGTTTCCCAAAAAACCCAGATAGGGGCTCCGCAAACGAACAGTGTTATGTGTTGTAAATAGCTCGGTATATAACACCGTGATCCTCCACTCTCACTGCAGTTACATGATAGTGACAGGCTGTGACGGACATTCACCCCATCAAAATGATTTTGAAGCTGTCATCTTATGTCGAAACAGTTACAAATATATATAAAATATATAAATAATACATATAATAATATAAATAAGACAATGCAAGCAGAGATTCACTCTTAGATTTGTGGTTTCTTGCCTTAAAATTGAAAATAAAATAAAATAATTAATTATTATTATTAATTAAAATTAAAATATTTTGTGTCCATCCCCTTGTTTGAAGCGATTTGTCAATTAAAAAAAAAAAAGAATTAAATGCCAGAAAAATCCTTAACCAGGCAGCCAGAACACCTAATGACTGCTCATATTGTTAATAATAATATTTATAATTTTTTAACAGCTTGCTTCGCTGTCCCACAGTGGCTAAAGAACCAGTTATCGCAGGTTTGGAAAACATGCTGAGCTTTTAACTGGATATAAAGTCACTCTGTAGAGACGTCCTATTTCTACATCCTCCATCAGCTGATCTCTCTGGTGTTGCCGAGGGTCTCTGTTTGGGAAGCTATGAGTGACGGGTGTCAGCGCCACTAACAAGAACAGAGTAATAAAAAACTGATGATGGGGTTGACCGGATTTGGAAGTCCAGTCGATTGGTTGCTGGAAAGTGAGCGCACCTAGAGAAAAAAGTAATCACCAAATAACTCCTGGGGTGTACCGAGCGCTGCAGACCGCTGATAGCTCTCAGATATTACTCTCCACAGGCTGTCGTCTCTGCTTCTATCTCTCTCCACAGTACATATGACAGCACCACAGTTTCCATGAGACCACCTCGGCTCTGTGGCTTACTTCCTCGCATTCCCAACCCGTAACGTGCTTAAGGTCAGTTATGACATTGTGTTGCATAAGCAGGATCCTCTGGACCTTCCCTGCGCCATTAGTCTCCATTATGGTGATAACGTCTCCGTTCTCTCGCCACGTGTGTCTTTAATGACGTATGTTGGACTCATCCTCGTCAGCTGATAAGCACGCTGGAATATTTCGTGTCAGCTCCTGCTTTGACAGTCACATCACAGTTCTCAGAAGTGGATGTCACCTAAATTTGGACAGTGAAGATCAAAGTGTTCTTTAATTTCCTGCTGAACACGACATCGTTTCCACATTATCTTTTAACATCACTGGGTGTGTGTGTGTGAGTGTGTGTGTGTGTGTATGTGTGTGTAAAAGATGCCGGTGCAATCTTGTTTTCAACACACGGAGCAATGAAAGCAAACACATCAAGAACAAACCCGTGACTCATGTTTGCAAGACTGACCCCTCTCTCCCATGCTCCCCTTCTCCCGGTGAAACATTTATTGGATCACTCTGTGTGATTCAGGACACGACCTTGGGGAGAGCGTTGCTTTTTGGGCCTTGTTTGTTTTTCGTTATCGAAAATCTCCCGGATAAATTGTTAGCGTCATCCTAATTTTCGTTCGTCCTTCGCTTGCTTATTTGCTCCTGTCCTCACCCAAATACAAAAAAAACACACACACGTTACTCCTCTGCCCTTATTTCTTAACCTTGTTTATCCTCCATTTTTGCCAACGGTCACAAGAAAATTGTTATTGCCACTGATTATTGTGAGTTCCTTGAAGTGACGTTGGTCAACAAATTTGAGCCCCAACAGCAGATTCGGAGAAATAGTCTTTTTGTTTTTTTTTAGATTGTGCAACCAACAAAATCTGCTGCCTACATTACCCATAATGCAGCTCATCAACTGGCTGGTCTGTCGCAGATTCAGGCGTACTATGATAGCAGCAGCTGATACCAACAGCCTTGGGCTGCCGTGAATATAGGCGTATAGCCACCACGTTGGCGGTTGTTCACCAGAGCGATTTGGCAACGAAGCCATCAGCCATCTTGGTGAGGACTGCACTGTATATCCACGGAGTATATGTATGTTTGTAACTAAAGTCTGTCATTTTCTATTATTTGAACATGTCAGGACACCTCTGCGAGATGGCGCTGCAGCTCACAAGTCAGAATGTGACATCTGCTGAGTATATCTATGTCGAGCTGCCGGCCTCAAGTCGAGATGAGAGGGGCAGGCTACAGAGGTGTGGCAAGCTCGCTTCTTTCTGACACCACACACTCTAGAGATGGGATTTATGGCTCTTTGAGGGGAGCCGGATCTTGGTGAGCCGTTCCTTTCAAAGAGCCGTTCAAAAAACTGGCTCATTTGACTGATTTTTAAATTTATTACATTTTAAGAGGCCAGCCTGGTGGTAACTCATTTTATCTTGGAAATAATTACTGGGAGGTATGATGGGGTGAGATTTGGAACAAAACTGTCCTCCTCCTAATTAAGACCGCTGCAGCTGCTCTGCTCTCCGGCAGGGGCAGTCACGTGTTTGTTTTTTTTGTTTTTTTATGCAAAGGCAGCGCACAACTCAGGCGGCGTCGTGCTACATTTGCATATCTAATAAGCACTGTCCAGCTGGACTGCGCTCCTCCCTATGTAACTTCTCTGTCCCACTCAGGGGAGGAGCAAAGGAGGAGCACACAGTGATATTAAAAAAGAAAAAGAAAAAAAAAAAAAGAACGGTTCCCAGCTGCGACTCGGATCCCATTGTTCATGTTAACGAGCCGTTCAATAGAATCGGTTCGTTCGTGAACGTCACAACACTAACACACTCAGATTTTCTTCATTTTCAAACTTGCAGTCATCAACTGGAACTGACTCAGTGAAAAATTAGGTAATTCTTTTGAGACTTCACGCAGCTCCCGCGCGAGCCACGAAAGACTTTTCAAAACTTTTGTCACATGTTTGCTTTTCAAAATCAGTTGGCCTTCGGGGACAAATAAAGTTGAGCTCAGACTTAATAATGTGTAAAACTGGTGGAGTTCCCCTTCACTGAGCGATAACAAGACGTTTTTCCTCAGAGTCAACATCAATAATAACAGAGGAAGCTCCTCAGGCTATTTCAAGACCCTCTGTTGTTGTTATATTTTTTTCCGACTGCGACTGGCTCCTGCAATCCTTTGCGCAACAACAATCCATGAACAGCACACTCAAAAACCAAGACTTATTTAATAAACTGCACATGATGACGTCTCTGATTCAACTACACTGAACGCTTTTCCAGTGGGAACACACTTCACTCTCAAACCCCATGCAGAAATAGTACGTAGCATGAAAATGTGACACAGTTTAAAAAGCGCAAGCCCTCCTGACCACTAGGAGCGCTGGAGGCTGCTGGAGGAGGCTGTCTGTTTTAGCTAAAAATAAACTTGTTGGGCACCTTTGAAACATGGCCGTTATGTTACGCTAAAACCAAACATTTTTCCGATCAAATTACCAATTGCTGCAGCACCTCTATTCACCCAAGTCTGAACACCAAGTCTGCTCTGATTGGTTAGCTCTCACAGGCCTGAGTAGGCACCACCCACAATGTTTCCTCATGGATTTTGCCAAGTGCTGGGGGTGTGGCTGAGGCGGTGACTTTATTGTTGTGGCATCACAACTTCACAAGCTTCACTGGCGGTTTAAAGGCACAGTTTCTGAATATGGATCGCTTACTTTTCTTTGAGAATTGAGCATTTTCCTACTTTCATCCTTCTCTGAGGATAAACTAAAAACCACAATTTTGATATTTACATTATTAATGGGGTAATAATACAAGTTCAGAAACCTTTACTTTTCAAACTATGAACAAAGTAAAACAGTATGAAGTTGTGTTGTCCTTTAAGATCAGTTTGTTTATTCAGTCATGAACATGTAGAGAGTGTGTTTATGTAGTTTGCTCAGGCATAAAAACAACACAAAAAAAATAGTCACTGAAGATCTAAGATTTCCTCCCCAAACTACACAGTGCACCTTTAAATACATTTACATTTTAGGGCATTTAGCAGACGCTTTTGTCCAAAGCAACTTACAGTAATTCATACATACATGTACATTCATACACTGATGGCAGTGGCTGCCATGCACGGTGCCGACCAGCACATCAGGAGCAGTTTGGGGTTCAGTATCTTGCCCAAGGACACTTCCACATGCAAACGAACCAGCGACCTTCTGATAACAAGACACCGGCTCTACCCCTGAGCCACAGTGTGACTGTCTGACCTGCATGTGATTCAGAGGTTGGATTTAATTGAAACTGTGCTGTCTGTGGCGGTTTTTCTGGTATAAAACAATGACATCCGAGCAAAACAAAGCCGTAACTTTGTATTTCCTGCACTGTACGCACGTAGCTGATTTGTGTTTATCGGGGCAGCCTTCGCACGAGTACAAGACAGACGAGCCGCGGCCCTTGTCGTTGCCAAAGATATTTCGATTGGCATATTTTCCGATAAAGAGACATTCCAAAGAGAGTCCCGGCATCGCTACCTCTCATTGTTGTGGAGCTTTGGTATTTGGTACGCTCTGTACTTATTTACACTGCCACACTGGCCTTCCCCTGCCGCTATGACGCTGGTACAAATGTTGATGCTTTTGCCATATGGGAGTTCGATGGTGATGAAGAAAAAACATCGTGATCGCTACACGAATGTTTCTGTGCTTTATTTGAGAGTCAGGCGTAGTAGCTGCGGTTTTCCCCCGCAAAAGTTTCTTAATCAGAAAAACACACCCTTCAGCTAAAAAAGACAGCGGTGCGCACTAACAAGCGCCATAATTATGTTGTTTTCTTTATTATGAATGCAAAAAGGTGGAGAGCACATGGTGTTACTGATTAGGAGGGCAGTGTTACAGTACACTGCTGTGTGTCCCTGACTCCTTACGCACTTTCTCTCCCACACACACGCAGGGTAAGGCAGGATGCTCTTTGTGTGTGTGTGTGTGTTAATTGCAGGATACAGTTTACGGCATTATTGCTGATAGTGAGGAGCCGGCACGTCACACAGAGAGAGAGAGAGAGGAAGAAGTACTGGACGCTGTGTTTTTCGTGTTCATCTCGGGGGGGGAAATGTCGAAACAGATGCAAATAATGTCAAATAAAAAAAAAAAAAAAACACACGGCGAGAACAAACTGTGTGCTCCGTCCGCAGCTGCAGGGTGGAATAATTCCGCTGCTGTTGTTTTTACAGCCTGTAATGAAAATGCATGAGTGAACTCAGGGATCGGGGGTTGATCATTTTCGCCGCTAAAGGGGTAGAATGTGCCAATTAATGCTACAAACATCCGCTGGGGTGATGTAACGGCTCATCACCTGCTTTTATTAAGAATAAAACATGCGAGTGCGCGCGAGTACCAATTTGCAGTTCATTTTTTTTTTTTTTTTCGTTTTTCAAGGGCACTCCTCCAGTCAGAGGGAAAATGAAAGGTGGAGGACGAAGGCACATCGCATCCATTAGGGTCTAGGTTTTTGGGGCAGTTTTACCTCGTGTGGAGTCAAACAGGTCTGACGTTGATCAACAGATCAGGACAGTGCTGCATGCTTAAAAAAGTTTCTGATGTGTCCTCCCTTTTCCCTCTTGGACATTCTGATGCGTGCGTTGCTATGTATAAGGCTGTCCCCAACGCTTTTCAACACAGAGTGCCATAATTTCTTTACTTTGAACCAGGTGCCACATACACATCTGCATTGTACTCGGGATATTTGAGACTTGTGCTGGCTGAAAGCTTCTCTGATGAGCTGCACAATTGATATATCTGAGACTTTTTTTTTTTTTTTTTGCTAATGGTGATGAGTGCTGACTGATGTAGGCAACACTCTGCAATCCATTAGCACCTGCAGTCGAAGCTGAGTGCGGCTGACCTACGACCTGATGTGTACTGTAGCTTTAAAATAGGACTAAGCAACCGCCTACGACATTTGTTACGGTTGATTGGATAATTGATGTGATCAGCATACTGCGAAAACTGCATATGTAATATTACTTGTCTGTAATGTAATTATCTACCCGCACCACATCCAATCTGCCTGTTATAGTGCCTCAAATTTCATATGTTGAAGACTGTTTCATTTCTTTGTCGTCTGAGCGTTTATGTTCCCACCAGTTTAAAACACAAACCGATGCCCCCCAATTAAGTAACTAATCACTTTGCATGTTCGTATTTCAAAAAGAAGTGTCTAAGCTCCAAATGTGGTCTTTCTCCTTTGTTTATCAGTGAACCAAGTTGCAAACAGCCACCTACTGTTTCAGGCTTTGCACATTTTGTGCTCGTTAAAGGTGCACTATGTAGATTTTGGGTGGACATATTAATCAGAATCTTTGACGGCTCTGTTATGCCCAAATAAACAAACTCTCTTTGCTTTCATGACTGAATAAACCGGATTAACAAACTGACCTTAAAGGACAACACAGTTTCATACTGTTTCTACTGGTTTGTTTATATGTGGCGGACCCTGCCACCTTTCTAGCTTGAAACAGTATGTCAGGGACCTTATTTTCCTCTTGGAAGAGTTTGTTTAGTCAGTTACAGAAAAGATAAATATCTCTGAGCTTATATTTTTACGTAATTATTATTGTAAATATGAGAACTTTGACTTTGAATTTCTTCACCCAAACTACACAGTGCCCCTTTAAGTCTATGGAAGCAACTTGACTTCTTATTATTGGCTCTGTTTATCAGCCAGAATTTCACCAATGCCAATAAATAGCCAGTAATGTGCATTTTCTCAACTGTGCCAATAATTTCTCGATACCTATCGTGCATCCCGACTGTTTGGGCCCGCTGATGCTGGTTCCGCAAAAATGCACAATGCAGGGTGCCGAAGGAGCTCATAACCTGGCCGGAGTCTTCAGTGTGTGCTCACTGCATGGGCCTTTTAGACACACATGACGTGGACAGCAGGTGTGGTGCAGGACAGAATTAATGAGAAACAACGTGGAATATATTTTAGTTTTTTTTATTACATTTTCATATTTTGTTTGACTTCTCTGCAAAAATTGACACTGACAATAAATATACATTCACAATTTTTAAAAAAACAAAAAGAGTTCAACAGAACATTCAAGTGTAGCGGCAGAGCCGTTATCGAATCTATGATACGATGTAAACAACATTGTTTTCCCTCCACCTTTGCGCCACCTGATTCCGAGAGTCTCTTTTCTCTCCCCTCCGACATCTCTTCAAGGCATGACGTCAACGACACACGAGTCTCACAAGTTATGAAGCCACGTCACACATCTGGCTCTGAATGACAGGACAAGCACACATTCTCACATGTCTCGTGGGCAATGTTTTAGTTTTGTGTTGTGTTGTGTTTGATTGTTTTTTTGTTGTTGTTGTTTGGCGCTTTGAGCGGACTCGTGTGTCCAGTCAGTGTCCTTTGGAGACGGCGCTGCGTCAGAGCGCAGCGGCGGCGGCGGCGGCGGCTGCCCGGCGTCTCCGCGCCTCCAGAGCGACAGCCGGCCGCACACGTCGCCTCTCAAAGCTGAAGCACTAGGGCTCAGTCTCCTTTTCAAAGAATTGAGTTGAGTTCGCGCCTCGCGGTCTGTTTAGCTGATCACGCATCTCTCTTTGTCTTTGCCCTGACCGCCTCCGATCGCCTTCTCCTTGATGTACATGAGGTCGCTGTGCACGCTGGGTCTCCGGGCGCACGGAGTGACCACGCCGTACGCTTCCCCAATGTCCTTCATCTTCTTGTTTTTCAGGGACTTTCTGTGCAGCATGTCGCAGTACTGCACGGACACTTTCCGGTGGAGGTCGGGGCTCATTTCGTGAGGTAGTTTGGCCAGGGTGAACAGAGTCTGAAACATCTTGTCCACGTTCTCGTTGCGCTTGGCGGAGATCTCGAAGTACGCGCACTTCTCGTCCCCGGCCACCAGCTGCTCGATCTCCTCCTGCTGCACCTCCCGGTAAAACTCTCGGTCGCCCTTGTTCCCGCAGATGACCAGCGGCACGTCGATGTTCTCCTTGATCTTGTTTTTCAGACACGACTTGGTCTCGAAGATCTGCCTCTTGAGCCGCTGCACCTCCTGGAAGGAGTCGCGGTTGTCCAGGCTGAAGACGAGGATGAACACGTCGCCTGGAGAGAGAGAGAGAGAGGGGAGAGAGAGAAGGATGCTTGGTTAGTTTGGACTGCTTTCGATGCATAAAAAGTCCCACATATGCGACCTGTGTGTTTCAACGCTATCATATACTGCTGCACCGTGCAGCCGTGCGCTCAGGGCGCACAGGGCGCACGGTGATCTCACATTTGCACCACTCAAAATGCACTTTCGCAGTTTTATAAATTGCTTTCTGATCAATTTAAACGTGTTTTAAAACATAAAGACACAGATGTGGATAAGTACCTGTCAGTATGGACAGTCTCCTCATGGCGGGGAACGGGTGGTTCCCTGATGTATCCAGTATGTCTAGCTGGTAAACGTCTCCCTTGATGCTGTACAGTTTCCTGTGAAAGTCCTCGATGGTCGGCGTGTACTGGTCTTCGAACCTCCCGTTCAGGAACCGGGACACGATCGCCGTTTTCCCGACTTTGGTGGATCCCAAAATCACCATCCTGTAGCAGTTCTTCGCTGGGATGTCATAATCGCTCTCGGAGGGCGACATTTTCTTGATCATGGTTGTAGTCTGGTTCGTGGACTAAGTGCGAGTGCGTAAAAAAAAGATAGATATCAGCGGAGAAGCCTTTTGTTGCGTTAAGGTGCCGTGGTTCGCTCTGCTGTGCGTTTCTGTCTGAAATCCGAACTGGAGGCGGCTATTTAAGCGCGCGGCGGACTCCTCCCACCGCGGACGTCACAGCTCAGCGAGCAGGAGCCGTGCGCTCCGCTGAGCCCGGGGAAGAGCGGACCAAACTCTCACTGGTGCGTCAGTCTGTCATTTCTAGCGAAGACCTAGATGAGAGGAACGCTGGGAAATTGTGACATACGGACCCTGCGAACAATTAGTGCCCATAACGTGAAGACGAGGGGACAGGGCGACCCGGCGCCGTGCGTAACAGCCAAATTACAAAATTCCACAGTGCAAGTTAATAATTCGCGCTTCTTCCGGCGTTTAACCCGGTTTGGTGCAGTGTGTCGCAAGCCGGGACGGACCTTTGACATTTTCCCCCAAAACATCAACCCTTTAGCGGCGGATGTGAATTGTTGTTCACCGAGCAAATGTGTTACAAAACGGTTCAGCTCCTCATCCTCACTGATGTGTGACGGGTGTTACGTTTGGACAATTGATCCTCGTGTTTACAAAAGCTGAACAGAAATAATACATCGAATAAATAAGCGATGTATCAGCACTGAACACATTTTTGGAGAGCAGAAGTGTGGATAGAAGACTGCAGCCTGGTGCTGAAGTGCACGGATGTATTCATTAACGTATTCATTCACAAACCTCGGCAACAGCTGCGGCCGCTCATTCATGTCACCTGGCAGAAGGAGCCTGCAGCACCTTCCTTACAGCGCGGCTGAGGGCCGAGATGCTGCAGTCACAGGAGCGACCAAAGGGGGGCACTCAGGGTACAGTTTGGTCCAGATGAATCGCATGACTTCCCTATGAAGCCTCACAGGGTGTGTGTGTGTGTGTGTGTGCTTGTTTAGTTGGTTTTCAGTAATGCTTCATCAAAATTAAGCGGACTTTCTGTTTACTTGACAGGAGAAGGCAGTTACCGGGTTAAACTGCAGGCACGAGGACACTGTTTAGTTAACAAAGCTGCTTTAGCGCGGCTCATTGAGCCATGTGTGTGTGTGTGTGTGTGTGATGAAGGGCGTTCTAACTTTGTGGTTCCAGATAATGAAAATGTGACTGATGGAGTTTAATCAAAGCTACAATGAAGGCTAAACCAAGAGAAATGGATATAATGAGTTTTTATTCTCTTTACTCAAACTTGTTTCATGTCACGTTTCGGTACCCATCCATCCCACGATGACTTCACTGAATGTTCCACACACACAGTCTCCGCTCGAGGAAACATCGCGATCAACAGCGCTGCTGATTTGTCGATCCACACTTGACTCTTGAAACGACATGACACATTTTTGTCAGTCATCAGCTTGCAAATCTATGTTTTGTGGTCGGGGGGAAGGGCAAATGCTACGACCCCAGCATGAATTGAACTCCATTCAATTGTGCAAATTGCTCCATCTTTTGAATTCCTGCAGGCCACATGCTCATCAGCGTATTGCCTCGGCCACCCCTCGCTGTTAGACCTGGATACTGCCGCACAATTGGTGGCATTCGCAAGGCGTCGCCGGCTTTTCGCGCACTTTACATTGACAATGCCCACAGGTGGGCAGGTCTGAAGTGGTGGCGGTGCAGACGCGAGATGACAAAAGCTCGTTTTCAGCGCTGTGGGATGCATCCCTGGTGAGAACGGGGGGAAGGGGTTGGGCGTTTGCTAAAAGTGGCAGGGAGTAAAATGGTCGAAACAAGCACAGAACTTTCATTCAGGAGACCGCTGTTTGGGCCAGATGCAAAAGTATTTGGTGAGTTCTAGGAAAGTACTTTAACTATGTAAAGTACATAAGATAATGTTTAATAACAAAAAAAAAATAGCTTGCTTATTTTACTCCAAACCAGATCTTTTTCCACACCTAACCAATTTGTTCTTTTTGCGCCCATTAACCATGTGATGACGAAGGTCCGGTTCGCGCGCCCTCTGGACTCTCCAGTGGTCATGCGTGCCGTTTTGTGAGCCATTAATCTTCCTGTTCAGTCACTGTTCAGGCACAGGGACACGTTGTGCGTCACGACCAGAAAATGATCTACAAATTTAGTCCTGCAAAAGAATCCCCAAACTGAGCTTCAAACGACGCGACACTGTCCTTGCAGCGGCTCGCTTTTGAGTCCAAACTGTGCCGACGGAGCGGACTGAACCACTCTCCGCTCTCCGCTCCTGCTCCCACCAAAGAAAACTCTCCTGTCAAGTGTGACTGGCCCCAGAGCCTTCAAAGCCCGGGATAATCAGTAAGCGTATTGTCCGTGTCGGTGTCGTATCGGGTTAACCAGCTACACAGCGTGCGTCACACGGTCGGTGGACAATAGCGCTCAGTCTTTCTTAACCTCAATATATATTATATATGAGTTTTCTGGGTCCAGATGATCGAGATCTCTGCAGAACCACAGCCACACTGACTCTTTGTGACCCATGACCCGGGCCACCTTCGTGAGTATGATGTTGTTATGAGTCCCGACTCTTTCAAGCAAGTGTGTGTCTTGGGGCGGCCGCAGAGAAAAATAATGTGATCTTGTGTGCCTGAATGGATACTTTCACCAGCGTGCCACCCAGTGTAACCCCCTCGATTAGACACGAGAGCGAGGGCACGCACAGTTCATAAAAACAAAACGAAACAAACAGCACGACGTGGCCGAGGTGTTTATTGCAGGTCAGAAACCAATAGAGGCGTCAACGTTAGGGCAGGCAAAAAAAAAAAAAAGACAAATCGCTGATGGTCTGGACTGGAAATGCATCCGAACAATCCGCTCGCCCTCAAGCTCGTTCGGCCTCTGCAAAAAAATGCGCTGGTGGTCGTGTTTGGCTGTCTGATGGATAATGACCCTGCATGTACTGTAGCACGGCACAAATTGCAGAGGAGAGTGGAAAAACAAATGGTGCCAACCGCGAGCAAATACGACTTCTGCCGGCCAGCTCATAAAAGACAGCAAGAGGTACATATCAGGCACGGAAATGTAGTCTGTGAGGTCAGGCCCTTAATACTGACAAAAGAAAATACAAAAAAAAATCTCCACAGTTTACTCCCGCTTTTAATCTGCTCTCTGTCGGAGAGAGCGAAAAATGCTTCAGTTTCGTCCGCAGTGTTCATTCAGATGCGTTAAAGCTGACAGCGTAGTAGCCACGTCTGAATGCATCACCACTAAGTGCTGGTTTAATGTGTCTCCGATTCTCTACAGAGAGTCTACCTTAACTGAAATAGACTTTGCTGTGCAGATCCAACCAGGAGGCAAATGTGTCACATGTACACACTCTTCAAACACGTGCATGTCAGTCTAGATTTCCGGTGCTGTGTCGACCTGACGTCCGTCTTAAAGCAGTTATTATATCTGTCTTAACATATTTGGGAAATAACCCTATCCACTGTCTTGTAGGAGAGCTAGATGAGACGATCAAGCCCCCCGCCACTGGAAGAAAGGCTACGAAATGTGTCACATCACCTTTGCATTACGTCTAAGTTGAGCTGCCTTGCACGTCAGCTGGGTGACGGTGCGACAGTCGCCAAGCCAGAGGCCGCTGCTCTGGACTGCATTTCGACTATCTGTGAGCGCGACAAACCATTCCACATTTTGACAATTTCCAATTTGCCACGTCGATGGGGACAGAACCGGGTATTTCAAGCCCAAAACGTGATGTTTTTCTAATCCTTACAGAGCACTTTTTGTGGCTAAACCTAACCAAGACCATAATTACAGCATTGTCTCAACATAAAGTGCATACAAAACAAAAAGCGACGTACAGTTTCAACATGTCCTTGGTTTGCAGACATTTTATTTGCCAAAATTTACTGTGGCGATTAGGTTGCTTATTTTGTCACAAACCGTAATAAATACAAACCCTTTAGCCTCAAGGGACCCATTTGTGTATCTGAGGTGGAGTTTTTTTCTCTTCAGGCATATGTAGTACAAGGACAAACGGAATGTGAAGGGACAGGGCACAACAAATCAGAAAATGGAAAGTCGTGAGGGAAACTGTGAGAAAAACACTGAAAGTTGTTCTGCTTGTTATACAAACCAGGCAAAGAAGAAAGTAGCTTGAATGAGGTGCGAGAGACGGATGATCCAGTTTAGAAGAGGCACGAGCCAATTACGTGAGGGATCTTTCAATGCAGACAAACCCTCTTAACAAACATACGTGGAGGCCATCTTCCTCTGACATCACCCAGGCACAGTTGCCAAGTTCGCTTATTATAAGCAACTTTGGGCTTGTTTTTCTGTAAAGTTGCTGATGAATATTGGTAGTCGCGGGTTGCGGGTTGCGGGTTTTTGGGCTTGTTGTTAAAGTGTTCCTCTTCCTATTGTATTGCATGTCATATTGTTTTGAAGTCCTGGAACTAAAACAAAAAAGGATCATAACATATCAAAACAATAATAAATACAATGATATTTCTGGATTCAGGGTGATATTTGTGTGTGTGCAAAGTGTAATAATCTCTTTCTTTTTTTTTTTTTCTTCTTTTTCGCTTGTGGCTTGTTTTGGGCTCGTTTTGATAGGCCCGCTTGCTTGTTTCTCTCGCGATATCTGGCAACACTGCCCCCCAGGCTGCGAAGCTCAAATGATACACTTCTGTGTTCAAGGTTGCAAGTACCGCAGACGTGAGGAATCTGGCAAATCCTCATCATTCCACCGCCTTCAGATTGTTAAGCAATGGACTGTGACAATCCAGAGCGGCGTCGTGCTGTATTTCAAGGTAAAGCAACATATTTGATACCCTTTTAGCCGATAGCTAAAGGGGTATACAGCTGATTACCTGATTTGAATTCTTAACCGCTGAAAACGAAGAACAACTTCATTATTCCACAAAGGCAAGTGCAAGGTGATTTCAGAAAGCACTTTGTATAATCTTGGATAACTAACTAGTCTGCTCCTGTACGCTGCAGCTGGTGTTTTTCTAACACTACCTCTATTGTCGAGGACTGAGACCTGAGTGCACCTGGCTCCAAAGTGAAGGCAGATGATCAAAAAATACTCAGCATAGACAGTTCCTTTTTTTTTTTAGGCTGATATAGGACAAGGACGAACGGAATGTGATGGACAGGGCACAACAATGCCGAAAAACGGAGATTCGTGAAGGAACTGTGAGCAAACATTGAAACTCGTTCTGCTCGTTATAAAAACCAGGAAAAGAAGAAACCAGCTTGAATGAGTTGTGAGAGACAGGTGACCCAGTTTGGAAGAGGCACGAGCCAATTATGTGGCTGTATCGATCAACTCAAAGGAGTCAAGGGTTTAATAAACTATAGATATAAAAATATAGTTCATCTGTGGTACTTAAAGTGGTTGAAATGGATTTGGTAATCTGAGACTAGATTGCAACAATGATACCACTCTCCTGTCCGTGCGTTAGCTGTGCTAGTTATTATAGCTTACCTTAGCATAAATACCAGAAGCAGGGAAAACAGCTCTGGCTCTGTCCGATACCTCCAATACCATTTTTATTTTTTTTTTAACATCAAAATTAGCGTGTACGTAAGGGTTTTTCTAAATGCAGACAAACCCTCTAAAAAATGGACCATAGTCATACGGCGGCCATTTCCCTCTGACGTCACCCTCAGCCCGGGAAGATCAAATGTCGCACTGCTGTGTTCCCGGTTGCAAGTCCCGAAAACGTGAGGAATCTGACAAGTCCTCATCATCCCACCGCCTTCAGATTTTTAAGCAACCGAAGAGACAATGGACTGCGACAATCCAGAGGGACGTCATGCCGTGTTTCAAGGTAAAACAACATATTTGATACCCCTTGAGCCTCCGTTAGGCGACAGCTAACGTTAGCATTCAACCACGGGACAAGATAGGAAAGGAGTAAATTCACTCTAAATTGTCAGCAGAAAATTGTGGGCACATTGATTTAAGGCAAGAAATATAACGCACTTGATATAATCAAAAGGTAGCGTTAGCTAGCAGTTGGTTGAACGCTAATGTTAGGTAAAGGGTTATCAAATATGTTGGCCTGATGTCCCTCCAGATTGTCAATATCCATGTTCTTTTCATCCGCAGATTAATTGGGAAGTGGTGGCATGATAACAATCTGTCCGACTCCCTCGCAAAAGCATTTGAGCTTTCCACATGGCCCTCATGTTAATGTGGTTCATTGCCAGAAGACGAGTTCACCTTCCTGTCTTTTTCCTGTTGTGTTGTCCAGGAAACGATAGAATCAGCATGGTGGTCAATGAGAATGAGATAGTGGTGACTTTTTATATATTCTACTTCAGTCTCTTCAGAATCAACTTAGACAGCGTCTTTGCTCATAAAAACCCCAGCAGCACAGCAGCTCTACTCTACTTCACTGGGTCCTATAATTCCCGTATCTCCTATAAAATCCTCCTCCTCCTCCTCCTCCTTACAAATGCCTCCTTGCCCTTCCACGCCAGTACCTATCAGACCCTCTGCACTCTTATACCAATCCTGAGACCCCCACTTTTTTGAAAATCTACCTTTTCACCAAGGCAAATGGTCTTGCATAATTCTGTTACTCCCAGTTTTGTTTTTGTCTGAGTGTCCTTGTGTCCCTCTCAAGGTGCTGCATAAATGCAATTTATTATTATTTTCAAGAATGTCCAGTACTACCAGTGAGTCAGCCCTTACAGTTATAACAGTTCCACTGTAACTGTTGCGTCTGTCTGGCCCAGACCTTAGGTTGTCCCGGTGATGTTCTTTTCTCTGTTGATTTCCCCTTCTCGTGTCTTCACGAAGAAAAGAAAAATACTTCTACTCCTCTTTTGTACGTCAATGAATGCTGCATTCAATTACTCATGACATGTGATTAATCGAGTATTCTGGATTCACTGAGCGATCTCTCCAAAATCAATCAGGAAGTCAAAGGCTGACTGAGTTTCTCTGGTTTCTATTTTCTGCTCGCCGCAGGAAAAAGATGAGAGGGTTGTCAGAGGCCGCTCGCTGGAATTACTAGTCTTCATGCTCGCTCTGGCATCATTTGACATGATCGGCCAAGTCTGATGCTTAATTTAGGAGGAAAAGTGGGACAAGACAAAAAAGTAGACAGGCGAAGTGCTATTTTGACATTAAAGGCTGGACATTCATTGTCTTCATTCATTTTTAAAATGCTTATGATATTGCTAAATAAGTGTGATATTTGGTTTAGCCACTGTTTCCCCTGCTCCTGTGTTTTCTCTCATCTCAGGTTTCCCGTTTGGCTGATTGATGGGTGGGCCAGCCCCCATTTAAGGGAGAATGGATGAGATGGCACGCTCTTTCTCCAGGCAAAGCATCTTCGCATTCTGTTGTCTTTTGTTTTCCCTTTTTCTAGGATGCAGGCCCGGTAGTCATTTAGTGAAGGGAGAGAAATTCTTGGTCCTACAGCCCAGAGACGTCCCCCATCCTTTTTGGTCTCCATTCTACCATAGTTTTGGTTAATTTTGGGTATACGGTATTTTGCAAACCTATTCTGGGGAATGGGGTCCTGTTTGAATATGTTGCTGTTGTTTTGGTTGTGGCCGTAACAGGTATATTATTTTTGTACTTAGTAGTGGTTACTACACCATATGTCACCCAAAAATTGTTTTTGCATCTTTTGCGTTTTCTTTGTTGGTATTCTGCCTCAGGTACAGTCAAATAAGCCCTCTGTTGAACAGACCTGTACTCAGACCAGACAAAGGAGGTCACAGGCCCAATATGGTTACTAAAGAATTACCGAGGTTTTGGACGAGACCTCAGGACATCTCCAGGTGTGGCTTCCAAAACAGGTACCTTAAAGGAGAACTTCGGTCGATTTAAACATGCAGCTTCATTGCTCAAGCTACCCTTGACTTGCCAGTACCAAAGACGCAAACACATTTGGTCCAGCCACTACAGAGCTCCGTGAACGGAGACTTAGCATTGACAGCTAACAGCATGGGGTCAGAACTTTACACTGTGTTTTAAGCGTCTTAACATGCTCCACATCTCACACCAAAAGTTATGCAACATCAACAGACACCTTAGCACACAGCACTGTAGCGTGTAGGACTCAAAATGAATAAAAAAGTAGTTAAAACAGTGTGTTTGTGCAAGGAGCTACTAACCTGTTTGTTGACATCCGTGTCTTCCGGTAGCTAGACCAAACTAGTCAATCCATCGAGCGTGCACTTACTCCCTCACTGGCGGAGACGGAAACGTAATCCAGCATTTTCGTGTTTATAATGTTCATAATGTACATGTCCATGTTACAGCCTGTCATGAGCCATGAGCCTTACAATAGCCTGTTAAGCCTGTTAAGTGCACACTCGATGGATATGCTAGTTTGGTCTAGCTACCGCAACACACGGATGTCAACAAACAGGTAAGTAGCTCCTTGCACAAACGCACTGTTTTAACTACTTTTTTATTCATTTTGAGTCATACACGCTACAGTGCTGTGTGCTAAGGTGTCTGCTGTTGTTGCATAACATTTGGTGTGAGATGTGGAGCATGTTAAGACGCTTAAAACACAGTGTAAAGTTCTGACCCCATGCTGTTAGCTGTCAATGCTAGGTCTCCGTTCACGGAGCTCTGTAATGGTTGGACCAAATGTGTTTGCATCTTCGGTACTGGCAAGTCAAGGGTAGCTTGAGCAATGAAGCTGCATGTTTAAATCGACCGAAGTTCTCCTTTAAGCTAAAACATGATCTTCTCTAACCATTACCACATGGTTTAGTGCTTAAACCTCATCAGACCATAAGCACAGTGTTGTCACAACATAATATAGGAAATTTGAAGGAACATAAAGAAACATAAAGCTGCAACATAAGTAATAAAGAAGCTTCAACATATCTGTGGTCTGCTCATACATTGCCAGCATAAACTCTGGTGATTGTGTTTGGTGTTGTAGTCGAAGACCGTCAAAGTCCGCCCAAGGAGGAGGATGGAGATGGTGGTTGGGGGAGACTACTTACGTATGTAGAAAGCTTCTCAAGTACAAACGAGCCAAATGTATCATTTCTCAAAGGAGCTGCATTAGCACAGCTTGCCGCAATCAAACACATAAGTAGCACTTTGATCGTTCCCGGCCCACACCTGCCTGTAAGAGGTAGACGTGCAAAAAGTACAGACTTAATTGCATCCATTAGCAGTCTTGATGTCTTGATTCAGGCGGAAAAAAACAGAGACAGCAGTGCTCCAAACCCTGAGTCACTCTTTTATTACATAAAATATTCCACTTACATGGACTACATCACCGGGCAGGTTGGAAATGTTTGCATAGGCACAGTTAAAAGCCGTTACTGGTGTAGTTCGTCTGACATTTGAAACATCAAAAACCTGTAGAACACTGAACTGTGTATTACATGAAATCTGTTCTCACGATAATGGCAGTGTCGAAAGCTAACTATTTAAGTTCCATCACATCTACCCCAGCATTTCATTAAATGTAGTCATCGTATTAGGTTTTTCAAGGAATTATAGCATGAATTAAATGAAATGATATGCTAGCTGTTGCCTTGTGTTTTAACTACTCGCTATTATCTTACCAATACCTCGAAATGGAGCGATTTTAACCATTTTACATCAAGAATAACACAGTGCCTGTAGGTCGAAATACTGCTTGTGTGGACAAAGTAATGCATTTGAAAAGGAACCGCTCTAACACAAGGAATAGTATGGAATGGTATCGACATCTCACAGGTCAATCACATCACTGGGTCATCAATATGACAGGACTTTATCACAGTGGACAGTGAGGCTTGTCAAACAGGTGCCATGTTGAACATCAATTATGACTTCATTCCATGCAGGAGTGTCAGTTGCAGATGGAGATACTGTGCATGGTGACAATGGTGCATCTAAATGGAACAAAGCCACTGATAATGTTATTAGATACCCCTGCATTCTTCCTGCTATGCCAAGACCTTTAACATTTCCTTTAAAACCTCTGCTGGAAATATATACATGTTACCTTTGAATGCTTTAAGTGAGGTGTAAAAAAAACATGTTACATTCATGAACTACGTACTTATTGGATTTCTACTTCTTCTCGTCTTAAGCCAGAGCTCAATCACCAGAACTGGAACAGGCTTTTTCTGGCAAAGTTTGCTGTTTGTATATTGCTCTCGATCTTTGACTCTACCCTGCGCTTAAATGTCCCTCCTGTGGCAGTACCTAACATCAATTTGAAAAGTAGATTGTCTTTAGAATTGAAGCATGAATCATGACATGGGTGGTCAACTATTATTATGAGTGTCGCTCAAGAGAAGTGTGCCATGGTCTTGGGTTTTAGTTTGGTCGATTTGTCTTTTATGTTGAAAGAGACTTTCCTCATGTGCCACTTTCTTTATGTGGCTATGGCCCAGCGTCTTGTTATAAGAAAGCCGCTGGTTTGATTCCCCTGGTCTGCATGGTGAAGTGTCCTTGGTGCTGCTCCTGATGTGCTGGTCAGCACCTTGGATGGCAGCCACCGCCATCAGTGTATGTATGAGTTACTGTATAGTCGCTTTGTATTTGGCGTTTGGGCTTTTGGCTGGATTCAGCTTTCCATTATCAAAGTTCACTTACTGTTTCTTTTTTTTTAAGTAACAGAATAGCATCATTCGGTGTGCAATGTGGCTTGGTAGTCACAGCGGCTGGGAGATAGTGTGTGGTTACCATGGCGAATGTTGCTTGGCTCTATAATTTAACCTAATACAGCCTTAAATGAATAATTAGGCATTATGGTTGGATATGCTCATTTGCTTTCTTGCAAGTAAGACGAGAGGACTGATACCACTCTCATGTCTTAGTGTTAAGTATGGATCTAGTTCCAGGAGGTGATTGACTTAGCTTAGCATAAAGACTGGAAACTGTAATCTTGATGAATGCCATTCTGCCCAGTAGTTCAGTGCAGCATTTGCGGCGGATGGCCGTCAACTTTATGGTGGTTGGATCACCAGCTCCATACCTAACTCACAGACATGACAGTGATATCAACTTTCTCATTTTATCCTCAACGAGAAAGCTATAAGGTGTGTTTCGCAGAACATCGAGCTTGAACTCGAGGAGCAGTAGATAGCATCCTGACTGGAAACAGCGCATACTGGAACGGTTCGTGGTTGATGTTTGAAGCATGTTGCCAAAATCACATTACATAATTGGCTCTCATGTAGCTTCAACATTTGCTGGAAGGGCATAAAACAATGTCAAAAATGGAACACTTGTTGCAGTTTGATTGTTGACGTTGAATCCACACTGGAGGTGAGTTAATGATTGGGGATGATGGTAAGTCTGTCTGTCGTTCAGGCACGTCGTCCACGTGACAGGATGGGAATCCTCAGCCAAACCAGGAGCAGGAAGTGTCTGGGAAGGAGGTGATTATTCATGCTTGCGGTGCTGACTCCTCTCCTGATAGATCAGTCCAGTGAATGGTCTGTAAATACAGCAGAACAAACATATAATGGGACAATAAATCAGAGGCATGAACGCCGTACCACTCTGCGCCTGGAACGCTGTGTGTGTGTGTTGAGCCACGAATAATAGGAAGATGTCTTGTGTCTGCACATATTACTCCACCCTGTTGCACATGAATGCACGCGCAGGTATTACACCACTGACACCCAAATCAACTTTACAGCTGGGCCAGACAAAAACAGCTCCGGTCCTTTTGTGTAATTGTAAGAATATGAAAATAAAAGCCCTGACACATTTGAAGAGTGTGAAGGAGAATGAAGGATGCAGGCAAGCTTTTGTTATATTTTGCGGGAATATTGTATCTTGACAGCTCTGCCAAGCCTGTGGTGTCCCGATCTGAGTGTGTCATCGCAAGTGTGTTCTATCTTTTCAAAACAAATGTCAGCGAATTGGGTGCTACCAACTGGACATTTTTAAAAGTAGTTCATTCACTTTTTTAGCTGGCAAGCTTTTTTATATGCTTCAGCTATTAAGAAACACATTACTTTTCCTAACACTGTCTTTTGCTGCAGCGCCTCTATTCACGCTTCATTTTAGCTCTTCAAGGCCCGCCTCTCGAACAGCCCAGTCTTTTCTGATTGGTCATCTCTCACAGGACTGAGCAGAGACTGCCCACTGTTTTCCTGCAACAAATCCGTTGGTGTCTTTGCAAATACCTTCGAGCTACGAGCATGGCTGGGGGTGGTACCTGTAAAATTGTGACACAACAGCCTTACAGAAGTCCTGACAGTTCGTTTGAAGGAAGAAAATAGCATGGAAATCTCACTTTGTACAGTATGAGACATTTAAAGCTAGACTAAGACTCATTATAGGGGCTCTGGTTTGCAGTTAACACATTTATGTAGAAAGTTTTGTTGATGACAAGGCACTGACCCGAAGTTAATGGAAATAAATATAATTAAGTGATGTCTTATGTCTGTGAAGGAAGTCAAAACTAAGGCATTAAGCTATTAAGTTTCTTCAAGGGTTTTCATACTAGATAGAAAGGGATTAAAAGTCATCATCTGGCACCAGCCTTCACCACTACATCTTATTTTGTATCAATCCAAGCTAAAGAAGCTGAGAGGCATAGTCTGAACTCACTCACTCGCTATCTCCACTCAGTTTGATCTATCCCACTGGTGCCGTCCTGATTTAGATCACTGTATGAGGTAATATTCTGCTCGACACCTTGCTTTCCTCGCCATTTTACTAAATGAGATCATTCAGAATCTAAGCCAGAAGCACAAGACAAATATAGCATAAATCTTTTTCCCAGTCACAGTGTTTGGTAAAATCTAGCACCTGCCTTTCCCCCACCAATCCACAGTTCCGGGCTCAATGACACAATAGTGGATTGACACCGCCGGAAATCGACACAGCGACCTGTGCACCTGTGCTTTTCATTCACAGCATGTGTGAAATCTTCAGAGAAGCATACTTCCAACCTTGCCAAGGATAACCTCCCTCTTGCCTTAAAGTGTAATGTGACTTTTCATTTCATTCACGATTGAGGCCATTCAGGAAACATTAGCCAGACAAAGCTGGCGGGACTTTTTTTTTTTTTCTTCCTGTGAACACTGACTGACTTATGTATGAAGCAGAAACATGGGTGGGAAGATATGAATAAAAACGACAGAATAACCCTCAGGGGCTTGACGAGGTAGGACATGGACAAAGAGGGGTCGTCAGATGTAATGGATTCATATTTGGATTGGTCAACACTAATTATGCTTCTTATTCTGCATTATGGTGACTGCCTGTGATTGCGTATGTATTGGGATAAATGTAGGTCAGTCAGTCGTGACCTAGTCAACCTTACATTTCCTTTTCTCGTGCTGCTACAATCCAGGTTAAACCTCTTGTGAGGTCCTATGTATAGCCATAGTGACAATATGATGTTTTAATTAGCTCACTGTTAAATCATAAGCTGTTACGTGTCATTACTCATGTAACGCAAAGCACAGCGGCACAATTAACATTAACACCTTTACACTTGCTCTGAAGATGAGAGGATGCAACACACACACACCCCCACACACACACACACACACAGTAGGCTTAATGAGCGGGTGCACACAGCACCTGCTTCCACGCAGAGCTCTGCCTCATTTGTGACTAGCTTATGCAGTCATAGCATGTTTGTGTATTTCCGTGTGTATGTGGGTGTGTGTACTCCTGAGTGGTTGTCTGTGCGGACAGATGTCAAGAAGTAGGTCGCTCATAACTGTTTTTTAGGTCTTATCTCGTAAATGCTGTGGACGAGCAGGAGGAGGAGGAGGAGGAGGAGGAGGAGGAGGAGGTGAGGAAGAAAGGGCTCAGCAACAAGGCTTTTGATGAAGGAGAATAAGAAAACAATTGTGTCCATCTCTTCTGATCTTTTTCTTCCTGTGTATCTCAGCTTATCACGCCGCAATATTCTCTAGTGTCTCCTCCTGTGTCCTCCCATTTGGTATGTATGGATTTTGATTTCTTATCTTTTCCTCTGATTTGAACTTTGCTTTTCTGTTGTTTAGCTGTTTTATTTGCTACTTTGTTTTTGGTCCTTGACACATTTTTGTTTTTTTTTGTTGTCCTGGTTTTTGTATAGTTCAGCTTTCGTAATTAAAGCACACCTTTCCCCCCCCCCATTTCCTGCCTCCTGTGTATGGTCTGCTTTTGGGTCCTAAATTATAAACCTCACCCTTACACTTCCAAGACTAAGTATTGTTAAATGTGCGTATTTTCTGAATTCGGTGATATTCTTCAAGCCAGATGTAGCCCACAGGCCGGCAGTATATGACAACTGACACAGGAGTTCCACAGGGAAGGATCTGGGGTCCCCTGCTGTTTTAATTACATCTTAATGATATGGAAACTACTTGTGTTCAAACTTTTAATTATCTAAAGGAATAGATGGGTGGATAACTTTGCACTAACAATACACTCTATATATAAGTATATATACATATAGTGTCATACTATATCCATGACCATCTCATAATCATGTTCCTGATTTATGCGTCCTCACTGCATATTGGACTGCATTCCCTTCATACACAAGTGATTTGCCAAATGTAAGATAAAGAAAGACTTACCCTTCATATCTTATCGCCACCTTGTAAGCCCCAGCTACTATGGCAGTCAGGACGAGACCAACAGGACTGGCACCACTGAAGACAAAGAAGGAGAGGAGAGCGGAAAGAGGTTATACAGTATATTGTGCGTGGCATTCTTAGCAGAGTACCCACTTCAGGTCATCAGTCTCAAACAGAACAAAGACAGCAGTACTTCCGAATTAATTTATATTCACAAAATACCCCAAAATTCCCCATGCATTTAAAATATACAAAAATAAAGTGTGACTTGGATGTGTCTTCCAACAGCTGGACTGTAGCAAATAATTAGCTGCCTGAGTGCCAGAAACAAACAATGAGGGGTAAAACTGAATTTTTTTAAGATATGCTTGTTCAATTATATAGCTGTTGCTATGGTATATCAGAGTCAATATAAAATATAAATCAATAAATCAAATATATTTTAGAGCCTTGAGACCAATTTTTAAAACAAGTTTAAAACATTGTTCATCCTGTAGTTCAACCTTGCAAGGAGAAATAAACCCATACATGACACACTGACCTACATACGCCTGATCGGAAAGTGGCATAGTGACACTTTGTATAACATACACATGCCGAAGCGCAGTGTATGTTATACAAAGTTACTATCTGAAATCAGTAAGGCACCCACTTGTTTGAATGCTCCCCACAAATGATTTAATCTCCACCATACCACCGATTATACCTTACATTATACCTCATTGCCCACCTTGTCATTAAAGCAAAGACAGAAGCATAATGACATCAATCAGAACAACAACAGTGTGGGGCCAGCTACAGCTGAATTGCTGATGAGGCTTATAAAACTGTTTACCATGACCTACTTAGTAGAGCTGGTAAATACGGTTCCTTTTAAGGATTCGAGTCATTATGAGTCACTCACTAAATTGAACCAGGTTGTGCAAGTCACTTGAGTCACCTGAGTCAGTATTGGCTTCTGTTGTACTATGACAGGGATGCGCTTTCCACGCTTACTTGAGGAAGTCTAACCCAGAGACTTCAGTCGCTCGTTGTTACATGCTCCCTGTCTGCTGGCCAGGATGTGTCACCATGGCTGGTGATTGGCTTGCCTGCCAGGTGATAGCGGTCTGGCTGATTGGGAAGATTCAATAAGAGGGGGTAGGGCACTAGGCTCTGGCCTCTCTCTCGCCTTTGTTTTGTTATTCTGATGGGTGCGGTAGTTCAGTTTTCGTGGCTTTATTTCAATTAGGATTAGTTTTTTGTTGGTTTAGGGTAGAGGGTTCACCCCAGTTCCGACGGCCCCGGTGGGTTGGTCTGGGAGTCTGCTCTTCTTTTGTTTATTTTGGCCGGCCCATCAGTTTGTTTGCTTTGTTTGATGATTGAGTTAATAAAAATCACCTAACTTTAAATCATAACTTGTTCTGTCTTATGTTAGACCTCACTTAAAGGGGGTCGTAACACTCGTCTGCTACTCATTCAGAACGTAGCCAGCTGTTTGCGCTATCCCGCTCTGACTCGAGTCGCGAGCTCCGAGTGTGCTGCTGTGTTTCCGGCGCAGGCCTGTGAGTTACGGGCATTTCCGGCATCGCAACTCACGAGCTACGAGTCTGCTGTGTTTCCGGCTCATGCTCGCGAGCTAGTGGGCTACGAGCTTGCTATGAATATGGCTCTGCGTGACGCTATTTATCATTTTAGATTTGATTATAGTATGACTCAAGTGATTCGAGTTAATGATAGTAGAGATTTGCGACTCACAGGTTATTTTAAATACCCGGGTTAAAGATTCACGATTCATACACCTCTACTACTTAGCAGGAAGTAACGGAGGCACATGGATATAGACAGAAGTCTATTCTAGTTTAATTAAGTGCATTTCTGGTCCTTTTTTAAGGCCCGCTGGAGGCTCGGTTGAGGTGGGTCACACACACACACCACGGAAGCCTTGATCACAGTATATTAGGCTGGAAAAAGGAAAACATGACCGGAAACGGGAAAGGAAAATGGAAAATATGAATGATAGGGATGAAATGAAAAGGTAAAGAAGATGCAAATGAACTAAACAAAATGGGATGAGGGATATGAGAGGGAAGCTCTAGCTTTACAAAATACCCCAGGTGTGCGAGATGAAATGTAAATGTTGAGGTATGCTTCTTTTCAGTCTGAAGCACATCTTCTCTGTATGGCTTAGGGCAATGCCATTAGTTTTGCTGGTCACCCGGATCACCATCGTTACAATTCATCCTGTGGGGACTTCAAATATCTGTATCAAATGCAACGTCAGTTCATGAGGCATTTTTCTCAAAACCACATGTCAGGCAAATAGTGATACTGATATTGGGGACAAGTCACGGGGTTGCTCAAGTCACTAGGATTTGGCAAGAATGTCTGTAAGAAAAACAAATCCCTCACTGGAGATCCTTCACTGGACAAGTGAAGACATTGATGTTCCGGTGGACTTAAATTTAAGGTCAGGTGATCACTGAAGTCATTAGGATTCATCCTCTAGGAAACACAAGTCTTTACAGAATTTGACTTTTAGGAGGTATACATTAGATTTGAGTCTGGACTATGTTGCTGCATGACTAAGAAACTGGTCCAGACGTCACTTGTATGAACAGATTCCAAATGGATTTCTTAGTTTTTCATTACTGAGATCCTCTTCAGCCTAGCTTTAAACGCACACTGGTCTTTATGTTGGCCTTGGAATGCAGAGCCATTACTTTTTGCTTTCCTCCCTGGAGAAATGTAAACCAGGTCAGGACATGGGAAGTGATGCATGGTTTGCCCACTACCCTTGACTTTCTCAAAATGTCTTCTTTCAATTCATTTAACTGCTTTTGACCCTTTGAAGATTGCAGGTGTGACAGAAAAAGGGACTGTAGCATGGGCACACACCGGGAGCTTAGAATCAGAAAGGACTTCTTTTTATAGCTGAAGGCAACACATTCTGACACCACACCTGAGCGTCACTACTGTGTTTTGAGACCCCTGGAACATTTTTAGGTATTTCATATTTCACCAGTTTTTATGTTCCACCCCTGTAAGACATTTACAACAGCACTATTGTGTACTTTTCCATAGATTGTATCTATACCTGAGACATTTGACTTTCACATCCCTTTGAGTACAAACTCTACTGTATGTCGATAACAGCAAAGTTGGGAACAAAACTGTTGAGTTTTTCCGCGGTTCTCTCGTGACTTTAGGTTTCTGTGTCAGTTGACTACTTTCAATTCATGGCCATCGTCGACTCTAAAGTTGACACGCAACTCTTGCTTCAGTGAGACACACTGACTGGGACACAGATCTGGCACAATGAATGAGTCACTAGACGTTTTGTGGTAATCGCCATCTGCCCCTGACCCATATAACAAATTGATCAGACCATTGGCGGATTTGCTTGTATCAAAAAAAAAAAAAAGAAGAAATTATCAAAGTAACACAGAGCCTTCCTGAGCTAGAATGGAGTGCCGGTTTTTCTCTTTTCTTTTGTGGCAGATCTGGAGACTTTGGCACGGAAAAGAAGCGGAGAATTTGTGAAAAAATAATTTATGACTCATCGTTTTGCGCAGTTTATTAGACCTATTTCATTTAATGTTGTGGTTAAGGGAGATTTAATGAGCCTCGGAATTATTAATGCTCATCATGGAACAGTAATATTCTATTCGGTGCATCTGTCTAGCTCATGCATGCTGCCAGTGTGTGTTTCCATATTTGCTGTCTGTATAGATATGGCAGCAGACGCTCATAAGTATTTGGATAAGGTCACTGCACAGATGGAGACAAAAACAATTTTATAATAATCAGTCATAGTCAGCTTAATAGTAAATAACTGATTGATTTGGTGTATAAGTCTGTAACACATAAGACTGGGTACAAGTTTCGACATCAGTATAACGTAAGATGATAACATGATCACAAAGAGTCAACTGATTGATTCATTCAAAAAACGACTGCAAGGTCACATTAACAATTAAATTTTTTCAAAAGTAGGTCAGTGTTCGGTAGCTCTCGTTCTCCCACACACAACCGTGGGCAGGTACAAACTCAGTCCCTTTATGTGCTTGTGTGCATTTGTGTCCCCCCCCCCCCCCCCCCCCGAGAGCAGGTCTAGTATCATCTTGATTCGAAAAAACACAAAAAGGCAAAAATGGCTCGGCACTTAACGCACATGCAATCATCCAGCAGCTTGTCAATGAGGAATATTGTGTGTGTGTGTGTGTTTATATGTGTTTACGGTGTGTGTGAAGTACAAAGAGGGTAGGGGTTTGAATACAAGCTATTAACCCAGTTGTAGCGGGGAAACCACTCAGTCTGAAATCGATCACTATGAGCTCATGCAGGATGATAATGAGGATATATATAATGCACATGTCAAGAGCACGGGAACGGCTTGAGTCAGTTTTTTTCAAATCACCTAATAGACCGAGATTGGGTCAGCGGAAATCTGCTTCAGATTGAGCCACCCTCTTCAGACAGTGCAGTCATTTTATTAAATAATCAGTAAAAGTTGGTCTTTTATTGACTCTTTGTGATCATGTTATCATCTTACATAATACTGATGTCGAAATTTGTACCCAATCTTATGTGTTACAGACTTACACACCAGTTCAATAAGTTATTTACTATTAAGCTGACAATGACTGATTAAGCGAGTTATTTTTTTTGTCTCCATCTGTGCAGTGACCTTGTCCAAATACTTAGTTTCAGTGCTGCCAACATATAAGCGTCTGCTGCCAACCTTTAAACAAATGAGGGCTACGGGGAGTCGACTTTCTCTGTGTCTACCGTGTAGGTGGGAGAGGACGGAAGCTTCCAATTTATTATGAGAACACTATAGAATTATTATTCGTGAGAGGGAGAAATCAGAGCAGCTCCAGCTACGGCACGTTCCACAAAGTGAGTCTTAATGACCGAGAAATCCACGCAAATGTTGGCATTTGATTGAACAGCAAGTAAGGGCTGCAATTATTTAACGTATAACTTGGATAAATAGAGAGTGGAGTAATGCAGTTGGATAGATTGTTAAGGGAATGTGGAGGAGAATGATAAAACAGGAGGCGATCCTGGGGCATATGAAAAAAGGGGCAGAAAAAGTACTTCAAAAACAAAAATATTCAAAGTAGGTACATGTAAGAACTTTCGAGAAATAGAGAAAATTCTAATTCACTAGAGCCATTTAAAAACAACAACCAAAGTGCTTTACAAAGAGATTACATACATGAAAACAGGAATAGAATAGATTAAATCACAACACAAATATCATTACATAAAATTAAATAAAATATAAAAGCATAAAGACGAAATGGCTGTTTTCCGACATATGTGTCAGACTGATTTTGAGTAACTTAACTTTTCGTCCATTGCCCTCATCAGGTCAAAATATTAACTAAACTCCCATAAGCATCAGTTGTGCTTTGTATTTCATTGGAAGCATTTACTTATTAGCAAATTTTAGCATGCTAACACGCTAAACTAAGACAGAGACCATTCAAACATTGCACCTTCTGGCATGTCAGTACTGTCATTGTAAGCATTTAGCAACCCGACATTTGGAGGAGATGCTAGCATGGCGGTAGACATTTAGTCTTATGAAGTCAAGACTAACGGTACACAAACAAGCTAAACTTTCAATAGCAACAATAATTATGAGGTTAAATACAACATGCACACGTAAGTATGTGGTTTACACATGCATACAGTAGGGTCAAACAGTCTGAGACCACGACTCAAAATACTTGAATGTAACACATTTTATTTCATTACAAATGATGGTATATGAACAGTTTTAGTGAATCTTTGAAAAAAATCTTATCATTTCACTTAGCCTTTGATGAAATGAGGGCAACCTCAATGGTTTTTCAAGTTTGAATAGTGGTTTGATTGTGGGTTTCATGCAAGCACAAGTGCATGCTGTCATTAAAGCAGAAGGGGGGCATACCAAACACTAAGATATTCAAAGATTCACCCAAATTGTTAATCATTTGTAATGAAACGAATGGTGTTGCATTTGAAACAAATGCAAATGTATGTTGGCTTGTGGACCAAGACTTTACGATCGTACTCTATCCGTTGTAGTAACTCCCCCCAAAATTGAATGTAATAGACGATAACAACATAAAGAAATTGCAGGAAAAAGGGAACGTTTACAACCCCCATTTTCAAGGATGTAGAAATTGGGTCACATCTAATGCAGTATTCCAACAGCTGAAACCTCAAAGGTAAGAGCTGCTTTAACTACTTTGGATTTCAGTGTTGGAGCAACCAGGAGGTCTGTGTCACAAGACCTGAGGGGTCTTGTGATGGGCGTGTGTTGTGTGAGGCTCTTAGGAGCATTGTAGGGACAAAGTAATGGTTTTAATGCATTTCAAAAAGGAAAACAAGCTGAAGCACAGATTCACTGGTGTTATATAGTTCATGTCATATGTTTCTTCTTACAAAACATAGATGCATAATCATACTTCTACCACAGGAGCTTTCCTGTGATCATGGTGTAGCAAATATATGCATGAATACATGCTTTGTCCATGAAGCTGAGGCCCGAGATGCATTTAAATGTTTTATGACCGACCTATCTCTATGCTGTCCTCTAGTTATGTGCACTGGTGTCAACCACATGGTTGACTGGTAAGTGGAGTGATGCAATTTCCCCCAAAGCAGAGGGTGAACTTTTGAAAGTAAGAGCGTTGTTGTTTTGTCTCGCCCAAAGACACTTCCCACACACATAACACATGACAAAATGGTCTGTGATGTAACTTCACCATACTGATAATCACTCTGGTAAACGTATTTGTGCATTTAATCCAGTGCTGTTGCAATCAAAAGCCCATTTTTAATACTGTATGTAGATCATGTAATTGTGTCTTGATGCATGCACAGGAATTGATGCATGCATGTGTGAATGGAATACAAAGTTGTATAGGTGACAGTTCATATAGACCGCTAAAAAAAATTAAACGCTTAAACTTCGCCTGCTTTGGTGCAAATGAAAGTGACAGCTGGTGCAATGGAGAGGCAAAAGATAGAAAACCGACACAAAGGGAATGGTTTTGCATGTGTCAGCCACAGACAATTGCCTTTTCCTTATCCCTATCCTGATCCTTCTCTAGTTTGGTGTTCATCTAGTGTGCTTGCCACTACTGGTAGCATGAGGCGGTACCTGCAGCCCATTCAGGTTGCACATGAAATCCATCTTCTCCAGGATGGTGCATCCATATGTGTTGTAGCAAGAAGGTTTGCTGCGTCCCCCAGCACAGTCTCAAGAGCATGGAGGAGATACCAGGCAATGGGATGGTACATGAGGAAAGCTGGACAGGGCCGCAGATGGGCATCAACCCAGAAGCAGGGTCGGTATTTGCTCCTTTGCACGAGGAGGAACAGGAGGTGCACTGCTAGAGCCCTACAAAATGACCTCCAGCAGGCTACTGGTGTACATGTTTCTGATCAAACTGTCAGAAACAGACTGCATGAGGTGATGGTCTGGAGAGGCATATCCTTGGAGGGTTGCACAGACCTCCACCATGACTGCTGTTAGGTACTAGGAGGAAATCCTAAGAGTGACTGTCAGACCTTCTGCCAGTGCAGTGGGCCCTGGATTCCTCCTGGTGCAGCACAATGCCCAACCAGAGTGTGTATGCAGGTCCTGGATGACTGGCTCTCTCGTCCCCCTGACCTAAATCCATTGGACAACCTATGGTGGACAGCGTATCGATGCATCCGGGTACTCAAAGTACAGCCACAGACTGTCCAGGAGCTCACTGATGCCCTGATCCAGGTCTGGGAGGAGTTCCCCCAGGACATCATCCACGACTCATCAGGAGCAGGCCCAGACATTGTCAGAGGCCTTTCACACACTACTGAGTCTCATTATGAGTTGCTGTGATAAAATTCAAGTTCGCCGGTTGATACATGTTTCTTTTTTTTTGAACAGGGCCCAACATTATCAAAAACTGCCATAACTAGTCAGTGAATCAATTAGCGCTAAATCAGCCAGGACAAGGTTATCTTACAGATTTTCACTTTATTGCTTTCAGTGCTGAAATCAAAACGTCTTAACTCTGAAAGCAACATGTCGGTCATGCCAAAGCAGCAGATTCAGTCCTCCACCCAAGACTAGAAAAGATACATTCAGTCCAAGACACAATAACTGTTATTATGCGGGACAGAAGAGGACAGATTCTTATGAAACAAGATATTGTGTCAGATTTTTTGGTATTGGTATATCATATGGTGATATGGCGATATGGTGTGTTAGTGATGAGCATGTACAGTATTATCTTAACCGGTATCTGTTTCATGAGCTACACAATCTTTATCTGTATCCATACTCTGAGTTGGAGATGCTTAAGCAGGAAGTGGGTTTCATTAGGCCTGTCACGATAACACATTTTGCTGGATGATACATTTTCCCAGAATTTATTGTGATAAACGATAATATTGTCGTTTTGTGACCAGTTTTCAACTAATATAATGATAATGGCATAATAATGCAAGTACACCCTTTGAAAGATCAATAAACATTTATTTCTAAATAAATAAACAAAACAACCAAAAACAATAAATAAAATGGACTCTCAGTCTCTGTTAACATAAAATGCACTTAAATAAAAAAAACACTTACAACCAAAAACAATATATAAAATAGACCCCTTTGCTGATAGGAAAAAAGCACTCAATTAAAAACCACACACAACCGAAGCAATAAATAAAATGGATTATCAGGTCTCTGTGAACAAAACTGCACTTCAATCAATATTAAATATTAGACTCAGACGTAAAGAGTGATACATTCCCTAACAGGCAAAACAGGCAAAACTGCCAATCCATCCAGTATCTATGCCTCCTCCATGCTGCCACGATACCTTGGATCCAAGATGGTGGCCTTTCTCAGAAGGACTTGGATTGCAGGTGAGCTGTTTTTTTCAGTCAGTACCTTGCACGTGTTTCATTTAATACTGGCTGTCAATGCAGTGCATCAAGGCCTGGAGAGAGAAGGTTGTCTTTAATCAGTTCCAGCACAGGCTTAACTGAGGACACTGTGACGTGGAATTATATATTTATTAATTAATTAATTTATGTTATATTATTTTTATATGCCAGTGGATACATACTGAAAGACTACAGTCTCAATTACATTCTACTGGTTATTATATATATATATATATATATATATATATATATATATATATATATATATATATATATATGCTCATGAAAGTACATGCTCATGAAAGTACAGACATCACAGGCTACTATTAAATAAAAATAACAACTCTTTAAATATCAATATTAAATATCAAAATATCAATGAATTAAACATGACTCACCAGTATTAGACTGTGTTGGGCCTCACTCTGTGCCTTCCTCAGGTCTCTCCTCTTAATCCAGCTCAGGTTGAATGTGTTGACCAAACTTTTACAGAGTCCTATGGCACGCACTGTCAGATCTTTGTCTCTGTCAAGACCATGGCAAGATGGAGGTTGTGGCCAAAGCAATTGAGCCATGGCCAGCCAAGATTCTTTATTGCAGCAACAGTGTTAGCACCATTGTCTGTAGTGATGCAGACTAGTTTTTTGCTCATCCAGTCCGCAGTATGCTAAAGAAGACTTCAGGTTTTCCCCAAGGGTGTCAGCAGTATGGTTATGTGGGACAGATCTGGTCTCGAAACACTTGGAGTGCAGGGTCCAGTCAGCAGTTATGTAGTGTATGGTCAAGCTCATATAGGGGGGTCATGTTTGAACTGGAACACATATCTGTTGTGGCAGAGTAAAATGGGATGTCTTTGATCTCCTTCAATATGTCTTCTTTCACGCTGTTGTACAGTTGTGGGATTGCCGTTTGTGATACGTACAATTCGTACTGGCTGTCAGATTTTTGCAGCATTTGTTGAAATGCTGGCTTTTCGACGGTGCTAAATGGCTGCATCTCTTTAGAGATGTACCTGACGACACTCTCTGTGAGTGCACACCATTTTTGCGCTGTCCCGTTTGTATTTTGTTTGCCAACTAAACGCCTCACTGATTGTTGACTGTCGGGAAGACAGAGACGGCCCCTCTTTGGCTTTGGTTGTGATTGTTTTCTCAGCTGGGAAAACTGCATCGGATGATTATACTTGAGGATGCGTGTTTGTTGTGCTGCTGCTTTTAGTTGCTACTGTTTTACAACAAATGCAACATACCAGCTTGTCCAGGTCAAGTGGTTCACCACGGTCATTTGTTTTTAATCTGAAGTGCTCCCTCACTGCAACCGTCGCGTTCGGCTTTGACACCCATTCCATGTTTGCTGTTATTCCTCCAAATCTCAACTAGCGTTATCTCTGGCTTGCTACTCCTCACGGGGCTCTCATGCTGCACTCTGTGTTATGTCAGCTGCAGGGCCCCGCCTCCCCACACAGAGAGAGAGTGATTGACAAGAGGCTTCGTGTGATAGACACGAGGAAAACAAACAAGCATGCAAATGGGATTATCGAGGCCGGCAAAATTATCGAGCTTGTTTTCATTTATCGCACGATTAATTGATTTATTGATTATCGTGACAGGCCTAGGTTTCATTAACTGGAAGTTGTTTATGTTCACAAGTTTGTTCACAAATTCAGAGAACAAGCTTTTAATATGTAATTTTGAATAAATAAACTTCAGTCACCTACAATGAGAATTTGGATGACTGGATATTTGCGTCAGCCGAGTACTCGCTCAAGCTTCAGGTGTCCTGTTGTCTTTTCCTGGTTTTAAAGGCTGCATTACAGTAAAGCAATGTCATTTTCTGAATTTACCACACTGCTCCAACCTTATCAAATACTTGCCTTACCCACTTAGTCATTATATCCAAATTACTGCTGATAATTTAGCAGACGTATCATGCGTAGTTATTTTGTGAAAGTTACCAATAGTGATCCATACTATATTGAGATCTATGGTAAAAAAGAAATATTATGATATGTGATTTCATAACCAACTAAGCACATTTATGAAGCGCTTTTGAGATTTCAAAATATCCTGATACGTATTGTGTGTCATGACATATGGCCTTTAAATATGGTGATATGAATTGTAGTATCTGCAGCTCAAACAAGTCCAGCATACACCAGCATTCAGCCAAGTAAAGGCTTAGTAATAATGCCAACATGCAGATATTTAACAGATGTGTTTACCATTGTCACAATCGTGCAATTGTACTGTTTAAGCATGCCTTGATTGGCTAATTAGTAACACAAATTACAGCTTTGGCTGATGTGAATGTCCATTTCAAAAGGTATTTGGTTATAAACCAAAGTATTATTGATGTTGGTGCTAGATGAATAAACAGTATATGACCAAAATAATTCAGTCTCAGGGAAATGTGAAATTTAATTCATTTGTTAGTTGTTCCAAACTAAGCTGTCAGGAGCATTTATGATATGCACCCTACAAAATACAGTACAGACTGTGGACAAAAGGAGGACTACTTTTGGACCACTGCTCCAATACTGCTCGCATTTGGTAAAACAGTTCTTTTATGGGGTAGAACATATCACACGACATGTAACCACAAACAAAATAATGTCATCATGTAACAGTTTTATCTTCTATCTATAGCGACACGAGTTCATCTCGTGATCATGCATTAGTCTGAGTGCGACTGCTGATGACTGTCAGCTAATCTGTTGTCCGGGTCAGACAGACCTTGAGTGGCTAATGTGTGATTTCTGGCAGAGTGATGGGCTTGTGCAGTTTGTGTATCTGTGTCAAATTTTCCTCTCAGTATGTTCTTCCATTGTAGCTGCACAGAGTGTGGTCTTTTTGTGTCTTTGAGGACAGGTCCTTCAGGATCACAGAGGCACTCTCGGTCAGAGTGAAGCGTGTCCTTCAGGGTTTTCAGGCTTTTCAATCACGACTAAAAACACACCTTAAGTGCAAACTTTACAAACAGAAAAGAAGATTAAACAGGAAAAACATTACCTTAATATCAGGCAGATAAGTGTATAAATATGATTAGGCTTGTTTTATGTTTCCATGGATAAAAAAATCCTAAGGAGAGCTCCTCAATGGTGGTCCTGTTAGAAAGCTCAGGAACATGTGAGCATCTTCACTCGACGATGTTTTGTTAAAGGTCCCATATTGCTGTTTTCATTATGAAGAAGGTCTAGGTGCTGTATAACACTTTGAACGTATCAAAATGCTCAAGCAACAGGGAAATGCATGAAGCCTGTCTCTAGAGATTGGGTCTCTTAATGAGCCATGAGGACTATTGTAGCTGCCCTCAATTGTGGAATCACAAAGTGGGCGATGCCTGTTCAGGCCTGTGAGAGCTGACCAATCAGAGTAGACTGGGCTGTTTCAGAGGGAGGCCTTCACGAGACTGGTGCTAAAAAAAGAACATTCCGAAAAAAAAGGATGAATGGAGGTGCTGCAGCAATGGACAGTATGAGAAAGTGTGTTTTTTTTTACATTAAAGCATGCAAATCTATTCTGGTAGACACAAAATAAAAGTATGAACATGAAAATAAACACAATATGGGAACTTTAAATAAAAGAAAATGTGTTCCTTGTGTTTCATCTGAAAGCTATTGTGGCTTTAAGGATACATGCATTAATCTTATTCAAAAATACCGCTCGGGGTGTTTTCATCATCACCCACCAAAACAAGTTGGTGATCTGGACATTATTGAAGTCTATTCATAGAGCTTCATTATCATTACTGTATTGCCCGAGGGACATCAACAGACAAGGCTGAAGACAGGGAGGAAGACTCTGGACAGCAGAACAGGTTGAGGTTTACATTAGAAGATGGGAGAAAGATGGAGGTTACTGAATGTACAAAAAGTATGAGAGAGAAACAGGGAGGGGAGGTGATGATGAAATGAGGCAATCACTGGTATGATCAGCCAAAGCTCGCAGAGCAGGAGATACGGTGCTGAAGGTAAATTAAGTTCAGAGAGAGAGAGAAAAAAAAAAAAGCGGAGAGAAAACGGGTCAAAATTGGTCACAACAAAGGGACTGTAGAGGCAGTAAGATTAGGAATGGATTCCAGGTAACAACTCTCTGTGAGCAAGAATTGGGGGGGCTAATTGCATTTATTGGCGGCTGGCTCGGTGAGCCTGAAACGCTCGTCTAGCAACAAACAAGGCTCCGAGAGATGTGGTCACAGTTGTCATAGAGACGAGGCACATTTTAAAGTTTATTTTTTATTTTTTGCCACAAACAGCATTTTCCATTCGCAGGTAGCAGCTCATTAACTATGCCTCCTGTGTGCCCTCGCTGCATTTAGAAGCATATGACGTACGTTACCACCTTGGCAGCCAATTCATTTTATTCTATTCATGCCATACCATCTCCTCAAGTAATGGATAATGATGAACCTGGTTAAGAGAAATTGTGTTGCAGACCTTTGCAATGACGTTAAATTCAAATAACACTCTTGTTGACCACAATTACACACACACATACACACACACACACACGCATACTTACATGAGTGCCAGGCCGAGGTAGTTGGCAGTGCTGCCCCAGTACATCGGGTTCTCTACGATGTTGAAGGGAAAGCCTGTCACCTTCTCATCCATCAGAATGCCAAAGTAATCACCTGGGACACACACACACACACACAGAGTGGGTTCATTCTCTAGCAGGTCGAGATGACAGAACTCTGCCTCTGTTTGGCATAAACACTGCAATTCATAACTAATGTCTGACCATTTCTAAACCCCCTTTTTCTGTACAGTGTGACACAAGACGCTGGAGCTTATCCCAGAATGCACTGAGCGATTAGCAGGAGGGCGTAACGGCTGCACATCTTTTCTCCATGCACCAGTTAACAACCAGTTAAGGTGGACACTTCACACCGTTGCCATGGGTTCCCGCTGTGTTTTTCGACCTTGATGTCTCGCTGCAAACTCAGACCAGAGAGATTTCAGTCCACTTGTCACGATACAATCATTTTTCACAAGTTTCTGACAAACAGCGGTCAGACTGACGAGGCACTGTCAGGGAACATGACTCCCGGCTCCACACAGCCTTGTTACTGCAGCGCTGTCTGCCTGCCGCACCGTCACCTGGCTGTTACTGATGTCAACAGTGTTACAGCATTGATATGACCTCATGGGAAAACTCTGGAGTTGAAGTCCGATCACTGCACCAACGCAAAATAGAAACAGAAATGGCGATGACACATGCATTTGTCAGTTTTTCAGGAGAGGGTCGCAAGGTTTTTCGAGTTTCTAGACATGTTGAAACAGTGTCTGTTGCTCATGGATGCAGTTTGAGACTGATGCAAAACGTATTTTATAGTTTTTCGGGATGTTTAGAACAAAGCGTTGGATGTCAAACAAGGTTGTCTGGCTACTTATGCACAGGTGGTTTTTAGCTAATAGAAAATCGGGGGCAGCTGACCTACTGTAGGACAACGCTCACTGTAACCTGAGCACTTACTGTTGTTTGCTATGTAATAAGTTCCCTCTGTATTGTGCCCACACACACACACAGACACACACACACACACACACACACACACTCACACACACATACACACACACACACAACACACACACACACACAGACACAGACAGAGGCTCCCAGTGGGTATGAATGACCTGCTGAATTACACATGTGGTGCTGCTGGCCCCGTTTCTCTGTTGATGTCCAGGTTACATAACAATAATCACTATGTATGATAATTTACGGGTTCCAAGTGGGGCAGGAAAGAAAAAAAGATTATATAAACAAATATGTTTGGTTTTGAACAGAAAACCAGCTTTAATCGGCCTTCGGAACAATATGGTAACCTCATTTTTGACCTCCAAAGAGACTAACGGCGAAACACTCAAAGTTACAAAGCCAAGCAAAACATTTTCCGGTGTGTTCCTGCGTCACTGTTTCATTGTAGTTATGAACATGGCCAGCCTGGATTGAAACCTGTAGGAGTAATGATAACAGAGGTTAGAGAAGTAGGTCTGTGATCAAAGTTTGAATCCTGGGCCATCTGTCTGAAACGTTATCACTCTGCGTGTAATTTGATTGTGTTTAGATCTTTGTTTCTACCCCTGGGCCGTCAGTTGGAATCCTCGGGTCACAGTGACTCAAGGGGCGTCAGACACATTAAATCACAACCCACAGCCAAAGGCTATCACCTCTAGTATGTGTTTGTGAATGTTGTTGGTGAAAGGATGGAAAGGAAACATGGTGAAGGTAGTTTGTGGTGAGACATAAAAATCAAACGTGGTCGAAAGGTCCTAAGACGTGATGGATGAAACTGTATGCTAATGAGCTGGCCAATCTCTATGACAACTTATTACCAATGAAAACATGTGGCACGGCTGAAACTTCTTCAAGTGGAAAGTGCACAAAATACACAGTAAATTGATTTGAAACGCTGGGATTAAAAACAGTTTTTTCTATTTTTTTTTTTCTATCTATTTTTCTATTGTTATTGTAGCAGGGCGGCTTATGAAGGTTGTCCTTGGCCATGAGTTTATTTAAATGAAATGTTTTAATCCCTTTGAGAGCACTGATGTTTTTTGTTTTTTTTCAGTATATTTCTAGCACAGGGTTGATATTTTAGCTGGGCACAGGAGGAAAACTTGCAGTGTCCAAGAAGGAAGGGGTTTGTCCTCTTCTACCGTGACATCCTGAAATATGGATATTTTCTGAGATGGTTTATCTGAACTGTGAAAACCTCACCTGTTTCAATCCTACTGGGCATCCCGATATTTAGATAGAAACATAGATAGTTTATACAGCTATTTGACAGGGAATCCCAGTATGGTATACTAAAGTGACACTGCATTCTTGTAAATTACAGGGCAGCAACTTGTCCTCAACTCTGGCCTAGTCTCTGGTGCTTCTCATCAGTCACAATGTTATCTTTGAAGAAAAAAACATTGTTTACGTTTCTGTCTTTATATGTGCTGCTCCACATGCCGGCAATGTCCTATGAGGCTGGTCTGCTCGATCTGCATAAAAATTAGGCTACACGCACAAACATTCTCTTGCCAACTCGTGCAACCAGCTGACGCTCCCGCTGCCCTCCCCTCTGCCATCACAGCTGGCGATTGGTGAAGACAGAGCGATGGACTGAAGCATTTCAGTACAGTGATAGGCAAAGATGGTGCAGAACTGAGACAGAAAGTCTTGGTCTTGGAGATGACTCACTGAAATGACTGACCTAGAAACTAGAAACCAGAGCTTGCCAACTCGTCATAATGGCGGTGTCACACTCGTCTTGGCTCGAATCGATGCCTACATGTGCTCAGCAATGCAACAACGGAAAACATGTTTGTCAGAGAGACAGATGCAAAGACATTTGCGTGTCACAGAGGCAAGGATAGGACAAATGTTCGCAATCCATAGAGATGAGAGTGGCTACTTGGCAGCAAATTAGTTCACGTGTCTTCATGCACTTGTATGTCCTCGTTAGAATACAGCACGTGTGGGCTTGTCTTTTCCCATTTTTTCCCCAAGAACGAGCGAAACTGTTCTCATGTGGATCAAAATGACTGGTTCCTGTGATAGCCCATCCTACTCACTATGAAGCTTTCTGAGGATTGTACGTTTTCAGTGTCAACCGAGTTGTTTGTACCTACCTAGGAATGTCCCAGTGAATCCCAGAGCCAGGAAGCTGCTGACCACCAGCAGAGTGCCCAGCACAATGAGAGCCACGCCAGTGTAAAAGACATCCGTCCTGTCCATCACCTCCCACCTGGCCTGGGCCTTCATTGCCACCGTCATACTGCAGGGAAAGAAATGAATCAAAATCACCTTTATTCAGCTAATGTATTATACATGCTCCAGTTGTGGTTATTAGTGTACACTGCATTTATGTAAGCATGCAAGAGACCTTAGGGGTGAATTGAAGTGGTAAGGAATAGGAAGAGAGATAAACGTAGCAAAAAGATGGCATAGTCGCCCCTGTTGCTTTGCTCCAGACAATGAACTACTGAATCAAATCAACCATTTTTGAAAAAGAATTGCTTCAAACAAATTTGCAGCTGCAGTTTAAGGTGGAATGTTTTGTGGGACAAATTGTGTCACCTCAAACTACTGGCTTATTTTTCTCTTCATTACAACATTTTAATATATTACTTTACATTATTAATCACATCAAACTGCAATATATAGAAAAAAGTAGTGACACGTTTCAATGAGAGCCATACAGCCATCTAGGTTGCGTTAAATCGACTTTGGACACAAGTCACATATGTCCTCAACTATGTGTTTATTATAATGTGTTAAATATGAACTGTCATTTAATAATATTTGAAGCACTCTATACAGTTGTCTTGGCACTGTTTATTGTTCCCATCTGATGGAGTAGAAACCTCTAAGAAAATCACTAATATGCCCATTTTAAACACTCCCAGACAATCCTTATACCTTCAACTTCTTGTTGCAACCACAACCACGTCCTCCTGTCAACCGTAACACTGACAAACCAGTGTCGGGGATTACGCTTAGCATCCGTGGCCCTAGTTATTGCGATGTGTCCTGCTCTTTTGGAGCTAGTCTGCCCTTATAGGCGGCTCTTTGGCAGATGGACTACGGTGAATCAGCAGCTTAGGCTATCCGTGAAATAAATCACCTTGATTAGCTGTTCTCTCAGTCAGTAAGAGAGGCGGAAACAGAAAGGGAATGCCAGTTTGAGCCTTTTGCGGTATCATCCACGATTTCACCCGTTCAGTGCGTTTTCTCCTTATTTTGTGCCTCCACTTCTTCGCCAGTGCCATTCGCAACTTTTATCAGACATACACTTGATGAGAAGTGGCTTTCTTAGCAATCGTGATGTGAAAAAACGCCGCTCTGTCAGTTAAGATTTGTATATCCGCAGTCCTGGGTCTTTCCGTTTCCCTTTTTAATGACCAATCCAGATCACCGGCGCCTGGTAGCATGGAGAGCTATCTCTCCTCATGCTGGTGCAGAATGTACAAGCTAGTTGGATGTCGCCATAAGTGTTTTTACGATGTGTTCATACCCAGCTTTTTGAGTCGAGACACAGGTGAGGCACTGTTAAGATTCTTCCTTTAATGTTTGTTTGGTGTCTCTGGACCATTACACAATCAGATGGTAGCATGCTAACATTTTCATCATAACAATTACAGATTAAAAATGCTAATAATTAGGAGGTTAGATGTTGCTATGTTCACTGTGATTAGCATGCTACCCTTTGCCTGGGAGATTCAGATACATTCCCATGCGGAGGAGAAAGAGCAAAGAGAAAGAAAACATCACCAGCAAAAAGCTTGTAAGGGATCAAAAAATTGATTTTCCGCTTGTCTCTTGGTAAATGAAAGAAAGGATGGCTGTATTCTTTGAGAAAAGCTGATGACGTCACCAAACTGATGACTGCTGCCTGCTTTGCTTAGCAATGAATGAAATTGCCCCTCTGTGTTGTCTATGTTTCAGCCCATTAACTGCAAGTTGCATTTATGTTACTGCTGACTGTTTTCCAAGGCACACGGTTTATTATTGATAACTTTACATTTGGACAGTTTTGAAGTACAGGACGAACTAAACTTTTTTGACCTGGTGATGGTGCTCAATGGTTGTCAAGACATTTCACTATAAACCAAAACCTCATTATGGCACAAGAGGAACAGTCTAGGGTCCCAAAGTCATTGGAGTTAATGCTCTGAGAAGCATGAATATTTGCAAAACATTTTTTTTTTTTGCGAATCCATCTATGTTGAGATATCGCATTAAATACATTAACACTGTGACTGCTAAAGGAAACACGAGAGGAAAAGTCAGGGGATCAATAAAGTCAGCAGGACTCTTCCTCTGCGGACAATGAACGTCACTACAAAATGTAATGGCAATCCATCCAACAGCTTTCAAGATATTCGAATCTGGATCAAAGTGGTGGAGTGACACAGTGCAAGATGGTACGTTATATGAGAGTATTTCTAAGCGCTTTATCGTAGGCGACTGGCTCTTAGAATCTCCATGACCTGGGTGACTGAGAACCTTCATCAGCGGCATGAGAGCAAGGCTAAAAACTTACGTCAGCGAGGCAGATACTTCATGTGCTAATGACTGGTAAGGGAGGGATAATGTCCCCTCATACAGACAAAAAACGCTTAACATCATGATGTCAACACCGACGTGAAAAGGAAATCAGAATAGACCCCTTGTGTCACTGAACGAGGGCTGGTACTGCAGCTGTTTTAAATATTCAAATTTTGATCTATTTTCAAACCAACCGTGACGCGGCATCAGAGTGCGACAACTAACTGACTCACCATGACAGTAACAGGACAACCGACAGAGCGAATACTTTTAAAATGTTCAAGGCATTCCACATTGATGTAATCTTTAATAATTCAAGAGTGTGGAGTCACATTTTCCCTTTGTCCTTTTTGTCCAGGAGAATTTAATTCATTCTTTTACTCACTCATTCCGTCCACTTTTGTTTTGTAACTTCATCCGAGCCAACGTTAATGGCATTTTTTTTAAATTTGAAGTGTGACACCTGCAACTGGGGTTTAAACTGCAAAAAGACAGCTGCCTCTTCTCTTGCAAACTCTCCCACAGTCTCTTTGAATGCACAGACTGTTTGCGTGAGTACAGGCAGAAAGAGGCCGCTTGTTAGGGAGAGTGCTGTTTTAACCCTCACTGACGTCACACTCAGCGGTCGGCGCTGACAGATGTATTGAGGGTCCTGTGGTCATACAGTAAAAGCATTTAAGTTCTGTATCCACTGTGTTGTCCTTCGATGTTTGAGTGGAGAGTTTTCTGAAAGGTTGAGCGTCTGCTTTTAAAGGTATTGTGATGTCATGGGAGGTAGTATCAAAAGGGGGGGACAAGGAACTACTACCAAGGATCTTCAATTCAACAGGTAGCCTGCGTTTGGAACGGAGCACCTTCATTGAACAGACATTGCATTGTTCGTATTGTGTTTCAGTCATCCATCTGCCTTAAAGTACATGTTACACTCATGCATGCACGCACCCACAGCACTGGCTTTACTGCTACAACACACCACATATTATTTTCTTTTGTTTTTGTTTTTTGTTTTTTTCAGAAAGTGGAAGCAAAAAATAGCACGTCTACTGGCAAGCCACCGCTACTGTATAGAATCCTCTTACACTCTAAAAAGCAATATTCTGTCTGTTGAACATTGTTTATTTCACAAGTAGTTTAATCACAGGTATTTGACTAACAGAGAACCACAATTTAATCACTGAACTGATATCCTTACTCAGTAGTTCATTAGTCTATGGGGAACCTGGACACTGTGACTTATTGATCCCTAACATCTCTTGACCTACTTTTTCATGTTTTTCTCAAATTGTTGCTCTATGAATACAATCTGGTGGTTATTATTCCCTCTTCACTACTCCACTCTAATCACTCAAAGTGGCCTTTCACGCACAGGAATGCTGGCCATACAAACAATGCTGGCTGCATCAGGGATGGAAAAAATGTGAGGAGAGCGAGGGTATGCAGGTTTTTGTTGCTGGGAGACCAATGCCACTACATTGATCGATGTTGCCCGTCCCTTTGTTTAAGTGCATTCCACGTTGTTTGAACCTACTGTGTATGCAACGTTTACAGATAAAAGACATATGAGGAATTTTGGTTTCCTTACCCGCTGGCTTTAGCGTGTAAGAAAGGAAACAGGCAAGACAGACTTGTACCGGTGTTATGATCATGAAAGCCAGAACAAACAAAAAAATCTTCCATCCACAATCTAATGTTTTGCGTCACAGTATCAGGTCGGCCTGTTGTAGCCGAGGTGCACACCTGCAACTCAATGATGAAAACAAACATGCGTTATTAATGTCAGTTTTCCCAAAGCACTGCAACAGGTCAAAGGTAGGCTTGTTCTTTCACTGAAAACACACAGATTTTCCTCAGCACCAGTTCTGCTGTTACGCAAACCGCCTCCAGTAGCAAATCCACAGCTCTACATGGGCTTCCCTTCCTTTGACCAAATTTGGATTTTCTGGATCCAGTTTATGACAAGATGGCAGTGAGAGGAAAATCTCATATCCAGGCTTCTAAATGTCATTTCAGATCCTTAATCCATGCCCCTTGTAGTCTTGCTTCTCACATTCTTTAAACAAACCGTGGAATAAATTGTCCAGAAGACAAAAACGTTGCATCGAAGTGAAGAGAGGATACATCGAGATATAACGGCTGGAAATGCTAAATATTTGTTTTTGGAGTGAAGTGAAGTGAATGCTTCATAATGCAAGAATGTCAGATCATTTTCGTCGCAATCCACCCGTTCAACCTCATGTTGTTGCTCCAAATAGTGTCTCAGTCTCATAAATTGAGATTCATTTATTTGCAAAAAATAATGTCCTGAAATTACACACACTTCAAAAGAATCAGGTTTATTGAACACCATATTTTGGTCACCCAACCTTGGAACGGCAGCCCACCTGATGAGAGTCAGCCAAGTCAGCAAGATATAGTGTTAGCAGTTAACATTTTTGCAAACCACTGATATGTCCAAGGTTGACACTTCTATCAGATTTTGTGCCATGTTCACTTTATATGTAACATTTCCAGCCGTTTATGTGGCAATCAAAACACGTATTTCTGCCAAACCATGATGTTTTCCTAACTCCAACAAAGTGTTTCTTGTGTCGAAACCTAAGTTTAGTGTTTGGACAAGAGAGAAACAGAGAACTCAACCTAAATAAATGTTAAGTTACAACATGACGTGTAACAATTTTACGTCTGAACTGTGGTTTTGCAGAAACATACTTAGCTGACAAAGTACTAAGGTGAATGGGTTGTGAAGGTTTGATGACCAAAACATGGTATTCAGTAAAGCTGAATAATTAAGGTTAAAGAAGTGAAGCTTGAGGGTGCCCTGATAATTCACTTAATTGAGTGTTTGCCTCAGGCACTAAGGTTGAGAATGGAGGTCCAAGGCCACTCTGTGACTTTTGCTTAAGTGAGTGCAAGAAAAATGACATGGAAACTCTGAATTAATTGAATCCTTTTGGAAATGTTCTGCTCAAAAACTTCCTGGCGTTGCAGCTTATAATCGAACACACACTGGTGCATAGGCGGATGCATTTTTGTGTGTGTTTGCGTGTGCGTTAACACACCTGTGTGTGCGATGCTCTATACAAACATGTCTCCGAAATCAAAACTAGGTTTGGAGTTAGAAAGAGAAAACTAGGTTACGGGGTCTGCGCTGTGAGTCTTATGGCGTCCTCCCTTTGTCAAAGGAAGCAGGAAGTGTAATGTGATGTTCCACCAAGTCGGACACAAAGGGCAGCTGCTGGGCTGTCTGTTGAGTAAGGTGCAGGGGATACTGCTGGGATGTGGATTGGAAAAGAGATGGGAAAGGGGGTCTGGGGAAGATGTGCGTAGGGGGTTAGTGGGTACAAGGGACTAAATGCCAGGTGTATTGTTACGTCTGATGATGTATCGACTAAATAGAACAGCTTCTAGAAATGGGACAATAAAGCCACACACCTGTGATCTTTGGACCTTTAAGAATACAACATGGCAGGTCTGATCACAGAGAAAGACAGCCAAAGGAGGAGGAGGAGGAGGAGGAGGAGGAGGAGGAAGAAGAGCATTAAGTATACAAGGGTCAGGGAGAGAAGTGTGGGAGTCAGACAAAGTCCCTTTTAAACTGTGTGGCTTTCACAGCATAGGTCTTATCTTAATAAAAACGTCTCGTAGCAAACTTTATTGCTACACTTGGGTGCTTTGTTCCTTCTGTGAAAAAGTTTAACGTGTGAGAGGTGGGCAGGCCTCACTTCCAAACAGAAGGATTTCACAAGCCGGTGGAGTCAAGGTCTGTTAGTTCTGTCATGGTCAAGTACCCAAACACATACACCCACCGTCCCTTCTGACATTTCAAACCAATACATAGTGGGAATGCAGCGAAAATCTAGATTTACATTGTCGGCTGATGCGGCAGTTTACAACAACCATACTGTCACGTCAATCACAGTTCATGGGTGTTTCTTTACGTTGCGTTCGGACATGAAATGACCTTTATTAGTACTGATGCACTGGGAGGACACAAAATAAAAATGTTATCTCCAACTCATGCAGGATTTTTCTTTCCCTTGGAGAACAGCTTGTTAATTCAGTAATTGAAAAATTAATGATTCTGAGGTGGCACTATTACCTCACTGATGTTATAAATAAAACATTTCTGAGTTTAAAATTTCTTCTCCAAAAATAGATCGTCCCCCTGTGATAAGTAGTCCGAACACAACCCCATCCGAGAATAAAGCATGAAATGATTTCTACCTACTATTTGTCAGCCTGGTTACACATAACATTGGATTTCTAATTATAGGTTTTGGTATATTCGTTATTTAGCTTTTAATACCTTCTCAGCATGAACACAAAAGCAGTGTAAGTGTGACATTTTCACACGTAGTACTTCTAAATGTGTAAATCCCAATCTTCCCATCTCATCTGGCTTCCTGCCAACAGCAGAGAACAGCAAATTAACACTCTGAGTTAATTAAAAAAAAAAATTGACTTGTTAAAGCCTAAGCGCTCCCTTAAGGTTTATCATTCAGAGTCATCAGCGGAGAGTATCACTGCAGTGTACTTGACGGATAAAAATACACAGCCCGTATCCTCGGCATGTCCGTCAAACAGCCTATACATCTGTGTTGGAGCTATGATTAGCCTGTCAGTCTGCGAATTGGCATGTCGGCGTGTGAGTGAGTCCATCAGACCGACAAACAACCAGCACAACAATGAATCCTAGGGGAATTAGTCTGCTGGGCAATCAGTCCATTAGCTGGGATTGGGAGAGCTGAAATAACACACTTCCACAAAAACTCCCCAACTCGCTCGCTCATAGCATACTAGTCCGGCTCACTTGATGTGTTTATTGCTAAAACAGAAGTTATAACTCACGAGGAGTAGCCTCTCAAATCCGTTCCTCTCCTGGATCAGCACATGATGCGTCAGCTCTCAGAAGCAAGGCACTGTTTTTACTTTATTTTTTTTTCTGCTGGAGTTATGCAACGAGTTGACTTCAAAACAGTCATATCTGTTTTCTGATGACATTAAGCAAACATTTTTATCTAAAATACAGCGTTTCTCCTTCTCTTTTTGAAAACTTGCCTCGAGGTTAGAGTTGTGATGACGTCCACTGTTTTGAGTTTCATCATTGTGTGAAATTATTTTTTTAAATGTTTTAATGCCTGAGGAGCTTTTCTTTACAAACAACAAATGGGCCAGGGAGTGATTTGTAAGCTGTAAACATCCGTTTGTAGAGAAGTTATTGTTGGTCGGTGAGAAACCAAATCAACCCTCTGGACATTAAGTCATTTTTGCTCTGTGGGGCAGTCACAATGTCATTTATTGCTCCCTTTCAAATGATAAATCATGCTGGTTGTATTTTATTAGGGCTGCACAGTTTTTCAGAAACAGCCTTAGATTGAATGTTTAATAAAGATGTTTTTTTTCCCCCTTTGTCTGATTTGATCTTCAATTAACAGCTAATCAAACTGCCACTGTGCAGCACCGTAGACAGTGTTACCATCCAGCTACCCTCCTAATCACTATGTGATTGTGAACGATGTGGCCCCTCCCTACATAACAGTGGAGTTTCGATCTACCTCTGTGAATACAGTAAAAATGTGCTTGCCTCCGTGACGGTGCTGTGTATCTATCTGAAAATAAAGGTGGTAATGTGTGCTTGGTGACACATGAAGCACAAATATGTTCCTTCAGTCGGATTTTCTTTTCACGTAATTAAACTGTTTCCTGTCACATTTCATTTGGATTTAATTGCACAGATATGAATACATGCGAGGTGTCAGTTTGAAATACCTTAATGAAAAAATAATGCATGAATACAGCGTGACTCACTCGGAAAATGCTGTTCGGAAAGAATTTAAATGAACAGCCTGTAATAATCAGTGACATATTTTGTACTTGAATATGAAAATGTTAGTTTTGTACCGATTTCCCTTTTTTTTGTTATCAGCTGTCTTTTAGCCGTCTTGTTGTCAGTTCCACATAAAAGAAAATATTATACATAACGATTTCTTAGTGTATGATTAACAAAGGAACAAAATACCATTTACCTTGATCTACTTAGATACTTCCTTTTACATCATCAAAAGTGTATAAAACAGGCAGGAGTGACGTCTGGGGAGCTAAATCTCATTCCACAATCGAGCCTGTCTAGACAGAAGCTCTGAATATAAAGAAAGGGTAAAATAGACTCAAATAGCCCGCAAATTCCCTATAATGTGAATGTGATGTGAATTGTCTCTATGTTTCAGACGGGCGACCTGTCCAGGGTCAACAAGTTCTCACTCCCAACTCATCTTACATGACAGCTTGATCAGTGGCCTTCAAGGGGTGTTATCTAACAATTTCTAGCAATTTGTATGGATTAATCACTTTTTATTGGCCATTTGTAAGGAGATTGTTACGCTGCTGGACTGTTTTCTTTGTGAAGTGCTCGGTCTCGGTGCCTCTCTATGCTCCGCTAACAGAGAGCGATGGTAGCTAAACGTTAGTTTCAGATGGAGTCCGTTGACATGAATTAACTAGCACAGCGCAGAAGTTCCCCAGAGCCCTCTTCAAGCTTTAAACCATGATGCTCCACCTACCCCTCTAGTATTGGTTTCGCACTTAAGGACTCCTCAGTTGATCATTAACAGTGGGATGAGAGGGGAAACATATGTCTGTCATGGGTCGACATTACCTGCAGGAATCCCCCAGCGGCAGGAACGACATGGTAATCTCTTCATTAACAAGATAAAAGCGTCTGATAACCTTAATTGATTATTTCAAACTCCTTACTCGTTTTCCTCAGAGTTTATGACTACGGCTTTTAGTTTTGTTGATTAAATGAGCCACGATATATGTTACAGTACCTTACTGCGTTTATGGAAATGTTAAAAATAACTGAAAGCGGCCTCTGAAATCATTAAATCAGAGTGAATGAACGGCCTGTGTAGGCGCATCTAATTCATCCTTAAAATGGCAGCGACTGCGCTTTTGACTTTAGCTGAGCTTTTTGTTGCTCTATAACACTGTTGCTTTCTGCTGCCTCAAGATAGCAATCCGCCATCAGTGCACTTGACCACACCTGACTTTAAGACAAACATACCCAGGGGCGCGAGTACATTTGCTATTTATACAACATGGGCGCTGGGTGTGAAACGGCTTGGTACAAAAACTAAACTAAAAACTATGCATTACTAAGGCTATGAGTGCAATTGAATGGCAGCTACATGCTACCTGTCTAACTAGCTTTCAAGCTAGCTGTCAGCAACCCGGCTCTGTTCAGCCTGCCCGAGCTTCACCACATTACACCTCTTGGCCAGTTTTTTGGTAAAGCCCGGAGCAAAAGTCGGTCACTGCCAAGATGGTGATGGCCAGAGGCACCACATATAGTGTCCTCAGAAGCCTATGGGTGTTATCGTGGAGACTACATTCGAGTTTTGTACAGTCTTTGAGTACGTCCCAATACGACTAAAAAGGGCCTTTATGTGTAAAATAGTAGGGCTCTGCTTTAATAAGACACAAAGTAGAGGCACATGCAAGCGTGTGCTTTTATACTTGCCAGGAAACCGTGTTACAGGATATTTTTTTAAGAGTTACTTTACTATGATTAAGGCTTAAGGATTGAACTAGCCATTATTCACTTCATTCACATCTTCCGTTCCTCAGAGTGAATAAACTGTAAAGTCACAACTATTTTTAGGATCTGGTGTTGCACTGTGTGTCGATAAATATTCTCCTCAGAAGAGAAAGCTGGCAAGACAATTTATCGCTTCGAGGCAGCTTGTTCCAACCGCGTTGTTGCCTGGTAACAGACATCAGACATCCTTTGGGAGCCTGCTGGCATACTGTATATGTGTGGTTTCGTTGTAGGGTGCTTTGTCACCATTTTGATCTATAGTGGGAGGTGTGGGAGCGTGTATTTCCACTGGGTACTGCATGATAGCAGGCGTAGGGCGACACTGGCACAAACAGAACCGTAGGCACAGATAAGGATGGGAGAAAGGAAGAAAAAGCGGACACAGAGGTGGAGGAATGAAGAAGAAGCACAAGAGTAAGGGATATTTTTTTTTTTTTTAAAGAATGCAAGTTAAAAACAGTGAGTTTTCCTAGAAACTGAACGGACCCATCAAAGGATTATCAACGATGCTCAGTTTGGTAGGAAAAACCAAAGAAAAAAAAAAACAACCTGTATTATTGAGAGAACAGTTATATAAGACAGGCCTTCATTCTGATTCGTAGTCAGTGGGATGGAGTGGGCATAGAATTTGATGGATTTTCTTGACAGCATCTTAAAGGTAGGGGGCGCTGTTCTTTTAGAGCGAATAAAAGCTAAAGCTCTCTCATTTCATGGTCACTGCAGAATACTAATCGCTATGTGTCCAGGGTCCTTTGTCTCTTGATATACTGTAAACTAACACAACAGAAAAAGAACTCAAAGAATGATGTGAGACGGACACCTCTGATGCATATCAAGAGGATATTGAGCTGGGGGACATTGGACCCTAGGAATAGAGAGATTTGGCAGATTGTAAAAGTTAAAAAAGGCTTAATTAAGAAGGTATTATTGAAAGAAATAGCAATTGAAGACAAGATGTATCGAGAATAAACCAGGAAAATAACTGTAAATTACTAGCTAGCTGCAGAAGGTGTGTGCCTCACCTGTGGCTGCGGTACACGTTGAGCAGAATGATGACAAAGCCCAGGCAGTAACAGGCCAGGTAGGGGCTACCAAAGAGCTTGGACAGTCTCCGTGTGCGGTGCTCCCATCTCGCCACCTGACAAAAAACAACAGAAAGGCAGAGCACAGGAGACGTGAGATGATGGTGTGTGTCTCGTTAACATGTGGAGGTGAACGGTCCAGAAAACAACCACCAGAAGCTAAGTTCTGTGTATGTCAGTATACAGATGGATTGATTAATACTGCTCAGTGTTTCCCCTAGGTTTTTTTGCTGGCGGGGTGGTATCCGCGGGATGGGGGGGGGGGCTCGTCCTGCTGAAAATGTTTCACATTGAAAATGTACATTCAGCGACTTTTTACAGTGTTTTACATTGAAAATGTACATTCAGCGACTCCTCAAACCTCAAGGTAATGAATAGGACAATTGAATTTAATTAAAACACAACAGAACAACATTAACAAAACAGAAACATTCAAACACTTCATTAAAGGGCTGGGCTGTGCGGGGCTGTGCGGGGCTGAGCTGGACAGGACAGGTTAGGTAGGGGCTGGGATTTTTTGTGAGTCTGGCAGATCCTACAGAACATTCCTGAATTAAAAAATTATATATATATATATATATATATATATATATATATATATATATATATATTATAATCTATTTAAAAATTTGGCCATCAATACAAGGCCAGCTGACTTGCTATCTTGCAAGGATCATACAAGCTGGCTTACATAACATAATAATAACAGCTGTTTAAAGTTTTGTTCCGATTAATTCGGCGCTACCCAAGCCAGCCGTAGTAAGTAACGCACTTCTGGTCATTTTCACAAAAACAAAACCGTTGTCCTTTAATTATAAAGAAAACCATAAGGAAAGAATTTGCGCTTTTATTTTATAAACTGGAAGCGAACCTCCCCTCGCTATGGCTAACTTGAAACCGCCGTAACTCTGTTTTAAATTCGCTATAGCGCCGGTAACATCAGGTTTTAAAGCTTTTTCGTGTGAGAAAGTAGCCGTTTAGTTCCCCGTTGTGCCGCCAGTTTATCCAAATAACGCTTGTTTGCACATTTGCTCCGACGTGGTGGGAGAAGTCCAGACCAGCTGCACCTGTAGCGTAGCGGCGGAGCAGCCCAGCCCGGGTCTGCTGAGGTGATCTGCGGTCAAAACTTCACCGTCATACCGGTAGAAGAACACGAGCCGATTAATTTACCTGCAGCTTTTTGGAGATTAAACACGGGCTGGATAGCTTCATTCCAGAAGATAAATGTAGGTCTCAGAGATGAAAATAAACATCTGTGGAAGCTACGTTAGCTTATTTGAATGAAAAGTGTAAAATGTAAATAGCATCCGACAGTGTGCAGAGAAATAGACAACAAGCGCGGGTTGGCGCCTAGATTTTCACGTTTTTCAAGGGGGGCGGGGGCCCGCGTTGGCGCCAACAGAATGGTAGGGGAAACACTGCTGCTATCCGCTGGGAAACCTAAAATGAGACACAATGACATGCATGCAAGCATGCCGGAGCTGTCTTGTTGTTTTTTTTTTTACAGTTCTCACCATGCATATCCCACAGGTAAAAGGCGGCAATAGATCTTATGTAAGTGGTGGTCACAGCTGCAGTTGCTCGGATGCACTTTCAAAATAGAAAACATTCAGCTCCTACCGGTTACGCAACTTTAAAAAGCATTTGACCGGTCTGTCTACAAGGTGAACCTGTCCGTCTCTGACTTTACTAACAGAAAGGGCTGTTTGATGGACGGACTGTGGGCTGAGGAAGTGCGTAAATGAAACACAGAAAACGTGTTGCTATGGCAACGTCTGTGTCTTTTTTGCTATGTTCAGGAGAAGAAGGATAGAAACACAAAGGGGAAAAAGGATAAAGATTCGAGGAAATAAACTTTATACGTTGAGAAAATATAGAAATTGAGAGGAGAAAGGAACATGACATCTGGTTTTTGATCTCTACGTGAAAGGCTGAGCATGAACAGACTTATATAAAATGTGTTGGTGTCAGACAGTTTGACTATGAGTCGATGAGCACCCTGTAGAAGTGATTGGGAAGGCGGGAATCACACCTAAGTCTCCCTTCCCATGTTCCCCGGCACCACACATCCACTGTCTTTTCACTGCAGCTGCTGGCAGCTTCTCCCTGATGTCTCTTTCTCTCTTTCCGTGCAAAAAGAAAATGACTGCTATGTAATTAAAGTCCAATCACTTGAGCACTTCTGTGACTCAGACTTGAGTGAACAAGAAGTTGATTATATTAAGGTCTGCCCAGCAGGACAGTAGCACACAGCAAGCCAGAGAGAGAAAGAACAGTACCAACGGAGGGATTAATGGTATGCATTTACCTTCCAGTTGACAAGTTTGTGAATGCAGAGATGAAAAGATGACAAAGCGCATTTCAATGTTGATGCAGTATGAATGTGAGACATCATGTAAGAGCACAAATCATTGGTATTTTGTCAGCCATAACTGGCTCACCTTTCTGTTCTCACTCTTTAAACCAGAATCCAGTGCTCTAGCCAAACAAGATATCAAGCTAACATTAGCTACTGTTATTTGCACTAAAATAAAATTCAGATTTCTGCTGTCGTCTTTGTCTTTTTATTCTACTATCCCAATCTATAAAGATGTCAAGCTAACTTCAATAACTGTTGGCCTTACAGTGAATTTACCTTCTGTTGGCACGTTTTCTCTTGCATTTCGTCTTCAATTCTAACAAGATACTAAGCTAGCACCAACTGATTTTATTTGGACAGCTAACACTAAATTTACCTTTCTGCTGGCACATTTCTCCTAAATCCAGTCTTCAAGTCTAAGATATCGAGCTAGCATTAGCCCTACTGTTATTTAGATGGCTAACACGGAATTGACATCTTATTTGGCGCTTTTTCTTGTGAATGTAGTTACGTAGTCTATCAAGAGAGCAAGCTAACATTAGCTAATCAGCCTATTGGTCTGCTAACATTCATTGAATCTTAACATTAGCATATTTTCAGCTCAAACTATAAACTTTTTAGATTCTTATCTAAAAATTGAAAGAAATTTCAGTCATTGAAGTGTCTCTTATGGGGATGCTGCTTTTGTGTTAGACAGTCTTGTTATTGGAGTGGGCTTGGAGAATAAAGCTTATAATTACATTTTTATTTTGAAAAGAAAAAATAAATTCTATATAAAATGCTGCCCATTCTTTTCTTTTATAAATATTGAAGAAATGTTGTTGAGGATAAAACTATTTATTCAAACTCAGGGTTGGTAGAAGAAAAACAGTAAGGTCATAAATAATGAGGACTATCCGACCAATTCACGCAGCGAGTTAATGGCAGGTGGTCTGTTGATAATATCCCTTTCCTTATTTTCCAAAGCAGGCGTCTCAAGTTTGGATCTGTGTGAAGGTGAACTCTCAATCTGACTATTGTGTTACAGCACATTATTGTGTTTCATCCTAAAATCCGTAATCAGTTAGTAACTGTGATCATTAAATAACTGCTGAGATGCTACAGCACAAGGTAGAGGTTGGACTTTTCTACAGGCTAGCTTCTGTTCGGTGTGTTATTTCTATTTAAGAGGCGTCTTCAAAAAAAAATTATATCCAACCAAAATCCAAATCTAAAAATTAAAAAAACTAACAAACTTTAATTGCGGTATGCTTGTGGACATGTCTCTTCCAAACACATTTCCAAGTACATCAAATTTAAAAAGGCATAGGCTATATCAAAAAAGACATGGCAGCATGGTAGGAGAAGGATGTCATAAGAAGAGGAAGTACATTACATAACCATTCAAGTATCCTTAACAAAAGCACAATTTATTTCCAACTGAAGATACAAATCTATATGAAAGTAAAATAGAGAAAAGGCTTAGAAAGAGATGGAGATTGATTGCACATGGAGAGGAGAAAAAATTGCTTGCTATATAAAATGTATTACTATATGCCAAGAGATGTATTGTGATCACTGACAGTGACGTAGGTGGCTCAGAAGTTGGTTCATGTAATGCTTAGTATTAGTATATGCATAATCCAGCTACCAACAGCAAACAAGTTTTTACACATAACGTTTTCAAATTGACCGAAAACAAAAGAAGGTCGAAATTGCAGGACAAAGTAGTTTTTGCCTTTACTTTTCAAAAAATATAATTTTCCAACAGTCGTTGTCAAGTGTTTGAATAAGAGTCATGTGACGGGTTGGCGGCTAAACATTTAGAATATTATCATGTTTAAAGGAATAGTTTGTGTTTTTTGAAATGGGGTCATATAAAGTACAAATCTATAGTCGGTCCGTTCCTTACCGTAATTGTCGATAAGCACAGCCTCAGTTTGGAGAAGCAGAGAGCCGCTCATGCCCAGACGCTCAGCTTTGTACTGCAGAGAACGGGGTCCAGATGCATTATCTGCGAGTGGCAGAATACGGTGCGAGGCCCAGTTGTGCTAATGCGTGTGCCAAATGTAGTGCCAAAAGAAAGGGCGGTCTGACGGCAATGTAAGAGGTGTGAATTTTCTCTATATAACGTACCTTTGAACTGTTATAGATTTTTTTAGGTGAGCCTTGTTTTAGGTGGTTAAAATTCGCTTTGCATCTGGACCCCGTTCACTGCAGTACAAAGCTGAGTGTCTGGGCTGGAGCGGCTCTCTACTTCTCCAAACCGAGGCTGCGCTGATCGTTGATTACGGTAGGGAACAGATCCACTATAGATATGTACTTTATAGACCTCACTTCAAAAAACCCTAACTATCCCTTTAAACTCATGAAATCAATTATACTATAATAATGTACATTATTATTATTATTATATCATTTTATAATAATAATTTTACACATTTTGACAGTGACCAATATTTAGTACTCAGAAACTAAGACATTCATTATGTTTCTCAATATAATGTGTTTGCTTTAGAAATTGACCAGTTCTTTCCGTTTTAACAACATTTTAACCCTGCAATGTGCTTTTAGCTGCAAAATGTCTTAAAAACCTTTGGCAGCACTTGGCATCATACTGTAATTGCTTTTCTTAATTTTCTCAATAAAAATGATGCACTCGAAGGGAAAACAGTTATCCTACCTGACTGAAACTGATACTCTGAATGACAATTACCTACAGATATATTATTTTTTTTACACAACTTAAGCGTAACTGGTGTTCATGAATAATGCAGGCCTATGTACGGCAAATGGAATCACACTGAAAATAGATTTTTCAAGGAAAGTAAATAGTCCACAGTGACGAAATCATTATGCACAAATGTTATTAAAAATATTAATCAAAATCTTAAAAGTTTGTACAGTCCAATAACTAGAATGTTCATATGAATGTGTCTCTCAAAATAAGAATGGACATTATACAAATAAAAGCTGAAAACTGTTTGAAAAGAAATAATGTCAAACATGCGTCATCTGGGATAATTACTGACATTATGGGGTAAAAGAAAATAACACTCTTTTTCTATCTTGTATAACCAAGCTCAGTTTGAACCTTTGAATAAGGAAGTTGTTTATGCTACCTATAAATCTGCAACCTTGACCTTAAACTTCCAAGTTTGTAAATCTATATTTAATGCACAAATCTGCATAAAATCAACATTATCTTTATGCTTAAATGGTTTACATTAAACACATTTTAAGAGAGGCTTACGAGCCTTTTCCCATTGTTTTGGGATCCTCCGGGATCTTATTGTGTAACATCCTATTCACAATCAGATGAACGCCATATTTTAAAAATTATTTCAATATATCATTGGCAACGGATAATTGATTTAAGTCTCCTTTGCTTTTTAACACTTTTGTTAGCTTTTTTGCATTTCACTGTACTATTTTGTGATTACAATATCAAATTCTTAAAGTTTGTAATACACTCAATACATTTTTATATAATTTGATTAGCAGAAACAAATAGATTCAATGAATCTGTTTTCTATTAATCCACCAAACCAGTACACTTAAGTAGGGACGGGACTGCAGGCCCCCCTGCAGTCATCCAACGTGATTTACAACCCTCAACCGGACGACAGAGTTCACTAAAAATACTCTGATGTTCTGCAGACAGACTACTGATGCTGTTATCAAATCATCAATCAAGCCATGGAAATAACAGAAGGCAGGGAGGGTACAGACAGTGGCGCCGGTTTGGCAGAACTAGCAGCTCTCCAAGACAAATTAAATCAAGGCTTAGGTAACAGGCTCCTCCTGCGCCCCCATCAGCCCACTTAAATCTAGGATAGGGGGTACATCAATGGGCTTGAAGTCAGGACATCCGAGGAGGAGGGACTTCTGATGTACACTGACAGAAGAACATCGAAGCAGCAAAAATGGAAAAAAATAAAGCTAAAAGCACCCTCCAACTCGTCAGACCCTCATACACATTGACAACAGAACCTCAAGTACAATGTATGTATTAATCCTGTCAAAAGAGCGCTTTGGAGCATCTTAAGTTTTGGTTATTTTCAACCCCTCTAAGAAGGAAATCTCCTGGCTACACTGTGATTCTGTTAGCCTGATTGACAGCTTGGTGTTGATACATTATGTCAAAGTACAGCTGTGTTCAGAGGAGGAAGACCTGCACACAGGCGCGAATGCATGCACACGCTTACCCAAGTGTATTAATGTGAGGGTGTGTGCTGTCCTGGAGTAACGAGCAAAGAGAGAACAGGAACATAGATGGATCACATGCACACCTGCGACACCCTGATTAAATCAATTCAGAGAAGAATGATTGAATATTTAAATATCTGGGGATTTATGGACATTTTGTCAACTACAGTGAGGAAAATACTGGGAGCACCTGCTCTGTCAATGAGACAAATTAAATTCAGAAAAACACTCAAAAACCTAGGAACAGAACCATGGACGTTTTAGCCATGCAGTGTAGTTTTACACATGACCATACTGTCTGTCAGTCGCTTGCTCCACCTCTTTAGTCTAGACTGAAAGAATATCAGTTGGATTACAATACAATTTGTGCAGACAATCATGGTCCCCAAAGAATAAAGACATACTGACTGTAGTGATCCTCTGAGTTAGTGATCTTCTAAATTTTCCTCTACTGCTGTAAGCAGGTCTAGGTTTTAGTATGAAAGTTGACACTACATCTATTGGATTGGATCTACGAGATCTACTGGATTGCTATAATATGTGGTGCAACAAGTTGTGTTCCCAGAGGATACACCCTAATTGCTTCGGTGATCTGCTTCCTTTTCCTTCTCATCAAGGACTACCAGAAGGTTGACATGTGCAAGTATTTGATGCTGTTATATCTCATACAGACATTTATGTTCCCCTCCAGAAGTGCCATCACCATATCAAAAATTCAAACAACAATAACAACAATAATGATGAAAAACATAAAAACACAGTTGCCTGCGGCATAAAAGTTGAAACTGAATCAAGTATGAAGAAACTAAACCTGCATCACGCTGCGATGGCAGATGATGTAAGCTGCTCAGACTAGCTGCATGAATCGCCAAAAAACACAATTTTTAACAAGTTTAAACGTAACGCTTTTAAGTTGGGTAAGGAAATTTAAAATTCCTAGCAGATACTTAATTGAAATTAATGGCTGAATATTTGCAGTATATGCTGTGGATCATCATGGTCTTGACATGTGTGTGACCTCTGGGCATGTCATGTCAAACTGTCAACTATCAGCAGCTAACTCTCCGATGTTCATTTAGTGCATGTCTCTACACCCTTTGAAGGAAAACAAATTAAACAATGAAACTCAATGTGGATTTCATTTTACTGGACTGGGAAAATACAAAAATTATGTTATTTATTCACCATTAACCATGTTTTATTGTTGCCCTTGAGACATCTCTTTCATGTGAGTTAAAGCCTAATGAGATGAGACCTCTGTTATGGCTGCATCCATTCTACCTCCAGGCCGAGGTAGGAGGTCTAACTTATTATATCTGCCTGATTATATCATCAACAATGATTCAGCTGAAATGCTTACAGGCTGCGAAAAACTCAAAATAAATACATGCAGACGTCAAGATTATGGAACCAGCTGCTCTCCCTGTATCGTTTGGGTCATCAGACTGACCTGGACTGAATACAAAATACATAAAGGGACAACAGTGTTGAATAGTTTCAAACAGAAAATGAAGGAACTGTAGGAGTAGAAAGTCTTACACAGTGGCTTGTTTTGTCATGGACAGTTTTGTGAGTATTATCAGGTACAGCAACATTTGATTCACACTGTAATTGGGCTTCTTGACACTGATAGGGCGTTATAGTCGCCCTTTGAACCATACGTAACCCCTGGTAACTGTACGGTTCTGCTTTGTGTTCGCACTGCGGTCAACACTATTAAATGTAGTCGGGGCCAGACGACTTCGGTGTAACCAATTTCAATTTGTAACAAAATTAACTGTACTTATCCCCACTGCTTGGTGAAATTTACACTTTTCTGATCTGTTTGTAAGGAAAGGCATATTTAGATTTGGTAACTCGTGAAAGCCTTGAGCCTGATGGGATAGAAAGAGACCACAGCAATATAATGGTAATTTATCGATTGGGCATTATTTGTCTACAAATACACAAGAAATGTGACATGTAACACTAAACACACTGAATTTGTCAGTAACTAGTATCTAAAGTATTAAACAATGTAGTGTGTTGGAACTATAAAGTACAAGAATATGGATGTTTTTCTGTAAAGTTCCCTTAAAATTGTACTTAAGTACAGACTTGAGTCAATTTTAGTCACTGTTCAAATTTTGACATTAAGACTTTTGTTTTAACTGCAAATGTATGTCAGTTTGAAATATCAGTTTCTTTGATTACTGCTAATGGACAATGGTATCAACCCTTAAAAAAAGAAATCAGTTGATCCCTGTTATTGTACTTTTGTATAACTTTTTAAACAAGCTGTGTGCCATAACTAGAACTAGAAATCATAATGCAGATTTGAGTTGTAAAATACTATATTTAATAAATATTAAATAAATATTATATTTTTTCTGTCAATTTTAATAAATTGAAAAAAACTAAACAAAAAAAAACTATCCCAGCATGGCTTTCAATGTGACTCATAGACACACACACGCAAACTTGAGCCTACACTGCGTGAGAACATCTGACGTCAGATCACCGTTGCAACCATTTCCATCCTTTATTCTCAGCAATAAGGGTAATAAATCGAGGGCACCATTTAAGAAAATTATGTAAAATTAATATGTTGTTGTCTTTTTCTTATCTTCAAATTTGCAAGCTCCTATGACTTGAACATTTAGGCAATTTCCCCAAAAACCCGTCTGCCTGACCTGTCAATACGTTTGGGCTGAATTTCAGGGCAGTTTGAAAAAACATCTCTTTGTACTTCATCTTGAGCTCGCAGAAATTCAACGAGCAGAACGGATTCCTGAATATGAATGGCTTCCAATGCCAACCAATGTGACTCATACAACCATACAAGCTTAACCCACACTGCGTAGGTACTTCTGAGGTCAGATCACCGAGGCAATCAACGTAATTGAGTCAAATAAATAAAAACATGAAACAATGCAGAAAATCCTTGGTTGTTCACTGAAATCATGAATATCTATACCGCTTACCTGACTGAACCTAATACATACAGTATGGATACAAATGAATTTTATTAATGACTTTTATTAATCAGATACTGATATCTGTTATTTTCAGTTAAACAGTCTTTTGAGGTCAGGCTGTGTAACACTAAGGGATGTTTTCTATCTGAAGGCAGAAAGACAAAAACACAACACAACAATAAGTCTGCCACTGAGTAATAAAGTACACTTTAACAAGTTCATATGACTGCAGTATTTGAGAACAATTGCCTACGTACACATCTAGCAGATGCAGTGACATCAACATTCTTTTCCACTAACAGCTTTGAACTCAAGAAAAAATATTAGTTGATCTGCAGTACTACAAACCTTATCATTTGTGCAAGAACAGCACAAACGAAAACAGGAAGAAATCTGTAGCTTTTACAGTTTCTGTGGGACTGTCCATCAGTTTTGTTTGCCCATTGCAGTTTCCACAGTTTGTTTGCAATTGTGCCTGTTTGGAAATGGACTGCCTTTATGGAATGCTCTTCTTGTCTACTGAACAATCACAGCCCTTTACAACACATGCCACATTCCCCCATTCACACACGTTCACACACTGATGGCATAGGTTTCCATGCAGGGTGCCAACGTGCGCATCAGGAGCGATATTTCAACACTTCCAACATTGAGATGCTCACTTATTCACACACTGACCCACTTGGGGTTCAGTGTCATGCCCAAGGACATTTGCATGTAGGTATTATGCAGAACCTATGCTGGAACCGACACAAGTGGCCCGCACTGCTGTGAGCATGTGCGCTGGCGTGTCTGTATTGCTGGTAGCAGTGATACAGCGGTACCCTGGTAAACACACAGGCCTCTGTGTGTTGTGCCTTGAGGTTAGGCAGAGTGGAAAGGCTGAGTGTCCATAGGGAGGGCTGCAATTCCATAAAAACCACACTTGAATGCAGGACCTGCTTTTGACAAAGTAGCATTTGTCACACTTAGTAGCCCAGAGACACTCCAGCTGTGAAAAGCTCCAGAGGAGGAGTATAATCCAAGAAGAGCAACAGCTGAAGAGGTCAGTGTGTTTACTGGGGAAACTGTATGAGCATGTCAGGCTTTGGCATATACTATGTGGTAGGCTAAGGTGTAGACATGGGCTACGGCATGGGCTCCGTCATAAGTCATGCATTTATGCAGAGCTTCAACTGTAGGTACTACATAGATTCAAGCACAAATCAAATGTAAGGGTGAGCTATTTGTAGGTCTTTCCTCCAAGAACCAGCCAAGTGTTTGACTGTCAAACTGCTTAGCCTTTTTGTCCCATTGACCCTATTTCAAACATGTGTACCAAATAAAATTGTACATAAGTTCCAATCTAATGTCAACCTAATCAAACTAATACTAAGAAATGTATCCAAAAAGTACTGAAACCATGTGGGAGATAATTTAAAACGGATGCCCATTCATTGCTTTCTCTGGCTCAACAAGCATTTGCAATCATGACTTTTCCTGGCCTTTGCTGTCTAACAGACAACTTCAGCTGCACGTCACTAACCGCCACTATACCAGACGACATGGACAGCATGAGTTGATGAAAACTGTGTTCCCATAGATGTAGGTCACCGGGCAGCACAAACCAGATGAATCAGACCAACTGCATATGCAGGGAGAAGATCAGATGACGTTGAATATGTTGTTTGCTCTATCAGCTTCATCGCCACATACGGGCTGGTTGAGAAGGCATGCACCGGATGGCAACTAACTGCTCAACTGAGGCTGACCTCTGCCTCTGAGGGCACAGTGAGAGGGTAGATTTTGTTTGAGCAATTACTTATCAAAAGCAGAGAAAAAAGGGACAGTGATCAGCATCATCTGACCGCAGACGAAGCCAAAGAATATATACACTTCTGGATCAAGGGTTTCTTTGTCTTTCTAAAACTAAAAACATAGTGGCAGAAGCGAATGGCATGGATAAAGTGAGCTCTATTTTCTTGAACCCTGCACCACAGATTGCAGTCAAGGGCACTCTCATAAGTGCATCAGGGTCATGTGTACCTGTTGCACATAACAGGTGAGGGTGAAAGAGGCGACCACTCACCTTTTCTTGTTTCATCCACTTTAAACACAGGGCTGTGTCTGTCATGACGGACAGTTTGGCCATCGGTATGAAATTCTACGCCAACCATCTCAGAAAATGAAAATCTCAGAGTGCCCCCAAGAATAAAACCAGTCTGTTAGTGCCACATTGCCCATCACCAAGATCTGTGCATTGTTCCTTGAGAAATTAACTAAATTGTTGAAAAGAGCCCTACAGTGGATTGTTTCCGATTCCACGCAGAAACTTTACAGGGGCTATTCTCATCCTCCATCCAAGCCTCCAAGAAATCCCTTCTGAAGTTTTTTGGGGAAATCCTGCTGACGAACGAACCAACTTACCAACCAACAAAAACACAGGTGAAAACTACATTGTCTGAATTGCTATCAAATGCCAATACAATCTGCCCTGGACAGTTGTCATTTCTGCAGACAGATTTCTGTAAAATCAACACCTGTTGTTTCAAAAATCACCATTAATTTGGATTGGCAAATCTACTGCTGTTTCCACAAAAAACTGGGCTGTGGTTAATTAGAGAGCTTGATAGCTGTACTGACAGCTAATAGGCTAAGAGGAGCAGCGTTTGGTGAAAGGCAATAGACCGTATCAAAAGGCTGTAATGATCAGTCATTTATTTGAACACTGAACTGAAACACTTGACGAGCTCAAGGACTAAGATCAGCCAAAATAACTACTACAAATAACTACAAATTAATGTTGTGTTAATTAATGACACTAAATGTTGTCACTTGAGATCTAAAACTAATCCTGGTTCATAAAAAGGATACACACACACACACACACACACACACACACACACACACACCAGCTGAATCAAACCAAACTCTGACACTTTAATGTCCTCAGTTCATAATCATCCTAAATATAACTGCCACCAAGATTGCAGTTCTTGACAAAGACGTGATGCTCCCATGTACGCAACACTTGTGCGTCAGACCATAAAAATAATCTGCTGAATGTTTATTGTTGAATTTCATTTTTGCCGGAGCTGTCATGACAATATGTAAACTAATGAGTTTCATCACAACAAAAATATCTTCATCTTCATTCCTGAGCATGCATGTAGATTTAGTCAGAATCGTTCGTTTCAAGTTGATTATACCGTTAATAGTCATTTCCTATATCATTTTTTGCACCTTCATGCAAGAACTCTAAATGTAGGTAGAGTATTTGAAATATAGAAGAGTATCTGAAGTATTTCGAGGTGGCGTGAGGCTCTTCAGCCTCATTTTCAAAGTTTGCATTTATTTTCTACTTTTCCCAGCATTTAGGGTTTGTAAATAAACAGAGATATTGTAGAGGTAACACTGACATGTCATTGTTCTCTCCTCTTTGTTATCTTTCCATATTCCCTTTTTTTGTGTTTCTTTTTTTTAAATATTATCTTCTCTCCCCTGTCATTTCTCAAGCCAGACTGAATGAAATGACACACGTATTCCTTTTCCCTTTTTCCTTCAGCCTCACTCGATCAAGTCCCTCCATCTGCCTGTCTCAACACTGATGACTCATTCAGACGTTACTGTTCTGGCCCGTGGCTGCATCAGCAACCCCTTCAGGCGCTAGACAAGAACCCTGGGAGATGGTAGCCTTGCATCAGTGAGGCTTTGAATGCACACTTTCGTGTTCGAGTGAGCCAGCGGACAATCTGCCGACTCTTTACACACAATTTCATCGAATGCTGCTTTTCAAGTTGTTTCTGTAATTGCAAATGTTTGGCTTAAGTCTCAGCTGTGATTAGGGCTTGAAAGCAGAGTGAGAAAAATCGATGAGAGATTAGCAACAAGCTCTTAATGCTCTGTAAAGCATTGGTTCCCATCCTTTTTCATCTGACATACGTCCACAGCCCATGCCAGATGAAAATAAGGTTTCCCCTTCACCTACACTACCTGTCATGTTTCATATGTATGTCAACTGGAACTGATTTAACAATATCTGACACAATTCAGCCATGTATCCAGTACTTTTTGTTCACAATTTCAAGCATTTATCCATTACTTCAAGCTTTCTATTCCAACCATTTGTCCATATTTTTTTTACTTTTTCACTATCAATCCAAACCTTCTCTAAAGAACTTTCATCGGTTTCTAACTAGACATTAGAATTGAGTTTCCAACATCTTGCCCAAGCCACTAGGGCTGTACAAGAGAATTCCTTTGAAGGTCCGCAGAGTATGGCTTGCACAGCAATCCTTCCGTTACGGTTGCACAGTTTGGTCCCACATCCTGTTATCTAATGCTTGACATCATGTCCACATGATTCCTGCTGAGATGTCAGCCTAAGGCGTTTAGATAAGACAACAAAGAACAGGGTGACCACTTTCCTCCCAGCGTGTAAGTGTCAGCATGACATCTTAGCCCAAAACCCGATGTCGGAGCAGATTTGACTTTGAAATCGTTCTGAGGATAACTTCAGAGGCTGAGACAGCAACAACTTGCATCCATCCAGAGAAAGGAGACCATTCAATCTGAAAGTGGTATCATCCTCAAACTGTACAGATATAATTTAAGCAAAGACCAACAGTTTCCATCTTATTTTACCTCTCCAGTCACTGAGCGCAAGAATTACTGTACATTCTAGCTGCATTCACAATGATGAGCGACACAAATGAAATGTACCGTAAAAAACACTAAATATCTGCGGCACTAACCTTTCCTTTCAGCGTTTCTTTCACTACATTGCAGTGGGCCTTAGCCTGTCAAGCCCAAGCTGAGCCAGATTTTTTTTTTAAGCACCTGTGGTAACAAGTTAAATGTACCTGATAATGGCCAAAATGTTCCAAAATGTGCCATTCATCACTGAAGGCTTTGTGTCACTGACCGGCACACAGACACAGCAGAGGAAGCAGGAAGGATTTGGTGAACTGGCGGAGTTGCATTACGTAGGTAAGGCAGCAGGTAATCTGGAAGCTTAAAAAAACATCAAAATCGTCAAAACGGAAGGAAAAGATTTTATAATTATTCTGCATTTTTTTTTTTTTTAAGAATTTATATTTGTCAACCTAAAAATGCAATCAATATGAACTTTAAGGCCAGAGTATATGCAATGATAGCACTTTGTTCCTTACAAACGATTTATGAATGGTCAAAAACTCAACAGATGAATATATGTTCGAGTGTGAAACAGTTCATGAGCTTGTTTTTGGGTTGGAACGGTGTCACACATATGCTGGGGCAGGAATTGATTTATTTGAACCTTTTTGAAGGACACAGTAGAGGCCCTCTCTTTGTCTGAGATGAAGGGTGTCATTTTCCAAAACACATTATGAAAGCAGCACAACATCAGCAAGCTTGGTGCTAAGAAGCGTTTCTGCACACAGACAGAGGCTTGTGTAACCAGTTGATAATTCATGGCCACAACGTGTAACCGCTGTGATAAAGACTGAAAAACACATTATCTATAAAAGCAAGATGAAAATGTGAACCCTGATAAACATCTCACAAGGATGACATGCACAATGGACCCAGACTCCGGGTCTGAAATGACTTTACTCTGGTGTTAGATGCTGAGGCTAAAAATATTTACTTATCAGCCTCCCCCACCATTCAGAGAACATCAAACAGCAGGAGCTATATTATATCCTTATAAAAACAAAGGTTGAGAAAACAAAAGAGCTGATCCTGATTTTGGCAACAAGCTGGTGATATGTCAGGTGTGCATCATCAATACCAAAATAATACCTACACTCTAAATAATAGTAATATTTTAATACATCACTTTTAAGAACACACTGTACATTTGCTCAAAAAGTGATCCTTAAGCGAGATACTGAACGCCAAATTGCTCCCGATGAGCCGTTGGCACATTGCACGGCCACTGCCATCCGTGTATTAATGTGTGTGTGAATCTCAGAAGCTTTGTAAAGTGCTCTGAGCGGTCAGCAAAGTTGAAAAGCCGACCAACATAAAACTGCATTGACGGCGCTGACCTGTTGCTGGGCGCAACTGATTACAGTGATTACAACTTCCATTGAAAGGTTCCAGTTGAATGTGTGTGCCATGCCAGAATAGCAAAACTAAATGGCATGCACCATCGTTAATGTTTTTAATTACACCTGAGCTTTACGCTCAGTCGGAACAGTTTGGACATGCCTGGTCAACCGCATAGTGAGATTTTAAAGGAGATTTCGGAAACATCTTCATCACAATTAAGTATTGCCATAAAAATTAGACTTATTAAACTAAATTTGACTCTCTCACTAGCTATATCATATATCATTAGCTATGATACAGCGTTTACTTTCTGTCTTGCTGCTGATTGGTTGACTGAACATACCGCTGCTCTCCCCCAGGCATTGAACACGGTCAGTCTTGACAGCAACAGCCACATGATATAGTAAAACATTCACAGGGAAACTATGGCAACTCCCCTCAATGGAGAGGAAAACAGTCAGTCTGCTCTTTCAGACAAATAAGATCTCCTGATGATCTCAAGATAAAATTTCACTTTTATACTTCTTTGGATGTCCATTGGAGTCCAGTGACTTTATGTGAGTCCCTGCACACCTGTGTGGCTGTGAGGGGCCTTTCAACAGTGTGTTCACACTGAGCACTAGGGCTGGGTATCACCAGGTACCTCGCGATACGATACTATCACGATATTTTGCCCACGATAACGATAATATCACGATACAGCGATTCTGCGATAATCGATATATTGCAAGAAATTTCATCCACGATACATCACGATATCTGTGTCACTGAAGAAATTCAGAATTTATTGACTGCACTGAATCCATTTCACAGGAATTACAAAACATTGTCAATCAATTTCACATGAATGACAGCCAAGTAAACAAGGAGTATATTGCACAGTGTCTCTTCTTAACACACACACTTACTACAACCATCATTAAATATCTATATGTGTGGGTTTCAGAGCTACTTAAACCATTTTTTTTTTATTCTATTTGGTTGTATACCTATGTTTGAATAAAGATAAAGCTGTCCTCCGAAGAGGGGTGGTGGTGGGCCAAAAAAAAAATATATATATATTTTTTTTTTTTACATTTTTAAATATCGATATTTGGCACCAGTGTATCGATAACGTACCTCAAGACGAAATATCGCGATATATCGTAGTATCGATATTTTGGCACACCCCTACTAAGCACTACACTAATGTTAGATGCTGTGCAATTTTAGTCATGTACACGAGGCAGGAGACTCAAATGCGTCACTAGAAAATATTTCAAACTGAAGCACCGCTCCCATGACTTTACGTCTCCATTACTTAAATGTTATGTTATGTTATGTAAACTCATACAGGGGAGAGGGACTAGAAACTAGAGCAAAATGACAGATCGGAAATGAGTTGGCACAGAAACACACAAAGCATCAATACACGCGATACAGACACAAACAAAGAGAGACACAGTGATGATGTACTTTGTGCCGAGCTACAATTATGAAATAGCAGCCATGTGAAGGAATAATAGATCACTGACGATGCCATACACTGAGATGCATCGTGAGGCCAGTGAAGATTCACACCTCTGGTATCTACAGTATTTGTGGCCATGTAGGATTATTAATGGCAATATGACACTCAAGAGACAGAGAGCTGTTTTGGTAGATTCCACTGAGACACAGACGTAGGTAACATGTAATCCAACAGATAAGAGATTCAGTTGCTTGGTAATGGAGGTAGTAGTTTTGTTGACAGTATCATACAGTGCACGTTTGCTTATCTAAAGTACACAATGCTACCGTATAGGTGTTATTGAATGTATTTGTATTTCAAGTTTGTTTTAAGTTTCATGTCTTATCACAACATAATTTTTGGTGAAATTATAGTAGTGAGTGTTTGTTTAAGCAAAAAAAACAACAACAACGGCATGACACAAATTAAATATGTTTTCTGTTGACCATTTTTATTGCCACTCAAAAGGCTCTAAGGTTCAATACCCAGCCCTCATGATAAACTGTCATTACGTTGCCAATTTGTCTCGGGTCAGACTTTACGTTCCTCCTGTGGATCGGAGGATGTTCGCTCAGGGTGAGGTCCAGCCTGACACATGCCTCGATTAGTAAACAGACACTCTGGAAGAAATTTGGTTGTAATCATATTCCAGACTTGCAAAACTGTCATTTTTAATATTTACACGGCCTCTTACTTTGGCCAGTTACCAAGGACGTAGAGGGGGAATGATGACGAACATGTGGGAAGGAAGATACCTGGGGATCACAGGGGAGTGGCAGGCGGGTACATGAAGGCCTCTTCATACAGGAAAGAGAGAAAATTACAACTGTGTGATTCACCATCCCTCGCTGTGACAAAACCAATTGTGGGTGAGAGCAGCGGGACGAAGTGAACAGGAGAAAAACAGCAGGGGGCAAGGAGACAGAAATGGTGCAGAGGTAAAGGAAATGAAGAGGCAGAGAAGAGGAGGTGCACAGGGTCCTACTTGTGACAGGACAACTGTTTTAAGTATATGACACACTTGTAAAAGCAGATATCGACCTGGGTAATGTGTCTGAGCTGAAAGAGTAAAGTACAAATCCCTATAAATCTCTATATACAAAACTATAACCAACATTTTTTTTTTTAAGACAGGAAGTGATATCTGCGTGCCCACTTGGATCAGCAGGGTGTCACACGCTCTCCTTGTGTGAACTGACAGGAAGTGAAGCGCTCTGAAAGTTAAGACATAGGCACACCATGCATGATACCTATGGAATCAGGTTTTGTGCATTTGGACAACCACAAAGTCCCAATGACTGCGTAGAAATCAGTTAGATATTTCAGTTACGTTACAAATGGCAGGTTCAGTCTCTCGGGCAATGATTGCACAGAAAAAAGGTCAAGACAGTTTCATGCAATCTGTCCTGGCTGGGTGGGTGGGTCACGTTCAGGACTATCTCGCAGTAGAGCGGGTTTCGTATCCTGTTTGGAACACGTTATTACACTGTTCTCTTCTTATTTTGACACTAATCTAACTTGGTATTTACCATGTTTTTTTGTTTTTTTTTCATTTTTCTGATCCAATTTGGTTAGGTTTAGGAAGGAACAATACTTGGTTAGGTTAAGGACAACATGGTATGGGTTAGGGCTGCACAAAAAATCGTTAAAAAATCGCGACCTCGATTCACACATACACGTGATCTCATTTCTACACACAGTGATTCTGAAGCATTTTATATCTCGAGCTGAATCACAAACAAATGCTCCTATTTTCCTCCCGGATTATTTTTTAAGCGCCTCCAAATGCAGCACTGCCGCTGCCTCCTCCCTCAACCTGTGGTAAAGCATCTTTACAACACGTGATTCAGTGGAGGAAGCCCGCCTGCAGTTGAGTGTTTGGAAGGAGTGAGTGAGAAGCTGTTTTTAGACGGGGCAGCAAGCCGCCAATCTGCGCATCCTTTTGGCGGCTAGGTCGCGGTTTTAGACAGGGGGCAGCAAGTTGGGGGTCTGTTTTGGTCCGCCGATTTGCCGCCTCGGAGGGTACACTTATTTCCGCCTCGCCTGCTAGATGAGCAACTGGACAGCCGCTGAAATCCGGGAGATGTTAGCGTCTCTCTAGCTGTATGGTTGTGTTAGCTTGTTGTTGTAGCGACAAGCTAGGAACGGTCGCTATTTTCAAATTAAAAGCCCCCCGCTAAGAACCCAGTTCTAAACTCCAATGGGGTGCAATGTAAAGCTCTTATTTTGAAGACAAATTCGTCGTCAACTGTTCACAGCCCAACTTTGAGCTTCACGTCACGTCACATGTTTACGCCTTCCTCTGAGGTGGCTTTTGGAAAAGGAGGAGTATTATGCCTCCGTTTTAGAAAGCCGATCACAGCAGCTATCACATATCACCTAGCTTAAGATACGGCCCCTGTACAAAATGAGGTATTAAAGGATGCCCTAATTTTTTTTTTTTACTTTTGTAAAAATCATTTCTCATCCAATGATAGAACTTGGTACAAAACAAAAAAAACATTGCTTTGGCAGAGGCATAGTAGTATGCCTCTGCCATTCTACAATGTTTTTTTTGTTTTGTTCAAGTTCATCAGTGCAATAAACATTTTGTGAAAGAAAATCGTGCCAGAGAATCGTGATCTCAATTATAAGCAAAAAAATCGTGATTCACATTTTTTCCAGAATCGTGCAGCCCTAGTATGGGTTCAAATTCACCCTTTCACAACCTTGGAAAGTATAACGTCTCCCATGTGTGATTTTTTATTTTATCTTGAGTCACATTCCATAAAAAAAAAAAAAAAAGTGTGGTCGGCTTCAGTGATGGTCCTGGAGCAACTTTACAGAGATAACACTCAATTTCCAAAAACTCTCACCACAAATGCACAACTGCACAATCATATTCAAAAACTTAAAGCTTCCATGTCAAAACCAAACTCTCAACTCTAAACGATGTAATCTGACATCAACAACATAATTTGCCTTCAAACATTACACAAAAGCCATAAGATACACATACACTACAAACTAGATATATGCAGGTACACAGATTTTGCTGCATATTGAATCTGTTAGCGAACCCTCCTTCTCTACTTTCAGGTGTTTATGGATTCATTGTGCCACATGCCCTTTCGACTATCTATCCTGAGATTGGTGCGTGAACAATTTTGACTCTCACTGCCTCCACCTGTGTTACTTGAGTTGCAGCTGTGATGACTTGAGTTACTGATACTGAATGCCTGTGCTTTCTAACTGAGCACACGGCGCAGGCAGTGATAAATGAAGAGATTTGGGTGTCGAGTCTTTCACCATGTATGAAAACAGGGGAAGCAAGTGTTTATAGTTGTGGGAATATGTTGGTCTTTTGGTCGATAATGTGTTGGTTTAGAGTGTTCAGTGACACGTTCCAGTCTCACAAGTGTGGAGGCAACTGAGAAAAACCCACTGCGGCGACGTTCCAGGAACAACTCCAACACAACACTCATCAGAATCCCCTCTTACTGAAAATGAATTTACCTGCAAGACAATCTCCCCCGTTTGAAAAAGACCATAATGCTTGGGCAGCCATTGCCACACAGTAATCGAAACCTGGAGGTATACAGTGAAGATGTTAGGCGCTGAATTTGTACTGTCAGAGGTATGAATAAGAAGGAATACGATGGAACACTCGCACAAAAAAACCCAAAACAAAACAAGCAATCAGCTTTCCGCACAACTCATTAGCGCCACATTTAGTAGGGGGATATGACATCATCGGCACCTGATGACACCCCCTGCAATCAGAGCACAGGTGTAATTAGTATCAGCAGGCAGAGAGGTTTGCGTGCTGGAGTGTAATGGGGGCTCAGCGCTGTGCCAGCTGACTGACAGGCTCTCCGTGTGACATCTGTGCTTTTCTGAGGCTTTCAGAGACGTAACTCTCGTCTGCAGGGGGGAAAAACACACAGACAGACGACTTTCTCCACTGGCAAATGGAAATTAATTTTGCTCTGGTCAGTCTCATACTAACAGTTAAAATATAAAATGAAGGGAAGACTCAAAGTGGCCAAAAAGATGAGTCATGATATAGGCCACACTCATGCACACACACACACACACACACACAGACACACACAGACATTTCAAAGCCCACGCAGAGGTTGCTGAGGCTGTAGCCTGCAGAGATCCTATCGCTCCCGAGTCTGAATGTCGACCGGTGCCTGACAGCAGGATCGGCTCCGTTCCACAACCAGGTCAATGTGTCACAGACTCTCCGTGGCACACTGACCTGCTGGCCCCCACTGAGTCCAGATTACAGCACCTGTTGATTCATCTAATTCTATTTTCCGGCTGTCGCAGCGTGTCCATTGATTCAACCGAACCAAACGAAAGAGAAGGCACCTCTTGACTTATTTGCCTCAGAACACAATTAAAGTTTGATTTCAGTGTTTTCTGATAAATTCAGACATTTGACATTTTTCCTAAAGCATAGGTTAAGCAAACAGGTTTCATTAACTGTTTGTGTTTGTGTGTGTGTGTGTGTGTGTGTGTGTGAGACCAGTGTTTCATGGCACTGTGAAAAGATAAAAGGATAAGCAGTGTCAGCGGGGAGGTGGTACATTATGATCTGTGTCCACATGCACATACGCACGCACACACACACACACACACACACACAAGGAACAGGCCTTGCTGCGTCTCTGTTCCAGTAGGAACACTGTGTTCGGTGCAATGTAAAGTATAGGTCTACCTCCATTACCAAAGAGCTGGTGAGGAGTCCCTCTCTTTTGTCCTGTGACAGTACATATAGTACATGTGCGTTAATAGCACATAAGTAGGATATTAACCATGAGGAGAGCAATCAGTTGTTTTTTTGAGAGGTCACACCACATGCAGACTCACAGCATTCAACAACATGTCTCCCTCGGACCAGTACATCCGGGTGACACGCGTAACAAGAGGCCTTTTGTATTAAAGGCAATGAAAAACAAGTACATTGTTTGCATTTACCTGACACACATTTCCCTTAAATAACAGTTTCGGGTTTGGCATGTGGGGTTGGTGATATGCAAATGAGGCCACTAAGAAGACAGAGTTGTTTTTCTTATTGGCAAGTATGACATTTATGTAGATCAAGTTCATTTTAATAAAAAAAATATATACCAGATACTGGTATTTGAAAGATGCAGTTTTTGTGTTGTAGAGTGCTGTACTGATTACTAAAACAACTTGCTATATGGAAAGGTAGTTTAGGATTATCTGACTGCTTGTGTTAACTAATGAAAAAAAGTAGCCATGTGCATAGGAAAGAAAATACTGAGATGCATTCAGGACTGTTGTGCATTTGAGTTACTGATGATTTAATCATAACACGAGGTCACTGATGATTCACTGAAGGACTGCTGTTCTTAGCAAGTTATTCATATGATTCTACTTCAGTGTGACCCCAGCCTCTGAAGCTGTGTGGTGAAGTGAACCGTCTTTCCAGAGTAAGAAATGTCCTGGATGTGACCACATACAAGTGCAGCCTCTTCACAGAACTGCATGCTGTACATGTTGTACCGCAGGTTAATCATTGGGACAGACTGATGGGTCATTTCATACCGCAAAGCAGTACACAAGGAGCACTAATAACAGGAGCACCTCTCACTGCTGCCTGCACGTATTGTAAAAAGAAAAAAAAAAATCAATCAAGCTTTCTCCTCGCTCACCATTCTTGAGGAGGAGTGGGAATGGAGGGGTAGTGTGTGGGTGGAAAAAACATGACTGAAGGAGTTATTGTCATGAGTGATTCTTCTGACCAATTATTTTTCAGACCGCTGAATTGATATTTTTGTCTAAGATTAAAAAAAAGAAAAAAAAAACATGTACATGCTGACCCCAATTTCAATGAGAACGCTTAAAGCCTCAGACATTCATGTGAAAAATACGTCAAATGACTGCAATTAATTTGAAGGTGTGGCTCTGAGTGACAAACTTGCCATACAGAGATTTACACGACTCGGGTCATGAGAGCGTTTTAGTGTCTCATTGTTTTGTTTCCACAGCCCGCAATGTTTGTTTCAGCAGGCAGCTTTTGGTGAAAAGCTTTTAGTGACCCAGTGCACACTACCTGCACAGCACAAAAAGGCAGGAAAAGTTAGCAACCACCTGGTTAACATAGCGTAGCATTTTGCTTGAGATCAAGACATTTCCCAAAGGAGTTGGTAGACAACAAGTCATAGCTGAAAGAGGATGAATATTGGACTTACATGCGCAAGGTACCATAGACACAATTTGAAAATGAATGTTGAAGCTGCTTTGTGTCTGTCCGACGGTGAAATTAGCAAATCTCAGTTGACACGTTTACCATATAAACTTAAAAGTTGATAATGTGCTAGTGTATTTTTGCAGCCCCTAAGTCCCACCACTCTCATCAGCCTCATTCTCAGACTAAGTGGCTATATGTTTTTTGCCTAAGGCTCTGATAAACAACGTTTACACTACCTGGTGAGAAGAGTGAAAGATTCAACAGTTAAAGAGGCTTGATCAATTAATCGACTAAAACTTTGAGATTAGTTGTCAGCTATTATATTAATCACCAACTATTTTGATAATTGATTAATTCTTTGTGGACAAAACAAGACATTTGAGTATCTCATCTTGGCCATTTTTCACCACTTTCTGACATATTACAGAACAAACAACTAATCGATGAATCAAATAAACAGAACAAAATTTAAACAATCATTAGTTGCAGCCCTGCTTTTCATTCAAATTGAACCTTTTTGCACTCATCAACGTCAGCACGAGCTTGCTAAACCTCCAGCACTTTCAGAAGCAAGGTGCCAGCACAGCACAAGCAGCGCATACACAGCCATGTAACAAGGCAAAAGCATGACCTGCTGCAAATGATTGAATAAAACGTATTTTGCCAATACCTTTCATCAAAATGTTGGCACCAGAAATGAACATGTTCTTTGGACCAGGTGTACAGAGACAAATACACAAGTTAGGGCCCAAATGAGACGTACATCAGCAGTTGATTGAGCCCATGTGATAGACATACGAACAGAAATATGAGAAATGGCGGGATGGAAGGGAGACATCCATCATATGTGTCTGGTTTCTTTCTCTACCTTGTTAAAGACTGCAGAATAATCCAAGGTTGTCTTACCTAAGTAAGTTCCATCAGTCCAAATGCTGTTTGCTTTAATAACCCTCATTACAACCACTTACTGCCTATCTTCCAAACGCAACAGGCACAAAAAGCCAATTAAGGATAATGTGCAAGGCCTGACACCTGACTATTAACTGCACATAACTGACTTCTCTTTCGCGTGGAGAGAGCGGCTGTGTGATGAGCTGGGCTGTGCAGGTGTGATGGCAGACTGTGTCAATGGTCGACTCAGTTACCACTAAAGGTTGGTTAAATGACATGGTGAAAATGAAACGCATACACCTGCTGAGGCAGTGAAGCTAATTTAGGAAATGGCAAGTAAATTACACCAATTTTAGACAATAATCGTACAGCCAGCCAATTGTATTTACTCTAGACGAGGTCATTATAACATGTGGTTAACGTCCTTTACTTAATGGCAGCGTTATGTAACACTCCTTGCATCTTTTTAAGTGTCGGCATGGTTCAGTCAGTAAACCTCATTACTGAGGAAGGTGAAACTTGAAATTCACAACTACAGTCTGCAGAGCGCTGGATAGTGGAAGCACATCTGATTGAAAACTAAAAAGAACCTTGTCTTTGTGAAAAGGGACGCTCCATGACCACCTCTCTTACAGTGCACTTCAATCAACACAGGCAAAGCAAATAATGGGGTGATACAAAGTAGTAAAATTATGAAATGTATTATCTGCTAGATGTTATTCAGAATCAGTCTTGCAGGGTTTGAGACTAAAGGACTCCTGCTGTCCCGGGGATGATATCAAATGTGTTGAACAGAGATGTTCTCTGGAACACAAGGTTTTTTTCAATGTGTAGGTGATGATTTCCCCATGATAAAGCATTATTGTGAAGAACAAATGTGTTTTGAAGTCACAGGAGAGAGCTAGTTAGCTGTTAGCAGCCGTCGAGCAGCAGAGTCCTGTGCTGGGCAGCGGAGTACTGCGGCGTGTTTAGCTAACGGAGAGCTAATGTAGCTGAACAAAAAGCAGGACTGGGAGTGTCTGCTCAGAAGAACATGTAGCATTTAACAGTGAAGTGCAGTTTAATATGACAGCACAGCAAGTTCATTTCTTCTTCTTGTTTTATTGCTTCTTTCAGTGTTTAATGGCGATTGGCAAAATTATTCCTGCTACTCTTAAGTAGCACAATTTATTGGAAGGTACTATACTGTAAACATGTTGGACGGTTGGTAATTACAGTGTGTGCACACCAGTAGGTTGCTTGCCTACTTTATGGAGGGTTTAATCTAACAACAAATTAACAGAATTAAATGTACCAAAGTACTTAAAGGGACAGTGTGTAACGATTTAAGTAATTTATTAACTCAAATCAACGTCTTCGTTCATAAGTAAGTCCTCATTGGTGTACAATTACCTCTGCCAACACTATGACTTATCCTCCTGAGCGAAGAATTACCCTAACCTTACCCTAATATCTGAATATACATAGCACGGGCAAGCTCTATGGAGGCCGCCATGTCTTTCCGGTTTTAAAAAAACTATGGACTGCCGAGAGGGACACAAAGCACTACGTGGTACTACGTAGTAAGGCTAAACGCGTTTTTGCTCAGAGCCAGCTTGACTGCGGAACTGAGAGGGAGCTTTTTAGTTATAACCTCTAGTTTTATTGCCTTAATAACTAACTACATCTTTACCTCATTACTTGAATCAGTAGAAATACTCGACGCTGTTGGGAAAGAGTCCATATTTTGAAAATGAGTTTCTTGTCCGTCAGGGCCACCGTAGCTTCCGGAACGTCTCCAACGTCTTCAGAGCGGGAGGGGTGAGCAAAGGAGTGTTGCAATGTAGAACCTCACAGCTAGATGGCGCTAAATACTTGATATATTACACACTGTCCCTTTAAACTAAACCCAGTTTGGAGGTAAAAGTACCTTATTCGTAATACCTTTAAATACTTGATTCTCAGCCTTCATCTATCCACCAGGTGCACCAACCATTCACTGAGAGTCAGTCGTGCAGCAAACTCCCACCAATTATGCCGTTCTGTGCACCTGGCCAAGCTATAAGCACCGCTGCCAGGGATTCTGAACATTTCTGGAGTTGACAAACAATGACTCATTGATCAACTTGTCACGGTAAGCGCTGATTACGCAAAGCCAAGAACAATAACAGCTTTGCTATTGTTTTTGGCCGCCGACAAAAACAAACCAAAAAAAAACATTCTCAATTAAACTTTATATTTGATAACTGCATAATCAGACTGCTTTCTCAACAAGCCAAGAAGTCTACAAAAAATCCAGCACCAAAGTTGGTAAAAAAAAAAAAAGAGTGAAGACACACCGAGGCCTCGCTTATCTTACATAAGGGTGGGGCGTCAGTCGTAAACGTACTCGGAAATCAACACTACCCATCTGCAAGATGGAATATGCCCACGAACGTTGGGGCTAGTGTGGGGATGTGACAGGGTCAAGGGTCAGTAAGCATGCCAGCCGCAGCAGGGACGAAAATGGCGGGAAGTTTTGAAATGAAGCCAAGGTGTGCCATCTAGTGGTATCCTCCAGTTCTACACACAAAGTATATAGGTAACAATGTGAACAACTACGTTCAGGAGCCGGAGCTGGTCGTCTACACAAACACATGATTGAAAAAAAGCAAGTATATCTACGACCTAAGCTGGCTTTTCACCTTCAAAACAATACAATTATGTACAAAGTTGACTGTACGCAATTAAAATCCAATCAAGTTTCTGGACAATTTTTACTTTCAGCAACCCTAGGCAGCTATTTATGCTCCAAAACTCAATGAGCTCACCTGACAAAGTTTGTATCAAGTATACGAGAGACTGTATATAGTTATTTAGTGGCTACAATATCTGAAGTATTATCTGCAGTCAGTCTTACCACATTCCAGAAGAGAGGGTTGAAAATGATGGCGATCACAGCGATACAAAAGTTGGAGTCATGAAAGTTGATGTGTTTTAGGAGTTCTTCCATCCATTTCAGGTCCATCTGGGAGAAACAGCCAGGTGAAAATGGACCATGAGGAGAAAAACAAACATAACGTACTTTCAAAACACAAATTATTCCAAAGATGCATCCTTTTAAATGTAGCTTGCTACGTATGGAAAATGTGTTAAAAGTCATCAGAGGTCTGCACACATTTTAACTGCAAAAGAAAATGCTTGTTAATGTTTTTTTTTTTCCCACCATTTTTCTATATTTGAAGTATTTTGTTTGTGCATTTTCATTTTGTGCACAAAGTGCAGTTAAACATAAGACATAAGTGCACGGAAATACACTTTTTACAGAGTCTGTATTCAAACTTACTCAGTTCATTCAGTCATTATCTTTGTACGATTTTGGACTTGTAACCGTCTTATTTCACATGCAGATACATCTCAGTTAGATTTTAGAAGGATAGAGAGTTTCAGCAGATTAATCCATCTTTTATTCCTAATGTACTTAACATTTGCTCCAATTTGACCACGGTATGTATTGCCCAATTAGTGCATTGTATAACTACTGTTGTGCTGCTGTATCAAACACAGAACTGGCTTTTGTACAATATTCCCAGATGGTGAACTAAAGAAAACTGGGGCTTTTTAAAAGCGAGGTGTGCCGCATAAAGATTCATTCTAACGGCTGACAAGAGGTGGAGCAGCACACACTGGGGGGATCTTCTGTGGTTTTTCAGCATATGCCTGTTGACGTCATATATGAAGGGCTAACAAAGTAGGTCTTTGAGGCATAATGTCCCAAGTTTGTTTCATGCCTTTTAAGTGTTTCAGGGCCGATGATACTTGCCCAAAGTATGCCCGTACCAAATTTCAAAACATAGACCAATCAGGACAAATATTGCGTAATTTGTCCTTATCTTATTAAATATAGACTTTGGGTACAAACGGGGCAAATTAAAGGAGAATAAATAAATGCAAATGCATAAAATGGTTGGATAAGCAGGTGACACTGGTTGGCCTATATTTAGGACACAGTAATGGCACTTTATATTTTCTTTTTCACTTTATATTGGAAATACAAGTTAAAAAATGTGTTGTTGTTTTTTTTAAAGTTACTTTTATATTGCGTTATGATGACGTGGCATCGTGTTGCTGGGGGTCAACAGTCGCACAGAAGACTTGCAGAAAAGCATGCTTTTGTTTTGAAAGAGGTCTGAGCCGGATGTTTTTGAGCTGTCAGGAGCTCAGAGACGAAGCGGAGTCGTTCGTTCGGTCATTTCGGGACACTGTCGGCTCGTCCAAGCAGTTACGCCGATTCGTGTGACACGCCGACATGCAGAAACGCTTCGCACTGAATAGTTTTCGCTTTTACCTTCGAGTAATCGATGTTGTTGAGTCCTCCGCAGCAGTCCAGCAGCTCAGAGTGTTTGTCCCCAGCAGCGGCGGTGTCGCTGTCACTCATTCACACTGAGTGACATGCACTTATGTACACATAGGCTGTGTGTCGGGGGAGATAACGGTTAGTTGCACAATTTTAAGTGCAAGGTCTTATTTTTCGGTGAAAGAAAGGTGCAGTGGCTGTGGAGAACTACACATGTCCAGATAACCTTTAACCCCTCTCAGTGCATTCTGGGAAATGTAGTCCGCCGGTCCCATGTGAGAGAATGAAGCCATGGATCTGTTTCTCACACAAGCGGCCAGAAGCGAAGAAGTTCTCATCCAGAAAGCAACTACAAATCTACAATCTTTGGACTTGCTGCTACACATGATAATCTGCAGGATTTATTTTCCTTTTCTGCTGTAGTTCGACATTTTGCATTCAATAAATTGTCTATCGCTCCACAGCGACACCTGCTGGCTGAAAGTATCCAGGCTTTTCAGGGATTCAGTGATTTGTGGAAGACAAACCTCCAGCACTAACACTGATAAATATGTATTATATTTAGATTCAGATACATTTTTTCAATCATTAAATGTATTGACATGAAGTCACAATTAATGGATTAATATGTGATAGTAGTGATGATACATAAAAATTAGTAAATAGCATGATAGATATAATAAGAGAATCAACACCACTAAGATTGAAATCAGAGGACCCTATCATTCCCAAGTTGATTGACAGGTCTTTAAGTACACATTATACTCAAGTAATGAATCTAGGATCAGCTACTCACAGCTCACTTGTTTGTACTGACTTATGTAATTAAATATATCTGCTCGGTTGGAGGTGAAAATAAGAAATCATAATTAAATCTAATGAAATATGTCCTCCCCCTGCTTCTTCTATTTTCATAGTTTCTCTTCTTTTCATCTTCCTCCTGGCTCCTTTTTATTTTCTCTTTTCTCCCTCTCCTCTCCTTGGTAGCTTATTTCCCCTATTTTCTCTTCCCTCCTTTCCTTATTGATCCCTTTTCTTCCCTTCCCATCATCTTCTTTCCTCTTCCCTTTTCCCCCGGCTCTTAGCCTCGATCCCTTTCTTTCCTCATTCACCCTCCTCTTCTCCTCCCTCCTTCCATTCTCTTCTCTCCTTTTCCATCCCCTTCTTCCCTCGGTTTCTCTTCTCTTATTCTTCCTGCCCTCTTGTTCCTTATTTCCTCTCCGTTTCTGCTCCCCTTATCCCTGTTTCTCCTCCACTCCTTTGCTCTCCTCCTTTTTCCTTTCCTCTTCATTCCTATTTCGACTCCTCCTCTCACCTTCATCCTTTCTTCTTACCCCTCCTTCAATTACTTTCCTCCTCCATTCTCCTTGTATTGTCCCCCGCATCCTCCTCCTCCCCCCATCTTCTTTTTCTCCTTCCCTTCCTTTTTCTTTTTCCTTACTCATCTCCTTTATTGACTCCTCCGTCCATCACTTAGGTGGAAGCCACCCCATGTGGAGGGAGTATTGGAGCGAGCACGTAAAAAACCCAGCGGCTCCCTGACTGAGTATACTGTCCGCTCATCAGCCTGCGAGGAGCTGAGGACATCATCATGTAAAACAAGACGGGCATGACATCCAGCCTGCAGGTGAAGATTACGGCAGTAATTGAGACTCCTTCCTCAGTCTTCCTCACCTCTCCGCTCGCTGCTTGAGCCCCTGCCACCGAGCAGATTCAAACGAAACGAGGAGTGCACACTTCAACCAGAAGCTCAAATGAATGCAACCCCAAAATCCATTTTTATCTTTTGTATAATGCCCCTTTGTTTCATACCATAACAGCCAAACTGTGTCACTCAAAGTCTGCAAATTGTCTTGTTGCATTGTCTTGTTTCTTTTTGAGCTATTATTGTGTTCAGGCTCTATTTATCGACAGAGGCCGTTCTGTATGGCTCCCCTTTCTTCCATATAACCTTAAATATTCCCTTGGAGCATAATTGGTTTAAAACTTTCAAAGGAATAATGGTCACAAAGCGACATGCTAGAGCAAACAGATGTAGAAATGCGTAGAAATGGAATGAAGTAATAATAAAATAGCGGAGTCGGACAAAGGCGGCCAGGGGCAGAAGTATTGAAAGTATGAATACAATAGAAGTGCCTGTAAAGTGGCAATTATCAGTACTTCTATATTAACAGTGAATCATTAGTCTACTTGTCATCTATCATCAAAACAAATTCAGCTAACTGCTGAAAAACAAAGTATTTAGCAGTTAAAGGGGCAGATATTTCTCTCAGGTGCTGGTGGAGACCAAAAACAGAGCAAAAAGAGAGTGAATGGCGGAATTACATTTGCCAGGCTGCAAAAAAACAAGTTTGCAAATAGCACTTCTTTCACTTAGAAAGTTAAGGAGAATATATCACTGTCTTTTCAATAAACTTGCTGTATATTTTCCGGCAGTAGGAAAGATCGTAAGGTATTTTGTTATGTTTCTTTACATCTATTTTGTTTGCAACTAAATGGACGTATCGGTCTGCTGTCTGTGACATCCTCTCCCCCTTCGATTTCCACATCCCTATTGGACAAATGAACCACTCTATTCAATGCTGATGGTATGTACGGATAATAACATGAATGAATGGACTAAAATGGGAAAGCAAATACATGGCTGTATTAAAAACAAAGATGGAACAAACAGAGACATTTTATGAATGATTGATTGCCTACATTTGTTTTCAGTTTTATTTTTCCTGGGTTTAACGGCATATTGATTTATTTATCTGTGTATTTTGGCATTTCTTTACATAACCCTTACATCCCTTTGACTCTGTGTAGAGAAGCTGGCTCATCTTGAATTTTGACCTTCATTGGTGTTTATAGTACGGGCGACTGGGAACCTGAACCCTAGTGTGCAATCTCTCTTTCTAACGCACACTAACATGATGCATTTTTTAATCTAGTCCTGTAGCTGATTTTTTTGTGTCTTTGCATGAAAATGAGGAACAGCGGGAACTAAATCTCTTACGGCTGCATAGTTGCTCCCATGCAGATGTTGCTGACACCTGACCTCTTTGTACACATGGTATGTGAAAGGTCAAGATATTCTTATTCTTACTCGAGTGATTACTACAATCCCATGTTTGTTTGTTTTTAAAGGCATCTGAATCACTTATTTATGCGCACATGTGCATGTTTATTCATGCGCAAGAAACCACATAGTGTAAAATCAAATGTTTTCCAAGACCTTGCAGTTACATTCTGTATATGTTAAGTTTGCAGGACACACAAAAGCACCCTTTCCCACTGACAGTTAAACATTCACACGGCTGACTGTGTTTGCTCTTCTGTGGATATGACAGGAAGAGCATGTGTGTTGTGTTTTCATTCACACTATCAACACGTGCGCGCACACACACACGGGATCAGAAAAAAGACCGCGACTGTGCACACTGTGTTTTTAATAAGCAGGGAGAAATAATACGCAGAGCAGTACGACGCTGCTGATCTCGTGATTCTCCGCACTGACGATTTCACTCACTTCCTCTGACTGGGAGGCTTTCAGCTTGTAGTGATGCTGTCATTTTAACACACATGAGGATAAGACTGCTGTCAGATTGTCCTTCTCATGCTCTCTCTCTCTCTCTCTTCATCTAACACTTTAAATCACTATACCGAAGCCTGCGAGAAGTCTGTTTCCGCCCTCGTCCTCTCTTTCCCTCAGATGTGCCTGCGACACACATCATTACCCAAGCCCCGAGTCTATCACTGAAGGTGGATGGAAACACCGTTGAGCTGTTGTCAAGGTGGAGTAGAGAGTAAACATCTGTTACTCAATGTCACTCTGGCGATTGTGCTTCACAGGTAGAGTTTGCAAATCACTGGTCAACATTGAGGCAGGAAGAGGCGACATCTTTAAAGTTATAATCCTAAAGACTGTGGATCACCGGATAAACATTCTATTTTTATTTCAGCAACAGCCATTCATTTTATTTATAATCAGTATTCATGTTTTTTTGTTTTTCCAATTAAAGGTGTTCATTTTCCACAGGACATTCGATAGAACAGAGGAGCAATAGAAAGCATTCTGACCAGAAACATCACAAACTGGCATGGTCCGTGCGCGGCCCAGGACAGGAAGTGGGATTAAAACTGCCCAGAAACTCACTTGTAGCTATCTATACAGCATCAGTGACGTCGGTAAAGTTTAATATTCAAAAAGTTAACCATAAGTTTGCAGGACAGGATGCATGTAATGCAGCGTTAAAGCAGATTGTGTGATAATTGCAGAGTTTCGAACAGAATCAGACTTTAATTGTGGCGGTGGCTGTCCAGCTGGGATGCCATGGAGCATGCACACTTGAGACTTCCGCCCACTGAGTTAGCTTACTTCCGGTTTTAGCGCTGAGCTAACTTGTATGGGGATAAAATGTAATCTGGCAGTTCTTCTAAGACTCTCCAAATTTTATTCGACCGAATTGCCCAAATTTTGACAGTAAAACTGGTAATTTCACAGAGTTGTGAGGCTTTTATTACTGTTTTACAGAGCAATCTTTAACAGTGTTAGCTTGTGGGAGAAATTACACGGCTTGGCGACGGAAAAAACTGCCTTCAAGGCCTGGCGCTCTTTGTGGGGGCTTGATCTCGAAGATGACGACAGCCATCTTCTTAGTAGAGGAAGTTGTAGGCAACTGCGTTAAATAGTTCTCCTCCTCATCTTCGTTGGTTTAACTGGTGGACTATCCACCATCCACTGTATCGGAGTATATAACACCATGCTACTCACTGTCTGGTGCGCCTTCTTGAGAGAGTGAGAACAGGACTCCCAGCACCAAAAATAGTGGCCAGCGTTGATATTGTGGCGGGCCGCCACAAATGGATTAATGTGTGGGAAACACTGCATTGACATCACTGTTCACACTTCACTTTCCAACAGAACCGGCTAAGCCAAAACATGATTTTTTTCCTAACCCTAACCTTGTAAGTTTTGTGCCTAAATGCAACCAGAACAAACACAGCGTTGACACAACACATACTTGATAAGAACACAAAGAAACAGAGAGGAGAGGGGAAAACAAGAGAATCACAGAGAAACATTAAGTCTCAACAACTTCATGGCTTGGTGAAATTTCCAGCATCTGTTTTGTCGACCGGGTTTAGAGTAGACCTTTGACTGTTGCAGAATTAATCAAATGAAACAGAACAAACAAACTTGGTGCAAAAGACGCTCTTTATAAACAAACACACAACCTGAACGCGACCCGCACGCGTTCGCCACGCACGCGCTCGGGTAAACACCATCTATCAAAACAGCGTCATTTCCTCCAGCATCCTCTCCTGTTTCCATCAGACGCTTTCATGGCGGGCGAGACGCAGGCAGAGGCAGAGAGGGCGGAAGAAGGAGCCCAAGCCCTCTGTCCTGAGCGGAAAGCACTGAATCATCAGAGACAAGTAACAAATGCGCCTGATGTTATGCAAAAACACACACGAGAGAGTCGGAGAAGTGAAGTGAGACTCATGCAGTGCACACGCAGGCCATTCACACACCTAATGAGCCACTCAGAGACAATGTCATGATCAGATCTGTCCATGCCGCGGAAATCAGGATTAAAGGGAACATTTCAAACTTTCGCTTTCTTTTTAAAATATCTTGACACACTGCTTTTTATGACACTATAACTGAATAAACAAGCTGTTCAAGTGGTGGGGCCTCAGTTTAGGTAGGCTATTGTTAATGCTTAAATGAGCACACAATTAAAACACAGAGAGAAGAAAGCTTCAGACTCAGAAGTGAAGGGAAACAGACTTTACAAAACTAAGCTGCCCAATCCACCATTTTTTTTGCACGTGTTACTGTTGTGAAAGCAGACATGAGTATAAAGCCTCACCGCTGACACACAATTTAATACTCGGGAAACCTTTTTCTTTTTCAATTTGTGACACAAAGAAAAAATGGGGGAGATTAGGCAGTCGCAGTAAGTCTCCGTTTTTTGTGATTTATGCGGGTTGTTTTCAGGATATCTAACCGGACATTGGACTTAATGTGGGTAAAGAGGCCAGGAAAATGAGCGAGGGATGCATTTGGAAGACGATATCAGAAAAGTCAGATGACGTGACTGAAACATTAACGGTCACAGGGTCCAGCAGACTCGGTGTGCTCTGTTCACTCATCCATTTGTTCAGTGTTCGGGAGGGCTTTGAGCACGTGCGGTGTCCTCGCGTGTTCTGTACTCTGGGTATACCTGCTCGTCCTTTTCCAGTGTTAACTTTAGCGAGTCTGGTGTGCCGCAGACAATCAACAGGTTCATGAAACTCGAGGGACCCACGAAGAACAAAGCTACCATATATATGTACTGCTGCAGACAGGGGAATGTGAGAACTGATGTAATCCGCCAAAGGAGATCTCGAACATCTTGGCCTAAACAGAAAATAATCAAGCTGTACTTGACTCTGGCTAAGAAAACTGATTTATAATTGTTTGGCCACTTGTGCGCAGAGGGACACATCATCAGCTTCTAAGGTAATATGGTGAAGCAAACACTATATATCCAGTAGGTACTGATATCAATATTGCGCCTTATTTGACCTCTGTCTTGGTCTTAACCACCTCCTAAAGGAAATATCTGTCTGTTTAGCTTCCCAGCTAGTCTGACTCTGTCGTTTTACTTCGAGCGTCCTTTTCTGGTTGCGCCCCTCCAGTGCAGAAGTATAAAGAGGGAGAAAAGTCCAGGTTCAGGGTGGTTGGATGGGTCATACACTGAACTTAGTGATAAGTGAGTGATTTCTATGTTTTTAAAGATGTTATGTAAGTTGATATCCTAAATGACGTGACTTGTAGTCACGTACTTTCAGCACTTCCGTCTCTTTTAGTCTAAATCTTTTTCGAAAACCTTACCAAGATGATTTGGTGTTTAAACCTAACCAAACCAAGACTGTTTGACATTAAGTCTGTTGACAAGCTTTAAATTAAAAGTCTAACTGGACTTTGCATATTATATATTATTGCCAACTTGACCAACAGGTCCAAAACTGACACAGAGCCAACTGTGGGCGACATATTTTGAAGCTTAAATGTACATAGCATTAAATGTTATAGCCAATGCTAAGCTGCCGGCTAGAGCGTCAGGGCCACGCTGGCTCGCATAAGGTGTCTCATCATTTATTATGTCAAACAGAGATTATTTTCAGTTTAATTACCCTAATATAACCTGTTAGGTATTTCCTAAATCTAACTCAGTAGTTTATTTCTCAAATCTTAATAAGTATTTTCATTGCCTAAGTCTAAATATACTTAAAAATACCTGAAAACAAGAAAAAAAAAATCACAAAATCTAATGGTAAGTAAACCATAAAATAAAACTCTACTTCCCCGCTGGACATGGACTGACAGCCAGGAGTCATCTACCTTGTCCACTTGGCCGACGCACAATTTAAACAACCGTAGCTTCGAGACTTACCTTTCCAAAAGGTTTTCCAACAGACAGCTTCTCAGAAAGCCACCCAGACGCTCTCACAAGGCAGAATATCACTCTCCATGCTTATAGATGGGGTTAAATACATAGGAGCCGCATTGAGAACTCTACACTGTTTTTCTGATGAGCTGAGATGGTCACAGAGTTCGCTGAAGCGGGCACTACTACGTCCTGCTCCATTGTCAGCGTTTATGTCACATGACTAAACGCTGGCTGGAGCTGGATGGGAAACATCATTTACTTCATGACCAATACTGCAGAGAATTCACCTGAATCGAACACAGACACTCCTTGTGTGCCAGTGCCGGCTAACATTAGCTCACAGCTAATATTCTGAAGTTTGGCTCTTGACTGATTTCTGACCCAAGAGCAAAAATAATCCTGATATAACTTTCTTTTCACTCTGTGTTGTAAAGTTGGAGTTAGTCGTTCCATTTCGGGGCCGTATTTAGCATCATAAATCTATTTGTCAGCTGCCTATCCACCCATCTCTGCCTCCGTACACATGGCCACCAATGATCCATTCATACATCCGTACACAGAAACACTCAGTCTGCAGTCATCCTCCTTCCACCTGCAAAACTGATCCAAGCTCTGTTTGCCTCATGGTCATTATGTCTGTTGAGCTGGTCTCTGCCGGGCACTTCATCGCACGGTGTCAGACCAGTGCGATGGAGCTCAACGGCCAGGAATCAGATAAGGCAGCACAGGACACTGATAAAGATCATCGTCTTGTTTATGTCTGAGACAGCTCTGCCATCACTGTCGTCAGTTCAACCCAATTAGCACTGATGAGAATGTGTAATCCTAAGACCACATCTATTTGGAACTGCGCGTCTCATCCAGTGAGTGTTGTCAAACCAGTTGTTACTTACGCAAGAAGCTCATCTACGGCAATTACGCAAAGGACACACTGATCCATACACACACGAGTGACTTACAGTAATATTTGACCGTGTATTGTTTGTCAACAAGATGTACCGACAGAGTATATACGTAATCTGACCGGAAGGGCGTCACTGGGTTAAGCATATCAATCTTATGATGTGTAGTAATGGATGTTGTTGTTTTGGTACAGGAGGTGGAACTCACGTGTTTCCCACTCGTCCTCTTTCTGGTTGGCAAGTAAACAAACAGAGGAAGCTTCATTAGATTTTAAATGGCGACCTGCTGCTGCAGTCATGTAGTGAAGGCTAAACGGGAGACTTTATTCACACTGAGGTGTTTTATCAGTATCAACCCAAACCTCTCCCCACCATACCGGTGACAAGGGGAAAAACACACGTGTAAATCACGGTGACAGGCGCGTGGCGACCGCATCAACAACAAAACAGACATTTGCATAAAGAGGAAACAAGTGGCGCATTAAAACGATGATGCAAGGAAGACCTTCAACATCATGATTATAAGAACAGTAATGAAAGCAGACGGTAAGGAATATACCAACTCTGCACGTGTACATCAGCCTGCGCAGCCACGCGTCATGCATAAGAAGTAAGTCGATAAACGTCATACAAACAAATGAATGATTTCCAACGCCTCACTGGGAGAATATGTTGACCCCGTCTGCCCGATCACTGACCCTGTGTCTGACTGAGGTTTGTGCGAGTTAGAATCTATTAGTCCCTCGCCCGTTCAACACGTGCTCGGCACAGGTGATCCGGCAACGTGAGGAGTTAACAGGACCCGGTCATAGGCCTCCTGAACCGCTAACACAATCACAGGGGCCGCCCTGATAATATCAAACATGATACTGCTAATTTCAAAATGTGGATGGTTAAATGATTATGTAATTTGTGGGCCGGACCACAACATCCATGAAGAGGGGCATCCCAGAGCAGATGACGGTGCTGCCAAGCAACAGTAAACATCCACCTCCAGTTGTCACAAGAGAATAGAGAACCAGTGTCGACCATGTTGACCTTCTGTTTTTTTTGTTTGTCCCTAGTGCTACTAAACTGTGAAGTTGCTTGTATCGACCTCTCTGCCGATACACAAACCATTGTTGTTTGAAATCAGAAATCAGTATGCATCTTTGACCTTCCAGTTCCCCGGCTCAGGGTCTCTCTATGGGTTCTCTGAACTGGTTTTCAGTTTCGGTTAAATGCCTGAAATAAGATCTGTGATAACATGGGGCTTAAGATACTTGCACGTCTTGTGATACGACATGAGTTACATCATTAAATGGGAGCGGCTGTGGCTCATTGGGTAGAGCGGGTCGTCTAGTGATCGGAAGTTCGAATACTGGCTCCCCCTAGTTGCATGTCGAAGTGTCCTTGAGCAAGATACTGAACCCCAAATTGCTCCTGATGAGCAGTTGGCGCCTTGCATGGCAGCCTCCGTCATCAGTGTATGAATGTATGTGTGAATGGGTGAATGTGGCATGTATTGTACAGCGCTTTGAGCTGTTGTTAGACTGGAAAAGCATTATAAAAATGCAGACCATTTGTCATTAAATGTCCCACAATTTATAGAAATGTTACTAAACTCAGACTAGTCCATCTTTACAGACAAACACTGGTTGCTCACTATTCCAACTTTGCGGCTAGATAAACAGACGGATGAACTATTTTGAACAGGCATACCACTTTAGCCTTCGGACGCACGAGGACGACCTATGACGAGGGATCACGTTCCACCCGTTCCCCCCCCCAACCCTCTTTCCATCTCTCCCTCCATAAACTCTCATTTCCACCCCCCCCACCCTCACAGTGTTAATGAGGCGAGCTTGCAATTGAACTCTGTGTGTAAACAAAGAGTTGCCTCGTTGTCGACGTGGATCGATGGAGCTGATGGTGACATGTGCGGCGGCAGATGATGGGAAGTGATGAAGACCTCTGCACACGTCTGGGCCCATGTGGGATCGTTAACTGTCACACGAGGGGGGGAAAGAAAGGCATGTGTCAGTTGTGGTTTGGCAAGCTCAATCGAACATGAACTGAAATTCTTTTAATTACTTTTGAATAAAGTATGATTCAACCAGAACTGAGCTATGAATAGTGCAGTCGTTATTACTGCAGTCCTCGTTTAAAGATGACACTAGCTTGAGGGGGTCTTGACATTTTACTGCCACACAGACGGCCCCCAATTATAAATCTTAAAGATGAAATCGTGTTATGGTCACACACCATGGAATATATTGTCCCATTAGGAATGATTGTGATGGAAGGAGAAGGCTTCTACCTGTTAATCTTCTCCCACATTGTCACCAGGAAACATGCGTCAGCTCTCTGTGGGAGACTCTCTTCAGCCGGCCCAGGGAAGGGGATAAACGGGCTTTTTCTAATTTGATTACAGTAATTTCATGAGTCTGTCAATGACACGCCTCTGTCGCGGTGACGGAGGCTGGTCGCAAAAGAGTCTTTCATTTTGGCTGCCAGTCTGAAGAACAGAGTGAGTCACCGAGCACACAGCGGCGGCGTCCGAGCAGGCGGCTGGTCCGTCTTTATTAGCAGCTCTACGGCCTCACGTTTATATTTCCTGTCTCTGTCTGTCCGTCTTCACACACAAACATACAGAAATAAACATAAAATATGCATTTCCCCTTTTCAATCATTACATTATGCCTTTATTTCCCACGCTCACTTGATGATTTTACATTTCTGAAGCGAGGATGCACCTCTTGCATAGGCTCACCGTGGGCGCACTGTAACCCAATCGCAAAAAAAATGAATGCATTAGACATTTCTGCAAAACCCCAAATAAGTTAAGTTTTTTTTTTTCTATATTGCAACTTTACTTTTGTTATTGTTCTGTTTTCTCTCGTCACAATGCTGTGATTACGCTCTGGTTTGGTTGAGGCACAGAGCGACCAGGTTATGGTTAGGAAGACGTCATTTAAATGTCTGTTTTGGTCACCGCGAACATGGCTGAAAATGTCCCGATGAGTTGGTTCAGATGAAAAAGCTATGACCCAGGCTGTCACTTACAACATAACTTGCAATAGCATCTTTAGCTCCCAACTCAAGGTCTGAGCTGTGGGGAATATGAAGCCGCATCAATCAATGGGTCGGATCATTGCTTCTGTAGTTATTATTATTTTTTCTATTTGTTTGTGTTTTTGTACTTAAAAAGTAACTCAGAGCGGGAGTAAGTTAACGTTGGCTGTTGAACAGGGGCGACTTTGCAGAGGACAGTTTGCTGAATGCGGTGGGTTCATCACCAAACAGCCGTGAAGTTCTGTGAAAAGTTATTTTTCATTAAACTTGAGTGCGGCGTATCAGATTGGATTACAAAACAGCAATCATTCATTTATTAGAGAGCTAATTTTATACTGTTTGCTAAGTAGATTAGGATAGCTGCTAGCTGTTGAGACTGTGGGTCATTCCTTCACAACACAGTAGATTTCTTTCCTTTTCTTTTTTTTATTTGTTTCAAAGATGTCAGACAAGACCTGCTTTCATTCTGGGCAGCGAACTTTCAGCCGCAAAAACTTGCCAGGTCAGAGTAAACGGCGGAGGAGATTGTGAATTTGATGGGGAGGAGGACGAGACTCCAGAGGACCGTAGAGGATGAGAGGGCTGAGGAGACAGATGATGAGGCAGGAGAGGAAATGTGGAGGGCTGTGAGCGCTGCAGCTACCGACTGAGTGAGCGAGCGAGTGAACAACCAAATGGCCATTCATCACCATACGCACCACCAGCTGTTGCGGATGTGAATAGAAAGACAAAGGGCAAAGGGGCATTGGGCCAAAGAACAGGCAACAAAGCAGGATGGCACAGTGTTACGCCCCAGCCTCTGTTCTTGGCACATACCAATGTAAACCAAAACACACACACACACACACACACACACACACGTGCCAGGGTGGGCACGTGTTGGGAAAGTTCTTGAATTAATTTTAAGCAAAGGGTGCATTTGATTACGCCCTATTTCCTTGAGAGCACTTAAAGGGGCACTTCACCCAAAAAAACCCCAACTGATTTATTATGTGCATAATCTCACACACGTCCGAAAACGCTAAACAGTTTTGCACACATTCATTTAGTTTGCCAGACCACATACAGACAGCGTTCTTTTTAGCTTGTTTGTAACAATTAGCTGTTAGCCGCTGAGCTTGTGAGCGGCGCTTGTGACCTGAGAGACAGAGTAGATTGAAATATCGCACTCTACACTGTGAAGGTCTTACTGCACTTACTTTCAATAACTACCAGCGTAGTTCACCTCAACCTTCAGGTCATCTTTCACCGTGTGTGTGCAGCACGGAGGGAGATTCTGCAGGCCACTAGATGCCGAGTTGGGGGAAAAATATGCGTTTTAGTTCACGATGCTCTTCCAGGAACGCTTTTTCACATGTTTTGCTGTGTGCCCCTAGGCCTTTTGCAGAACACGGAGAATGCTAACTCTGTCATTGGTTTAGTTGATCTCCTCGTGGCTTTCACGGTCACCCGCTCACCCATGCATTTGCCAGTGGACCTGCCAGTTGATTAAAAAATAAATATTAAAAAATCAAATCCACTCACTGCATGTTTAACCTCTTTGCACTCACTCAGCGACTTACTTATGCATTCAGTCTCAGCGGGTGACTCTTGCACTCGCTCGCTCACCCTCCAGTGACCTCATAAAGCGCCTCTCTTCCTCTCTTCCTCCTCTCTTTTTGTAGCACACATCACAAAACAAGCTCGCCGGCGCAGACACACCAACACACGCCCGCGCGCCCTGTCTGCTCTCGACCTGGATCTTTTGCAGCCCGAGACACTTTGTTTGTTCCGATTATGCAGAGACATTACGCAAACTGTTTAAAATGCAAAGAAAGCGGTGCCGATTCCGCATGCCAAATGAGTCTACGAACATCCGACCGATGAAAGCACAAACTGTATTGTGCCTGGCTGCATCAGAATTGGCTAACTGAATATGCTTGTGTGTGTGTGTGGGTGTGTGTGTGTTCTGTGCTTGGCAGAGGAGTGGCAGACGTCCCCAGTGATTGAGGAGCCACGCATCTGCAAGGCGAAGGAGCCGCACAGAGCTGCCATTGTGCTCCTGCACAGTGTGGGAGTTATCATCAAGGGCTCCACGCAGAAGGAAGCAAGAATGCAATGTACCCAGACAGACACACAAAGAGCAACACAGATACTGTACGTACAGGTGTACATAACCGCACAGATGGATGTCATTGTTAGTGCTCCTGTGTTGTGCAGTAATCTTCTGCATGTATACTATGCACGCAGGCTGTCTTTCTGCATCATTTTGAACATTCTAAGCTGAGGCTGCATTGAGGGTTTCTTTACAGCTAGGAAAACAGGAAAACAATCTTGAAGTCAGAAGCCTACTTTTGATTTTTGATTTTTTTAATTCTTCAGGCTCACATGTTTGCTATTCCATATTGGCACTCAAAAGCCAGGCAAAACCACATTAAAGAACTTCTTATTGGTTGTTGCATTTTATTTCCCCCCCAGGAATAATGATTTTCTTCTCGTCTTGTTTCCTCCTAAAACGTGTGGCCGCTTAACTTGCTCTTGCATTTATTCATCGACATGCAAAATATGTCACGTTACATATTAGATGCGTAGCTAGTGAATGCGGGCAACAAGTGTGTCGTGTGTGTGTGTGTGTGTGTGTGTGTGTGTGTGTGTGTGTGTGTGTAATCTACTGAGCGTACTCCCGGATAATGGAGAGGTGAATCTGCTGCAGAAGTGGTTGAGGCAATGATGTATATTCCTCAGTTAAATTGGATCACCATTGGAATCAATTATGAATTATGTGAATCCAAACTGTGTAAAATAGTGAGCTATAAACTTTTGTGAGCCAACTTTGAAGCCTTAAGGGGCTGTGTTTAGATGTTGAGAACTAAAAGTATTCCTTTAAGGTAACTGTTTACATGATCAGTCTTGGGTTATTTGGCAGGACCGACTGAATGGTTACCCTTTCCATTCTTTCGGCACAACATTTTTAATCAACAGGTCAATGTCTGTATTCCTATGCACAAGTGCAGCTGTGCCTGCCGGGCTCCGTTTTATGCTGCAGATCAGTGGTTTGGGTCAGAACTTTCAGCTGCTGTTTTAGGTGGCTAAAATACGTCTTGCTGTCGGTACCGTTTAGCAGTTCAATGCTCTGCTTCCCTTTCGGTGCTACGCACTGCTTCTCCTCACATGGGGAGTGCTGACGGTCATCGACTGCCGGTAATACACTGACTCGGGATAAATTCCTCATGCAACCTCACATCGAAAGACCCACTATCTAACTTAATTAAGCATAGAGGCTAAACCCTGACCCAATAGTAACATGCTCACCCAACACAGCAGTGCATACGGTACTACAACAACAATTTTAGTCAGTGGCCACGTGTTAATGTAGTCGCTGTTTGCTTTCAGTTGGGGGAGATTACATCGGCTCCTGCAGAAAACTTGTGGGAGCAATTTGCTAAAATGTTGATTAAAATTCTGGAGACTGATTCAGCTTGTCAGCACGGGGACCTGTTCAACAAGGACCAAAAGGACCAAGCTGGGATTCACCCAAAAGAGCATAAATCTGTATGAAAGAAAAATGAACTAAATGACATCTTTGACAAGGAACCTTATTTTTTTTTAAGTTTATCTAGACTTCTTTGAGCTGCACTATGTTGTATCATTTTTCGTATATCGAGGGATAACCTTTGGGATTTAATTAGTAGATCTTAATGAAACAGACTTCTATTTAAACTTCAGCTGAATGACAGTAAATCACATAGTATCTGTGAATAGTCAGACTGTCAGAGAACTTCATTGAATTTCCACTTCAGCATCTTCCAAACACGGAGGTGTTATACACAGTTGAGTAGACGTTTCTTTGCAGCGCCTGCTGTCTGCTCAAGTTACCTTATCTGCCACCTCCAACAACAACACTTGACCTCCAGCATATTCCCTTCCCATTGTTGCTACTTCCTCCTTTATTCCTGACTGACACGTAACCTTAAGGGTGCTCGGGCAGGCCAGACACAAGGTGATCGATTCTGACTGGAGAAAAGTACAGCGTTGTAGATTGGGAGCTGTATATCACTGCAGGGGTAAAGAGAGACGAGCATGTAACATAACAGGCCCATCAGGTTTCGATGGCTCTGAAGATGTTTGAGGCTCAAGGTGAAGACACAAACACTCCTGCACATCAGTCCTTGAAGCCTGACAGCATACTCTTCCTGTGAGTGTTTGAGTTGCATAACACAATGAGTCATGTTGCCGCTGAGAACGCCCACACATGCTGAGTGAATGGTCTGTGTCTGACGCCTATTGTTTTAAACTCGCTAATTGCAAAGTTTCAAAAGTACCCTCAACGAGGCTATCGGTGTAGTTTAGTAGCCTACTTTTACTTTCGACAAACTCTGATCATAAATCATGCTGAGTACATTTAAAGTCAAACTAAATACATACATTTTTGCTGAAGAACCCATTATCTATAATGTTGGTGTTCATTTGTCGTTGTGATTATAGATTATAGAAAGGACTTATTTGTCTTTATAGTGCAACAATGTTCTCCAACAGCGACACAGGCTGACTGGTGGCAGAGGAGGGTTAAGTCAGAGCACATCTTAATTTAGTTCATGATGTAGTTCGCTGCTTGTGATCCAAATCACAGGGAAATGTACTGAATACTGAGGTGCCAAGACTTCACCCTGCTGTGAGATTTGACAGTTAGGTCATTTGTCGTCACTACAGCTGGAGACCCATCAGAGAGGTCTCTCTTTTGCCAAGTGCGCTCTGAACAAAAAAAAAAAAAAAAAGCACCTGGCTGGGTGAAAACTTCCATTCGCTCCTGTCAAATGACTGCAGCAGTCACATTAGTGTTTGCTCTTTCCATTTATCTGTCGCTCGGACATCGTTCAGTGGGCGTCCTTGTTAGTCACTCTCAAAAGAGAGTTGACCGGGAAATTAGATGTCTCACTCCTTTAGTTACTTCAGTCATCAGCTCCAGAAAAAAACGATGTATCTACTTTAGAATGTTGTTGATTAGGACTCCTTAAAACAAGTTAAACAGCTTCTGAATGTAGTATGATGAGGCTGACAACCTGCTGCTTTCTGCCATTCCCTGTTTGTACAGCACGTTTGTGAAGATGAACACTTCAAACACTAGAAGAAAAAAATAGAAAGGCAAACTTGTCCGTTGGCAGTGGGAAAGGAGTTCATTTGTCGCCTATTTTAAGTGGGTTTACCTTTGTTTATTAAACCGTCATATACACGCTAATGTATAAACTTGTAACAATGTGGACAGAGGGCAGCAGTCGTAAACATTTTTTAGGGTACAAATCACTGCAGTGTAATAGCTGTAGAAAAATGACACTATCTGTGTATAGACTCGTTCCCTATAAACATCGCTTTCGCCATGCTATTCCAACTGTCACCAGGCTCGATTTCTACTAAGCAAAACAAAGGACGAATTACAGGACAACAGAAGTGTGTCTACCATCGCACAACAAACGCAGGAAGTGGCAATGTTTTCCCTGGTCGCTATCCCCAGGTAACCGTGAAAGAACCGGCATAACTGTGGAAACTCTACACTGCAGAGAAATGATGGAAAACGAGGTAAAATAATAGTAAGCAGACTGGCAGTCACTGGATGGGGAGGTCTCCGTTGTTGCGTCAATGTTTGTTCCCACGTTGATATGTGTATCCCCTTAGCACAGGACCTGAGATGGCTCCAAAACTGAAGTGGCATTCTCTTTACTTGATCAGAACGTAACAAATCCCAGTTACTTATTAATACAACTGGGTCTTTTTACTCTGCGTTCATAGTAGAGCTGAGATCCGGGTTTCTAGACCAAGTTGGGATTCTTGCAGGTTTTTTTTTTTGCTTTGGATAGTAGCCATGCCGTTAGCATAACGCTGTCTTATCAACAGTGTGGCCAACAGTAATAACACAGGAAAAACGGAGATGGGAATTCTAATGCATGATTCATGATAATTTAATGTAGCATATGACTTATTGCTGGATGTACATGAATTCCCATCATCAATTAAGGAAAGTTAATATCACAGTTCCTTCATACGTTGATTGATAGGCATCAAGTTACCTTAAAGTCCCCATGAGATCAAAATGGCTGTTTAGTTGTTTTTTTTTCCACATATGTCTTGCTCCATATCTCATCTATACACCAGCATCAAGCCCAACAGTGGGGCGAGGTATGACGTACATCCCACAGTATTGGCTGCTCCCTGTTTATACAGGGGACACGTAATGCCAACATAAACATGGTCCACACACAGCATAGGCATAACACCAGGGCTAGCATTCGTTCCTGCATAGTACCTAAAGTGAAAAATGCAGGTAAACATTCTTTCTTCTATACTGGGATCATGGTATGGAATGGCTTACCTACTGCTACACAACTCGCATCATCTAGCGGAATTTTTAAAAGACAGGTTAAGCAGATTTTATGGAATAAGATATTTTAGTTTTTAACTCTATTTTGCGTTTCTTATTTCTTTGTTTTCTGTGTTGTCTGTCTGCAATCAAAAAAAACTATGCTGAAGCAAATACCAATCATTGAGTTGTTTCATGAGAACTTCAAGTATAGGATTTGTACCCTGATAAAGTGTGACTGTTAAGGGTAGTGGTACCCGAGCTAGCTAGGCTAACTAGATGGCTTAACCAATTGCTTGATAAGAGAAGCAGCTGGCTTAAATAGCTAATGCTAGCCTACACGATCAATGCGTACGTATGTTGGTAAAGGAGGAAAAAGGCTACACAGGCCTATAAAGTGCTCCGGTAAGTTCAGCAAAGTCAAAGCAGTTCAATTTAAGGTAATTTGTATGGCGTCTTTGAAACCACAAGGCAATTTAAGTGCTTGCATGAGCCACAGAAGGTCAGAGCACTTCACCTGACTAGATTGGCCTTCAGCTGACTGTAAGTAAACTCCCGGCATGGAAAAATCTTGCAGGCTTTAACCCTCAAAGACTGTTTCCAGAAATAGGTCAAAAATGGGTTCATACCAGTTTATGTATCATTATAGTGTGTACAGACCTGCATATGGGTATAAGTTTAGTGAGGAGAGTTCAGTTGGATTTTGGTGTTAGTAAATGTATTAAATGATCATCGTCATCTTATTAAAATTCACACGCCTGGCAAGAAAGAGGTCATTTCCCGTTGTGGACAAACAACGGAAGAACTTGTTGGAAATTCGTTTTTGGGTTTTAATAACTGTTCACTAGATCAAATCTCTGGCTTACCATATACAGTGGTGCTCGTGTGAAACATTAGGCATGCTGTGTCAGCTGCTGAATTCATTTAGCATCTTCATTTTCATTAGTTTTGCTGCTGAGGCAAACATTTGCAATAAACCAGACCCGGTAAACTCATCTCTCATTTCCTTCGCAAACGTGACCTCATTTTCCTGCTGTGACTTCGAGGCAAGGAAATGTTCAATTGCGGACAACAATAAAACAATTAGATTCTTCAAAAATCACAACTTTGCTGGTAAAGTGTTTGTCGTGTGTGTTTAGCATACATGATGTAGGTGTTTGAGTGTTTTTGCATGTCTGCCTGAGGCTGTGATTTGAAACAGAGCCATCAATTACTGTTCCTCACCATAATCTACAGAGCCAGCCGCTGAGCATCTGCCCTGCTGTGAAGACTCAGGATGGAGAGAAACAACAAGTGAATCAATATGTTTCCCATCTGGAGGGAAGAAAAAACAAACAGTGGATGGTAGAATTCCTGGTGGACTATTTGGCTTCCTGGCATAGATGTCATGTCTCGTGTCAGGTAGGTGTCTCAGTTCTAATACAATCCAAAGAGCCTTAACACAGACTTAAATTCACATTTACTACCACCAGGATTTATTTCACCTGACACCCATAGACAAAACAGTATATTCTCTATCCAGGGGAGCAACATTGTCAGCACAGGTTTTGACATGGCTATTATTTTGGTCTACATAGGGGTTATTAAGGAGCACTCATTCAATGGTGCACAAAAAAAGTTATGTTTCCTGCCACAAACCTTTCTCTGCCATTCACAGCACAGCTCAGAAAGAGCTTCCAGCGATAGACTTAGAGAAAAGTGTGCACATACAAATGAACGGCTGGTAATGCGATGTCCTATGAACGAAGTGAAATAACAGTTAATATTTTAACTAGAGAGTTGTAAAAACAAAACTGGAAGAAAGTTTTGTTTTTGTTTAATGTTATTCAAACATGAATGTTAAATTACCAGAGAAAAATGACGCAAAATGCAACATAGATATTACAGTGTCCATTAAGGTAAATATTAATAACAAATGGCACCATGAAAGATATCTTTAAGACCATTCTTCAGAGGATTTTCTGAATTTCCTTAATTTATGTGGCCCCATACATACAAATAAAGTCTGGATTTTTTTAACACAAAAATCCCCCAAAATTAGCCCTGTACATGATTGATGCTGCTACCATTGCTAACGCTTAGGAAGAATAAACATCGCTGGCTTTAACAATTGAACGCCATGGATAAACCCCTCCCCAACACTGTGATTGTCCAATCATAGCTTAGCATCATAAGCTTACATTGTGAAAGAAGCAGCTGTAAAACCGCGGAAAATGTATTTTGAGCATCACAACCTCACAAAATGAGTCGTTTGACTGTCATTAGTTAAGCCATTCGGTCTTAGGAATTTGGAAGGGGTCTAGACGAAGTGCAAATTTAAATGATTTTATCCCCATTCAAGTTAACTGGGAGCTAAACTGGAAGTTAGACGGCCATGTTTGAAGTCTCTATCGCGCACACTCTATGGGCCGCACAACACAGAAGTTCTGGGCGATTTTATAGTCAGGAAGTCAAGCCACTTTTGGCTTCATGCACCACTGAGGATGAATACAAAATTCGAAAGAGCAAAACGACTTGTTTATCTGTTATAATGCACTGCACACATGCAAGCACGACTAGCTAATCAGCTTATTAGTGACAGTAGTAACCTAGGAATATGTTCATAGCCAAGGACGAAATTTTGATTTCAGAGGTGGGGGACACACAAGTATTTTTAATAAAACTCTAACTCTTTCAGTTCACTGTGTTTTCTAGTAGTTCTTCTAGTTTTCTATTGCTACTTTTACTGCATGTTTACTGTTCCCTTTTTAAGTTTGACTGGTTGTCAAGCATGTAGAAAAACATTATCACTTAATTCTGTGTTTCACCTTGGTAGTCAACTTCGCTCCAACTCAGTACCACCAACTTCACACTTATTTTTGGATTATATGGTAAACAGACCACATTTACATAGCACCACCCAGTGGTGGGCAGGTCACACTGGCAGGACTTCACAGGTGGGGAGAAACTGAATAAAATGTCCATAATATAGTGTAAATAGTCAAGTAATCCATTTTATTTGAAATGAGTGTAACAGAGAACCACTGTCATTTTTAGGCAGTTATATGGAAGAAAATCCTATTTTTGATGTAAATGAAAAGTGAACAAGGGTAAATTTGACCCAAAGACCACAGAAGGGTCAGCATAATCAACTCACCCAAAGCTTCCAAACACATGTTGTCTTTGATCATTGGCAGAAACAACTTCCTGGCAGAGTTTCTTCCTGTCCAAAGGGAATCAAACCTTTCTTGGTGTATGTGACAAACTGCCACATTGTTCAGGCGTTTCTGCTTCATGCAGTTGCGAAGCCAGGTCTTTAACCTCCTCAGTGCGCTGAAACTCCTCTCAGCTTCAGCAGATGATGTTGGAACAACCAACAACAGCCTCACAAGGACCTCCACCTGATCAAAAAGACCTCTGACTTCAGGCAGCATGCCTCTCAGCATGTCTGCAGCTTCTGTGCTTGATATGTAGGTGTTCTTTGACTTGAACATGGCTAACTGCACATCCAACATCCTCCTGTTCATCTCTGGATACTGGTCCACAATGGCATCACTTTTTCCAGGTACAAGCACATTCTCCAACTTCTGAAGAACTTCAAGGCTTGTTTGATGAAACCGCTCTCTGAACTGCACATCTGCTGTGTCAAACATCTTGAGGAACTACCTTCTGAAGTAATCAACAGAAGCTGCTGGGGCATGTGCTGCAGCTTCACCAGCTAGGCGTTTCGGTGGCCTGTGGATATAAGGCATTTCAATTGGGCTGATGTTTAGTGAGGTGACCAGCTCTGTTGCACTGTCAAAGATCTGTTGGAATCTTCCCTCTGTTCTTTCCTCTCTCCTTGCAGAGCTGTCATGACATAATCTACTGCAGCCTGCATGCCTGCAACTGTGATGGTTCGCTTTTGAAATGATTTGTCGAGGCATTCCATTTCCTCAAGAACTTCCAAAGCAAGATGGAGTCCCAGCACTGTGCTCCCTTTCTGGAATCTGTCAAGGAGACCATTTGCCTTCGTAGCTGTTTCGGAGCCACCGGTTGAAGCCATCTCCTCCAAACTGAGCAACACTGCCTCATACTGTTTGAGGACTGAATGGACTGCTGCGGCTCGCACAGTCCACCGTGTAGAACACAGTGGCCTCAGTGTGGTAAAATGATCCATGTTCAGAACTGGCAATGTTGCAGAAGATGGTCTTGAACTTTGTCCAAACAGATGCCCCAATTCATGGACCCACTGCAGTGTATCATGGACGACGGATTAGGCTGCACAAGTTACCTGTGTTATCAAATTATCACAAGGAGGAACACAGTGTACGAACAGTGCCAGTGGTTGTGCTTGTGTAAGACAGGCCTGTGCACCAGCATATTTTCCAGACATATTTGCTGCTCCATCATATGTCTGTCCCCGGAGCCCATCGAGACACATGCTTTCTGTATGATCTGTACATTTCTCCACAGCCTTTTTCCAATTTCAAGTTGAAATGCTTTTACACAGTAAAATAATAATAAACGAATAAACATCCTGTCTGCCGCATGAGAACGGAAACCTTTGTGAACGTAGCAAGAGTAAGGAAGTTGAAGATCGGCAAAGGGTCATCCAACTCATCAATAGTGATATTAGACCTGAGGGAAATAGACAACAGCAATAGTGCGTCATTCTGCCTCACTATCACTAGATTTCATTTTCATAATGAATTTTATTGTGTGATGGTTGTGCCGGTTTGCATACTGCATAGAATGGCAGCGGGGAGGAAGGAGGCCATGGTCATGGTCTGTTTCCAATCACAAAAGCAGAGCATTGGACAGCATATGGCAGAATTTCTATGCCACAATGAAACAATTAAAAAAAATAATGTCAAGGCCTGAACAGTCTTCTCCGGATTGTATGAAGCAATTTACCAGGTTTGGAAGTAGATATTCCACATTCATTTAATGACAAAAGCCAACTTTTATTCAGTAGGTTGCCATTAGAACTTCTGTCTAGCTGAGGGCAATGTGATGACCAAGTTTTTTATTACATTAATTGCTGCTCATTTAGTGCAAATAAGCATTGATGGATGGAGCTCAACATTTTTCAAACACTATGCCAAACAGGGGCGGTTCTAGGGGGGGGGCAACAGGGGCCAGTGCCCCCGTAACTCTGAGTCTGGACCCCCTTGTGGCCCCCCTGACAGTGAGTCTGCATTAATAATACAATGACAGATTTCTTGCAATGATTTTGTTCTGAAGGGAAAGGCAGAAATAAAGTGTCTCAGCAGTTTACTACCCAATCAAAATTGCTGTAATTGTAAACACTGCTTTGTCTGAATGAGGGATTTATCCTTTTTTCCGGGTTGTATGTGCCCCCTAACGAAAAAGCCGGCCCCAACCTGGCCCCCCTATTAAAACTGGCCTAGAACCGCCACTGATGCCAAAGGTTGTCCTGCTCATCCAAGTGGTTTTCACCCACAGTCACCCATACTGTTGCAGTTTTATCATCAGCACCTCAACATTTTTCGAACATTTCTTCCAGTATATGATACACAGTATCTACCAGGACCCTTAAAAGTGCAATATGAGTATGAGTATGAGTAAAAAGGGACTTCCAACATAAGTGAGTTGTGATGTACTGTGATTAAAGTTGTGGACATTCTGGATAGAGCCCAGACACATAACATTGACATCAACTACAAAAGCAGTCGAACACACCACACAGACTGGAGCCAACAGCCGACTAGCTTACACTTTCTGAGAGGAAATACTTCTCCATACCACCAGGACTGGACAAATCAATATACGAGTGTGGGGATCAGTGAGAGCCACCTGACCTTAATAAAGATGCGTAAATATCCTCGGAATACAGGAAACAGGAACATGATACGTAAGAGTGCAGAAATACACAATTGCAATAAACTGTAGCCCGAAAAATAAAGTGTTTCATAACGTTCCCCTTTCTCCGACCTTTTTAATCAGATCACTGCATACATTTTAATCATGCCTTAAGGGAGAGCACAATGGGAATATAACTCCTGATCAGACCAAGACCTGAGATCAGATGAGAACTGAAGCATGAAATGGAGACCTTCAAATGTGACGTCGTACCAACACTCAACTGATTGTCTCCTGGATTAAAAATAAACAGCGTGTTAACATTTTTGCCAACATTAACAGCCGCCACATGTAAACAAAGTAAAACAGTATGAAATTTCGTTGTCCTTTAAGGTCAGTTTGGTGAAGACAAAGAGATGTTTGTATTTACATACTGTTTGTTTTGGCATAACAAATCTTGATTGAAATGTCCTCCCCAAAACTACATAGTGCACCTTTAATTTCTGTTTTCGCTGCGGTTTTTAACCATGCTGGTGGTGAGACTAATACTTTGGCTAATTTCTAAGAACATGTCACACTATTCCCAGAAGCCTCAGCTGTACTTTGTTTCGCATTAGCAAATGTTTGCTGACATGCTAAGCTAAGATGGTGACCATGGCCAGCCTTACCTGTAAACCATCACCATGTAAGCGAAAGCAAAAGTAAACCCTGACAGAACCGCTTGTGTGGCTGTGATTTACTGTAACTTTGTCTTATTCGACTGCGAAATTGAGGAGAAACTGACTTTACTTTGTGAACGCGCAAAGGGGGGACAGTAATTACCCTGAAGGCTGTCAAATGCAGCAGCTTAGAGCTGTGTGCTTTCAAAAGAGCAGCAGCCAGCCTGCCTCTCCTTGTTGCTGCCGCCCTACCTCAGCTACACTGCTGTTTTCATTGAAGACAATGGAGTCGGTGGCAGCAGTCTCCCACTGTCTCAAGGCACCTTGAGTTATGTTTATAAATCAGCATGTCAGCATATTCAACACCAGCAAAGTAGAAGTGAAAGAAAAAAGAACACATGGGCGCAAATGCACAGTCTCGCAGTAAAACTTACAGAGCTCAGTGTCAGTTCAGGCAGAGCAGCGACGTCATGCTTGCGTTAGGCGATTAGCATCAGCTGCTCCATTCATGCTCCCCCATCACTGACTCATTCATCAGCTTCTCAGCTCCACTGGCGGTGCGAGCGGATTGTTAAGCCTCAAGACACAAACTCCACAAACTTTGCCAAAACTAAACTGTCTAACCATTTGCTGTAAATGGTCAACAGCTTAATGCAAGTGTGTCTGACCCAACTGGTACAAAATAAAGTTTCAGAAGCTGTCGGTTTCATGCTGTAAGGTGGCGTGAGTCAATAGAGTTTTGAATGCAAATTGGGAATCAATGGGACAGGTTTTGATGGATGCATACTGCTCATATTTTACACACATAGTGAATATGAAATGTCTGCCAAAGCTATAGAAAGCAATGAGTCATGAGAAACATTTCAAATATCACAAAGAACAGGGACATAATCCAGGCACTGCACTGTATAGCTTATCGTGGACTCCATGTTCTGTATAATTGCATTGCCATTTCTGGATGGCGGTCTTAACATACTTCTCCGATGAATCGGCATACTGCTGGGATGAGCAGGGAGGGAAAACAAACCTCGGCACAGACATGCTGGGAATCTAATCTTTTCTATTTTTGTCTTTTATGACTGGTGTCTGGTCTTGGCCTGTCTCGTTGTGTCTCTCCTTAAGTCATGTTAGGCAGAGCATGAGTAAGTGCAACGGGTGTCTCTGCTCACCCAGGATGATTCTGACTATGTTGTCATATCATTTTCTCCTCGACTCCCTGAAACTTTCCTGGCCTCTGTTAAGCCACAGTAGATCCTTTGTCCAGCCTTCTTCTATCCGTTGTGCATCGTCTCGGTTTCTGTCACAAACAGATGACTGTTTTTTTTCTGTCTTTCTCATCTGTTCGCTGCCTTCCTAACATAAACCTGACCTTACGACCACTGGGATTGTAATTGGGATTTTAGTCAACATTGGAGGGATTACAGATTTTTTAAACCCTCATGGTGAAGGTTTGGTTAAATGTCAGCATGTGAAAGGACTTGTTATATGGGAAAGATGGTGGTCGTGGTTTAAAGAAAGCGACATCGACTGTTGGTAGATGACAGGGTACAAACTGACGGCTGTGTGGTCGAAGCCAGACTCTTCCTACATGGGACGCGATTTTTTTTTTTTTTTAAGGTCATTAAGTGTGGAGATTAATACAAAAGGTAAATAATACGGATGCAGACTAAGCCATAAATCATTTGATGCACATTTTACAAGTTAACTTTTCAATTGATTAATTAATTTAAGTCAAAAAACAATCAAGGACATACCCTCATTTACAACGGTGTAACAGTTTAACAGCGAAGACAACAATGCCTGATACCTGATAAGTTAAAATACAGGGAATAGAATTTAGGAAGAATATATACAATGGGGTATTAAGTAGATTGAAAATAAATAAATGTGAGAGTAATAGTCAGACAAAACCCGAAATAAAGACTTAGGACGGCCCTAGAGGCAGCAAAGATTCCACATTTAAGGCCTTTTGTAGATCCATGGACAAGGAGCACTGTAAGAAATTGACATTTTACCTCAATGCCTACATTATTTTTTTTTCATATTATTTTGGCACATATAACAGCATATTCATTTATTTAGTAAATATTTTTTTAATTTTTCATTTTGTTTTAGTCCTCCACATGTTGCTACAGCAGTGTGGCTAGATATGAAAGAGCCACATGATTACATCATTTTATTCACATTTAAGTAAGCCGGATGCTGAACAGGAATGAAGCATGCTTAATGGACCTCTTATCAAGAAAGAACAAGGGAAGTGGATCTTCGTCGACCTCCTGCGCCACTGAGCAGCTTTCATGGGAATTGATGGGGCTCCATCTCCAACAGTGCGTCCGGCTTTTCTTGATACGTCCATGGCGCCACACCCCTGGGGACGAACAACTAGTAAGTATCCAACCTAAAAAATCCCACCTCCTCCCTTTAGAGCCACTCCATCAAAACACATGGAAGCACACTGCATGACACAGAATGCCCGTAGCTCTCACTGCTGGCCAGCTGGGAGATGTATTAGCAGCTAGTACGCGTTGTCCAACACGGTCACTGCAAATGACGAATCACCACAATCATGTAAACACAAGCAAAACAGCCGTCATGGATGTACCTCAGTCAGAAAGGGCTACCCAGTGTGACGGTTACTCCGGTTGTGTGCTTTACGCTAACATTAGCTGCCGGAGGAGGCTGCTGCTCTCGGGCTGAGTGCTTAATGCTTACGTCGGCTGCTGCAAGAGTGTGTTGCTGCTGCAGTGACTCTTTCATTGGGCTCAGGGGCTGTGTGCTTCGTGCTATTGAGTTAGCGAGGTGCTGAAGAGCAGGCCCAGTGGCTGTGTACTGGGAGCGCAAAACATCATTGTCATCGATAGTATACCCAACTACCTCATGTCTCACTCACATGTGAGAAAACACCTACATTTTGGTTGCACGTTCTCTACCATTCTTATGCCGCTAGCTCACTGATAGCTTTAGCAAAACGGGGCTCGGTGGATGCCAGGACTCTGGTCAGATGCAACGAGCGCAAAGGGTAAAGTTGCGGGCAGGCAGGTACGTAGCAATGGTACATAGGTAGAAAGACAGGTTGCTTGTCCAGTCTTGTCCAGAGCATTTAATTAATTGATCGCTGTCATGGAGAAGAGAAAACAGCAACATACATCTTTAAATAGAGAAAACACATTAATGAGGGACATCGTCCTCATTTGTGGCTCCTGGATGTAAAAAGAAATAAACAATAAGAAAATCCGAAATCTTTTTTTGTTTGTTTTTTCAGTAAAAATTGACACTATATTTGTCTTTGAATGGATTAAATCACTTCTGTGCCTAAAAAAAAAATGCAATAAATGTGATGGTGCTTTGATCTTAATGTCTTGCAACAGGAATAATCACATCATCCCTCTTCATGGAGTTTTTTTGTCCAGTGATATGCTCTTGAAGGGAACTGTAATAAGGTCCTTAAATTTAATGGCCTTTCCATTGGTTAAAAGTATTAAGGTTGATGGCATATTGGCATTTTTGCTGGCTCCACAGGCCAAGTTTGTTGGACTTTGAAGACATATCCTTGCTTTTGTCTTTGCATTGGCACAATGTGGCGCCTCTTAAATCTGTTTCTGTCTGAACATCACTTGTGCATTTGTTTCTGAGTAATTCTGTGGTTTTGTGTGTTCTATATAAATATCACAGATAAACCAAAACACAAACTGAACTTAATTTGCACTCACACATGATTAGAAATGATTCGCCTCATTTTGATGCAAGTGCATGATTGAAAAAAGGGATGATTCATGATTTGCTCGGCAAGCAAGTGATCAGAGCGAAAGAAGGACGCCAGGATCTAGAAAGTGGCCGTCTGCAGCGACAGAAAGAGAAAAACTAATGAGGATGAGAGAGAGAGAGGGGGAGTATAATATCTTAGAAAAGCAGCCACCACCAATATCCCCCCGTCATTTCTAACCGTGCCTCTCAAAGCTTTTAGTGGGTTAGTGTGTGAAATGGAAAGAGTGAGGTAAAAAAGGGAAAGAGGTCAGTCAAGATGCACACTTTTAGTCATCACATGAAACGTAAGTGGCTCACGCTCACATTTAGTCTTCGTCTTTAATGAGGTCGGACCATGCCGCTTTTGGCGAAATATACTACGTTGCCATGGAAGCGGTGGTCATAGCGATGACTCTGCTGAGGACAAGTGATGTTTGACTTTAAGTCCTGCTGTTTGGTCGGACACTGCTTCAGGAAGTAGGCTTTGTTTTTAAAGGAAGAACTCCGCTAATTGTATGAAAGCGACAGAATGTGCAGTATGGAATAAGAACACAAATGCACACACACACACAAACTGACTGTATACTCTCTACATGGCATTTTGCAAAAGCAGATTATGCAGCTTTACTTGGAATACGGCAAACACAGCCTGGAGGCACTTTTTCCTACAATTTAGGAGCACTTTTGAATCCATGCCAGACTATGTATAATACTGGTCCTGTTCGCCAAAGTGTAACAGGAAATTCCTTGGACAGAAACCGAGCGCTTAATCACAAAAAATAATGTTTTCTGAGGTAGTCTGCTGAGGGACAAACAAAGAGAGCAAACAATTTGCACAGAAGATGCAATTTCCCGCGAAGAAGATCCAATCTAGTTTACTAAGAAGATTACATCATTTCAGTTTAAAGGGGATGTGAGCCACAATCATGCATGACATTCAAGTACACAGAAAAGACAAAGTTTGGAGATTGACTTTCGGCCTACTCATCCATCTGGGCGACACAGAGTGACAGTAGCGTTAGAGATTTCTGACAAATACCTCAATATGGATGCTGCAATATAGCGACAATATTGTAGGGATTATCACTGGCACTTTCCCAAAATATTACAGTGTTTCCCACAGAATCCAAATTTTATTGTGGCGGCGCCATAGAGCACGCGGACTCCTGACTTCCGCCGACCGTGTTGGCTGACTTTTGGATGGGAATAAAATTAAATCTGGCAGCTCTTCTAGACCATCCAAATTGTATTGGACCGAATTGCCCAAATTCTGAGAGTAAAACGAGCACATCATCACATGATGATGTCATTACACGGCATGGCCACGACAAAAACTGGCTTCAAGGCCTGGCGCTCTTTGTGGGAGCCTGATCTCGCCGGTGAGGCCAGCCGTCTTCCTTGCAGAGGAAGTTGCAGTCAAGCCAACTGCGTTAAATAGTCCTCCTCCTATTCTTCGTTGGTTTTACTGGCGGACTAAAAACCACAACTCCATCCACAGAGTTAGTTCGGGGTCACTGACAGGCACAACATTTTCCAAAGTTAGAAACAGTCCTGCCAGGACTCAGATTTATAATAAATAACACAGAATGATTATGTTTCCATTTAACCAGCACATTCTAACCTCTGACCAATTTACAATGCATTGAAGATTGTTTTGGTGATGCTACTCAGCCAATGAAATATGTTTATTCTGATAAGCATAAAGACTCAAATCAGACAGGTACATATAGACAAGAGAAGACAGTTTGGGTAAAAGCTGACAGTGAAAACAGCTTTTAATCTAGAAAGGAACGACTTGTAAATGTTCATTCTTCCAATGGCCAGCTCAAAACTGATATGTCTCATAGCTGAGCCTTGGTGATAATATAAAAGTGGTGTTCATTTTTTGATGCTTTTCTTGCTCTACAAAATGTGGCATGGTGATTGTTAAAATCAACAAAGTGAAGCGTTACTTTTAAATTGAAAATTCATGGGGGGTTTGAAAGTCAAATCGTCTACTCCATGTTTGTTTGTTTGCTGTCCACTGACTCCTGGAGGAAACATCCAGGTGTTCAGCAGCAACATGCTGCACCATGTTCATCATCCTGATGCCATCTTCATCTGTAGGTTGTTTGGTGGTGGACTGATGGTCTCGCGAAGGTCGTTTTACTTTACTGAAAACAGCTCCTTCCTATGGCTGATTTTGCCGTTAACAAGCAACATTTCTAACATTGTCTGTGGTCATTTCATCCGTTGGTATGTTAAACACTGAGGAGAGCAGCTCTAACATCTGGGAACAAGATGTTTCATCGTGGGAACGTGATCCAGGTGAGGTGGCAACGTGATCATATAATGGTGTTTCCCCACAAGTTAACATCTTGCTTTCACAAAATATGTATAATGCCATTTTGTGGTGTCTGAGGCGCTTGACACTTCGGTGGTGTCATATCTGATTGTGCATACTCAGGGTCTTCATTTTTGTGGTTACCAAATTATGCATTTCACTTTTAAAGAAGCATAAAGTAGTAATATAATTTAGAGCAAAAGGATTTAACAAAATAATTAAAACATGCCACAGTTCCTTTAGAGTAGACAACATATTTCATATCATAGTGAGAACTTTTGTCGTTGGATTGGTTGTATGTCTTGGTCCCAGGTTCAAAGATCAGTTTGTTCCACATTTCTAAAAATACAAACCCAGCCTCCTGTTTGGAACAGTGAGCCAGCCGGGATTATATTGACTATATTCAACAGTGCAGCAGATGCAGACTGACAGCAGCCAGAAACTGATGGAGGGGAAGGTATCAGTTTCTTGTTTTAGTGCTCCGTGCTCACTGGTCATTCAAATCGGGACTCCGCCATGATGCAATGGCTGACCGCTGGAAACTTGACAGCAAGCGTGTGCGTTTTTATTCAGTAGTGTGGTGGATACATGAATCACTGAGGTGTTGTTTTCCAGGTTAACAGGTTTAGTGTGTTCTCACAGGGTAATCCCTCGCTGACTCGGGTTACTGGGGGAACACAGTGTCACCCTGGCTGTGTGTGAATGGGAAAATGATCTCGCTGAACGAAATGTGCAAGTACGATAACTTGCGTCTGCCACGGAGGTTATTTTCTGGAATAATCCAGAATCCATAGAAAAATCACATAGGCTTTGTGAAAGGGAGCCAGGGCGATGCTAACTCTGGGTTCGCATGCAAAAAAAACATCACTCCACTGCACCAAAATGTCAAAGAAACGATTTTCCTTACTAAACAGAAAATACAACCACACACCTTCTGAATTCAAGTTTCTCTCCTCAACCAAAGATGAACTTAATTGCTTGTTAATACACTTTGTTCAAACGTTCAAAAAGAATCACCATTAAATAACTCTGGCCTGGTCAAAGTTAATCTTAATTCTGTTTTTTTCTGATGGTGAAGACCAATCTCGGTTACACTTATCTCCCGCTTTACGCCACCCCTGTCCCCACCTGACATGTCTTCATTAACCGTGGAATGGGAACCCTGGTTAGAGTCGCACCAACCCACCTTGGCACTGTAATCCCCATCGTCAAACTGGAATCCGTGTTGTCTCTGAGGTTTTGCTCAGTTTCGACCCGACCCCACATATTGAGGGATCTGGATTGTCACGCCCTGGGCTCCGCTGGATCATTGTTCTCCTCTGTTTTACTAACTCCTTTAATCTGTATTTCTGTAAAAATGTGATGCCTCTTGACTTGAGAGGAGGTCGTGTCGCTCGGGCACCCCTTGGCGATGACCTCGGCTTGCTCAGTTGTCTCCTGGATCCACACACTTTGGATTAACTGTGATCGTCCATCCTGGTGGAGGGATCCCTCCTCTGGGGCTCTTCCTGAGGTTTCTTCCATCGTCTTCTTTTTTTTCCCCATCAACATGCCAAGTTTTTCCTCTCTCGAAGCAAGGGTCTAAGGACAGAGGATGTTGTTCACTATACAGATTGTAAAGCCCATTGAGGCAATGTGATTGTGTATTTGGGCTAAATAAATACAATTGATTTGATTTTGATTTGATTTGATTTTGACTGTGTTACTGGGAGGCTGCCGAGCCACATTCCTCTGCCCGCTGCGTAAAAAAACCAATGCTCGTCCATTGCGTTGAGCCCCTGGGGCTGGGCAGACTGGATTCAGTATATGGGCAACTAGCTGCACAGTTAATGTTGCTAATGGCAGCTTGCAGCTAGAGCTAGAGATGACCACAACAAAGCATATAGTGTGTTTGGAGTGAAAGTGACAAGTGGCCAGTTCCTAAATATTGCCCCTATGAGCTATGTTAAGTGGCCGAGTCAGACCAGGTGATTAAGGCCCAAAGAATCTGGTTTTCAAACACATTGGATGGCTTTCGGACATGTCTTCAATTTTGGAAGCAGTTCTGTGATAACAATTTTTGCATGGTCTACTGTCAGTATATGCATCCTCCCTATCAGTCACTGTCCCAGAGTAGACACTAACTGGTACTGTGTTGATGAAGGTTCTCAGTCACCCAGGTCATGGTAGTTCTTTCTTGAATATACTGAAACAAATCCAGTTGCCTACGATACATCACTCAAAACTGGCACCACCTTACAGACTTTCAATAGTAGAAAGATCATTTGCAAACAGCAGCTAACATCACTAACGCGTGGAATGGATGTTGTTGATGCTGACGGGGACATGTAGCTTGAGCCTCAGTCTTGTTATTGGTCATAAATTCAGTTGATTTGGGGTTTCATGATTGTTGATGCAACAAAAACACACAATCCAAAGACTTCCGAAGCATTTTTTGCTGCGTTTCTTAACTTCTTTACTGTGGAAATTAATCAAACATGATCATTGGTTGCAGCCCTACTGCAGCTCTTTGAGTGGCATCCTCTATTTTTATCACTGTGAACTACATTTATGCCGTGCTACGTTAGAAAACCAGCATAGCAACAAAAACCAGGGTGGTGGCAGTTATCTGAAACCCTCTGATTTCATGGTATCTCAAACTATAGGGAAGCTGAACTACAAAAAAAAAGAAAGAAAATAAAAATAAAACAGAACTTTTGACTTCAAGAATCCTGTTTGTTCAGTTCCTCTTAGGAGGCGCTATCTGTATACAATGTGTGTCTGAGTGTGAAGCGGGGAGCCGCTGAACACAAGAATGGATTTTATGTTTTCAACTCTCTGGTGGATGAACAGCAGACAAGGGCAGGAGTCTGTCGGTGAAGCACCGCCGTGGGGAGCAGGTCCGAACGTGTGGGGGACCATCCGAGGTAAAGAGAAGTTCTGCCAGATCCCTGTGAATCACGTCGGACAAGACAGTATATCTGCAGACGTCTGGCACTGATTCAGTGTTAGCTGTCTTCTCCAAATCACCTCCCTAGATCCAGCCGCAGGTATAAATATAGACAGTCGTCATAGCTACATCTGTATGGGTGGCTTGCCTTTGCATGTCAATCTGGCAATCAGACCAGTGGAAAGGTGTGATCAGGGGGGTGGGATACTTTTTAAATTAAGAAACAGCACCCTCTTCTCTCCATTATCTCCTTTCACTTCATTTTTTCTAATGTCCCCTCTTTCCTCTCCTCTTCCTCCTCTGCCGTTTTATGTCTTGCAGGCACGGATTGGCAGATACCAGGCAAATTAAATACTGATCAAAACCACAAAATAGTGTGACATTTTTGACAGGTCTATTTTTGATAGCTCTGTCGCTTGCTTGTTTCAACTTTATGGACCGTATCATTTGTTCTGTTTGGAGAATGGTCTTGACTGCACTGTCAGCAAGCTAACATGCTCACAATGACAATTCTCATATCCGGATGTTAAATTATACTAATTAATACACATTCTGACGTGATTATTTTGCTAGATTAGAAGTTTAGGGGACATAAAAAGTTATAATTAATCCTAAGTGGAACAAAGTGTCATTGCGATGTATCCTGTAGTTGTGGAGGCATTTCATCAAAATTATACAAATGTCAAATTGCTGGGGGTGTAAGAGGAAAGGTGAGGGTATTACCACCATCATTAGTTGGGAGTCATCCTCTGAAAACCATGACTGTGTTGTCCAGAATTTAATCGCAATCCATCCAGTAGTTGTTGTGATATTTCAGGCTACACTAAAGTGTTGGACTGACTGACAAGCTGGACAGTTATATCCCTCGCTGACTTTTGATTGAACCCCTTGAAAGAATCAGCTTGCACAACACATCTTTTTTTTGTTAGTCGTCTGGATTGTCCTTGGGTGACCTCGCAATAAATGTAAAGCTGGAACCCCTTGATTGGTTTTCTCCATCGATAAATCCAATAATTGTATTCAAACTGGGTCATGCTCAAAAGTGTTGAAAAAAAGAGGTTAGAGATAGTTAGTTACCATACATATTAAACAGGTACTATGTAGTTTTGTAAAAGTGATTAAAACACAAGTTTAACATTTACAATATTAATGAGGTAATATAGACTCAGAAATATTTATTTTTTCCATAACTGAATAAACGAGCTGATCTCAGAGAACACTGTGTGAAGCTAGAAAAGTGGCAGGGTCCGCCATATATAAGCAAAGTAAAACAGAATGAAACTGTGTTGTCCTTTAAGGTCAGTTTGTTTTGTCATGTTCTATTTAGACATAAAACCAAAGACAATTTGTTAATTGAATTTGTTTAAGCATAACAAAATCAGTCAGATCTTTCTCTTCTGATCAAAATGTCTAGACTATAATATTCACTGGTCAGGGCTTAGCAAAGAGGTGACTGGTGTTATGGCTTTGTCCTAGAACTTGTTTGATTGATCTAAAGATAACATGCACCTCACTATTCCAAATATGAATTCAAAAATGTATTCAAGATGTTAGTGCCATGAATTGAAAACAAAACCACAAGTGCTAATATACACAGGGGTGTTAGAAAAGCTATATTTGCAGTGTGAAAACAGGCAACACATTAAGGCAGGTATGATATTAACGATTGTATAAGAAAATAGATCGGACCTTGCACTTCTAAATATTTCTCTGGTGACTTGCTCAATGGCTCATCAGCATTAGTTTAGGTTTGGTAATATCTCAATATGTTTGTCTGCTTGGACAGTCTAGTCAGGAATTTAAGGCTGGCAACTTTCCATGAACAACACACTTTCTCTATCAGCCAAATCACGCTGGGTATGCAATGCTTCTGAGCTGGTGTTGTTGATATTGATTATGGGACAACTTCCTGCATTCTCTGGTGGGAATTCATCCAGCGTGTATGACTGAACTTAAAGGCCTCGGGGGACCTTCATCAGCCGGCTGATGAGATTCTCGCCGGCGTGCTGTGTCTGTCTACGAACAGCCACTTATTCCCATCTGTGACTCATATTCCGACACAGTCCGCGGGCTGTGCCTAACTCTAACTTTAGAAGCATTTTGAGTGACGTAGGCAACCAACTTGCCTTGGCATGACTGTCAGACATACCCCATGCAGGATCCCTTGGGTTTATCTCCGGACCTAACTTTAGCTGCTGAGTCGTGAGGCTGTGATTCTCCGCCAACAATGACTAAGCTTTTGGAAGGCAGGTGAAGGGAGCTCTGCAGGTATGCTTAGAGCTGTTGAGAGTCCACCCTCAGGCTGTTGATACGTAACAGCTGATATATTGAGGTAGTTCAAAGTGTTACCACGCCATATGGATTATATATTGGACCATAACATCTCAAAAGCCATGTGAGATGCTTAACATTAAAAAAAAAAAAAACAAAGTAGTTTAATTAGCACAAAACATGATGTAAGACAGCTCAAAGGCAAAAGGTGTGGCGGAGCAAAATAATAGACGTTTCACATATGAAATGCATGTGACATCATTTCTCTTCTGCTGTGTATGTCCGCGTCTTTTGAAAACCGTTTTGTCTTCAAATTGGTTCAAATAAGGGTAAGTAATTAAAATCCTCAATTTGATATCACTAGCCGACCAAAGCTAGGTTAGATCGAGTCAATGAGCAATATGCAGGTAATCCAAAATGCTCTGGCACGATGCACCTGTGGAGCGGGGCTTCGTGCACAACCGCCCACGATCTGGAAAAAGCGGCAGCAGTAGCGGACCTCACACTTGCGCTGAAAAGTTGAGAACATTTTTATTTCTAAAAACCACTTGGGCAGGGAACGAGAGATGAGAGCAGATCCAGTCGGGGTGCGACACCGGTTTTGGTCGCCATGCATTCCTAGTGTTGCGTCTCAGCGGCCGCTAAGAGTCTACAACTGAGCTAGCAGCTCGGTAAGAGTGTACTCTGAGCCAAATGCTAAATATCACCAGGGTTTAAGGCCAACCTGCGCTGAATGCGTTAACTGGCCCGCCTCAATTAAAGCGTCATATTGTGCTCATATGGTGCTCTGCAGGCCTCAGATTTGAAATGCAGACACCACAGAAGCAGCAGTATTTTGGGGAAAGGTTGCTATTTTTATTCCTCTAAAGTGACCTTCCTCTACAAGGATCCCCTGACACGAACATATAGACACATACAGCTGGTCAAACCCAGAACAAAAACTTTGCTGCTGTCTTTACACAGCTCTTACAGTCTCCTGCCTCCTCGCATGCGTAAATGGAAAAATTATTCCAGTCACCTCAGCGTTACAGAAATGGGACAAGCATTCATAATAGCTGAATTTGGTCATTAGCGATGAGAGATTTCACAGCAGCGTGCCCTCTCTCTCTATCTGTGTACCTCTCGCTTCGTCTCCTTACATTTTCCCCCTTTTAGCTCTCTCCAAATGAGTACCGCAGCTGCAGAGAAGCAGCTACGGTCTCTGGGTCTTCATCTGATGCTCTAATATAGATACCAGGTCAGGATACGACGACGGCCAGGGAAGTTCGATTCGCTTTTGATGCATGGCCATTCAAAACAGTAGGTGGGTTTCACGATGCAAACGTTTGGTCCACAATGACAATGACATTTATAAGACGCAGACCTAAAGCAGGTGATTACCATCAGAGTTTACTGTGTTAGCATGCTTATGTTAGCTATTTAGCACAAACGACTAAGACTCTGGTTGATGGGATCACCAGAGTAAGCAAGATTCATTTTCTGTTGATAACAGATGTCTGTGCAACATTTTAATGGAGATTTATGTTAGATACTTTTATAATCCGGACTAAACTGATATGGTAACCATGCAAGCTTTGCTGGTAGCTTGGTTAATAGTAGGCAAACTGAGAAGAAAATGTTAATTGTCACCAAGCAATAAGCTGTAAAGGAATGATGTACAGACTGAAATGGGCGACAGCGTATAGATCGACATTGTTCTCATCACAAAGCTGCAGGAAAAAAAAAAAGAACATCCATTCAGTCTTATTTTTAGCTCGCAGGAATCACTTCCACCTGCTCCCTCATCAGGAAGGATTCATTGTGACTCCACAGCCATCAAAGGGACCAAATGGATCTACAGATGCATTCGTTGTGTAAAATCCTTATCAAACGCAGGGGCTAAATATATATATGAGGTCATTCCCCACTGAGACAGCAGTGAGAGATTGCATTTTACCCTCTGAGGTAACTGCTGGGTTTAGGCCCCCAGTGACACAATCACTGTCTAAAAGCTGCTCCCACAGTCATGTAACTCTCATTTTAATGCAGCAGATCTTTGGAAGATAGGCAGAGAGTGGACAAGGTGGAAATGAACCCAGGTGGTCAGAGCATTGGCTGGACCCAGCGGGTTTACCGAATCCTACTTTCCATCGCTGTAACGTCACAGAGTGATGAAAGGAGCCGATGGGAGCTTATTTAGTAAGCTGATTTGAAATGCAGGGCTGCAGCTTTTCTATATGTGATTACAGCTCCTGTAAGGCAGGACCTATTTCTTAGTCCCAGTCTCCTGACCCCTTTTCATTGTCTTGCCTCCTTTACTTGTAGCTTGGCTGGTTTATTTCTACCTGCTGATTCCACCAAAGCTGTTGTTGTGTCAACCAGTTCACAGATGGCCTTGCCCGACATAAATACACCAAAATGTCTTGGCATCACGCAAAAGAAAGGCTAAATATAAATGTCAAGAGGGACACGATGACTTGACAAGATGACGGAAAGCATTTGAGGAGCACCGCACTATAAAAAACTGAAAAACAAAAGGGCCTGCCACACAGGACCACAGTGGTAATAACAGGATTCAGCCACAGTTGGGGCCAGTGGATGGATGGATGGACTTGAATCCAGGTCCTACAAATATTACACAAACTGGATATTGTACTCAATGACAAGACAGCTGTTCGATTGTGCTCCTTTGAAAGTGTCAGTGGTGAGTGTTAAAATAATTCTGCGTTAATTTAGAACTGGAGGAAGGAGATCGGAGTCAGCTCAAGATTCAAACAAGGTTTTAATCTTGTACAAGAGGAGCATTCACAGAGCAACACGCAGGTCTGTTACAAAGTGAAGACTCCCTATCTGAAGAGAAAAGCATGGTATTTATCCCTCTCTGTGGGTGTGTTTTTCCACTACAATAGTTCCTAATTTATGACTTGCACTTAAAGGAATACTTCACAGAGAAGGAAGTGATAAGAAAGAGTTAAGCTTCAGTGGTCACTCAATACCAGACATAGGTAATAAAATGGCCTAAAACAAGATCAAAGGTTACAGGTCATGTTGAACAGTTACATTGAACATTCCTATGTAGGACTTCAGTTTACATCTCTCTTTGAAGTACAAAATTTCTATCACAGTGAGTTTGAATATATTTTTGATAATACCGTTGATTTTTTAAAACTGTACTGACCTCGATGCATTTTGTGTGGCTGTTACCATCCCTTGCTTTCTCCTCCTGTGGTCTCAGTAGGCTTAGTCGGATATTTTATCTGCCTGGGTGGACTAGTGTGCATTTCAAAGACAACTGAGGAGAGTGTGCTGTGTTTTTGGGGTTTTCTGTGTGTCAAGCTTGCCTCAGCTGACCCTGGCTGTACAAGGGTCGGCTGAGGCTAGTGTGCTGATGAGCCCTGCAGTTGAGCAGCTGAGTCAGCAAGTCTGCCTGCATCAAGAGGAAACATCTTGAAATAGATCACATGTGAATTCAGTCATTATCAACTCGCTCCATGATGGAAAGTCCGAAAAATACAACCAAAAAAAGAAAAAAACGTAATCCAAGTCTCTGGACCCAATGGACCCACGATCTCTAATTGATTTGAAAAGACCTTATTTACATGGTCTAATTTGTGCACCCACGTCAGATGGGATGCATGCTAACACTTTTAGCCTTGCAGCTACAGTGAAGATTTGAGATCTTGAGGCTTACAGAGACTTGGGTTGCGCCTGACAAACAGCATGGCGCCAATGTATGTCTTTCTTTTTCTGTGGTTTTCTTACATTTTTAAACAAGTTTGGGTGTTAAGCAGAACGCTGTTTTGCTGTGAAGCTCCATAAATGTTTGGTGGACTATGAAACGTCTTCCCCTGACTTTTCCATCAGCATCGGGGTGAGTGAATTTTGTTTTTTAAAAGCCTCCAAATTTGAGTGTACACACGATTGCGCCTATATATCTGACTGATACAGCTGTCCTGTTTTGCCGCCAGTACTCCCAATTTTGAACTCACCATTGCATGATGCCTCTTCAGCCACGTTTCTAATTAGTATTGGAGTTGTTTTATTCCGGTGTTGTTTTAAGGTAGTGTGCATACATTATAACAATATAACAACTCTATCTTACATCATTTGTGTGTTTTGTCTTATCAGTGATTCAGAGTCACCTGGACGGAGGCAGAGGTTGGGAGGTTGGGGGGGGGGGGGGTGCAATCTTGTTGGTCATAACATGTTTTCCTTCTTGTGCGTGCTTACCTCTCACTTTGCCTCCTACCAGCCTTGTGAATTTATTATTAAAAAAACACAACACGCCTATAATGAATGCATTTTCAAGACAATAAGACAACCTCCTCTGCAGCATCGTTTCATTTGGAGTTGTGTCTCATCCCCTGCCGCTTTCTCCTCCTCCTCCTCCTCCTCATGTGTTGTCTCATCTTATCAGGTAAATGTCAGCGAGGGTGGAATCTGTTGATGAAAACATACAGTGTGGCAGCTACACGTGGCCTGTCCCGACTTCTCCAGTAAAGTAAACAAACCGAGCATGGCCTGTGTGTGTGTGGGTGTGTGTGTGTGTGTGTGTGCGTGTCGCAGCGGTAGGTGTTCCTCACTCTTTGTTGACGTTCTCCGCCCGAGTGGAGAGGAGGCTTATCTTAATGGGAATGCATAACTGGAAGGCCCTTCGTCTCCATAACAGAAGCCGTGCACGTAGGCCCACGTGCACACAAAAACACAAATATGGAAACTCATGTTTCTCCATTCACACGTACTAATGACAACTGGGACACAGATATTCCCGTCAGCCCATTCACATAAAAGTAAAGATTAAGGAACCATTTATTCCCGGTATAGATCGACAGTACATTTTAAGGAGGCCATTAGGCTTCATAAACAAATACTGTAACATATTTCCCACATTACCAACACTATAAATACACAGAGGAGGGGCTATGATGTACTTGGCCGAGACATTGCTGTGATCCCAGAAGAGTCATGTACTGTAAATCTAAGAGACGATGCATTTATTTTGGACTGTCCATTAAATGTCTTCAAACTATTTATATGTTTGTATGCCTCTGTAGTTGTTACCCCTGCGTCCATTTTGTATTGGACAGTCTGTTCTTTTTGTCCAAATCAGTCAAGCACATTCAATTCCAGCCCAGTCCGCTATAATCCAACGCCTGTCCGATCCAGCCTGATCTGTTTGAGTCCTGTTCAGTCCAGTGAGTTTTATATTATCCGATCAAATCATCGCTTGGTCAAATCCAGTTGAGTAGTCTGATCCTGTCCAATTCATTCCAATACTATCTAGTCTAGACCAGTCGGGTGCAGTCCAATGCAGTTCATACCAACCCTTATCCAATTCACTCAAGTTTAAATAAGTCCAGTCCAATTCAATCCAGATGAATCAATTAGGACCTAATGCAGCAATCCATTCCAATGTCGTTCTGTGCAGTGTAGTCCAATCCATTCCAATCATCTTAACCTATACCATTTCAATCCAGTGTTGTCCAATCCAAGCTAATCCCTTTAAAGTTTAATTTTAGTAAGTGTCATATGATCCAATAAAACAATAGCCCACTCAAATTCACTTCAGACTTGATCCAGTCCAATTTATTCTAAGATGAAGTCCAAACAAGTCCGGTTCAATCCATTCCATATTTATCCAATTCAATGAAGTCCAAATACATCCATAATCCACAATCCATTTCAGCCCATTCTAATCTATTCCAGTTTCCAGACAGTCTAGTCCCATCCAAATAAATCCAATCTAATCTAAATCAATTTTTTAAAGTCTATTTTTTCCAGTCAAGTCCAAACGGAATCCATTGAAGTCAAACTCAATACATTCTTAGTCTAGTCCAATCTATCCCGATCCAATCCAACAGCCCAGTACAGAAATCTTATCCAATCTACCACTCCAGTCAAGCTAAATCCACTAAAATCAGTCAAGGCTAGTTCAATGCAGTTTCGACCAATCTATTTCAGTGAAACCCAAACGATTATAGTCCAGTGTGTTTAAATCCATTCAAACTAATCCAGTCTACTTGAGTCTTGTCATCTCTAGACACTATATTTCAGTTCAATCATGTTCCAATGTAATCCAAGCTAAATCACTTGAAATTTCTCTTGTCTAGTCCAATCCGGGCCTCTTATACTCCAGTTTTAACCTTTTATCTAATTGCAATCCAGGTGAGTCTAGTGAAATCAAACTCTCTGTATTCTTAGTTAAGTGCAGTCAAAACCCCATCTGGTGTCCTCCTGCGGACTCTCCAGTAGTCCTGGACAGAAATCGGATACAATCTTGTTAAGTCTTTGGCTGAAACCAAATGTCCATGCTCTGAACAAGCAGACTGCACCCTCTCGTTTTTTTCACGTCATCACATCAAGTTTGCGAGGGCGACACACAGCAAGGCCTCAAATAAACTCGTGGTAGACTGGCCTTATCATGATGTGGGATAACATTATTTCTGACTTGCCAGAGTCAAGTGGTGTCTTATAATTGTTATAATTTTTTATAACAATTATTTTGTAAGATGTTCTTTTTTGTTTTGTCTGTCAGCAGTTGGTAAAACTTAAACGCCTTATTGCAATGAATTGTGGGTAATTCAATTAGTGAAGTCCAGTGAAGTCTGCAGCCCAAGCGGACTTCTGCAGGAGCGGATGTCTGCAGAAAGCACAGTTGAGGGCTGAAGTGGACTGGATGAATTGTGGGTTTGGATAGCCTTTAACACTTGCAGACCTTTCCACAGATGCGCCTAGACAGTCCATGAGTCTGCAACAGTGCCAGACATTTGGATGCGGCCTTACCCAGTTCCATCCAGTCCAATCCAATCTAAAAAGTCCAATTGGGTCTAATCTAATCTGCCAGTCCAGTCCGGCTAATTCCATTAAAATCTAGTCCGGTCAAATTCAATAGAATTTAGTTCAGTGCTGTCCAGGTCAGTCCTCCAATTCAATCCAGTCAGTCCAATCCAGTGCAATCTAATCTATGTCCCAATGTGACATGACGAGTGTGATCCTAAACACAATTGAAAGAAACATGCAGGCACATTTATTGTATATTGCACATGTTATGTACATACAAGGACAGTTACTGTATATAGTATGTTTATCTTTGTTCTGACTGTTTTTTATTATACTTTTTATTCAAATTGTTATTCTATTCTTCTAATATCTCTTTGTTATTGTCTCTGTTTTTTGAGACTTGCTCTTGCGCTGCTTCTTATTTCCCTCTGTGCTGCTGTGTGACCTGCAAATTTATCATCAAGAAAGGAACATCTTATCTTATCTTATCTGAAAAACAACAACGGGGAGGAGAACAAAGTTGGAAATGAACCTGGTCTTTAGCGTTTCCCTCAGGGGCCGCAGTGTCTTTTATAATCGGAACATGTGTGAGACGGTAATTACGCTGCTGAATTCTCTGTTTGTCATCTCAACCCAGCCTTGTTCGATAAAACCCAGACAACGAGGACAAAGGAGACCACCATCCTCCTCTCTTTGCACTCGTTCTATCAGTGCTGTCTCATCCTATAAATAACCCGGAGCTGTATCTGGTGGTGTAACATCTACTGTTGCTGCTCCAGGCTTTGTTACTCCCTGTGAACAAAGGCTCATCTAAAAGCAGTACAGGTAGGCTGCTGTGTGTGTGCGTGTGCGCATGCCGAGTGCGCACAGTTTTCCAGAAAACAACAAGTGACGATGTCTTCCCCACAAAACGTAAGCCGAAGAAACCAGGATTTACACACACACACACACACACACACACACACACACACACACACACACACACACACACACACACACAAGCATACACACACACACACACACACCACATGGCTTTGTTTGGGGTTCCTGGTCACTTTATTAGAAGCGGAGTGGACTGCTTGGCAACTGGTGACGGATGAGCACACACACACATAATCTGCAGACATACTATCCAGTGGTAATAGAAGAGCCATCGGGGTTATGGTGCCCTCGGCCCGGGCTAATGACACCGAGAGCAACTGGTGCAACAGATGGCCCCTCGCTAAGTCATATGAGGGCCTCTGTTAGCAGGCGGCATGACTATGACTCTATTATTTACTTATTCACACCATTGCACACATTTACACACATTTCGGGCGGCATGACCACTCCTGGAGCTGTTTCTTTGCCTTGTTCTCACCTCTGACAAACACACATACCGTACAAATTCTGGAGCAAGTGATATAATGCATGTGTGGTACATGAATGAGTCCGTAGGAAGGGAACTTTTAGAAGATAAGAATTTGAGGGTAAACCGAGGCAGTTAGCAGGAAGAGAGAGAAGTTTACTGATGTGCTTCACGCATGGTGGGCCCCAATCGATCCCTGCCTTACCTTCCACTCAATGAACATTGTGGGTGTACCCTGTCACCTCCATGATTCCATTAAGTATAGTGCACACAGCAGGCTGCACATACCAGCTTCAAGCGAGGGGCATCAGATCAGAAAATTTCTTTGTGTTGCTGAACAGGAGCCTTCATATTCTTTGCTCACACGCCGCTCATCTCCTCGTTTGGCAACACTTCATCCATTCTGTGTTCCTTGATTTACCAATAGAGCTTGCGTCCATAGCCAGCCTGACATTCAAGGTAGGGAAAAATTAAAGAAGTGTAAATTAAGGGCCATATAATATCAGTAGAATCCACTCCAGCAGGCGTGAAAACACAGGAAATCAAAACTGAGATCAATCAAATCAACCAATTACACACAAACATCCAAACTCCAGATGACCTCTTGAGAACAAAACAAAACAGATTTCATGCTTGTTTCCTCATTCGTCCAATTCCTCTCGAATGCTGATGCTATCCGCAAAACTAAACCGATTCGTGATACCTGAAATTGCCGGAAGTTGAACCCAAAACTAATTCAGACACGACTGCTCTAAATGAAAACATCCAGAGAGGACATGCAGTGGTGTGACTGGAGGGACACATGCAAACACTGCTGCCAATAGGAAGAACATTTTTCAGCTCAGTTAGTAGCCCACGGGTCACATCCCAGCCCAGAAGCAACCACGGATAGGCCCAGCATACAAAAGTCTGATAAATGACAAAACATGTCAACATCAAATATAGTGGCGACGTCCATGTACGTCTCACACACACATGCTTTCTAGATCTGATGTCACCACATGCCCATATAACTCGTCAGACTCCTTCCAGAGGACATTAAAACAACATTTTATTTAAAGTTTGAATAAACAATAACCAGAATTTTTTCCAGAGGTGATGATGGAAATCCCATTACTGCTGAGAGTTGCACACGCACTGATCGGGCAAAATGTACAAATTTGGTATCTTTCACAAATCAGCTCTTTTTTTCGTGGTTTTGTGACACAGTTCCGAGCACATTTGTCAAAAACTTGTGGCTGTTGGTGGTCGCAACGGGGCATGTGCCCTACTGAAAATATGTCCCCGTCAACCCTGTTACGTAGTTGACCACGACAACCATTTCAACCATGTAACTGAAAATGTCTGACGCATCTGCATTTGCTGCCTTTAAAATCTGGCCCAATTCAACGTGTTATTTAATAGCCCTGGCAGAACAAAAATAATACATGTGGCACTTTTTGAACCTGATTCGATGGCAGGGTTCACCAGTGTGATGCATTCAAGTGCTTGCAGAAATATAAACATTGGCTCAAAATAAGGCGCCCCTTGTCTTTGTTCATGTTTTTTATTTTTTGTCTCCACACTTCTGAAGTCCTTGTGAGAGCAGATAGCAACAGGTGCCGCTTACATTAGCGAATCTGTGATACAACTACGACCCCTGCTGAGCAGAAAAGGCATTACAGCCCACACACACTTGATCACAGAGGCTGATGTTGGCTCAATCATGAGACAACTTAAGTCTGAAATTTCTTTTTTGTTTTTTTGCATTCTGGAAGTCTGATTTATGTTTTTATGAGAACTGATGAGCTTGTGATTAATTAACCAAATGTGTGCTTCTTTTTTCTTTAATGTGCTGAGTGTCCTGTGTTTCTGTCTTTGAATAGAAATCAGGGATATATTTCAAACTTTGCACTCACTTTCGCTAATTTATGAGATAGTTCTGCTGCAGAAAATATAAAGCAAACACCAATACCACGGTTGATTAGCAGGTTTCTGGGAGGTTTAAAAACAGCCCGGGGGAAAATGTGGGTGAGGAAAGTTAATCATTGATGAGGGAATGGTGCATGGTGAGCTGGAGCACAGTAAAGGTTTAGCGGTCGTGCAGCTGCATAGAAAAGCACTTCATCAAGTATGCCCGTCAATTCCATCTAATTATTTACGATACAGTATACGACAAAGCTTTTATTCTTAGGTCATGTAATCAGAACAACATGCGCTTCAAATCACCCGTCTTCTAATCAGTGCCGCTGAATCTAATAAACAAGAGGATGAGGGGAAATGTTTCTGGGTTTGGTCGTCACACTGTTCTAGACTGGGATATTTTCAAGGAAACTGGAATAACTGTTCGTCAGCGAATGAGTCACAGCCTGTCTGAGCACACGCTGTCGATCTTGCTATGCATGGAAACCTATTTTCCACTCCCGATGAAGGACACAACAACAGGGAGGGAGGAAACTTGGTTTAGCGGAAGAGGACGGAACACAATGTAGATTCATTCTGTCGCCATCATCCCCGTCAGCAACAGGTAGAGGCAGACGGGTCTGAACTCAGAGCCTGAAGACATTAAAAATGCAATCCAATTACTTATTCATTAAAACGAGCTGCTACTTGTAGGTGGAGGAGGGAAAGTTTGGTCCAAGTCCTTGTGGTGTCTTGCAGCAGCTTCAGAATGAAACACTTACCATTATTATTGATTTTTGCACATGGTGTATTCTATATAGTACTTTATGGATTCTATATTTGGCCTTATATTTTGATTGCATTTGTACTTGAATGTACCTGCTGCTACGATGCCCTAATTTCCCCTCTAATTTAATAAAGTTCAGTACCTGCTCCCACACAAAAAGAGTGGGAGAAAGAGACTGTACTGATGGACTGGATTTGACTTCATGTGGAGGACGATTAAAAGCACTCTGCAGACAGTGTTTGTTTAGTGTGAAATATGTGCACATCACGCAGATTTCCATTAAGCCAGTTTTCAAAGGTGCAAAAACAGTGGCCTACGTGCTACAGTAAGCAGCAAAGTTGAATGATTAGTTAAAATCCAGAGTGTTGGGTTGTATTTCTTTGTTTCTGTTAAAAGCAATATATTACTGTAAACCTCAACAATGTTCACTGGTACCTGGTCCATTCATTATATGCAATCTATTCTTAATTTGTTGGGGGTTATTTGGTTTTGTTCAACTTCCTTAGATTTAAAACATAAAAGTGTAAAAATACAAGGTCATTTTTGAGACATTTTCTTACGAAATGCAAGATAAATTTGTACAAGTATGGTATATAAAGTATGCACCGATCAAGTAGCCTCTCTTTTTCTCACATTAGATTAAAACGTCTGTTTTGGGCTTTTTAAGAAAAAACGTCTATGTCACTTATTTTGGGCTTTTTTCTCGCACCATGTCTGGCAACACTTTACTTGAGTGAATGTAGATTCCACCACTGCTTTCATCTCATTGATGAAAACAAAACGTATAAAACATTATTTTTCTTTTTTTTATATTTTCTGTTACTACTCATTTTACCCCAATAAAGACTCATACATAGTTGTATGCTCTGCTTTGGCCTGCTCCGTCTATGGTTTTATGCATGTATTGTTTAAAACAAACTTATCAAATATCAGATTTGGTTCAACATCATAAATGGAATTCATGTGAATTTCATTGAAGTGAGGATTATATTATTTATTAGAATGAATTTCAGCACCACGTACTGGTCAAATGCCCAGATGCAGAATGAGCCACACCATCTCTGATGATCACTCATTTCAACGTAGGATTATATCTATTTGAATGCTCTACATCCTACAGTGGATATTTAAAAAAAAGAAAACTTGTTAAAGTTTTTATGTGACCATCTGAGAGAAAACTTTCCCCTGGTGGCCAAACATTTCATAGAGCTTGATTTGAAAAAACCTTACATCTCCAAAGGACTCAAAATGACAGAGTTTTAATACAGACTGAAACAAATTTTTAATTTCCATCTTCCCTGCCTCTATGGTTCATAACGTTCTCTGTGTTTTATGACATTCGATCATCTTATACTGAGTGATGATGACCTTGTTCTCTTCTTCTGGTCACTTTGCCCCCTCTCCTCCTCCTCCTTCTCCTCCTCCTCATTCTTTCATTCCCTTTAACTTCGTTCTACCCTGCTACAGAATGTCATTGCGTCAAACCCCCTTAAGCCAATGAAAGAAAAGCTATGGATTGACTGATACAGGGAGGCACTCAGGTTAAAATGTCCACGTGCTGTGTTCTTCCTTCAAAAACACAAGGTTTTTTCCAGTGTTCCATGCCCACACAGAGACGCATCAGACATCCAGGTTAATCCAGCCAGGTGATCACTCCTCACAGTCTTACCTCCCTCTCAAAGCTCCTCACAGTTTCGGGTATGAACCATGTGTGGAGGCAGAATTGATTTTTGCTGACTGCTTTTACAGGAAGTAACACAGGGCCCATAAATTATGACATTTCATCTAGCGCATTTACGTGACCTTTCCCTAGGTTTTTGAGGGGGGTTGTGTCCCGCTTTGATTTTATGTTGTTCTGATTGGTGTCCGTTTTTTTTTTAACAAAATGTCCAACCACAGAAAATAAACAACATTTCGCATCAGTCTCTGAAACATTGTGCAATATATTCTGTGTTTTATTCCAGGAAATGAAAACCATCACATCCATCCAGAAAACTTATCAGAGCTACTACTTGAATGAGCAAAGAAATGCTCTACAAGCATTTAAATGCACCATGATGTACAAAACCTTATAGCATAACAAACAAATTGAGAATAACAGAAAAAAAAACCCACACTGCAATTAAATTACATGAAATACAAGATTTAATAACTAATAATATTTTTATAGAGTATAGTATAGAAACTGTATTGGGAAACTATAAGTATAATAAAAAATAATCATATCTGCACACACAGGATCATCTACTTCTTTCCCCTGCTTTTACCCATTACCCCTCATTGCCGATGTACCTAGTGTGATTTCCTTAAAAAAGATTATACATTTTGGCCTGTACAGCCCCTCATAGAACAGAGCCTGATTCCAGCCCGCCTCAACCCCGAAACCGGCTGTAAAGGTTGTCCAAGCAAGCAGCGTAGAACGACCCATATTTACATTCATTGTTAGGTGCCATTCTTGTAACTATGAGTTTGTGTGCAAAATCAAAAATCATCGATGAGTTCTTCTAACTTGTGAGGTGACATAAAAATGTCCTGTACCTAATATATCTTTGACCTTACCTCTGCAACTTTTTGATTTTAAACCAAATCAGGATCTTTTCTTAAACCACGTAGTTCACTAACTAAACCTTACCATCTAGTTTTTGTATCTAAAGCTAAGCAAACAATGACCATTCCCTGACGTTAACCACATGAAGACGAAGGTTTGGTTTGCCTGTTGCTGGTGTTTTTCAACAGTCACAGGATGTAGTTTTTTTTTTGTCGTTTTAAGAATGATCATATGAATCGTTTGGGAAGTCATTGGCAAAGGACCGACCCAGTTGCCTCCTGTTAGTGTAAAATAATACCCACCTTTATTTAAGCCCCGAGGGTGTTTTTCCTGCTGTGCTGATGGTGAGAGATCTGATGACCAGTTGAAGCAACTCTTCCATTCTCTACTGATCCTGAATCAGTGCGTCCGTGTTCAATACAGAGCTTTCCAAGAGTTCTGGGTTCAGACAATTCAGGACCTGGAGCCAAGTGGGAGTACTATAGCTGGGGTAATAAAGAGGAGCACAGAAAGGCAGGTCATTGTTGAATCTGACTTGTTATACTTAAGCAAAACCACCAAAAGTAGTTCTGCTTCCGCATTTTTCAAACTTGCGTGAAAGAGGCACTGCAAATAAAGACGGCGCTTAACATGTATTAAATAATACTATTGTGCTGTGTTGCCCAATTCCAGACAGTCGAAAGAGTTGTAATGGCACAACTCTGCCAGCTGGTGGCAGAGTAGATCCGTGTGTGAGCTGCATTGCTACACAGGTAAGAACAAGTCATTCACTGTTGATTCTTTATTGTGAACACTAGGGATCGATACAATACAAATCATTTCAGATAAGATACAGTATACAGATAACAAGTTAACAAGAATTTAATGACTTTTTCTCAAAGTCTGTGATCTATTGTAAAATCTGTATATCAAGATTCAGTTCAACCATTTAATGTAAAGTGTTTTTATAGTATTATTGGAATTTATAGTATTTTTTAACATAAACGGACAGCAGTATGAAATCTTCTAAAAAAAAAAAAACAAACAAGATAAATAAGATAAAGCTTAATTTACACATGAATGCTGCATCTCTCCTGCAACCTCCTCCTTGACAGCAGCGTCTCTCCACCCACGACCAACTTCCAATTACTGTTCCCATCACCTCCTCTCGGGGGTTGAAACCATACCGCAGCATTAAGTTCAGCAAAAGGTCCAATAACAACAGCTCCTCCTACTACAGAAAGACAGGAGCTACCAAACCTCACGACGGGAAAACAAGTGAAAGATTCAGTCATAGCTTTGTCTGGGTTTTATGAATTCTCAACGTCTCTTTGAGATGTGATCTTGATTGAAAAGTCAAACACTGGCTCTGTTGCGGGTTGGTGTTGTTGTATACCTAAAATATTAGACTTAATAAAAAAAAAGTTTAACTCAAATAGGGCTGCAAGTAGCAATTATTTTCATTATCAATGAATCTGTTGACCACTTTCTGGATTCATTGATTGGTAATTTGGTCTGTCACTGTCAGAAAATGGTAAAATAAATGGCGTTCAGTGTTTCCCAAAGCCCAAGATGACATCCTCAAATGTCTTTTTTTATTCAGAACTGTCAGAGAAGAGTAAAAAATGAAGAAAAACAGAACATATTCACATTTGAGACACTGGAATCAGATAATTGTGACTTTTTTCATATTAAAATAACTCAAACCGATCGATTGTCAAACTAGTTGGTGATTTATGTTATACTTGACAACTGATCAATACAGCTCTAAATACCATCAGTTTTTCTTTTCTTTTCTTTCCCTTATTCCAGAAGTATTTAGTGCTTGAAGTGATGGAAGAATTAGTACTATTAATCTGATTGGTGCCGTAAAGCAAAACAACAGACTGATTCCCAAAGCGGCGAAATCTGCAGACACCAATGGCCACCGTTGGTCCTTTTGCAGCTGATCTTGTTTCTTTTTAAACCGAATAATGTCTCGCAATTACTGATGCAGGGGGTAAGCACTGTGTTGTCACAACATAAATAAACTGAACCTAAAGAAACGTTAAGTTGCAACAATGCAGGGTTTTGCAGAAACGTACACTGGCAACATTTTTGTTGGTAATTTGGTTGAGTGAGGGGCATTTCTTAACATTAAAATGCTTCATGTAGCAGCTTTTAACTCACACTGAACAATCTGTGTATAAAAGCTAAGGAACTCAAATTACATCTGTATAATGATAGTCATGATCACAAGTATTAAAAACAGTTATCATACGATATCCTGTCCATAAACAGCACACAGTGCCATTCGACAGCTTACATTAGGTGCAATTGTGAATCTGTACAAATGTGTTCATAAGATCTGTTCATTTCTATTACCTTAACAAGACTGACTGATTTAATATTCAACACATTTGTGTCTATGGTCTTTTTGTTACAACAAGACGGGCATTTACAGAACTACAAAGCACGTAATTAAAATTACATTTAAAATATGTACATCACACTCATGGCAAAATGGATCGAACAGGCTGTGAAGTACACGTACAAACAGAGCCTGAAGTGTGTGTGTGTGTGTGTGTGTGTGTGTACATGCATGTGTATGCGTGAGCATGTAGACAGGAGTTATATTACATTCACAGTTGCAGAGGAAAGGTGGGTTGGGAGAGAGAGAGCATTAATGGCCATATCGACACTTCAAATACTAAAAATCGCTGAGAATTTCGGGAAATTCTCAGACACATCGACTTCAGATGTATAACTATTCTAATAGCAGTTCGCTCTCTCCCTCTCTCAGACACACACACACTTGCATACACACACATGGGATGTGGTCTACGAGCGGCAGCAGCCGACGGTCCTCATTTCCTTGTCGACGTACTCCTTCAGCTGAAACTTTGGCTCATCGGGCTCCTTCATGGTCCTGTGCTTCAGTTCTCTGAGAGAGACACAGACAGACAGCAGAAATGTGATGCATGTCTAACACTGTAACCAGTAGGTGGCGAAAGAGCACCTGTTTTTATAGAGCTGGATGCTGAGCGCTGAATGAAACTCAAAACTGGTTATTCCTCATCAAGCATGTGTTAATTGTGTTTTGGACTTTCATCAGTAACTGTTAATTGCATCCCTGTTGTTTCTCTTTTTTACATTAGTTGTATCATCTTTCTTTCTATTCAGTTACTTGGGTTATAACAGTTACCATAATTGTTACATGAAAAATGGAAGTAGCTCCAATTATGGCGTACAGCACTACCCTGGATGAGACAAGTCATGAAACCTTACAGACGGGCTGCTGGGCCAAAGATCTCAAAGTTCCCAAAGGCACACATTCGAAAATTTGGGTGAAAAAAAGTATACACGATATGTTGTTATTCATGTATAGGTTTATATACCTATCACGCTTTAAGGTAATTTGTAAGAAATTGTAAGAATTTGAAGGTAGCTCCAACAGCAAATCATAAGGGGCAATAAACTCATTGCTGGAGCAACCTTGTTGGCTATAGCGTCTAGCTGACGTTAGCAAGTAGCTGAGTTTGCTGTGAAGTTAAGTGGTTTTATTAGCAGATGGATTAGAGGGGGGACTAATCCTAGAGTTGTACTACCACTCGGCACGGAGCAGAAAATAGCTAAATGGATGCCAGTTTGAAGCCAGGGGATGCTGTATGGAGGTGATTTACAGCAGCTATAATCAGAACTATGACTTCTGGGATGAGAGGACACGACAGTCGGGGACATGAGAGGCATGAAGCTGCAAGGGAGCATTAGAAACAGTGGGTGAAGATGAGTTGATGGAACTGTACAACACTCACAGTTTGTTGATAATGTTTGTACATCTTCAAAATGTTTTAAACTGAAATCTTGGCCAAATCTTACAAATTGTCCCTTAAACAAAACGTTCCACTCTCCATTGACATTTTGAGAAATACATGTCTTGGCTTGCTTGTCCAAAACTAAGATCAGGAGGTTGGTACCGATTTGTTTATCAAATATAGGGCTGCATGATTATCTTTTTCTATTTTCATCTTCAATAAAAAAATATTACATTGATGAGCATGTTACCTTCCCTAGGGTCTTGACAGAAGTTATAGTTGTTTCTTTTTTAGTACCGAAACGTTGATGTCATTAAACTTGATTGCAAATGAAGTGGACAGTGTGCGGGAGCCTTTTTCCTGATTTTGTCGGTCTTCTCCTACACACCCGTCGACCTTAAGGTGAGCTGCACTCTGTGTAATCCTAAGTTTATGAAAAACCGCAACTTCTGGCAATTTGGATATTGCAATTTCAACCATATTTTCAACTAATCGCGCAGCCCTTAATAAATATGAAGCTACGGCCAGGAGATGGTTAGCTTAGCTTAGCTCAATGACCAGAAACACATGGGGAAACAGCTTGCCTGGCTCTATCCGAAGGTAACGAAATCCAGTAAGCAATTAACCACATTTCCCAAAATGTGGCACCGTTCTATTTAAAGCCGTGCTGGGAATAAATAGTAAAACTTTATGATAAGGTCTTTATGAGCAGCATGACAGCATGGCGACATATTAATAGAGAAACTATCTTTGGTTCATCAAAAAGAAAAACAAGCAACACATTACATGGTGTAGGGCAATTAAAGCACATAAAGATATGCACGATGCCAGCACTTTGTCAATATCACTGTCATCAATTACTGAACAGAGTGAGAATCATTGTTATTGCATCCGTCTCCATGTGAGTCCTGTTTTTACCTGTCTTTTGTTGCTTATAGTTTGAGCACATGTTGTTGCTTTTTCTGCAAACACGGCACTACAGTGTCAAAGTGATATGAACTGAAATATGCTGGGGTGTGGAAGATGAGAAGGTGGGAGAATGACGGTTGACAGCTTAAAGAGAGCTGACAAAAGAGAAAAAGAATGAAAGAGATGTAAAAAAAACAAAAAAACTTCAACTGAAAACGTGTCAAGACAAGCGAGAACAACAACGAGAAGAGAGCTGGTCTTATATTCATTATCTGCAGGGGTGCTGTGTGCCAGACTGCCACGCTATTTTTGGCAGCATCTCACCATGCCAGCCTGTTACCATAACGAGGCTATAAATGTACGACTCCCACACAAAGCGTCCGACTCTACACATCCCGGTGACACGCTCACTAAAAATAGTGTGAACAGCGCTCTTTCGAGATAAACTTTTGGTTCAGATGCTGAGCTCACGTTAACAGCTGAATGTGTAATTTGTGCCCTCTCTGCATTTGAAAGCATAAGCTTGGTATTTTAATTAACATACCGTGACTGTGGGGAACAAATGCAAATGTACATCAGTTCAAAAAAAAAACAACACTTAATAACTCTCTTTCCCCCTACCATTGGCTGATGGCCTTTGGGCTCAACTTTTAAAGCTTGCTCATAAGTGATACACAACTGCGTAAAGGGGAAATTAAATACAGCGTTTGAGGCAGGGCACCTTTTCGACAATGAATTTGCTCAGAGGCCAAAATAGTTCAACTTCCAGGATCTAAAATTACCCAACTCTTCTGGACAGCTTCCACATTGTGGGGCCCATAAAGCGCACAGACCAGAGACTTCTGACGGCCCTCCAGTGACTTGAATGGGGTAAAATTATTTTATTGGGCGGCAATTCTAGAATTTTCAAGTGTTACTGAACCAAACAGATTAAATTCTGTTTCTTGAAGTTTATTTTTTATTCTAAGTTAGTTCTAAGCCTAACAAAGTATTCCTCTTGCCTAAACCTGATCATCACTGGTAAGCTGTAGTAGTCATGTTGTTATGGGAACAGTAACACATCTTCATGGGAGATGCCGATGTTCAGGTTCAAGGACATGTTGGTTTTACAGCTGAATTTTTCCTCATGGAAATCTATGGGAAAAAGTATTTTAGAGCCAGTGTGCATCACCGCACACACTATGTCAAATGTGGTGGCACGGCACATGCAGTTTTCAACAACAATGGTGGCAGATTTTTTCTCTAAATTCCTCTAAGGAGTTGATGATGACCGTGGCCTTCGTGTTCTAAAACACAAAGCTGTCGCTAGCACATTTATGTCAACTGCAGCTAACCACAGTGTGATAACGCTAAAAGCAGCAGAAACAGATCAGTAAGCTGTGGTGTGACGACAATAGCAAAGTTAGAGAACTAAAGTCTGATTATATTGGCATACGTTCCCCACCATAAGCTACTGATCACGCTAGATTGCAGCTGCCTAACCCCCGAGTGTATTGAACTGAGCAGGGGTGCGTCTTAATGCTTAAACATTTTGAGAGAGGAAAACTGTGACTGCTTCTCTCAAAAGTAACACACTCACCGTCTGATCATGCTCCAGTTCATGGAGCACCGGAGCTATTGATCTACAGGTGACACACTGAGTATTTTCACGTTCCACCTCTCAGCGCTAAATGGCAGAGCACACAAACCCTCGAAAGGCCTTCAGCGTGCTCCTTGAAAGAAAACACACAATTCCGGCAGAGGATTGTCGCAGTGCTCTTTGTACTGTGGTGTGACTCACTTGGCCACTGCAGTGAAGGCCAGCTCCACGTTCAGTCCAGATTTAGCGCTCGTCTCCATGAAGGGCACTCCAAACTCCTGCACAGAGAAACATCTGTTACTAGTTGTGTGTGTGTGTGTGGACATTTGGCGCTCTTGTACAACTTTCCTAATTAGGACAAAATGTCCTCATGCTGACAGAAAGATGAGTTTTATAATGAATTTTATTACAAGAGTTCGGAGCTCTAGGGTCTAGAGTACCTGGAGAAGAAGGGGGGGGGCGGGGCTGCTGATCAATACCAATAATTCAACAATTATTTAGATGGGCGTTGAGAATTCAGGCGTTGGCAAACTACTTTTCTCCCCACTTTGTTCTAATTTATAAGACAGAAAAAAAAGCCCAGTATGCAGTCGATGAAAGCTGCCCCCAGGTAGTAATCTCATTGTGCGTGCGTCCGTGTCAATAGTCCCGCTGCATGTGTCTCTCCCTGACTGCTGTGACGCCTCTGCCACGCTTCTCACTACCGTTTCTGTTCTTTCTCACTCACAACTCACGGCTTAGCTGAGCGAAACGGCCTGGAAAATTACGTTAGCGAGTCCCCCCCCCCCCCCAATCATTTGTTCAGAACAATAACAACAGTATGTGCCGCCATGAATACGTAATTACACGCACTAATCAAGGCACAGCAGTCACACTGGGGGGGTGGGGGGAGTGCGAGGGTCAACGTGACAGTGTGGGCAGCTTTAAGTGCAGCGCGTCCTTTGTGCTTGTTAACATTCATCAAATTGCATGACGTGTGTTCTTTTTTTTTTTTTTTCATGAAGCTCACCTTTGCCAGTTTCTCTCCCTCCTCGCGTTTCACCACCCTGTTATGTGTTGAGTCAGCCTGGAATACATTAGAAAAGACAATATCCTGTTAGTGGCACACGTCCCATTTCCTGCCACACAGTGTCCGCAGAGAGGCTCGCGCTAATGAGGGAATTCACAGCGGTGCGTTGTCCATGCTCGACATATATGTCGACTGTCACATTTTCCTTGCTTTACGGCATACGTTCTAATACCTGACTGTTATTTTTTGTGTTGTTTTTTTTTCCCTGGCTACTTTTGGTTTCCATTTTTATGACCAGTGCTTCTGATCAATGCTTTCATTTGGACACAGAGGAGCTCCATTACAAGCAAAAAAAAATATACATCACTGACATTTTATGGCTATATAAAAGGTGCTTCTGCTAACGGAACAAAATGAGCATTATTTCGGGGCCTTATGAATGTGAGAGCGATATTCATTTTTCTTTTCACGCAAGTGTCCACCAACTCCTGGGAAAAATATGCTTTTTAGCCTGACAATGGTAGACATTCAACTTCCCTGACTAGCTTTTTTTCATTGTGCTGTTGCTAAACCGAAGGTTGAGGAGAGCAACAAACCCAAAATTAGCTAAAAGGGCTAACATAGCAACATTTTAGCCATGTTCATGCGAGGCTACATAGTGTAAAAGATCTTCTTTTGGTGCTGTTTTGCTCACCACCAACTGACGGAAATACTCGTTAGCTTAGCTTAACATTCCACTGTGCTCAGCAGCTAGTTGCTATAACCTTCAGTGTTTTAATATTTGTAAGCGTGGAACCACTGGATATTTTTATAACGCTGTCAGGACAATTTCCAGTTGTGTTTGTGCCCAAGTCCTAACCAAGTGTTTTTTGTGCCTAAACATGTGCAACATGCCTTGATGACCTGCGTAAAAATACACTGCCAATATTAATTCTGCTGATTTGGTCGGCTACTGAGGCTAGAACCAAAATGATGACAGCAGTGAGACTAAATCTAAACGGTACAGCTGAAAGCTAAAAGCTAAAGATGCTGAGCTCATTAGAGTGGGCCTGCAGAGTTGTGAGATAATTCTCTGCGGGTTTGTCACTACATGCAACTATGTTCACATAACACATAATCAGCTGAAAGTTTGTTAACATGAAATGTCAAATATTGATTAGTTAATCTTAAGCACGAGATTATTTTCACGTATCAACACGATGGTCAATCGATGGATAGGACTAGTGAATCCTCCCAAGACGTTTTGTGACATTTCGAAAATCCACCAATATAAAGAGCAAATATGAAGGGAAATCTCTTTCCCTGCTTCCAGACACATTCATAAATCCAATCCGTACACTCCCCCCATACCTCCCTCCATGATCCCTCCCTCTATGAGTCCATCTGTCCATCCATCTCCCAGTGTTGGCAACAAGGTCTCACCTTGTTGCCCAGCAGCATGACGACCACATCCTGCTGGGCGTACTCATGGATCTCTGTCAGCCATGCCTGGAGAAGGAAAGAGAGCGCATACTGGTCAGGAAACCTACAAAAAAAAGGGGAAAGAAAAGGAGGGAGTACGGAGGAGAAAAGGGATGGTAGAGGGGAATGATTGCCGATAGATGGTGGTGACAAAGGAGATGGATGGACCCACAGTGAAAGAAAGAGGTAGAAAGACAAAAGATGCATTCGTTGTTCACTGGCTGCAGTTCATCTCGTCACCCTCTCCTCCCCCCCCAGATTCCCTTTTCACCCCTCCTCTCTCCTCCTGCATCTCTCTCCATCTATCTTCATCCAATTACTGGTCAGCAGTCTCTTGGCTCTCTCTTACCTGGCTTGGTTATAAAGCACTTAATGTCTCGGGGGGTCTTTGATACTCTGTTAGCTCCTCACGTACACCGTCCTCGGAGATCTCGTTGTTCCTTCGCTACGGTATTACGTGCAGCACACATGAGAACAGAAGCTGAGACAAAGTGTGCGTTCAACCAATCTTTCAGACAACTTTATTCAAACTTTAAGAAATGCCCAGTGCCCAGCGATGTCACCGAACGGCTACAGGACAAGACAAGATGATGAATGAAGCTAAAACAAAAAGGAGAGAGGGAGGGAGAGAATTGTTTGCAGTCTTTCCAGATCTGATTAGTACTGGACCTGTCATTCTTCACTATCGGACAGTATTTCATATTTTCATCCGAAACAAATAAATGTACTTGGCAGTATTCCACCACTCCGATTGAATTCAATAAAATCTGGATGAGTTCAGCGAGTATGCGGCAACAACAGCAGACGCGAGATTTAAGAGAGGTTTATTTCACATTTGGACACTTGTTGTACAGGTCAAAGCAATCAGAAGGGACATTATTTGTCTAGAGCCTGGTTGATACATTAGCTAAATGGACCTCCATTTCTGTAGCGCTTTTCCAATCTTCAAATATTCATACACTCAAGGTGCCATCCTGCTCATCAGGAGCAGTTTGAGGTTCAGCATCTTGCTAAAGGATCCTTCAACATGCAGCCCGGGGGATCGGACCAGCGGCCTTCCGATTACTGGACGGCCCCCCCCTCCCTCCCTCACATCTCGCATTGTTGATTGGTTGGCTTGCCACAGATGTATCAATATCTGCGTTTAAAACTGTTTACATCCGACAATGATGAACAGAGATCTTTCGCCATAACATCGTCTGTTCACCAGGCAGCACAGACAGGCTCACGTTTCATCTGTAAGAATCCCTGCTCAGGACTAATGTCTTTACACTATTAAAACAAAATTTGTTCAGTTTTTGAGTTTTAATTTTTGTCCTCCCCCCAACACCAGCCATTTAAAGGGACAGTTCAGTACAAAATAAAAAATTCATGGTTTTTTTTTTGTGTGTGTCTGTTGAGGTGACATGTATTTAAAAATACATGGATTAAAAAGAAAACTCACCAGGAATATCTTTTCCCAGAAATCCAGTCCGATCTCTCAAGATAATTAACTGAGCTTGTTATTTAGGCAGAAGGAAGAGCGCAACCAGTGGTGTAGTCTACTTGATACGCAAGCATACACCGTATACCCACTAAGAAAGCTCCAGGATTTCCGCATACCCACTTAAAAATTTGCAAAATTCCATGACAATATAGTTTTGTGACAGAACTTTAACTTCTGTGATTTTGTTTCGCAAATAACTGCAGTAAAATCAATTTTACGGGGAAATGCGTCTCCTCTTTTCACTTCCATTCATAAAATTTTGTCCGTGACCTATACCTGACGTCACCTACCAACGAACACAGATGCTTGAGCTAAACAGTAGCTGTTAGCGTTGCAAGTTTAAAATTAGCTAATATAATATAGAATCACTTCACGTTACAGAAAAGGAGCCTGATACTAACGTTACACCTGGTACGTGAAAGTCACATACAAGTTAGCAGATATTATTGTAACAGCAAGGGATTGTTGGTGTGCGTATTGAATTATATTTACTGCTGTGATATCTAGTGTAACTGAAGTAAGCTAGCTGTGAGCAATGTTCTCAACGTCGGTCAGTGTTTAATAGTTTTACTGTGAAATCTAGCTAACTCACGAGCTAACCTTACTAGCTAGCTAGCGAACTAGCTAAGCTAGCAAGGTAACATTATAGCTAGATTAAACGCTCATTGTTTGTCTTTGTTCGTGGCACATTTCCCTAATGAGCATCTCTGTTCGCAAGCTAGGTAGATAACGTTAGCTTGCTAGCACCTTTCTTTATCGAGCAACCAAGGCACAGCAGCAGTATCAATAAGCAGAGACAACGGTGCATTTGTGTGTGTGTGTGGGTCCAGTAGTCAACAGCATACAATGTTTTTATCCCTCTGTGTATGTCCTTGTTTCTTTTAGGTGAGAACTGGTCAGCCTTGTGGACTGAGAGTCAAGCTAGGAAATTTAAAAACAGGCATCCTTGGTTAGAGTGGAGGGACAGAAAGTTAGGTAAATATCAGCCAACATGCAAAGCTGTGATATAAACAATTAAAAATCATAAAGTCAATTACTATATGCAAATGACAGTATAGTTTACAGAATTGCTAAAACTTAAACGAATATTGATTTTATTCAACACTAATGTTATTGTCTGCATTGTCTCTGCTTAGATGCTTGTGTAGATCTGCACTATCTGCAGTGCACTTATTTTAAATAAAAAAATGTACTAAACTAAATTGATGTCCACAGGTAATCAAAAAAATAAACATAAACGTATGAATGAAAAATAATTAAAGTTCTAGCAAGCTTAACATCAGCATTTATCAGCAGATAGCAGCATCTCCTTGTTCGTGAGAGAGAACCTGTTACCTTACATAAATAAATAAAAAAAAAAAAAAACAATGGTAGCGCACGCAGTAGCACCCACAAACAGGATAGAAGCATTTATCATTAACTTATGCCCAGTGTAAGGTCTTTGGCACCCAGCAGCATCTCTTTTTTATTACATTATTAGGTATTGTATGTATGCATTAGCGAGTGTGGTGGTGCTTAGGGGGTGTAGGTCCGGGACAGGTGTGTACGAGGCTGGTAGGGAATCATCCCAGTATACCCACTATAATAAACTTCACTACACCACGGCACGCAACTACTCATGAACGAGAGGCGAGCTACCTGAGCTAACAATAGTAATTAGTAATAGTCTGAATGGATAAAAAGCACGGGAGTCTGGGGGTAAACTGTGCCTTTAAATCCATGTGTATTTAGATTTGACCCTTATCCTGCCAAAGTACAAAATGTAGCCTAATTATTTTAGACTACAACTTTAAGTGTAAAATACTTCAACATGGAACGCTAATGCTCACCACTGTAATCTATTAAATTGACATCTGCTTAATACAGTTAAAGATAATAAGAAAGTGGGTACACATTAAAAAACCCAGAAAGAGGATTTACTCATCATTTTTTTTATTTACCTCTAATCCCCGACAATGTGTGCATGTAGCTTCACAATGTGTCTTGTGATGATGACCATGTCGTAATAGAAAAAACAGGATTATTAATGCAGGCTACAGTTATTTACATCAAATCTGAGCAGCTGTCCTGCTTTCGTGTTTCTAATTAGCCCTGGAGATTATGGAAATGATTTCAGTTATGGTTATTACTGTACCCTAACATTCCCTGTGTAGATAGTGTATGTAGGTGCCTTTGTGCATGTGATTAAATCTAAATCCAATCTTACCTTCAATACATCTTTTAATACATTAAAAATCTTGAACTTTTTGGCAGTAAATTTAATTGTTAGACAGTGAAGATAATAAATAATGAGCCACGGGAGATTTCTATTTAACTTTCTAGCCGGCTTTTCTATCCAAACCAAGATTTGGTTCACAGGGTGTCATGAAGGACAGTTGGCTATTCAGAGATTGTGCTATTAAGCCTGGATAAGAGTGAGAGGAAGATGGGGAAAGGTATAATGAAATGGAGAGCTTATGCAACGGTGAAGTCAGCCTTCAAGAGCGGTTCAAGGTTGTGTCAAAACACCTCAGCTGGCACAGCGATGAGAACAGGAAGGTTACTCAGTTGTGACATTAGAGGAGAATAGACATTTCGTCAGTCTGGTCTTAACATACAGGTAGCTGAAAAAGAGAGATGTCCTCAGTGAAAATGTCAAGTTATACAATTTCTGGAAGGAAGTTCATCATGCTGTCTTCACGTAACCTTCTTCACCACATTTTGCCAAAATTCAAGCTACATCAGATTATAGGAGCTGATAAACTCACTTCAATCACAGCGTAGAACTGGGCTGGTGATGCGGAAATCTGACAGTCCCTCCCCAAAAACATCTCGTACAGCTCATTTGTGCAAGAAGCTTATTAAAATATTTACAACACTTGTTGGGTGCGACTTCTAGTGGCCATATAAATTATTGCAGGAGCCAATGGTGACCAGGCTAACTAAACTTACATTACCCACGGAACGATACTTAACTTTGGTAAGTTTAACATACTCATTTTGACCCAAACCGTTATCTTTTATATAAACCTAACCAAGTTGTTCTGGTGCCTATCTCTAACCAAACTGTGACTGTGTCACAAATTGACCTTTTGACGACAAAGGTTTGGTGAGCTTGTTGTGGGTTCTGTTAAGCGGTCATATATGTTGTTTTGGGAGTCATTGCCAAATGATCAAATCTATGGGTGTCCCAATCAATGACCACAACTGAAAGGTGTACAGGAACAGCGAGCGCTTGATCCACACTGGAAATATTGGCACATTGAAAAAATATTAAATGCCAATGCGGGAAATTGTCTTAGCAAAATCACAGATTGATCATGTGATCACTTCAGAGCTGCTTTTGGTTCCTCTTAAGGCCCATTCAAACAGGCATCCAACGGCAAATAGTTCCGGAAAAATCATTCCATTCTAGTGGAATCACCACAATCAGTGAACCTCAACAGGATGATTTGTGCTGCTGACCAATGGCTACCTGTCTGTACACCTTTGACCTTCGATGGAGTGAAGAGCCATCCAATTTTGATCTAACCATCGTCTGAGTATAAACTGTTCCACGACAGAGGAATGGTTTGCAGACAGTTATGAGACGGGAGTTTTTAAATCAACTAAATGATCTTCATAATGGAGATCAAGCGAAACAATGTACAGAAAAAGAGAAGCTCAGATAGGTATTGTAACTTTCTTACTTACTAATTTGGGTCTTTAGAGCATCCTCACAGTTAATTAACAGGAGTTTCATACGTAAAGGCTCTGCTATCTTAAGGGACCTTCAAACGTCTGATTTCACAAAGCGATGCAGGTAGCACTGATGGGAAAATGTTACTATTTTTATTTTGGCCTTGTGTTCAGGCACTTTTATAGCCCTCTTACACATAATGTATGGCTTTTGCTACTTGTGTTTTTCAATGTGGAATTAAGCAAAATGCGTGAATTCATCCTTCCAGGAATCCTCCCAAACCCCCTAAGTGTGTGACGAGCTGTTTATACTTGGATCTCTGAATCTTCCCTCGAAAGAAATCTGTAGAGTGTCTTCAATCGCTTTGCCAGCAAACCTGAGGGGATCAGGCTTCAGATCCGCCAGTCTTCCACAGAACTGTACAGTATATCTCTACTGAGTCACTTTCTGCTCTTACCTACAGCGGTAGAGCAATCGAGGGCAACTCTCTCCGATAACTTCTGAAAAGAAAAAACATTACGAAATCCTCCTCCTGCTCTTTAGCCATTATCCCCGCGTGGTTTTTGAAATGTCGCATTACTTCACACCTCATATTCTGCCATTATAGACAGCTTTAATTCCCTTCATTAGACTTTAAGATCATGTCAAATACTTTGGCGCAAGATTCTAAAGGCTATTTTCCAATATTGCAAGCCCAACTGAAAAATTTCCCGGATTAGGTTTTAACTGTGACAAAGAAATAAAACCCAACACATCAGTGGGGACGGCCAGCTGAGCAAAGAACATTTCAAGCATCAATGTGCACATATCGATCGTTCTGACTGGTGGAGGGGGGTGGGCAGAGTGAAATCATCATACTTCATTGCCATTGAATAAAACAGCGTGAGAAAGGTCAGGTCTCTCACACACACACACACACACACACACACACACACTGTACAGTAGACAAGCATTCCCTCCCCGCCTCCGTCCGTCTGTCTCTGCGCATTATCCGTCGAATACCACTCAGATCAGCTGTAATCCCTTCCCCTCGTCTGCAGGTCTTTACAGTATTCGGCGCTCCCTCCCCTGGGGTTTACATCACTTCATTACACCGAGATTAATGCGCCGAGACCTCACCTCGCAGCCCCCGACTCTCGACAACACGCGAACCTGCCAATTACTCACGCAGCCTTGAAAGGTCCCGGCGGCCTGTGGGTGGATTACGAGGAAGTGAGCGAAGGAACGCGGCTTCTGAGCTGAAAGTGATCAAAAAACTTCAAAGGACCCGCTGCAGACACCGAGCGTTTGAGATCATGGAGGGGGGGGGGGCACGTGTATATGTCAGGCCTACATGTGATAGCAGTCAGATTCACAGTGTTGGTACAGCTTTGGGTTGACACTCGGTGGTTGCACAGGAAGGTCAGAGGCCGACGAGGGAGACTCATAAGAGGGGCCACCCCATAAAATCGCATGATCGGTTTGGTGGGCGCTTATTTTTAGCCGTCAGAGAAGATCACAATAACTCGTAGGGGAAAACACAGCACCTCATTTGCATTTGCTACGGCTTTCTGAACACTGCAGGTTTCTTGAAAATAGGTGCGTGAAAAGTGTAAATGAGCAATGTCAGTCAATCAAGCCAAAGTCAGAATTTTGCTACCGCAGCATGGTTTCAACGAGGGTGGGCTGCAAAAATTCAGTCTTTCGAAGAGAGGAAGAAGAATTTAATAGGATAAAGAAAAGTAAACTGAGATCATCAACCATTTTGTCAATGTTAACGCACCAATTGTCTTGTGTTTTCTTATGGTTTAAGTTTTTGTTTGCAGTTGCAGTTGCTGGGGGATACTAAACACAAAGTATTGGATAGTTTCAATTAAAATTTTCATCAACAGCCTCTCTGGCCAATAGATCTCTAGTTTCTACAGATATTCGTGGTTGCCAGAGGATGAGTTATTTTTGGTGACAGTGTCAGCTATATCCAGGTCTGTGATTTTTTTTTTTAACACAGAAAAAAGTTAGGTTCGAAATCGGCCAAGGAGATTACATCCCGTGCATCTTGTTCAAAGTGTCATGGCAATCAATTCGGTAGTTTTCGAGCTATTTCAGTCTGGAAGTGGAAAACTGACCGACAGGCGGACCATGCAATCACTAAAAATGCTTTTTCCCCGCGGCTGCAGCTGAGTTTGTAAAGCTGACAGCAGTTAATTATGAGATGCTTGAAAACAAATGATTGTAAACAGTGTTTATCTGTGAGTGGGAATCACTTGTTGTGAGGCTCCATGCAGAGAAGGCAGTCTGAATGCAAAGCACCAATGTTGCCCCTGATGAAGCACCCGAAACCATGAGACTGTGCATCATTTTGACTTATTATTAACATTTCACTGAAATGTAAACCTTTCTTTGGTCTGCAGCTATGCAACGTGGAAGAATGTGTTGTGTTTTTAGGATTTGGATGAACTAACTCTAATGATCTGGCTAAAAGTTGCATTTCAACTGTTCCTATTGACAGACAATAAAAACCTCATAATGGTTTACATTGAAGAAGGTGTGGATCATTACTTAGCAGTGGCGCCAACCCACCCCTGAAAAATTGCTGGCCACCCCACTGGCCCCCCCAGTGCTCCCACCAATTCCCCTGACTGACTGAGGCGCTGGCTCAATAGGGAACTGTAATTTAAATCTCCACCTGTGGGGGTGCTAATGTGCTGAAAGGTGTGCAGTCTGACGGGAAGTCAGCGCAAAAAGCAGAAGAAGAAACAACAACATTTTTGTGTTTTTCTGAAATGTTTGTGTGTTTCTCAAACTAGAGGTAAATGTGTCGGATGCATATTGTCTTTTTGATGAAAAAGAGTCAAGGGGAATGCAATACACAGCCACAGACTGGAGCTGAATCTGAGTTGCCACAAGAAGGACCATTTTGGTGTGCCACCCTAAGATTTTCATTGGCCCCATCTGGCCCCCCCTATGAAAATGTTCTGGGGGCGCCACTGTTACTTACAGCATTGAAACACGAGTTAACAGCGAGGTCATGGCGGGTCGTACATTTGTGATCCCTTTAAATGTCCTTGTGAAACGTGTTTCTCATAAACAAGTGCAAACTTTCCAATAGTGGTGTTACTTCATGCTATTGTGAAAACAGCTGTTAATCAAACCCAATATGGGGTGTGTGTGTGTGTGTGTGTGTGTGTGTGTGTGTGTGTGTGCACATGTGTGAGGATGTGAAATGTTTCGGGGCGTTAGTTTGAGGAAGCTGTGGTCAGATTCGGGGTGGGACTCTGGGCGGGGGAACACAAACACACACACAGATAGTGATACTAACTAAGAGATGAGGGAACGAGATTAGTCCAGATTGGACGAGAAACTGAAGAGAACACAGCTCAACGGGTAAACAGTGTTTCATATTTTGCATTCACTTCTTTGGCACAAAAGTATTAACACTGGTTTTTTTTTCAAGTGTTTGGGATTTTCAATCTTTTAATAATTAGTATCTAGTACTGAGCTGTTTTCAGACAGAGTTTCTATGTTTAGGGATGTGCTTAGCGCGTTCACTGACGTGTTGAAAACAGAAGAAAATGTAATCAAACTGGCTACTTTGTTCATATGTTTAAAAATGAGACTGTGACTTTTGAGAAAGATGTAAATCTCCCTTTTACAAATGAAAAGCTGAATTCATAAGTAATACAATTCAATACAGTCAGGGGCTTTGCCATGGAGAGAAATGTGTATGAAAAAAGTAACAACTTACAAACAAAAAAATTAAGATTTGCAACAAATGTGTTCAACATTATGATTAATCAAAATGTTGCATACTTTTGGTCCCATCCACACACAAATATTAAGGGATTTTGACCTCTGTTTACTCTGCGCCGCTGCATGCTCAATATGTTCTCAAAACTAAACTTAGTTTTTCAGTTACTCGACAAAGTGCTTCAGAAATCGTTTCCCACGACTGGTGAGCTAATTTCTCTGTTGTGAAAACACGTTTGTGAAACCTGTGAAACTTTATTTGAGAAGTCGAGATGGGCGTCTTCAGTTGCTCCTTTGCAATGCAATCATCCTGACCTTCCTCCTCTCACCCCTACATGTTTCCTCTCCACAGGGGACCAGTTCGACCAGTTCATCTCAACCTGACAGACACCGAATTCCCCTCCCCTTCGAGCAAGATGGATGTATTTTTCACTGCTAGCCCAGCTCGTACCAGTGGTGGCTCTGCTGTGTGTGGCCAGATGAGTAAAAAGGTGTCTCCTGCTAATCATGTGAGTCTCAGAGGTCAAAGCAGAGACGGCAAGAACAGACAAGGATCAGGATGTGTCGCCACGTCCAGCCAGGGGCCCAGAGAGCGCCCTCTCTCAACAGTCTGCACCTCGAATGGGACCCAGCATTCTCATCAGCGGCGGTGGTCGGCCGACTTTTGCAGGTGCGGAGCCTCCCCCGGTATTACTGTGAGGAAGAACAAGAAGGAACCACAGCCCCCTCAGCGAGGCGTATCCCTGTCTCAGCCCAACACAGCATCCCATCCTTCGACCAAACGCTACTCCTGCCCCCCCCTCGGGGTCTGCAGCTCACCAAGTCGTTCATCAGCCTCTTCTTCAGCTTCCTCCACCTCTTCTTGCTCCTCTCCTCCTCCCGTCCAGACGTCTGTCATCACCGGTCCCGACCCTCTGGGTTGGAAGCTGCGTCCCCCGTCGAGCTCCACCTCCCCCCGGGCTCGCGCTAACAGGCTGTCCCTGCAGATTCCCCTCCCTGTCGTCGCTCCTCAACCCAAATCTAGTTCCGCGCCTCCCTCTCAGTCAGACGTCGCTCCCAATCCAGACCCCTCCCCCAGAACCAAACCTCCTCTCAAACCCAAACCACCCCGTCGCCACTCAGACTCCTCAGCCTTCCTCAGATCTCTGGCGAACCCTCTGCCTGCCGTGACGCTCGAGGAGCTCCGCGGCGTGCACCTCCGCTCGGTCCCTCTTGCGGACGAGTCGGACGACGTGTTCAGCGAAGAAGAGGAGGAGGCGAAGGCGACCGACCGGCTGCGCAAAATACCGCCGCCTGTAGCGGAAAAAACTGCCATGGCAAGACAAGTGGCGCAGCTGATTGCTCTTGCGCGCCGACGCTGTAAAGGTAATGAAGAAAACATTTACACCAGCGTTACAAAGCCAAAACCCAACAGGTCACACCAGACTGAGGCCCACAGCAGCCTGCACGAGAGGAAAACTGGTAAGCACTGGAAATCTCACAGAGAGAAGAAAGAACAATGTCGGACTAACACCTGAACACTGCACCTCTAACTGATTTGCTAACTCAATACTTTTATAAAGTAGGAGAATGTTAACATGTAAAAAACATATACAGGGTTTTGAACATCCTCCGACAGGCAGACTCACATATCTTGGTGCTGCCCTCTAGTGGTACGGTCCTAGACCAAATTACAGCTAAGAGAATGTAGTATAACAGGTGAATTTGGCATTTAAACTGTATATACATATGATTAAAAAAGCGCAAATGGAAAGAAATGTCAATCACTTAAAAATGTAATTATTTAGACCCACTTTAAAACATTGTGCAGTGATGAATTGCACAAACTAAGGATGAGTATAAGACTTAAGCTTGGGGTGGCGATAAACGCATGAAATTAAAAAGAATTACATTTTAACTATTTCAAAGTTTTAGGTTTAGTGGTGGGATTAGAGTAGTGGAGGAGGAAAATAGAAGTTCCTCTGATGATGTGGGTGGAGTTGGGGAGGGAATTAAAAACCGACAAGTGATGCAGCAGGGACAATGATGGCCGAACTCTTTGTTCCAAAAAATGCTAGACTCCACGGTCTCCATAATGCGACATGACGCTCACATCCTTCAAACAGCTGGCTCTCTCTGAAACACATGCTTTCTTTGAAAAATGTGCCAAGAAAACATTATGGCATCGTGAGCTAAACCTTAATTTATAGATGATTATAGATTATAGATTTTGGATAATGTAGCGCATTAGAACAAGTAGAACATTCTGGTAAGTTTGGGAAATTACATCACTTTAATTAAGTATAGCCTTTAAAACCAGGGAAAGCTAACATCTATGCCATGTCATGATCATAATAATATCCCAAATCTAAGACAATATACATGTAGAGGCTTATATCATGATAACAATATAATATCGATTTTTTGCCCAGCACTATCTAAAGCGCCCCTAAGGCCTGGGCTGACATTATGGTACTCCTCATGATGACGTGTGTAAAAGAATGAATTGGTTGAATATTAAGATGAAGCACAACATTGTCTTGAAAGTTTGCAGAAGAATGTAATGGCAGATGCCTGAGTGCCTTTCTCCCTGATTAGCTTTTGATTGATTTCCATCAGCGTGTGCTGAGAGGAGAGGAGAGGCTTCACAGTGTCAGTCAATAGTAACAGCATTGTCTGTGTTCCAGCAGGGCTGCGTGTGGACGCCAGCTGCGACAGGGAGAGGTCCACTCCACGCTTCCCTGGCTGAGGACACGTCCAACACCATTAACCATTTACCACCACGGACAGTTTTACAGATTACGTGGATCTGCTGTGTACGGGACGCCGTGGTCTTTTAGCCTCCTCTGAGTTTTCTGCACTCAAAACTGTGACATTTCCAGAGTTTAAAGGCCCCATATTGTAGAAAGTGAGATTTTGGTGAGTAAAGCAGGTGTGTCTGCAATGTAAATACTGTGAATGTATCAACACACTCAGTCCATGGAGAAATGCACACAGCCAATATTCAGAAATTGTGCCTTTAAACGCGCTGTCAAGACTTCTGTAAGGTTGTGTAAATGCATTGGGTGGTGCCTGCTCAGGCCTGTGAAAGCTGACCAATCAGAGAGGCCTGAAAGAGAGAGGCACTAAAATGGAGTGTACAGACGGAGGATGTACAGAAGTGATTTAACAATGGACAGTAGTAAAATAATATTGTTTTTTTTCTTACATTCAAGCATGTAAAAAATGTTTTGTTATCACCTCAAATAAAGGTATGAAACTGAAAATCTGCATAACATCTTACCTTTGAAACACACTTATTCTAGCTGATCGATTACACACATGAAAAATCATTTGCATGGTGATGATTTCCCCTCTGCTGTGAATATTTAGTTTCAGTTCTCATGAGGTTTTGGGAGCTACTTTTGAAACAGACCCTACAGATGCTGCAATTCCAGCTGGTTTGCTAATAGAGATAATAAATCATTCAATATTCCTTTGAGTCACTGCTGTATACAGTATTTGCCCGTGCAGTGTACAGAATCCGCATGATGTGTTCTGCTCGCTGTAGGTTACGCATGATATTAAATATGATATTCTTGCTCATAAATGAATATGTTTGAACTTGGAAGTGATGGCAATAAATCCTGTATCGTCTCAGTTAGCTCTGTTTTTTCTGTTCCTTTCTTTGAAGCTGCTGACCTTGTCGAACAAAAACCCCTTCCCTCCTGTCACAAATGAAAGCAAAAATACTGGCTAAAAACTTTCAAGTTTGCACACGTTTACTGATTCCAACAATGTGAGTTGATGTTGTAATGTTAATAAGAGATTTTTCACTGACGATCAAGCAAAGAAAACTATTCAAATACATTACTTTGACCTACCTCTGTCATTATTATGGATACTGTATAGATCATTTGACCTGTTAATGGATGATCACATCTCTAAAATGGTTGGAGGCATGTGAGTGTAGGAGTTAGGTCTAAGTTTATATTATATTTGAAAGAGACATTTATGGGTCTTCTTCTGTTATCTCCGACGCTCTTCCTCCAGATGAATTGCTCCTGCTATGCTCCGGTTCAGGCTTGGCAGGCTCTTACTGCACAATACAATACTTGGGTAAAACGTGCTGCGTTTGCCTGACAGATGCTCTACCACACACAGAGTGTGAGGCAGCAAAATCTAAGTCATGGCTGCAGTGTGATTGGAAAAGTATGCGGATTTCACACAGGTGTAAAAAGAGCTCGGGACCTCGCTGCCTACCTCAATCAAATAAGCCGAGCAATGGGCTCAAGACGGCAGAGGTTTCGAGTTTACCAACCATCTAATCACAAAGGAACAGCTGTATACGAGGAAATCACAGGAAAAATGGGAAAAAAAACACAACTCTGTTATCACAGTGTATTTACTGAAGGCAGCTCCAAACAAATAAAGCCTTACTAAAGCCAAGTAATACTCATCAGAGTGTGCACATAGTGTGTTTTTACAGCAACAACAGAAGGGACAAATTTGCAGCGAAGAGGGAGAGGATCCAAAATGAAAGGTGCTAAGATGACAAAACAACGGACCAAAGCCGGTCTGCGTAAAGTTAGCAGCCAAACTAGTGCTTACCTTCTGATGATGCTGGGCCCATATTGCAGACTCAGCGTATATTCATATTGGCTAATTGTGACACACGATTGAGTCAGAATTTAGTGTTAAAGGAAGCTGAACCAATGGGTAAGACTTTATTTCTACTGGTCCCAAGGGTTTTTTAGGAAAGGATCTGAATGGGTAATTGGGATGGCTCCTGTAATCTGGTGCTACCAAAGGGAAATGGAGACACTTCCAATTATGTAATGTGAATTGATTGCTGATGTAACTCAAAGAGCCTTTTAGTACACAGTACACAATATCCATAATTCAATTAAATGTGGAAATACATACATTTGGTTTAAGTGGCTCCAAGGTGTTTCAATCATTGTTCATCAATGGTGATCATTGTTTTTTTCATAATGTTAAGGAGCTACAAGAGACAGATTAAATAAGACTGGTCGAAACCGAAGCCACTAGATCCTTTGTTTCACTTAATGGGCGGCTGTGGCTCAGGGGCAGAGCCAGCATCTTGTTATCCTCGGTCTGACCCTCGATTCGAGTGGCAAGAGCGTCTTAAGACAGAGGATGTTGTTCACTGTACAGATTGTAAAGCCCATGGAGGCAATGTGATTGCGATTTTGGACTATACAAATAAAACTGATTAGATTTATCGGAAGGTCACTGGTTCGAATCCTCTGGTCTGCATTTTAAAGTGTCCTTGGGCAAGAAACTGAACCCCAAACTGCTCCTGATGTGCTGGTCGGCACCTAGCTTGGCAGCCACCGCCATCATTGTATCAATGTATGTATGAATTACAGTAAGTCGTTTCGGGCAGAAGCGTCTGCTAAATGCCCTAAAATGTAAATGTAAATAATGCAACTCAGTACTAAGGTTAGAAATTCTCAAAACTGCTAAATGGAACTTTCCTTCTTTGTTGATTCTGGCGCCCCCCTGTGGACAAGAGCTGCACGACCACCGCCCTGTGTCAAATGATCGTGATCTGGCTTGCTGGTGGGATGCAGAGTGATGAGGTAATGTATCTATTTTTGGCTTTGTGAAATTAGTGACTGAAATATGACCATGGTGAAACATAGTTAACTCTGTTTGAGCACTTCTCCACCAGACTACATAGCAGACGCCCCAAGTCACCTCACTAGCTTTTTCCAGAGCTTTCAACAGCATCTTCAGATAAGACGGGGCTTTATGAGCTTGCTATTTAAGCGCTGACATAACCAACAGGCCACACTCACTTATGCGAAGTCCAGTCGCTGATGATGACTCTGACACAAAGCAGAGAGATCACTAATGCTTGTAAGTGGTTTTACCGAGGCCAGATTACGTTTTGCAGGCATCTATTATATCCTCTCTTGATCTTTCTCACAAATACATGAAGTGGGTGTACTGTCTTACTGCGTGTGCTGTCTCTGATCACCGTCTCATTTCCTTTAATTAGGGCAAAATTACATCATCCTATCCAGGAAAAAAAATAAAAATAAAAATCCTGGGAAAGTATTACTGTGCTCCCGAAATACAACTGATGACTGGCTGGTGAAAGACCTTGAAAATCTAATAACTGAACTGAATAACGTCATCATCTTATTTAGGCCTATTGTTGGATTATATGACTCCTTTTGTTTTTTTTCTGGCGGATGATTCCAGCCTGATTTAAGTCTATTTATAAACTGTGAACTGAATGTTGAAGGACTGAAGCCTATTTAATAAAACAATACCCACGGTCTACAAATACCTACATTCATCATTTCTCTCAAGGCCAAGCTTCAACTTTGGAAAGTTTCCTTGTTCAAGGTCTAATTTGTTAAAGCAAATCAGACCTTGCTTGCTGTTTTTTTTTTTTTATCAACTTTTCTATCTTTCACAGTGATGTACTTGGTTATTTTTCAGCCGGATGTGCAACGATTTGTGCCAGAAAAACAGGATAGGATGCAGACAGAGAGAAGTCTGGATGGAGTCAGCTGTGTGAATCTGGGTTTGGTCCGCTGAGATGAGCTGCTGGGCGCCGAGCAGAGCGGAGAGATATCTGCAGCGAGGCTGGAGGCAACGCTGCAGGCAGGTGAGCGCAGGGACTACAGATCATCACACACACACACACACACACGCAGACCCCATGCCCATACACACATAGTGGAAATCTCCATAAAAATCTGAAGCTGCTGTGTCTTATGCTTCGCCATTATTTCACTCTTTACATTGGCTGTAATGCAAAAAAAAGGGAAAGATTCATTGTTGGGTTTTTGGTCTTTAAAGCAACATTATGCAGAAATTGGTATATTTTTTTTGCAATTTGGCGATCCTGCCCCGACAGATGGTAGGATCGTCTACCCTGAAGTGAAATTAAACAGAAACAGGTGAACGCTTTATGAATTTCATCAATTAAATTTTTTTAATTTTGATGTTTTCTGATGAACCACCGTGAACTATTCTTATTCCTTGATCAATGTAAGAACGACTGGCTGCATCAGGTAGCATGTCAGATCTGGGTAAGTAGGACAGTTGCGTCTGCTGATGGAGCGACACATCCAGACGTCGCCTGTGCGTGGCTATACACACACATTAGACCAAAGGCGAAAAAAAAAAGCACAGTTACGTGTTGATAAGTGTGTAGTTGACTGTATGAAAAACTACGTAGTAATCGAAAGTGAGATTAGATGAGATAATGCCTCATAATGTAGTGAATAGTGTTTATTATGCTATTATTGACCCTAAGCAATGTTAAAAGGGATATTTTAAGACTTATTAGAAGAAGAATTATTATAAAGCATTCCCATGATGGGATATTCTGGATTGAATAAACCCCGATTACAAACAAAAGCACTGTCTTTCTATAGCATCTTTGTTGGTTTTATTTGGTGCCATCTCGGCTCAAAAGACATCAACACCCTGCCAAACAAACTGAGGTAAAGAAAATTAAACACTCCGGGGTTTGAAAAGACGCAGCAAAGACATTTGGTGTGAATGCACCACATATAAGTTTTCACTCAAACGTATTAATAAGTGAAACTTGAAGGGTAAAAAAGGAACCAAAGTCTCAGGAGTCTAAATGAGATGGCTAGATGCACTTTGCCTCTGAGGAGGAACAAGGAGAGAAGATGAAAGGCTGAAAGGGAAGAGATCTTTTCATCCTTCAGAGCGCGGACAGCAGAGGCAGAACAGACCGACGCTTATTAGCCTGCTGCACTTTGTGTGTGTGTGTGTGTGTGTGTGTGTGTGTGTGTGTGCGTGCAGGTGTGTGTGTGTGTTTGGGACAGTGTCAGGTTGTGTGAGTAGGGTTTATGTTAATCAGGCTCTGTGTATGAGCGTACATGTCAGTATGTCCTATAAGTGGAATGTGTGCGCATGTGTGAATTTGCAAGTGTGTGTGTGTGTTACAAGTGCCATGATGCCACAGCGACAATGAAGACATCGGCTCAACTCAAGTCAAAGTAACTAGCTGCCAAATAAGGATCAATGTGTTTAATTCAAACTCGACATTAACAAAATAAAACTTATCAAAACAGCCCTGGTTTGTTTTTCCGAAGTCACCGCTAGTTAGGACAAAATAAATTCACAGTAAGATGTGAAAATATTCAAGCTCAACATGTTTGCTAATCCCTGTTAAGAACCACTATAATCGCCTGTATCTCCTCTCTTCAAATGAGCTAATGGCTGCATGAACTACAGAGCTACTTGCTAATGGCATCTAAAGCTAGATGCTACAGCCAAAGAGAAAGTCCAGTACAAAAGTAGTCAGCAGTTATGCTGCCCCCTGTAATTTGGGAGCTATATTCCAATTCTGTCCATTTCCTTAAAATGTCATCTTAAAACCAATAATAATGGTCTTGCCCAAAGCATGTCACAGGCATTTCATTAGGACACCAGGGAACTAGATTAACTTGTAGAAATAGGGTATAATATGACTCCTTTAAACAATAGTGTCATGGTGATCATGTTTTTGCACATTGGCGAGGCAAGCCCTGGCATTAAAATGGCTAAATCCCAGCAAAAGGTAACAGCCACTAGCTTGTTCAAGTTCGTACCATTAGCCACTAGGTTTGGGTACGGCTGACTTGCTATAACACAAAGACAGTCTGTCTACATCACGGACTTTATATCAAATCTGGACACAGCCACGGAGGCCAAGCCCCCAAATGGCATGAAAATACCTGGATATTCTGTGTTGTATCTGGGTTCTGCCTCAAATAATTTTTTATCTTCAATAAAGAATTCAACTTTCACCTACAGTGTATTAGCAATATGACATTAAATCCTAATCAAATCCCAATAAATAAGTGGTCTCAAAATGTATGGTGATCTACTGCAAATACTAGCCGTGGTACGTTTTAACATCTGATTCTGTGTGTTAATTAGCACCTGTCTGTATGTGAATGTCCCTGTGTGAGTGTAAATGAGCATTTAGGGCAACGCCACATTATCATGAATGTGTGTGGATTCTTTCTAGGTCCTTCACACACTGCAATAAGATGATTACAGATGGAGCCATTCAGGTTTACGTCAAAACCGCTCAAAGGCTGAATAAGCAATTAGTCTTCCACATCCTAATCTCCTGCTCCTTGTCTTTTACATATTCATGGGACACTTTGGTCTTCCCAAGCTGTTTGTCCTGCCCAATAAGCTGTGGCGACACGGGGGAACGTTACTGCCAAAAAAATGACAAAGACATGCGACCGTTGCATTGGAGGAGAGGGTGAAAAAAGCTATCTTGGTTTTAGAAAAGTGCAGCCTAGACCGAAGGGAGAAAGCAGAGAGTAACAGAAAGCATGAGGGCTGGCGGGTGTGAAGGGGTGAGGACGGAAAATCAACAAACATGCTTGTCAGTTTTATGTGAGTGGAAAAGAGAGACGGACAGGAAAGCAGGGAGAGAGAAGGACAAGCATTTCTTGTTCCGATGAAATAAACAGGCAGAGAGTGTTTTTGCCTTGGTACAGGGAACGGACCTCGAGGAAGAAAACATAACCACTCTCGTCCGCCAATCAACAGTGGGATTTTTTTCGTTCACCCAAAAGCTTTTTGGTTTCCCTGCATCTCAATTACGCAAGCTGGCACTGGGATTCATCAACTTCTGTTTGGTATTAGAGACTAGGCTGTGCTGGAAAGTGATTGGAGAACATGTCTTTTCAGAAGAGAGTTGCACCCTTGTTCAAGGAGTCTAAATTACTGTGGTACATATGAGCACAGATAATCAATGTATCTAGATTTGCTTTCTTACATTAGAATTACAGAAACTACTTTGTAAGGTTCAGCTAACAGAAACTACTCAGTTAGGTTCAGCTAACAGAAACTACTCGGTTAGGTTCAGCTAACAGAAACTACTCGGTTAGGTTTAGCTAACAGAAACTACTCGGTTAGGTTTAGCTAACAGGAACTACTCGGTTAGGTTCAGCCAACAGGAACTACTCGGTTAGGTTCAGCTAACAGGAACTACTCGGTTAGGTTCAGCCAACAGGAACTACTCGGTTAGGTTCAGCTAACAGGAACTACTCGGTTAGGTTCAGCCAACAGGACCTACTCGGTTAGGTTCAGCTAACAGAAACTACTCGGTTAGGTTCAGCTAACAGGAACTACTCGGTTAGGTTCAGCCAACAGGAACTTCTCGGTTAGGTTCAGCTAACAGGAACTACTCAGTCAGGTTCAGCCAACAGGAACTACTCGGTTAGGTTCAGCCAACAGGAACTACTCGGTTAGGTTCAGCTAACAGGAACTACTCAGTTAGGTTCAGCCAACAGGAACTACTCCGTTAGGTTCAGCTAACAGGAACTACTCGGTTAGGTTCAGCTAACAGAAACTACATAGTGGGATTTAGCTAAAACAAACTACTTGGTTAGGTTCATCTTACTAAACTACTTGGTTAGGTTAAGGTAAAAAATTACAGATTTGGTTAAATAATTGAGTTGCATTTGTAGTGCTAAAGATATTTTCTGTAAGTCTATGTACGGTACACAAGATAAAATAACTCATCAGTGCCCTTTGGTTTTGTAGGGTTCTGTACTTGTTTTTGGTAACCACCCACTCTTCCTCTTTGTGGACTTTGTCGCTCTTATACTTCTTCACCTCCGCCCTCCTTTGCTCCCCCTCGGGCCAGCTGCCTAACAATAAACCTCAATATTGGGTCGTACAAAGCTTCTTGCACAGATGGTCTTACTCAAGCAAAGTTAACTATCTCGGAAATCTTATCACTGGAGTGTTTTAGCAGTCTGTTTTTATTTGTCGGAAAAGGCCAGTGCAGCTAAATCTAGTTAGCTACCGACATGCAGTGTTTTAGTGTGTTTGGGTGACACTTCGGACTCACTACAGCCTCAGGTGTTTCTCTGATTGGAATTTGAGATCCTTCTTCAAGGATGTATATGGTTTGAGGTATACACGAAATAGAATCAAGTGTAAATGACCGTGTCTTTAACACAATGGCTTTAATTAAAAACACAGAGACATCATAAATCTTTATCTTGTAAGCATCTTCACCGCAGAGAACTCTGTCCTTGACTGCCTCGTCTTCGACTGATGTTTATTTGTTCCAGGAGAATATTCTCAAGTGTGTTCAAGTCTTCAGTGTTCAAGTTATGAATTTTCTGTTCTGGCTGAAGCCACAGTGAAAGCTCCACATATAAGAGCAAAACTCTGTACTGTATGTAGCCCATGAGATGAAACCCAGGGCAAAGACAGTCCTTAAGGCGCTCACTGCTGCTCATAAAGTTTATTGCTGTTGGCACTCTGTAATAACTTAATGCAAACTCAAGTAGAGTATCAATCTCTATCATACTGTACGCACACGTGTGGGTATTGAAAAAAATCTATCTATATTTCTTTATATAAATGCAACACTTTAAATAAAAGCATTTTTAAAAAGGCCTCCCCTGATCGTATCTGTGCGAACACGTCCCTGTAGTCTGCTCTATTTCTTCCATCTCCCCAAGCACTTAGCTGGCCATGTGCCAGCTGACACCGGGCATACGTCAAATTGATTTTTACTTTACTGTTGTTGGAATCTTTGCAACAACAAAGCCTCCCTGCTGTGTGAAGCCTTTCAGTGATTTAATGATTTAATGATACTTCTCTGTGGCCCTCCGTGCCCGAGCGTGCTGGTCAATACCAATAAAATCTGTCCGTGTGTGTGTGGGTGCTGCTATGCTTGTCTTATGTGTGTTCATGTGTGTGTGTGTGTGTGGCATATTAGTGAGTACAAATGTGCAACTGAGCACTGTCTTTAGCCAACATAGCATAGGGTGCCAAAGGAGCAGCTGGAAAGCCCTGATATGAGGCTGTAAAGGATTCAAGGGGTTTGAAGGCATCAGGCTCCTGAAACATTACAGCTATATTTACATGCATGCTGATAATACATACAGAAAGAAGAATGCAACATGGGAAATATCCTGAAAAGGCCTCTTGTTTGTTATGGAGTGTTTTCAACATTTCTAACAATCAAATATATATTGCGACGTGTGCAGCATAATCATACTGGAATACACTGGACACACCTGGATGTGTGTGTTTCTGCCCCTGATGACCTGCTCTCTTTATTCTGTCAGTTTTCCCTGCACCTTAATTAGAGAGCGACCATTTTGAATGCCACAATCGGAGACAACCACGGTCGAATTAAAACTGCGGATGGCAACGGCGAAAAATGATTGGTGCTTTGACGGTAAAAGCTCGGAGAAAAAAAAAAAAAAACAGCACGACAAAGGCAATCATAAACTCTGTTGGCATGACAACCAGTAAAGCACATAATTATCATTGGCATGCCCTTGACAAACTAGGTCCCAGAATGAAATCACAGATTGTATAATCATGTAAGGCATTATATCTCGTTGCTCGCAATCACAACAGTAATGATACAAGTTTATGAGCTGTGCGTGTGTGTGCACAGTTTGAGTATATGTGAATACACACTGTGTGTATCTGGGTGTTTACAGCGTGTGCGAAATCAGCGTCGACATTTTTACAGCGTGACCCTCTATTGATTCACCATACACATGTGAAGGTTTCCAGTCCTCTTGACATTGACATTATTATTGTCACATTGAAAAGGAGCAGAGACAGAGACGGTGTCACATTGGGACCTTCATGTGTTGCAGGTAGCAGGTTCACAGTCAGCTCGACTGAACATCACTGATGGATAATTAAAGGTATTCTGTCACTGAAGCTCATTCAATGACCATCGTGATTGCAAGGGACACCCACCGCCTCCTCACAGCGTACAACACATTTTCCCCTCTATTAAATCATTTAATAGAAATCCGCTTATAAAAGTCTTCAGCGCACAATCAGAGAATAACAAAAGACTAAGTAGCTGTAATCTGTATTTTTACATCAACAATGGATCATTGTTGGCCAGCAAACTTGACTGTTTTGGTCCAAAGTTAGTGACAAGCTGGTGGACACAGGGAAGCATTTTAACAGCCAAATAGGAGATGGTGGAGAACAAAACATTGCTACAAGAAAGTGTCTGTTCCACATAACTTGAACGGATGATGAATAGACCCAATTAGCTTTTAGTGCCGATCCGGACAAAGGAATTCTTTCTCACTTTCTTTAACTTTGCAGGATTTTACGAGGCATTTTTCGACACCTGCATACATTTCTCAGGACATAAAGCATGGATCTGATGAAAAGAATTGTATTTAGGTGGCTGGTAGAATTTGATGTGGATCCATATAGCGGCTGTAGCTCAGCGGGCAGAGCAGGTCGGCTAGTGATCGGAAGGTCGCTGGTTCAAATCAGCTCTGGGCTGCATGTTTAAGTGTCCTTGAGCAAGATAGTGAACCCCAAATTGCTCCTGATGTGCGGTTGGCACCTTGCATGGCAGCCTCTGCCATCAGTGAGCACCCTGCAATGAGCTGGCAACTTGTCCAGGATGTACCCTGCCCTCGCCCAGAGACAGCTGGGATTGGCTCCAGCACAAACCCACGCAACCCCATAAAAGGGATAAAGCAGTTACAGACAATGGATGGATGGATGGATGGATGTATTAAAGAGCACTGCTGGGCCTTGGTGGAGGTATGCACTCTACTGAGTCTCATTCTCATTTCTTATGCTCTTAAAAAGGCCGAAGATCACTTGCATTTATTCTCTCCCTGTGCCATTAATTGTATGCCATGTCAGATGAATGTCATGTCCAACCTAATGAAACTGCTGCTGCTCTTATGTGAAAGTGACTCTGGGCTTATTCATACAAATGACCTACATTGTATTGCACTCACATTATAAGCATCAAGGTGCGTGTCTGAAAGGGGCTTAAAGAGCCATAGGCAAGATCGTCATCAGCCATTTGTGTTTAACTACTTTAACAATGATAGTCCACTTTTATCAGAATTTCTGCAAATGTCCCGGTCTCCCAAAATAGTTATGCAACCAACCCCCAAATACCGACACAGGAAGGCGGAGAGCGACACCAGGAGATATAGATGAAGGTAAATATAGGCGGGAACGATTGGCAGATAGAAAGCGGCAGCGGCTGTGGCCATGGTTACAGATGGTATGGAGAGTGAAAAGAGAAGAGAGAGAGGGAGCCAAAGAAAAACACGGGAGGCCGAATGAGCGAGAGTGAGTGATGGAAAGCACTGGGCACAGTGTCTCCAGCTTTTTATCATCCAAATGCTCTCCAGCCTTCACCCCGAGGCTCTGCTGCTAATGGATTCACTCTATGGGAGACACTAGTGTGTGCTGATACAGTGTGCTGCAGAGGCCTTGAGTGCACATGTATGGTGAGAACTTGCATACATGACACATGTTTACATTTATCTGGGTTAAAGCTCAACTCCCTCTAATCTGTAACCTATTTCAAACCACTACATGTAACTTTATGCGATCGCTATAGCAGCTTTAATGTTTGATCTTAGAGTATTCAGACATGTTGGCTGGTTCAGGAACACATATAAGTCACACATAAGTGGCAGTTAAAGAGGTATTTTGATCTTTTAGTTGAGTTAAAGTAACAATACCAGTATAAAAATACTCCTTGCAGGCTGTATCATCATTGAATTAAAAGTATAAAGTAAGGTATTAGTATAGCCTAACTAGTAAAGTTACTTCTGATACACATAGATACTCTACTATACTGAGAGTTAAATGAGAAGATCAATAACAGTCTCATGTCTTTATGGTAAAAATCAAAACTACTTCCAGCTCAGTTAGCTTAACTCAGCCAAAAAAAAGACTGGAATAATTGTTGAGTTTACAATTTGGTCTTTGTACATATACAATGTCAAACTAATCTAAATACATCTATCATAATGTATAAAATCACAGTGTTTTACATACAACTTCTTCACCTAAACAACTTAACTAGTTAGCTGTTGCTGTGAAAAAACAAATAGTAGTGCAGGGTTGGGCCACTGGACGATTGAATATGGAAGGGGGTTGGCCGGTCGCCAGGTAATTTTTCTCAAGACCGGCAGTATAATTCTGTTTGGGTAAAGGCATGCCTCTCTCTAATTACCAGAACTGAGGTGCCTATGAGCAAGGCCCTCAACCTTAATCACTCCGGTGGAGCTGTTCAGTAGCCTGCAGATCAGACTGCGGTTGTATGGAGCAGCTTTCAGGTGTGAACGATATCTGAGTGAATGTGATTCAGGGCATTTCTGAGAAAAAGAGAACACAGCTAACAGGGAAACTTCTCTGAAGAAATTCATGTTGAAAGAAAATAGTCTAAAAACATATCCGCCAGAGGGACACCATTTTCCAAACCCGAGCAGAGTGGAAAATACTTCTCTCCCTGATTTTTCTACCAAAGCATCAGAGGCCTTTTATCCACGAAAAAAGTTCATTTTCAGCATTTGAGAAATGACTTTTTGATGCTATTCTGATGGTATTGAAATATCAACACATTCTAACATATTGTGTACTAATTTAATTTCCCTCTTGTTTGTGATTGTATCTGCTTAACGTGGTTTGTCATGTGGTTTCAACTGCCTAATTACGGCCAATTATGATAACCTGTTTGTACTGAGAGTCTGGCAATTTACCTACCTGCATATTGAACATTGCCTCTAGTCCAATCATGTTACTACCTACCTGCCCATACCGATTATACTGTGACTATCTACTAACGTATAAATATAAGAGCCCAAAGGTGGCCATTCTACACTTGGTGCCCTGATGCAGGCCTTAATAGCTACAGGGATGTTGTTACTGTTGGTAAATTAAAGGCTTTCTGACTCATTACCTTCTCAGAGTGAATGTAGCTCCAGGTCGATAAGTGCCACACACCCGGAACAGCTAAACAACAATTTCGCGAGCCATCGTGATGGGAATTTGGAAGTTTTGGAAAACATCGACCGACCCTTGTGGGGAATATTTCACTTTGTCAGGCACTGAAGTTGAAAGCACAAGAGTAGCCTTAATAGAAATAATCAAGTAAAACACACGGAGGCACTAAAGTGACAACAGTGAAGAAAAAAACACGGGTGTGCAGGTGGGACGGGTGTAACAGGCAGTGCGTCAGCGGGCTGCTGTCAGTAAATCTGTGCTCCTCCTGCCACTGTGACACAAGACAGGTCACCAAAATATTTCGACATGGAGGAAACAGAAAGCACGACATCATTGCATCTCACAAAAACCTTACACAGGTCATCCATATAAGGGTCTTTGGGCACGAGGCCTGTACAATCCGCACTTCAAATGCAATTAGTATTGATTAACAATAACAAGCCCAAATTGTCTCTGTACGTTTGGCTCTGCGTGTGTGTGTTTGTCTCGCAGGTTGTAGTTCAGCACTCCTCCAAAGGGATTACAGCCCATATTCTGAGTTTGCATCTTCTCTGGCAGCGTTGGAGCTGCTAATATGCTAACAGGCTAACATCCTCATACATGAAGATATCTACTTAAAGAAAAGGAGAAGATACTTGCCAAGAGAAAGTGCAAACATGTCTGCACACATCTTTGTAAACCAGGTACACGCTCCATCTATACATCCACCACATCATGGTTTAATCGTCAGTTCCAGCTTTGACAAAAGCTTTCTGATTTCAAATCAGCTACACTCTTTCTTGTTCTCTGATTGTTCCAAGAATACTTTGAAGACCAATTTCAGCCTTTTGTGGCTGAGGGACAAAGTATTTCACCCTTTTTAGGAGTCTTTTCACGCAGCGAGGCGGCAGGGTCACAACACTGGATAAGCAGCGGGACTGCAAAGTGCACCCAGGCCAAGACCCCACTTTAAACATCTAAAGAAGAGGTCACAGTACAAGTTCATGTTCCATCGGGTCACATCTCAAACAAACTTAATCTTCTGAAATGTATGGATTAAACACACTTGTACAAAATAGACACTGACTTTTCAGCTGAAAATAGACTCACTGTTTTGATTAAAGAGGCACATGTCAAGGTCGGTTAGTCATTCTGAAGTCATCAGGTTTTTCTATCAGATAGCCAGTGCTTCAAATAAACCATGGGATACTTGTCCTGTTATAATGCCATCCTTCTATTCATTTCGACACTAGCAGGAATACACGCAGTGTTTTAGTATTCATCAGTGTTGAAGGATGGAGGAGATTTGCATGTCCTGTGCAGTTAGACATTAGGCTGAGAGAATACAGGATTCGTTTGTAGTGAGAAATGAAAGTTCAACCTTTTTGCCGCTTAAATGACAGATTTTACTTTGTGGAGTTTATTTTCAATAAAAAACAATTAAACCCTTGTACTTAATATCAATTTCGTATCAGACATTTTGGAAATTTTTTGTTGTTTATGTTAAGGTGCGATATGCAAGAACTGGCCACCTGTAGAGTTCATACTCAAAACAGATAGAAGGGCAGCATGTCAACGGAACCAGCTAGCAGTACAGACTAGGAAATTGTGTGTGTTTACACCAAGCTCCCAGTAAGAGTGCCAGGCTTTGAAGCCTTCGATGTGAAAAACTGTGTAGAGTAATTACAAATACATAAGGGTATTTTCATACCCAGGAAGTCGAGCGTGTCTGGGTTCAAAATCCCACTGAGCAGCTTTTCATAGAAATTAATGGGATTCTGCCTCCAACGATGTGTCCAGCTTTAATATGCCACCCTTGGTTTTACACCGCTAGCACAGGAGCTTTGGACGGCAGGGGCTAGCTGGTTAGCATGCTAACTTCAGTAGATTTCCCTGCATAACAGTACATATACGTCATCATGACAAAACTGTTCATTCTTCACATTCTTTGGATCATTTTAGATAATGTTTTCAACAGAAATTCACACAGCACCTTAAACAACCACCCATTTCTCCTTTGACGTGATCTTCCCGTCTCCCTCGTCCGTCCTCTGTTTTCCATCCCCATTGGACCCTCAGCTTCAAATACCTGATAGAGTGATTTCATGCAAACTATTAAAAGCATAATGAGGGTAACCAGCTGTTTGGAGGGAAGCTGAGCTGTGTCTGTGTCTCTTTAGGGACTGTTCTCCATCCTCTGCTAATGAAGGCATTTGCGCGTGCACACACACACACACACACACACACACACCTGAGCGCACATGCACATTCAGGTCACACAGGCACTCCACACAGGATACCTATGAAGACACAGGAACAAACCAAGCGCCACGCACGCACACACGCACACACGCACACACGCACACACACACACACACACACACACACAAAACAGATGTGAATGTGTCGGGCCTGCCAGATGGCTATAGAGCCATTCTTATTCTTGATGTGCGAGACACTCACATTTTTATAATGGCCATATTCTGCTCTTAACTCTGCTCCTCATTAATAAAAGGAAAATGAGGGAAGTGGCACCAAATGGGGCAGGAGATGGCTGGAAAATCACAGTGCGAGCTGTGGGCACAGGAGAGACAGGCCGCGATTACAAAGAGAAGGGGCGATTTGGGGAAGGAATGAGCATTAATCTGCACCCTCGAGCTCCTCAGACCTGTCACCGCCCTTCATTTGTAGCCACCGTGGTCCCCCCCTCGTTCACTGTCCTCATCGCTCATCGCCCGATTCCTGCTGTGAGGGCGAGCAGACGGGCAGTTTTGTTTTCATTGAGAGCTCTTGTATTCTGCTGCACAGACTTTCCACGAGGACCGTCCTAACTTGTACAATCCACATTTCTGCTTTATTTACATGGCCCGGAAAGCGTTCGACATGATGTTACACTCATCTCTGATGTAAACACCCGAGCAAAAACCCGAATCTAGATATCCAAAGAAATATGCTAACCCACAAATTGTGTCAGCCAACTGTGGTATCAATCCGCAGAGCTCTCTAGAGAGAAATGTTAAAGGGTAAGAGTATGGTTATTCCACCAAGGAGCATCAAACGGCATCGAATCTGTTCCTCATGAGGGATCAACGGTGATTTCAAGCATCCAGGGATCATTACACCCTTCAGGCAGCCTGCCAATGTATTCCATTGAGTGAAATTAGGGTGTAATCTAAGAGCTCCTGAATCTTGTTAACATGCAACAGAGCCATTCCGTTTAATTTTCCGCCTCTTATCCGGGGCAACGTCATGGTGGCAGAGGTAAGCCCCCGTGTATAATAGAATTTTTTTTTCTGGCAGGGCACTTGTGAAAGCTGGCATGCAGCGCATGTATGATGAAAAGAAAAACATTGCACATGGGCTTTGATTGACATTAGCTAAGTAGCTAACATAACACCATTTGTTGTTCACAGAGGGTTTGTCTACACAGCTAACAAGCCTAAGATGTGTAGTGTAATAACAGTGCCAACAACATTCAGTCTGCTCCCAAAACTGGGCTTTCATGTCTCCTGTAGTGAGAGAACGAACGTTTACATCATTGCTTTTTGGTCCTTTCATGGAATATATTTGTCAATAAAAACAATAATCCTTGCGCTTTATGTCAACTCAGTATCAGACAATTGGAAATTGTTGTTTACCTAAAGCTGCAATATGTATGAATTGGCCACCTGTCGAGTTCATTATCGAAACAAACTGGGCACAGCGTATTAACAGAGAAAATTCTAACTGCTGCTCACTGTAGCTGCTGTTAGCTAGTTAGCTCAGTTTGCCGTGCAGCTACCGATTTAGACTGAGAGCTCGGGGACTGCACAGGGGCTGTGGACTTGAGACGGACCAGGGCTAGCTTTAGTAGATACCTCTGCAACACAATTCATGGACCGTCCGATAAAGCTCAGGATAGACAAACAAAGCCAGGACAACTTTCCCCTCTCGTTTCTTGGTTACCAGGTCGATGGACGACAAGTCCCCGCCCCATTTAATATATGATTCGCTGCCTTAAAAGAAGGGACAGTGACAAATCCAGCACCTTTCAAGTAGGAGAGCTCTGAAAAAAGACACTGGTTGCTATGCTTTTTCTCAGGGCACCACACAAGCGCTATCCTCAACTTAAACAGGACAGTGGCGCTCAGAATTATAAAAATATCTATGATATACCAAATGTCCCTCTCCCGAACGTCTTTCTTTGGGGTCGTTCCCAAAATGAAGTACAGATGAAATGTCTACCACCAGGTCTCCTGCTGTATCAGTTGGTCGTGACGAAAACACTCAAAGAGAGGCGCTGATGATGAATCCTCTACACAGGCCTTTCAATGCTAAAAACAGCATCTCTACTTTGAGCTCCCCCCACATGTCTGTCCTCTCTACCCTGTCTCTAAAGGTGATGCCAGCCACTTTACAGATGAAAATCATTTTTGGCATCTTGTATCCATGATTTCCCTTTCACCGAACCCACAGACCATCGGTGAGGTTCGGAAAGTACATCAATGGGTACATTTTAGAAAGAAGATTAACCTTCAGGTTTAGCACTCCCTTCCTTCACAATGGTCCAGTTCCCATGTCGACCTTATGTTCCTATTTTTTCTCAGTTGTGAAGAAGACTGCAAAAAAACTCATTCAGGGCAGCAACTATTAATTGATCAAACATTCAAAAGCTGCTACAAGACAAGAGCTCACAGCAGTGAGGTCTACCAGAGAAGTGACGAAAGACGTAAAGAGAAGGAAGACGGGCGGAGAAGTCCAACCGGGGTCGTTCTTACCCGGATATTGTCGAAGGAGGCCTTGTTGGTGACGTCATAGAGAAGGAGGAGAGCTGAGGAGAGAGAAGAAAACAGACACATTTAAAAAAACTTGTTCAAACAAACCGCAATCACAAAGTCATTTCTCACTGAAGAAACGGTTCATTAACCAATGATAAAATGTTCATGGGAGATGTGCTGGTGATTATTTATCTGCAGTTTATTTGACCAGACATTACTAACTTCAATAAAGTGGTGGTGGAAATGTTTCTGCTGTCAGAAAACCTCTGTGGTGGTCGTGTCAGTGAAGGCAGCAACAAACTAAGTCAACGCTGGCGATGACCAGTCTAAGTGCCGCGCTGCCATTAAACCCCTGAATGAGAATAAGTCTTTCTATTGAAGATCCAAATGCCCAGAAGGTCGGTCTGTTGTTTCATAAGGGTGTATAACTCTCCTTATATTTTTACTTCTATGCTGGCATCATATGCATTTTAATGCTCTATAATTCAGTCTTTCATCACTGCCCTTGTTTTTCACAAACAGCCAACCTGTGCATCCATTTCCTCTCAGTCAATAGCTTTTGATCTAGTGACAGAGTTATTTATGATAATTATTTTAAGGTGAACATCAAGGTAGTCTAAATAGTACATACAGCTGCGAAACAACAATAATGAATGTATGAAGATGCTTTTATACAGCTATTACACAAATAATCAGGTTTGTTACATATGGTTGGTTTTGAGGCATTGGGACTGTGATGTCGATGCCTCTCCATTAAGCCATGATGCTCCACAAAGCACAGCAGGCACATAAAAGGAAAAATATCATGTGAACACGGAACTATGAAAATGGGTTGATTAAAAACATGTGTTTTGTCTATGAATTCTCCTGTTTCTGTATGAGCAGGAAACCGTCTAAGTTTCAAAAGTATTAAAGATTCAAACACAGCTTTAGCATTTTACTTCTACAACGTTGCCATTGTCTAAGTTTTAGTTTAGTTGCTTTCACAGGAGATGTCATCTTCGTCCTTCTCAAAACCTGCAGCCTACATACCCAATATGCAACTCTAATGTCTGCTGGAGATTCTGATGTTTTAGACTAAAAGTAGCTAATGTGGCCTCAAGCTGTTTGTTTTACTGCTGCAACATATCATTGGGACGAGGTTAGAGTAAATAACTCCACCCTAATTGCACCCTGTCTCCTGGCAACGGTCGGCGTCGGTTTCTGTGAACTATTATCATGAATTTTTCCTAACCTTAAACAGCTAAAGATCTAAATCAGCTTTTGAATGGACCCTGTGGCGAGCTTGTTTTGACAACTGCTGTTTCCGAGGTCAAGAATGACACTTCAATCTTAATTTCCAAGCAAACATGGATAAGAAGTGCTTAATGTGCTCGGATCCAATGACATCTGGACAACCTTCAGCTGGTGAGGAGCTACGTGTGATCTGATAGAAACGCTCCAGAACCACAACCGTGTGGAGCTTGGAACACAGAGACTTAGGCACACAGAGGAAGGTACATAAAATGTGTTAAAATACATATAACATAGTGTTTCCCATTCATTCCAAAGTCTGTTATCCTGCCACAGCTTCATAATGATACCAACCATTTTTTTTATCAATCTATCAGACAAAGTTTAGTTACAACTCTGGACTAATGCAAGATGGAATGCCATGGCTTGATATAGACTATAGACTTGGTCAACATTGTGAACACTAAAGCTATGTAGTATTGTGAGGTCTGGACAAATTACCGGTCAGCAGAGCCAAACATTCACCATTAAAACATATAATTTTTTACAGTTTCTTTTACATGCCCAAGCTATTTAAGGTATAGCCTCTGAAGTGCACCAGGTTGATGCATTTAACTTTAAAAGGGCACTATGTAACTCAGAAATATATATTTTTTTTGGCAGGGTCCGCCAAAAACAAAGTAAAACAGTATGAAATTGTGTTTAGTTTGTTTATTCAGTGATGCTAATGAAGAGAGTGTGTTTAGTTTGTTTAGTATGAAAAAATCATGAAGATCTTTCTCTTCTGATTAAAAGTTCTTCCACACAACTACATAGTGCACCTTTAAAATGTGCGAAGTTTTCTTACATGAGAGCATGCCTCTGGTCCCACCTAGAGGGTCCAAGGCCCACCCACCATAGTCTCACAAATCCTATGTGAAACACAGTATCAGCAGCCGATTACATTTTATCCCCACCCAAGTTAGCTCTGCGCTAAACCGGAAGTTAGCTAACTCGGTAGGCGGAAGTCTCGAGTGTGCATGCTCTATGGCACCCCAGCTAGACAGCCACCGCCACAATTAAAGTCTGATTCTGGGGTAAAACCCTGATTAATATTATAAAGAGACAAAAAAAAAGAATGTTGAGTCATGGTTCACCCCAACCATCAATCTATTACTCAACTAAACCTAAAACACAGAGGTGGCAGATCTGAAACTTCATGTGTGTCTTTGGAGCCGTAAAGCTCCAAAGTATAGGAAGACCTGAGAATGGCTGATTTCTTAACATCGCACAACTCTGACTGTTTTTTTAAATACACACACATAATGTTTTTGATACCTGCAAGACGCAAAGTCACAGCCACAGCTTCCCAAGGTTTTTGGGAATCAGGGATATTGTCACATCTTAAATAACAAACCGTTCTATCCCAAAACCTGGCCTCTCGTTTTTTTGGCATCAATGGCTGGATGTCAGTTTGTGAAAATCACTCAAATGCTTGTCAGGTGGTGATTTGTGTCATGATTTCTTGCCAATGCCTGAAGAACGAGAGCTTTTGGAGCTTAAAGAGGAGAAAATTATGTCGACAAAACTTCTGAAAAGTCTTCCACTGTTAGGCAAAGTGCTGAGGTGCAGCATTCGTAATGCACCTGACTACATTACCACGCATGTGAATTCTAATTACCTCCAAACGCGCCATTCTTCTACACAGGATAATATCTCCTCAGGTGTTTTCTTGCACAAACAGGAGGGTGTGCATTATAAGCCTTGTCAGACAGAAAAACTCATTACACCTACGAGGGCAATTGCAGCTCATTTTCTCAGCTGGATCAACCTTCACTTGGAAGAATTAGCCGCAGCTAATTACCGGCGCAGCACCTCTCCTCCTCCTACTGCATGTAATCCCTCCAGCTATCTCTTCTTTTACTTACATTTCAATCCATCCTCATTTCTACACTTTTCTTTTCCCCCCAGCCCCTACACATCCCTCCCACCCCTCAGCTGCGGCTTCATTTTCACGAATCTACTTCGGATTAAGTCCCCTGGTTGTTTATTCCAGCCTGACAAGTCCGTGAAGGGTGTTTAATGAGTTGTAATCACCGTGAGCGTGGTCTGACTCCGTCACACAAAGAAAAAAAACACAGAGAGGTTGGAGAGAGAGAGAGAGAGGATGGAGGTGTAAAGAAAAAAGAGACAGGAGGAGGGAGAGATATCACCTGCCCCGTGAGTTAATTTCCTTTTGTATGGCTCCTGTGTTTATCAGCTGCCAGAAGAGAGGAGTAAACCACAAGGAGTTTCTTTCCTTCACCCTCCCCTAATCCAATTACATCGTGCCGAGAGCACAAGACAGACGAAGCCGGGGAACTTTTCTCACAGCAGCAGAGTTTTATTAGCGCGGGCAGTTACATTGTAGTTGCCAGACTGAATAAACAGACAAGAGTAACAACTTTGAGACGGACTTAGCAGCCCTACTAAAACACTGTGGGACTCGCAAAGGACAGCCGTGGCTCAGGAGGTAGACTGGGTCGTTCTGTAATTGGACGGTCCCTGGTTTGATTCCCCAGCTCCCCTTGCTGCATGTCGAAGTAACCTTGAGCAAAACACTGAAACCCAAATTGTTGTTGTGTTTACGTGTCGCGTGGCCTCACTAGACTTCCACCAGTCGAGTGACTAACATCTTGTTTAGCCCTCCGCTAACTTGAATTGGAATAAAACAATTTAATGGCGCAGCTTAAGTCACAGCATACAAGTCATTTTTGGAAATTTGGAGGCTCAAAAAATGTTTATCCAGTGTTTTACAGACACCTATTTCACAATGTAAGCTCACTGGAAAGTCTTTTGGACTGGTGTACATCACGTGACGCTGTATTACACGATTTAGCCACTAGATCAAATAGCTCGACGATGGTCTTGGGGGTTTGGTTCATACAAAGTATGGTCTGAACACATTCAAAGACAAAGGTGGTTCTGAATGGCCACCATAAAGCTATCATCTGCCATCAAGCAGAGTGGTTTGATCAAATATTCATTAAAATGAGGATAACAGTGCACAGGCCCCTCCTTGAAGGCATTCATGGTTTTGTACTGGCAGAAGTCATCTAGTTAATAATGGACAAACAAAGCTTCATCTCCTGCCTATTTAGCAGGTCTGTTGAAGTCTGAAGCTTCCCAACCGTCAGATTGTCAGAATGGGAATGCTACAGGAAATTGTTGCATGCAGCCTGATAAATTACCCTGCCACATTACCCTGACATTGTTGAGTGATCCAACAGTACATCATTTAAAAACCTCCTGGCCTCCCATACTTACCACAAGCTTTCCTTAAACTTTAAAGCAAGTTGTGACTTTTTCAATGGCCACAAACTGTACCTCAGCTTATGACCAGGTAAACCTTAACCTAACCAATACTAGTTGCTTTATCAACCATGCTGAGAACCTTACCTACATCTGGCCAAGGGTGTCGGCATGGCTCTACTGGCAATGTGGGTCGGTCACTACTGGATGGGTTGCCATGATATTTCGTACAACATGAATGGATCCCAGTCATTGTATTCACGTCTCTCTGGTGATACTCTGGATTACTAGCCTCACCAACATGTTAACATCTGTGGTTTTCAGTGAAAGGCCCCAACAACATGAGCCTTATTTAATGTGTTTAGAGCTAATTATAAAATGTAAGCATGCTACCACGATTAACTAATGATGGTGAACAGGATTAGCATTAAACCTGCTAATCCAGAAATTGACGTCTTTGTGAGCAAACTTGTCGAGTCGAGTCGTTTTTTAGACATTTTAATGCAGATATTAGCTATATTTTTAAAATGACTCCCTGTTCCATATTAAAAAAAAAAAGAACAATAAAATGCTCCATGTCTGATCCAAATGCAACTCACCAACACACCATATTATGCACAGGATATTAAACTAAATGACTTTCTGTGCCACTTCAACCTTGTCTATCAAAGTTCATACAGGAAGTCCAGAGCAGAAAGAGATGCAGTTTGATGGAGTGAAGTGATCCATAAAGAGCACTGCCATCCATCATCCCTCAGATGATAATCTGCGTCAATAATCACTGGTCGACCTTGGCTGCTCTCCTTCCCTTGAGTCACATAAACAAGTCATGCATGCATAACAGTTTAAACAGCCATTGACCTGTAAGTGGCCATGGGGTATTGTTTGATTGTTGACTTTTAGGTTTTGCAAAATAATGATGCTGAAATCATATCAACATTTATTTGATGGGGTGACAACAAAGAGAGACAGGAAATAAGGAAGGAGAGAGGGAGTGATGGTAGGCATAGGAGGATCCTGAAAGAAATTACACCTGGAATGTCAAGGTTTTACCACCAGGGTGCCCTGGTCTCTTATAAAAAGGAACACAGGAAGCAAAGAAGAACTAAGATTTCAAAACCAATTTGCCTAGTGATATAACGACTATGACCATAGTCATGACTATGACTTTTACCTTTAAACTATTTTAAACTGAAGCCTGGAGATAGTTATCTTATTTAAGAATTAGGACAGGAAACAGGGGGAAAGAGCTAGCCTGCCTCTGCACAAAGATAAAAACATAATAATCTGTCGACTACCACGTCTCCCTTTTGTTGACAGTTGCATGCTGTCTCTTTAGTTTTCACTACAAACAAAGTGTATAAAGGACGTTCTGATTTAATGCTATTTTCTGCACTATTTCTTGGTTGGGTGCAGTGACCACTTGGAATCTTAACCAATGGAGAGTCCAGGACACCAAGCTATAAAAAAAATAAGTCCACGTCAAAGAGAATCCTCCTGCACTGCCTGAAGCTATGTTATTTTAGATCACACTACCTTGCTCGGCATGACCCACTCTACTATGCCTCTGATTGGCTAAATTCTCCCCTTTAAGAAATGCACATGTGCAACTCTCAAATTTAAAAAAGGCAAGATGTCTCACTCTATAGCTAAAACAGAGGTGAGACACAGTGTGAGAAGGGATCAGCAATGCACCATATAAGAAAAATAATGTGTTTTTTGAAAATTAAAGTATGTACATCTAATCGACCTGGACCGCAAAATAAAAGTATGAACCTGAAAATGATTATTATATGAACTCTTTAAGATGGTCCCCTGCTGGCTCTGGGTTTATATTTAGCATACAGTGGTATGGAGTTTTTCAATCCTGTACCTGACGGCCCTCTGCTTGGCTTGTTTTAGCTACATGTCAGCTAGATGTGCTCAATGGAACCACGTTTTAGACGTTTCCCTGTCCCAACACACCTGTTTCAAATAATCAGCTTGTCACCAAGCTCTGCTGAGGACCGATAACAACCCATTCATTTGAATCAGGTGTTTAAGCCAGGAAAAAAAAAAAACAGGCATCATTGAGCACATTCAGCTGACAAAAATATAATACATGCAGAACCTTTCATGTGGCACATCTAAATGGTGGTATTTCCACTTAAATTGAGCCTCTGATTGCTCCGAGTGGTTTCAGAAGACACTTTTAAAGACTGATTTACATGCATGCACACTACAAGTCCAAACAGAACATTCCCATCAAATTGCAAATTACATGTAAGCATCAGCAGCCGCCCTCCTGCTCCATTACTTCCTTGAAAATTAAAAGCACCCCTAAGATTAGTCCACACTACACTAATGAAAAGCCAGTGTGCGTGCTTGTGTGTGTGTGTGTGTGTGTGTGTGTGTGTGTGTGTGTGTGTGTGTGTGTGTGTGTGTGTGTGATATCTGACTGATGAGTTTCACTTTATTCCTTCAGGCGTGTTGCTGCCCCGGGCCTTAATGTTACCGCACGACCGAATGAGAGTGAGCGTGTGAAATTGCTACCAGCGTCCCCCTCCTTACATCACCTCCGTTATTCCTGTGACAGTTCAAGCAGCAGTTGTCATTTCTACCCCTTCTCCTGGCTAAGCACGGCCGCGCTCCATGCTACGGTCTCCATTCCCCAAAGTGGTGGATCAATCACGACGACAAGCGATTACTAAATTCCCCAGGCGCCGTGGCGAGAGAACCCATTAATATACTGCGTCGCGCCAGTCATTTCAGCTAAACGTTGAAGAAAAAATGAGCAGGTAAAGCTTGTGTAATGTGATAGCTGGATCGATATTTGAAGAAGAGAAGGTGAGCTGAGGTATGGATAACAAGTTTGTTAGAGAGTATAGGCAGGCAGATACATCTGCATGTTCACACACCCCTCCTCTCTGCTCACTTCACAGAGATGTCTAAGAATAAAACCTCAAACATGTCTTTGACCGACCTTGCACATCCGTTTAATGTGCAGGAAGAAAGGCAGTAATACATGTGCGTCTGTATGTTTTTGCGTGCACGTGTGTGTGTGTGTGTGTGTGTGTGTGTGTGTGTGTGTTTGAGAAAATGACCGGGAGTTTTGATGATGGATCGCACAGCTCAAGGCTCTCCGAGTAGCAGAGCGACACCATCAACATTTTGTTTCCAATTGCCGTTTCCTCTCTTCTCCATTCATCTCCCTCCTTCCTTCCCTTTCTCTTCCCCTCTGTCTTTTCTATCATTTCTCTCACCCCTTCAAACTTTCTCCCCCCAGCTATTGATCATCGCTCCCTCTGCAGCTGTCCGGCCTGTTTCACCCTCGCAAGCTGCCCGTGATGGAGGCTTACAGTTGCTCATTAGTGATGAAAGCGGAGACACGGGAAGACAGAATAGAGGGAATAAAAAATGATGAAGGCAGGGTGGGATGAGCGGGAACATAACGCGGTGATGACATTGATTTTATATGCAATAAATGTTGTGTCTGCGGGTCCAACACTCGTTTTCTGCGTTCCTCCGATCTTTTTGTCGTAGCCACGTTGGTGGCATTTTGACACTGAGAGTCAAGGACACGTCGATCAATAACAACAGAAAACTAAATGTTATTCTATAAGGACCTTAGTTATTATTGAAGGTTACACATCGATAATATGGATCTTACAAAACAGTGACTGGCTGGTGAGTAGCTATGTTCTATAGAGCGCTACCCATTACAAAACAAAACAAAAGAGGGAAGTAGCGTGGAATCATGGGAGTTGTTGTCTTGTCCCCAACCCTTTGTGAAAACAGCCACCATTGCGAGGTCATGTTTCGTAATGTTCGCCTACTTCCTTCCCCACTCTCTGACCCTGACCTGGAAGTTATGGCGACAGGTCAATATAATAATCGCACTATAACCTAAGGAAATGTCAAGGAAATCAGAAATTCATTGGACAATCATTACAACACGCTAAGGCCATTATAGGAATATCTAACAGAAATATCAAGAAATTATAGATGTGGGATGCAGCAGTAGGTCACCTGGTACAGCTCACACACCATATACCAAAAGGTCCTTACCACGGCGGCCCTGGTTCGATTTCAGTCTAAGCCTTTCCTCTCTCCTGTCTATCATAGCCTGTCAGCCTGTCACTATCCAAAATAAGGCGAAAGGCACAAAAGAAACAAAGAAACAGAGAAATCATGTACTTTACATCTGTGTTGGTTGGACGGTCCGACACTTTGGTGAAGACTATAATATCTTTTGGATGGATTGGCATTAAACTTTGCACAGTTATCCATGCCGCACAGAAAGTGAATCACAATGACACGATCCCCTGACCAGCACCATCGTGAATTTGACATTTTGTGGTTTTACGAGTGCTGGGCTCTTGACAACTGTTGGGCGAATAACCATAAAAATCTGAACCAGACATTTGTTCGACATAAAAGTTTGCACTGATACTTTTGTTTACGATGAAGTGCCTGCCAAACTGGAGCGCCTTGGTAGCCAAATGGTTACAGCGCACAGTTTCCAAGTCCATGTATTATTAGCTACTGTTTTTTCTATGAAGTAGCTTACGAATATTGGTGATTGAACGCTGTATTTTTTTGGTTTGTTTCTAAAGTGTTTGGCCTTGCTCTAATGGCCATAACTGTCACCAATTAGATTTCAGCTGGTGATCTTCGTTGCATGTCATGCCGCTCTCTTTAACCCCCCAAAAAATGAATAACAAATGGCTTGCAAATGTGTCCAAACACCACATCATTAATTATTGGTCATATTTCCAGAAAAGTTGCTGTTTGGCCAAAGAATTTACGGCTATGTCTAATTCCCAGGGATTGGCAAGCACAACACTGACTGATTGTTCACTTCACCATAACTGCTAACAATATTTTGGACCTCGACTTTTATCTGACCTATGGGTGGGTTGTCTTTGTAGCCTCTGGCATGACCATAGATTCTTAGATTGTTTGTTTTCCACTTCCACTACACACATTAGTTGCTGTCTAATATAACTAGTAATAAACATACATTTCCAAACAAAGCATTAACATAATAACTGTAGTGGGTCGTTTCTCAGCCATAACGCTCCTCCTCAACCCCCACAGGTAACAAAGAGAAGGCGATGAAGGCCATTACGGAGAAATGAAGCCGCCAAAGCACCTCATTCTGAACAATAGAGCCCGAACAACCCCTTTTAATCACAAACCGCCATTTGGAGCAGTCATCTGTAATGCAGCCATTACCTGCGCCATGAAATCTATTAACTCTGCAGCTCAGTTTCTTTAAAATTCATCACATTGGCTCGCTTTCCGCGATAAGGTAATAGGAAAAGACATCGGAGGTATTTCACATCGAGCCGGAGCGTCTGTCATTTGCAAATGTGATATCTGCGTTACACAGTGACTGATCACACCGAGTTAATGGGAGTGATGGAGTGTTTTCTCAGGGAAAGCGATTCCTTTTGGAATACAGGAATTTCGCACCTCTGCTCGGTAACAAGTCCATGCGGCGTCTCTCCTCCACCACCTGAGCACTCTTGAAAACCTTGAACTCCGCTTTTCTTTAATTCCTCTGTTCTCGTTACAGTGCACTGCCTTCGTTTGAGGCACGATGCCACTTTAATATAGTGCGAGCCTCTATTGAAAGCACTAATGTGGTTTCGCTCTACCCTTCTATTCATCCTGCTCTCTTTCCCTACATAAGTTGAATCGTGCCTTGGTGCCTTAACCAACTTGGAGAGTTGAAGGCTGGTTGCATATTCGAACCCGTCTGTCTGCTTTGTTGCTCTGGACCTTGTGTTTCCCGTTTTGATTCAATAGATTGAGTTTATGTGACATAATATCTCTCCATCTTTCCCCCTCTTCTGCTCATGCCTGCATCAGGTTTATATCTCTCACTATCCCTTCTCTTATTTTACATCTCTGTCCCTCTCTTTCCTGTCCACCCCCCTCGTGCTCCTCGTCTCCTCCACAAAGCCTGCTTTCCACTTTTACGAACGTCCCGTGGTTTCGCTCCATGTGGTGGAAATGACAAACTGTCAGCTCCACTGGGGGAGAGGAGGAGGATGGGGGGGGGAGTCTGTGGCTTGTCTGGACTCAGCTGGACCTTGCACAGCGCCCTGTACACCAGATGGGCCTGGCAGATTGCACTGGGCTCGCCTCAACCACCAGCTCATTTGCACCGACTGTCTGGATCTTCTTGCTTTCTCATTAAAAGCTTAATGGCAGCCAAGATTGGGGTCAAAGCTGAATGAAGGATACATCAATAGCTGTCCAGGAGCAAAGTATCACTGTAAACCACAGATGCATCCAACTTTGTACGTGCCGTAGGTCACATACCATATTGATATTTGTCAAGAAATGTACCATACCACAGTCACATTTTAACTTCATAACTTGACTTTCGACAAGGCTGTCAGATATGGTGTAGAATGTTCCTGGGCTCTAGAGATTAAATCTGACTGACCTCACTGACATCCAAATTTTGTCCAGACATTCATGTTCCCCCACATGATGTACCCTGATGACTCACGATCACCTGAATTTTTAATCTGTTGCCATCAAGAGGGTGACATTTGTGGCGTTAAAAGGCCAAATACCCGCAAAACTAACATGGCACTCCCAGCAGTGTCAGCTGTTTTTTGTCTTAGATGGGTACTAGAAATTGTTAGCAACACATGAGATGTAATCATATTAAAATTAGCAGGTAAATATTGTACCTGCTGAACATGTTAGCAATCTAACTGTGAGAATGTTAGCATGCTAAAGTTAATATTGAACGTGCAGTTAAGCTTAATGAAGCAAAGCTTGGTTTACAACTTTGGTCTTATTTTAATCGTTTTGCCCATAATTTCTGTCAGTTATGATATCCACACACAATAACTGCATAGCTCTGGACACACAGTGGCATCGCTACATTAAAATCCAGCAGGCCAAAAAGCATATCAGCAGACAGACAATCTGACAAATTGTTTAAACAAGACCAATTTATCTTGAGTACTTTTTGGAAGAATGTCAGCAAACTGGAAATGTACAAAATGAAGAGGAAAACTATTTGTGCACACAACCATTTGACTTCTTCCCGCTAGTTCTCTGCATCCCCACGCCTTGACAACTTACAGGTTGAGCCCAATGGCAATATCACTCATAGGAATGACGGCCAAAACCTCGATGATTTTTATTTCGTCTCCATCTCAGCTGCCAAGCTTTCAGCGCTGTCATGTCTTTTCTTACACACTCTCTGAATCAGTGAGCACTGAGTGATGCTGAGTATACATCAGCCCCCAACAGAGAGCACCAGCCCACAAGACAGAATTTTTATTCACAAGAAGCAACAATCGATGATGACTCATTTGTTGTATCATCTATTTTAGCTTAAGGAGTGACATAACCGGCAGTCAGGAGATGTTCCTGTTTCTCTGACAAATTGATGGCCGGCCGTTCACTTGACATTTTCATCAAAACTTCTGGACACCGTTCAATTCAGCACCTTATGTGCCGAAATCTTTTTCCTAACTCATAGCAGATGGCAGTTGAGCTGTGTGGTGGCAGCAAACTTTGGCTGTAGCGACGAGATCCAAAGAAATATCTGTAAACGAGAGCTGAGCATATGTGCTTTGCTAATGTTTCATGTAGGGATGAAAAGCATAACAGACACAAGCAAGGAAAATGTTAGTCTACATAATTAGTAATTCTCAGGCGACTGTATGGATATACTGTATACCATGGTTTGGGTGAATGCTGTATTCTGATTGGCTGCAGGGTGTAAATTCATTTCTAATATATGGACACTTATGGAACTTAACTCAAACTGTGTGTTCACTTTTGTTAATTAGCAACTGAACTTGCCATCTCAGGCTGCGACCGACAGAGCACATGACCTATAATTTCTTAATGAAAATCTTATATTGAGATACTAATTGGAGGACCATGAGATGACATGACTAGTTAGCTAGTGTTGTAATAATAAAATAAATAAAATAAAATCATATTCACTTTGGTTAACCATAGACAAGAGTATCTTGATAGCATAACATTAGCTTACCGGCTAAAATCTAAGATGAAGGCCTCAGTGAGCAGAGTGGACTAGTATGTGGATATAAATCGCTACTTTGGTCCAGACTGAAATATCTAAAGGGCTATTTGATAGATTACCATAACATTTGGTACAGAATGTCCATGGTCTCCTGAGGATAAATGTCACTGACATTGTCGATATCCTAATTTGTCATCTAGCACCATCTGCAGGTCATAATTGTAATTCAAGATTTAAGATTCAAGAGGGTTTAACTGTTCAGGTAATTCAGGTACTTCCATAAAATGTTTATATTATTTTAACCCCAAGCTAGCGTTGTTTTTAAACATAACATAAAATTATATTTACCTCAGTCAAGTTATTGGCTTTTAACCTTGCTAGCATAACGTTAACTGGCCAATAGCTGAGCTGCATGCTTCATTAGGTTGAGCGGACTAGTTTATCTCCTTTTGCAAGGTCGTATCTTAGGTTTGTCCTATTTACTGGAGCAGTGAACAACATTTCCATTGCATAATAACCTTATGGGATTGTAATGATTGTTCCAGGTATTAGTCAAACCCTCAGGTGTTGAGTTAAAACCTTTTTGATTTTGATCATAAAATGCATGAAAATATAAACTCATGGTCTCCATAATTTTTTCTTTCTTTGGCAGGTGACAGTGACGAAAGCTGGATTGTTGAAGCCCTTTGAGGTTTCCATAATGCTACGCACAGCATAGGCCTGGCCTCCATTTATTGTCCATTAATTCTGATAATGGACACCTTTTCAGTCATTATCTCATACCTTTGAACTATTTATTCATAGCTACCGACTTTACCCTCAATACAAATTTTGAAATGATAAAGCTTTTCTCCAAAATGGATCTGCCATGCTTCAGAATATAGATCTGCACTATAATGATTTAGTCTTTTCATAGACACCCGACTTGCTCACTTCTACCTGTCGATGCTCAGACACGAGGCAGGGCGCTCTAACCATTGGCTTGTTACATCTCAAAGTCTGACTCACCGAAAAAAAAAAAAGTCCATTAGTTCGCAAAGAATTGACAGCTTTCATGACAGCTGCATTCGGGTTGCTTCCTCTCCCCTGGTCCTGCCCGTCAGACTGAACGAGCTTTATTTAAAAGTACAGTAAAACAGTAAAGTAACAGATGGACAACTCGGAGGAGCTGGTCTGAAGCTCTCCGGGTGCCTTGTTAAAGATCAGCGAGGGTAAACTGTTGCACTGACAGATCAGAATAACGGCGGGCAACTGGCCATCCACACTTACACACACACACACACACAGACAGCTTGTCCACACACACTTTCACAGACTCAGAAAGAAAAAAAGCACATTTTAAGTCTCAGAAAATGTGATTTGTACATGTGCACACAAATTTAAAAAAACATTCACACACAAATGTGTACCTGCATGCAATCACACGCAAGCACACATTCATACATAAAGATATACGACAGGACCGCATACACAACAAACACACATTACGATGCTGCCGCTGAACAGAACACTGCTGTACGTCTGTGTGTGTGTTCCAAAACACCTGCTCCTTCAGCTTGGCCTGAGGCACACTGCTGTCTGTACTCAGTGGGGGTTTTCAAGGTATAACTGCTGCACACACTGGGGAACACACACAGGGGGAATAGCTCATGGCTGTCCCGCCACCCGCTGTGTGAGAGGCAGGCTCATTTTCCCACCCAGTGGTTAGCCTCTCGCTTAAGGGAACATGCACATCACAGAGCCTCCGGCGAATGCTTTCACACACACACACACACACACACACACACACACACACACACACACACACACACACACACACACACACACACAAACGTACCAGTCTATCAAATCAGCTGCAACTTGAATGTTTTTTTTTCTTTCTTTCCCAACAGGAAAGAGGGCGCAGCAGGGAGACTGCTGCTGTCAGTCACACATTTGTAGAAAAACAAGGGCAACGAAATGTCAGTCAGAAAATTTGGTTTGTGTCAGGAGGAGACAAAAAGGTAGAGGGAATAATGTCAGTCACAATCAAACAGGCTCACGCTGACAAACACAGAGGAGTCCTACCGTTGGCGTCGCGGTAGTAGGCATGTGTGACACTCCGGAAACGCTCCTGTCCAGCAGTGTCCCAGATCTACAAAAAAGAATGAACAACGGGATATCTTGAACATCATCACCATCAGGCAGCATATTATTTAGCCAACATGTTCTCATGGGACGGCATATGAATAGCAGGCCACTTTTAAGAGCAATGCATGTGTCATATCATGCATTTTAAGCGGTTTGCTTGTCATCTGACAACACTGTCACGTGATTTTCAACACCACTGTGACATTAATAAAGACGTAGTCACAGTTTGTTTTGGTTTAGGCATTTAACTACAAGGTTAGGTTCAGGAGAAGACTGTTGTTTTGGTTAAGTAAGGGATAATGCCCGACGAGGTGTCCTTAATCAGGAATTAATGGACTTCGCTGAGGCAACCGTTTCACATGTCATGATATTCTTTTATTATAATTAATAATATCTGATGACTCTGAAAAAAAGTCCATGAATTTCAGAATTTATTATTTGGTATTTCCACCTCTGCTTCAATGACAGCATGCACTCGACCTGGCAAGGACTCTGCAAGACTTATATTATCCCAGCATGATTTGACAGTGTTCCACAAAGTCTCTTCTCCTGACACAGAATGATTGGCTTTCTCATTATTCGAGTGCCCTCTATAAATGTTCAATGGGGCTGTGGAGGGAAGTATATGATAGTCATGACTGCTTGGTCTTCTTTGGCCCTGAGGTGGAGACCATTAAGTGTAGCTGTCCAACTCCAGAGGAGGCAAAACACTCTCAGGCCTGAAAATTGCCACCGTCATGTTTCGCTGTAGGTATGAAACACTGTGGTATCATTCTCTCTCTTGTTTGGCTCATTGCATACACCCCTCTGTTACTGCCATAAACAAAAATCATTAAATCAGACATTTTTTTCAAGTCATCAGGTGTACATCAGTCTAACGTTTGTCGAAATGGGAGCAGCGCTTCTAAGCCATCATGACATAATGTTCTAATTCAACCGTTTTGTGTTAGAGTTCTTAAGTAGTTAAAAAGTGCGCCTGTTTCTGCAAGTTTCATTAAACTCCTTCCAGGGAAATCACTGGAAATATCACGTTTGACAGATAGACTGATGGATGAACACAGATCCATTAAAGATGAGAACTATGACGGGAGAGAACGTGAGTGTTGTGTAATTGAGGTGGAAAACTCATCAGACAGTATCTAATGCTGCTCTTGAACGCCGCGGATTCATCAGCGCCTCTGTCTGTCCCCTCGCCGATAACTTCCAGGCCCGATAATCTGATGGAAAGTCGGCTATTCCCTTTAGTGTCTTCAGTCAGGCAGAGCAGCAGGCTAATTGACTGATAGAGATTAACGAAGGCCTCATTAAGTCATCGTTTGGGCTCCCCTCGCCCTCCCACTGCAGGCGATGAAGATGTATGGGAGGTATTTTCACCATGCTGGTGATTTGTACAGAACACGGACGTAAATTTGCCCTGACGAAAATGAGAGCAGATGCTCTGTTTAAATAGACTAAAAGACTATAGCTGGATCTGTGTTGTAATTCTTACCTGGAGCTTCACCTTCACAGCGTCGATGCTCATTACTTTATTCTGAAAGACAAAAGAAAAACATCACGGTGAGAAGTTAAAGAACTCGATAGACACTTCACACAAGTGAGTAAAGACAGCTATATAAAACATTGCAGAGGCATAAGAACCTGACTAAATGATGCTTTCGAGGGCTGCCAGGGAAATGGGAAGCTCTTTTCTCAGAGGAATACGTCTGGCAGAGTGATTTCCAGTGGCGTAGTGATGTGTTATGGCCGGCTTTTTGTGACCACAGCTGATGTAATGAGGGCTTGGCCTCCGCCGCGAGACTCGATCTTTTAGCACTGAGATGTTGTCAGCACACTGTACTACCTCCTGCGCCGATGTACGCACACACACACACCTTTTGTCATGATGAAAACTTTTGTTTCAGGGAGTTGCATCATAAACCAACACCATGGCTGCCAAGCAGTTTAACATAAAGCACACACACAAACACAGTAAGGAGGAACAGCTTTTCAATACCTCTGCGATATCTTTTCATGAAGAAAATACTTGGTTGTAGGGATCTTCAGAATGACACCAAGGCAATGGTCACCAGTAGCAGTAGCTCATGCATTATATTTTCTTTCCAACTATTCTAGTAGATGTAGAGAAAATCTAATTTTGCCATCTATCATTACAGGGGTTGAGATAAAATTGGCAAACAAGATGGATGAGTACACCGCCTCGGTCAGGACCCAGTGGGAATATCAGGAGACCCTGTCTAATGTGTTTCGCCGAGATAAAGGCAGAGATGCATCAAGGAGGCAGGTTTCCAACTGTTGCGGGCGCAAAATTGTTCTTTCTCTGCATTCTGAACATGTTTTGTTACCCTATTGTGAGATGCGAACTACTCAGCATACATCACTGCCCATCAGAGGCTTGCTGGGATGCCACTGCTGTGTTTGATGATCATCCCTAGGCGCTTCATACATTTGCTCCATCCTGACAATCATCCAGTATCTTCCCTCTTGGGACAAAGTATAACCGGATGGTAGAATATCTGCATGCAAATGCTTTGGTTGCATGCACTCTAATGTTCCCCAGTTGATTAGACCAGCAATTTGCTATTCAATAGCCTGCTTTCTGTCTCTGTGGAGCAAAATACGAAGACAGAGAGAGCTCTCCAGCTGCACGAGCAGAATCAGCTGTGGGGTTTTTCTGTTGCACAGGAAAAAGTCAGTTCATACAATGAGTCACTGAGATATTTTATCTTAGCTGATTGCTTCAAGAGAGGAAAATTCTGAAATTTGACAATTAAACCTGAAATTGACCATTCGCTAACTGCTTCCACAAGCAGCGATTATCCAATCCTAGCATAACTGTAGTGGATTTGGATATCTCCATTCAGTATGCTGAAGTAGTGTGCATTGGGCTCTAGTAAGCCAACACTCATAATTATTCAGATGTGCCTAAGTGGTGAATCATCTTTATTTCCCCACCTACAACTCCAATTCCAAACCTGTTGGAGAGCTTATTCTAAATTTATGATGTCAGCAATTTGTTTCAAACGAGCTGGGACAGGGGCAACAGAAGACAGAGAAGGGAACGCTCGGAAAACACCTGTTTGAGACAACAGGTAAATGGGTTAATTGGTAACAGGTGATAGTATTATGATTGGGTATGAAAAGGCCAGCCCTGAAACGTTCAGTGTTTCACAAGCAAAGACGAGGTGAGGCTTACCTTGTGAAACACTTAAATGCCATCTGGAACAATTCATAAAACAGTTGTTGGTAAACACAGTTCATTTGCAAATGATAACATTCTAACAGTCTTTATTGACGTCTTATAAAGTGTCCCAAACTTATAGGAGTCTGGAATGCCATTACTTTAAAATAAGGTTAAGGAATATGCTTCAAACAAATCTATGTTCGCGACTAGTCCATCCACTGGAAAGTATCTCCCTACTGTGTGGGAGTCCTGGATGTTATCAAAGTTAAGGCTAACGTTAGTCTCCGTGCCGTGCTCTTTATTGGAACAGCTGCAGCCAGTGCTAACCGAGATAGTTTTTCATTTTCCAAACACCTCTGTAAGTCTTATCTCGTGTAATGTAAAAGTAAAACACACTTTCTGAAAATAAGCAGTTTGAACGTAGGCTGGGAGTGGGAACCCCGCCACCATTATTACTGTAAACTGCATATGTGCCATGTGAGAATGGAAAGCTTAGCAGGAAGGGAAACAGTAAGGCGAGGGGGGATTAGTGAACAGTCAATTTCACTTCAAAATTGAGAATCCATGATAAGAACAGCCATCTAGGTACTTCCCCTTATTGCTAGCTTTAACATGAAGTACATGTTGCCACACTGTGAGTCAAGAATTTCAAACTATATGGTTAAATATACTGATGTGTTGAACATTTCTGCATGTATGTCTTTCCCGAGGCCTGTCAACGTGAGAACAATTACTTTTGTTTCCACACAACATCTGTAATGAGCAGAGAATAGCTTGGAACTACTGTGGTTACATGGTTTTGCATTTTCTCTTAAGGTCCAGTAGAGCCAAAGACTAGAGTGTCAACATGCTGATCAATAGTCCAGCTACTATTGGATGTTTGTGTACATTTTAAAGGCCAAGCAACACCAGAGCGAGGGATGAAAAGGGCGACCAAGTCCTTCTCCTTCAGTGAAGATGAAAAGATACCAGTACAGTAAGAAGGACTATGATGGGAAGAAAATAGCAGACCTACAGATCATTTGGGTTTCATTAAAGCAGGAAAGGAGCCAGCAACCGAAAACATCAGATCTGTTGCCCCAGTCTCAACAGCAGAGAAATTGAAGTTATGATTGCTTTTCACTCACAGATACAAAAAAAAAAAAAAAAAACATTTTCATTGAGGCAGCATATCCAGTCTCTCAAACGCAGCTTACCACAAGTTGGTCGGTCAAACAGCAAGGAGACCTCCCCAGTAATGAAAGAAAGCTCCAGAATTTACTGTGAGGGGTGAAAAGCCATGTCAATGTATACACACATAACACATAGCTGGTTCATTAAACCGAAATGATTTTTTTTCGGTGAAGTGGAATGGAGCGAGAGACAAATTACAGGCTGGAGCAACACTGCAGGCAGCCAGTTCCACAAGTGGCTCATACAAGTGCAAATAAAGCCTTACCTTTCCCATCAGTCTAAACCTTTAAACCACCAAGGGAGGTGAATAACATCGATCATCTTGTTACAATGCAGTGTTCTGCTGGAAAACCTTGAGTCCTGGCATTCGTGATGTATGCCACTTGACACACACCACCCGCCCGCATACTGTTGCAAACCAAGCTGACCCTATAATGGCAAAGATGTCGACTGATGGCAGTCGTCCCACTAGCAGAACATTACGCCCCTCCATGCCACAAAAAAAAGTACTGACTGATATCTGCTGAAAAATGACAGAGCCACAACAGTGCTTAGTGATAATCTGAGAAACATGACAAAGGGCTCAAGGCGTTGACCTGGCCTCCCAATCCGAATTAGTGCTGGAACAAGTCCGATCCACGGAGGTCCTCCCACAGGACACAGAGCATCCGCTGTTAACACCACAAGACACCTTCGGGGCGGGCATCCATAGACTTGACTTGCCCTGGCACATCCACATCACATCACATGGATGCTTAATTGGATTGGGATCTGGGGAGTTTGGAAGCCAAGTCGATGACTTGTGCTCTTTGTCACACTCCTCAGGCCATTCCTGAGCAGTTTTTACAGTATGGCAGGTTGCATTGTCCTACTGGGGGGAAACTGCCATCTGAGTTCTATTGCCATGGGCGATTGTACTTGGTCTCCAACAGTTTTTGCGTTGGTGGTGTGTATCAAGTGGCATCCATATCAATGCCAGAACTCAGGGTTACCAAGCAGAACACTGCCTTTTAAGAACATGATCAATACTATTCACTTCACTAATCAGTGGCTTTAATGTATTTCTGATCAGTGTATTTCGTCACTCTGCTTAATGCTGCATTGCCTGCCTCAAGTTTCTTTAAGTCTACATACTTTTTTTTTTTTTTTGCCTTGGAGTTAAACTGTAGATTCAAAGGCTGGGTTGTTGAGTGTGAAGCCTTGAGCATTGGCTCATTCTCCAACAACATACTTTCTTTCATTTTTAACGCATGTCATGCATATTGCATGGGATGGTGCGAGTTATTGTTAAGTTTACCTTGGAAATGGGAAACGCTTAACATCTTTTAAGCCTCATTTGCTGCATTTCTACTGCAGTAGACAGAAAAAAGCAACTGCCAAAGGGCGGGAGCAAACAACGAGGTTTATGCCCACCATTGCTTGGGAGACTGAGATGATGGCTTGTGCTGTTTTTTGGAGGGTTACAGATAATAACATTCATTAGCAATGGAAAGAACATCCCTGCAGGGCACAACATTCACTGAAAAGGAAAGGAAGGACCCTTCAATGCCTCCTGGTACCAGCTGTTTAAATAGCAGCCGTACCCAAAAACCAGCATCAAAACTCAGCCACTTGAAGTAAATGTTAAAGTTACAAAGCACGAGCCATGTTTAATTTTCCTAAAAGTTTTAGTCCATGTTCAGACAGAAGACGGCCTGTGTGGAAAAAAAAAAACAAAAAACAGCAGCAACCCTGACACCTCATGGTCAGATCCACCGGTGAATAGAAAAAACAGAACTTGAAGATCTGCGTTACACTCTGCATAACTCCAGGGATAAAAATTTCATTTCAAAATATTTAACTGTAATAAACTAGAAATGATAGATTTAGATATGTCATATTCTACAGGGAGCAATGAGCAAAATGTCTGTTACTATGGATAACAGAAATACAGGATCCTGGAGTTGAATAAAAATTCACACTGGGTGGATTGTACAGGTGTAGCTGTTCCAAATCCATTTGCTGCTGCACTTTGGCTCCACCACCAAGGGGAAGTGTTAGCACTCTATTCAAAATGTCCAGGCACAGATGTTTTAGGGCTTTCAACAATTATAAGTTACCAGTAATGGCTAATGGAGTCACTGAAGGTTTGCTCGAATGTGCAGTTTTATCTGGTGGAGCTGAAACACCTGTGTTACTGTCTGATATTGAAGTTGGAGTGTCTAGGTGACACTGTGTTACTAATGTTTTACTTCACACCAGAGTAAAGATGTTAGCAGCGCTGCGTGTAGGCTGGGTGTTTACATAACTGTGAGTCCATGCACAGCACCATCCTGCAGAGCGTTTCAGCTCTGATGTGAAGTCAGTCAGATGTCTGATGAACAGAGGTAGATATGTGAAGGAGGTTTTATGAATAAATTCATGACTTACAGAAACGCGTGGTTCTGACCATGGACCGCTGTTTTTCTATTCAATGAAACTAGGCAGATTATAGTTTCCTGTTTTAGACAGAGTGCTGTCTTTTGTTGTCTTCCAACCATTTTTGTTCAGTTATGTTTATGATAGGCAACCTATAAATGAAGTTGAGTTTACCTGTCTATGTCTTGTGCAACTTGTTTTGAGCTCAGTGACACTTGTGAGTGAATGTCATCGTTGGTCATCATTTTCCAGCAGGGTCACTGATGAACTGTTTTTTTTTTTTTTATATCCCTGCTTCTTTTCATAGCTATTGTCTTATTTGTGGGAGAAAAGTAATCCAATCAACCAATCACTCAAGCACTATGACTGCAATGTCTATCAGGATCATTGTTGAATTGGGTTTGAATCAATGTATGAAGTACAGGGGTTCTTGGGTTTCTGGGACCCTTTTAATCAAAAACAAAACGTTATGCACATGTTCTGAAGCCTAAACCACTTCTAGAAATTACACAATAAAAAATATATTGAAGTTCAAACAAGTGTGGCATGTGATTGCAGTGTGCTCTGCCTCTGCATATTCAAATATCAAATAAAATATATGAACTCAGTATATCATTTAAAAAACACAGTGCTTCATATTTCATAGCAATGTCCTCACAATATAATAATGAAATGTTAAACACTAACAGCTAACAGCTAGCTGCTGCTGTAGTTTACTTTTTAAGGTAGCTGCTGCTATGTGCTAGACACAGTCAGATTGGAATTCAACATAAAATGACCATAGTTAATATTGTCAGCTGTTAGCCTTTAGAATTTAGCGTTCAGCCCCCTGCCCCCAAAAATCGCCATTGCACACACACTAAATCTGCACTCGCCTATCTATTGTGTTGCTGAACTGGAAAAGCAAACAGAAGCCAAGGCAGCTGTTGTCTCGCTGTATGATATACAAGGACATACATGTGAACAGTACACCTGTAGACATGTAGACACGAACCCACACACAAAAAACATAGTTGGGCCGGTGTTTGTCATGCATCTCAGTATAAAAATCAGTCCTCAAGGCCAGAACATTTCAGAGTAAAAGCCTGTTATGTAAGAATGAAAAAAAAGCCTTTTTGTATTTTTCCACTTTTTGTGGAATGCAAAGAAAACACACCTGAGGTCCGCTCAAGCCCACAGCTACAGTGAAATAGCAGCTTTACAACGCTGATGACTGAATGTCATTACAGACAATTTCACCAGTAATTCAATCTTGGAACGCTCCAGACGCACCTCATATAATCACAGATGCATTCATTTGCAAATTAATTCATTCATTACAAATCAGCAGTTGAATATTGATCCATGTATTTAAAATTGCAGAGCAAAAATTAGAGTTGTATAAATGTAGTGACATGCCTCTAGGCATGGGAGTGTTGGGTGACATGGGTCCAGACTGAAATTTCTCGACAAATATCAAATGATTGGTTTTATCTTTTTTTTACCAGACATTCGTTGTCCTCTGAGGATGACTCAGATAGACTTAAGTGATCCCCTGACTTTTCCTATAGACACATCATAAAGTCAAAATGCAAGATGCAGCATTCTTGTGAGGGATACCAGGATTATCTTGGTTGAGTCAAACTCGTGTTTTCAAGCCACATTAATTGCTTACCAGGTCTTCAATCCAAACAACATATAATCATGAGGCTACCTATATAATCAACTCAGTGACCTATATATTATTTGCCTACACACATATAGCCTGCACAAATTAAAGGTCCCATATTGTCGACAGTGAGATGTCCTGTCTATTTGATTATACGCGGGACTATAGCAGTGCTATAAAAATAATGTGAAAGTCTCAAATTCTGTATACGTAAGTATAGAATACGTAAGCCTGCTCAGGCCTGTGAGAGCTGACCAATCAGAGAAGACTGGACTTTTAGGGAGGGGTGCCTTAAAGAGACAGGAGCCACAACAAAGCACTCACACAGAGGGTGAATATGGGTGTTGCAGTAATGGACCGTATGAGAGAAATAATGTGTATTTTGAGCATTAAAGCATGTAAAAAATTTCTAGTATATACCCAAAAAACGGATATGATTTTCTGCATTTCATTACTTTTTCAATATTTCAAACACAGCTGTCAAAGTCATCTCGGTTTCTACTTTACTGCTTCCAGGGCGATTAAATGGTAATGTCACACTCTCCCTGAAGTCATATAGTCAAAATAGGAGGCTTTACAATTAACTCAAATCCAAATCTGAAGTATGAGTGAGTTTAGTCAACCTTCTGGAGCAGTCAAGCACTGAGCAGGGGAAGTGGTACCTGATCTCGTAATTATGATAATTGTTTATCATTCTTACCAAAAACATCAGAAAAGTTTGTCAGATCCTAGGAGTCTTGACCACACCACTGTCCATGCACATTTTGCAGCAGCAAGTCAGATTATTACCCATGTTTACCCTTCTACTTGTAACTGAATACATATAAATGAATAGTTGTGCAGAAGTACACTCTCTCGTCCTCTCCTTTATAACAGTAAGCAACAATCTGCATGGCCACTGTTCATGATTATGCAGCATGAGGCTCCAATCTCATCTCCCTTCGTCTTCTCTCCTCATATAGTCTCTGTTTCTCATGCTCCTTCCTTTCCCTCCCTCGTTTCAGTCCTCTTACATTATGATCAGTTCTCCCAGACATGCTCAATCATGACAATACAATAAGTGATCGACGTGGAGAGCAGAGGAGGGAAGGACGTCTGAGAAAGAAGTCAAAACAGTAATTAAACAATAAAGTTAATTATGTGCGAATAAGAGCTAGTGTTTCTTTTTGTCTCCGTGAAAAATATCTTCTAAACAGCCATCTGTTGCAGCAGAAAACTACAGTCTCAGAGGGCCGTTTTTCTAAGAACAGCATCATAACAAAACAAGCCCTCTGGTCGGACATACACAACAACAACGAGCTAAGTGTGAGCTCAAGGATGACGACAGTCCAGCCAGCAGGCACCTTGAACCAAAATCCAAATTAGCCCCCAATGATGTGTGTCAAGGAAAACTATTAAAGTAAAAAAAAAGAACTGTGATATTAGGATTCATGGAGAGTTGTATCTCGTTATTTTGTTGACTAAATGTATCCTTTGATCATTTGTTTGTACATGAATTTCTTTTCAAAATGGGAAGTCAAGTGTGTCATGTCCAATTCAACCAACCAAGCAACCCATGTAAAGAGGCTTCCCATAAAGAGGCTGTGCCCTTTCAGCGTGTCACCTCTAAATGCACGACTGTCACGCAGAATTCAGCAATAACCATGTAGCGCAAGCTAGCTAGTTAGCTACTGAGATGTGTTTGTTTTATGCAGGGTTATAAAAATATATATAAATACATTTAAACAAGAGAGAGGTTCTCATAACCCTCAGTTTGAAGACTGCCTCTAAAAAAACCTCTGTTTGGCAGGCCCATGAAGGCTAGGTTAACACGAATCAGGATGAGCTACAAATAGGTGTGAACATGCATAATGGAGGGGTAGGGCTAAGTGGCATGGGCAATTGGGTGTATTGGATCGGGCCCAAAAGTCAACACTGACTTCCTGTCACTTGTAAGTAAGTTTACTCACGTATGTGGCTGTGGCTCAGGGATAGAGCCAGTGTCTTGTTATCGAAAGGTCGCTGGTTCAGTTCCCCTGACCGAAATGTCCTTGGGCAAGAAACTGAACTCCAAACTGCTCCTTGATATGCTGGTCGGCACCTTGCATGGCAGCCACCACCATAGGTGTATGAATAACTGTAAGTCACTTTGGACAAAAGTGTCTGCTATATATCCTAAAATGTATGCAAATGAAAATACTGTAAGTGAAAAATGTCACAAATACAATGTAACTTAGCTTATGTACGTAACTAGCATAGGAATGTTTGTTTCCCTCAACCAAACCAAACTGCTACATCACCTGAAATGTCACCTGTTGAACTATTTGATGTGATACTGGGTTGAATATTGAACAGCATGAAGTATTTATCCATGCAATTCAATAGTCATTAGTAGATTCACAACAATCAATGTTCAAGTCTGGAAAAGAAACTTTGACATTACAAGAATTTTACTTAATCAGGACTGTGTGGGTGCTGTCTGCTCAGATTTGATTGGCAGACAACTGGCAACATACACAACATCGCAACTGTTGTCACATTTGGATTGATAAACTCTGATTGGTGCATTGATATATATATACAGGCACTGCATGACCATTTTCCAGCTAAGCCCTATCCTCTAAAAAACACTAACAGAAACACACATAAATCAAACAATACAGAAAGTCATAATTAATTTACCCAAAAATGTGTGCTCATTTAGAGCCTCATGGCCACCACTCTATCACGCAGTGTTTGATTTAATAAAACATCAGCTCGTCTAAATGGTGCGCCCATTTCCCTTTGGCTCCTTGTCCCAAAAATAAACTGAGAAGGTTCAATAAATAGCTGTAGAAAGCAAATGTTAAAAAGTTGACACTAAAGAGATCTTAAGTCACATTTTCTAAGGTGTGTGTGTGTGTGTGTGTGTGTGTGTGTGTGTGTATGACGTGTGCGCGTGTGTGTGTCTGTGTTAGCTGATAAGCATGGCAGCAGGAAAAGTGGCACATTATGGAATGGGCTTTGACAGACTGACATTTTTTCTAGTGCGCTGAGCAGTGTGGACGCCCACACACTGTCGCGCACTGACACACAGACACACAAACGGGCAAAAAGCTAGGAACACCAGCACACACACACACACACACACACACACACACACACACATTAGGCGGCACTTACATGTACTGAACAATTATATAGCACAAAAAACGCGTGGCTGTTACAAAGACAACACACATACACACACAAGCACGTCTCAAGCTAAGAATAAACCCACAAACACCTACACACAATGCTGAGCAATTGGAAAATGTCCATTAATATTCAACAGCAGCCTTTAGCATTAGACACTTCTAAGCTATCTGTCAATCAACCTGCCAGCCCGGCTAGCCCTTACTTTGAATATATATGAGTAATCAGGTGCCACAAGCAGTCCACCCAAGTCAAAAAAGGAGGAGAACTGATCGATTAGAACACCATGGTTTTCAATCTGTAACATGCTCTGGGCAACAGTAAAGAACAAAGTGCTTTGGACGTGCAGTTTCTATTGGCCATGGTGTAAAACCATATCAAAACAATGTATTTTGCCTGAGTTCCTTTGAAAACCAGCATCAACAGCCAACTTACTACTAACACTTGACTCACTAGTATTCATCAATCCATTTCAAAACCTGCATTAGTGCTGTGGCTCCTTCCCAATAGGCATTGTGTTTTTCATGTGTCACAACCAAGGGCACTGAAGGGTTCCACTTCAAAAAACATGCAAAGATAAACATGTTGAGGTCAGGGACTGTTTGGCAGAATATGTTAATACGTGAGCACCTTGAGATTTGTTGTTAACGTGAGGTTCCTACGCAACTGGTTCAGACTCCAGAAAGTGACCGTGCCTGGACAAGAAATAGTGAAACAGAGCCCGACATAAAAAAAACACAAGGTGTCGTTTAAACACTTTGTACGGATTGAACAAACAAGATAGAGAGAGAGAGTTAATTTGCAAGCTTGCTATGATTGAATTGTGTTGCCTTTGGGCAGAGGCAGGTCGATTTCCAGCTTCCAGTCTTTGTGCAAACTTAAGGTCTGCTGGCTCTAGTTTTCTAGTTAGTGTACACACATGAGAGTAATACACATTTTCTCATCTAATTCGCAAATAAGCAGATGTCAAACTTTTCTATTAAACCCTCCATCAACATCTACACTGGATCCATCATTTCACAACCATCTTACAGACCACTACAAAATCCAGTGTTTCCCACACATTCACTTATTTGTGGCGGTCTGCCACAATATCAACATTGGCCGCCACATATTGATTCTCTATTTTTGGAGCTGCGCGTCCGTTCTCACTCACTCAAGACAGCACCCGGCAGTGGGTAGCATGATGTTATATACTCCGATACAGTGGATGGCGGTGTGGTTTTTAGTCTGCCGGTAAAACCAACAAAGGAGAGGACGACGACTAACTCAGTTGGCTTGACCGTAACTTCCTCTGCAAAGAAGACAGCTGGCCTCACTGGCGAGCTCAAGCCCCCACAAAGAGCGCCAGGCCTTGAAGGCAGTTTTTGTCGTGGCCAAGCCGTGTAATTACATCGTCATGTGATGAAGTCAACATTGTGAAAGATGTGTCTGTAAAACAGTAATAAAAGCCTCACAGCCCGAGCAAAATTACTTGTTTTACTTTGCAATAAGCCAGAAGTTAATTGACTCGATTGCCGGAAGTCTTGCTCTTTGGCACCCCAGCTGGACTACCACCTCCACAATTAAAGTCTGATTCTGTGGGAAACGCTGAAATAAATTCCTATGACAGCAAAACAATTATTGTCATTACTGGAAAACAATATGTCAATAGTCAGTTTAGAGTCATAAAAAAACTAAGTTGATAAATGTCTTACTGCAATGCATATAGACTTAAAGTATCAAAACCATTACCGCTCATAATTAAATCATAGGTGAAGCACTCGCCTATTGATTAAAACTAAAGTGTATCTATCCAGTTAGATACGCATGAGATGGATGAATAGCTAAATCTCATCCGGTGACTTTATGTGTTCATAAAACCATGACTGAGACGGATGCAGCAAGGAAAGTCGGTCAAAACTGAGCCGGGCAGACATTCTGAGCAGTTTGCTTTCCATTTCTCTCCCTAATTAGTTTTGTTGACCTGGGGCTTTGTGTTAAACCTGTCTGACCATCTGCCCTTTTTCATTTTTCTTGACCTGCCAGGAGCTCAGCAATTAACTTGTATTATCCACATCCGAAGCATAAAAATGAGACCTGCGAAATGCGCAAAACCAAGACAATACGGCAGCATGAGGGGTTTCGTCCAGTTAAGCACCTCAGCATTGACCAGTCAGACGGATATTATGTGTAGAAAAACAGCCAGGTGCTTGCTTCTCTGGCAACATAGCAGATCAGACAAAAATTCATAGACACGAACAAAACTGTCAGCGTTTGGCTTTCAGCAGCTGTTAATTTTCTCTCCCTGGCTTCTGCTCCACTATCAGGAGGTAAACAGCCAGCTAACTATCAAAAAAGCTTTCACAACAAACACCCACACACACACACACACATACACACACACGTCAAAACCTGGCTGTGCTAATTAGTGCTGACTTAATGAGAGTTAATTATTTAAGTTTGCTGGCTCTTCAGCTTTTCAAGAAGAAATGAGGGCTCAGGTAAAGACAAATTAAGAGAAAAGCCCAGAGTGCTTCTAGGAGACGTGAATACAGAAACCACCACAGGCACTCATCTGACAATGACAGATGTGCTCTGCAGAGGTTACCGAAATCAAAGGTTCAGAACTAAAAGGAAATAAAAGAAAGTAATTTCCTCGCGCTGGCCATAGGTTCAAAAAAGCAGTGTGGCATGAACACCCACTTCGTCCCTTTGTCAAAGAGGTGGTCCTGCCAAAGTCTGCACAGTTATTGTTAGTGAAAGAGCTACTTCACCGATGAGAAGGACACAAAATAATTCAATCCTCAGCCGACCACACAGCATAATATACCATGCTGATTTTCATTGGGAATAGATGTGACATGAGGGTACTTTGTTGCACCTCACTGTCGCACCAAATTTCGGAAAAAAAATACAATGCTAATGTTTTGCTAGACAGAACCATCTGGAAACTGTTTGTGCTGGGCAGAGGGGGTACAGTGGGTGATTTTTTATTTTTTTTCCCAGAAAGTATCTTCCTGCTGTTCTTGGTGTAGGTTCGCTAGGGTCCAAGTACAAGGTCAATTTATTGTAGTTTGTTAAACAAACAAAATAATGGTAGAGTCCTTGAGTCCTGCTACATCTATTTAACAGGATGTCGAGTGTTGTCAGAGATGAGGTCAGCAGTCTCACAGCGTAGGGAATGAAGCTGCTCTGTCGTCTGATGGTATGGCAGCGGATACTTCTGTATCTTTTGTCCAGGTAGCAGCAGGGTGGACAGACTGTGGCTGGGGTAGGTGATGTCTTTTAGTATCGTTGGGGTTCTGTGCAGACATCTCACTTCACAGATCTCACTGATGCTCTTTAAATCAGTAACAATGATGTTCTAATGGTTTCAATCATTCACTGTAAAGCCTCCTGTCCTAGGTCGTGCACTAACCATGCCAGTTTGTAATGTTTCCAGTTAGGATGCTTTCTACTGCTTCTTTGTTAATGTTGACCAGTATCATGTTTCTGAATTTAACCTTCTTTTCCACAGGAAGTACATTCTTTTCTCTGTTTTTTTTTTTAAATAGTGTGGTGATGTGTGATGACCAAGATAGGTCCTCAGTGATGGTAATTCCAAGGAGCCTGTAAATGTTCACCTGCTCCACCTCACCTCCACTGATGTAGACAGGGGTGTGTGTCTTTGCCTTCAACAATCAGCTCTCACACACACCTCGGGTGACCTCGTCAAACAGAAGGAGCAGCCCGCCTTGTTAGCTTAGCAGTCTAGAGGAAATGGACATTTGTTCTTGATAAAAAGCCAACACAGCCAATAAGATAGCACACTCGGACGGCAGACGCATGCATATTTAATGTCTGGTTTATCATTAACTCGAAGATTATGTATAGCAGTGCAACCCAAATCAAGTGTAAAAGGAGTTCCTCATTCTTTTAGCACCTTGTAGTTTAATGTGGTAACATGCTGTTGTAAGAAGTTTAAGCCATGTTGTTATCGAGGATTCCCTAGCATACAATACAAATCCCTGGTAAACGCTATGCCTCCTTATTATGTAGCATGTTACCAGTATCTTGCCAAAGTTTTCGCCCTACTTCTTGTTCCTATGGAGTTTGAATACACTTAAAAGTCAGCTTGGATTAAAGTGCTTACCAAATATTTACAGCAGACTGTTACTATAGCCCTACAAAGCAGCTAGCATGGCTGTAGACATGGCTGGACCCAGCGATGAGGTCACTGAGGTCCGGACCTTGGTATTTTTTTTCCAAGTAAACATGTTCCAAGACAACAAAGCTGTCCAATAATTGCCTAAACATAACTCTACTTGAAAGATACAAAAGCACTTTACCACACTAAGATAACCGATTTCATCATCTGACATGCGGCACCGGAATAACGGTCGTTTATTGGTGTACATACATAGAGAGAATCATTTCAGTAGCCTCCGAATTAAATGCTGCAGTCACTTCTATCAACTGACGATGGGGGGCGCTACAAAAGCAAAGGAACTATGAACCTAACTAGACCATTTTAGGTGGATAGTTTGCAAACGGAAACTAAGGCGGCCAAGTGAGCGGTGGATTCATAGAACTGCTCTAGGTGCATGTTTTTGCCTTAGCTAAAGAGAACTTCTACCGGCTGTGTGTTGTCCAGGTTGCACTAGCGATGTATGAAAACTAGCTCAAGGCTGACCCAATATGTTATGAGCCGATTTCAACAACACAACTAATCTGGGCTAATTCACATCGAGCCTCAGTAGATTAAAGTAAGTGGAGCTCAATTTTTCCACTGGCTACACAAGAGCTCCTCTCCTCTGCCCTCCTCTCCACTCACGTTGCTGTGGTATAGTACAGAATGGCTCGCACCCTGCGTCTGGCAAGAAGACCAGCTAATCCCAGATTTGTCACCCTCTGTGACTCCCTTTCTGTCCCACTCCCTCTCCTCTTTCTCCATCCAATTCTTTCCTGTAAAGTATGTCACATTTTTTATTTGTCGTTTCATAATAGCACCCCCTAACAACACCCCAAGCTCTCCCTTTCAAACCTTCATCCTCCCCGCTCAGCCACTCCCACCCTCCTCAGATTTGTGTTCCCTTGTGCTGTGCTCTGGCCTGACCTCTGTGATTTCTGTGCGGCTCCATCCATCGATCAAGTCTCGAAATCTTTAACCTTTTGTTCCCTTTCACATGTCAAGCTCCTGAGCCAAGATCCTTCTCTTTTCTTTATCCCTTTCTCCTCACATCCCAATCCATGTGATACCCCGTTCAGACGCCGACTATTCCCTCTGTAGTCCAGCGTAGCTATGCCTAAAATGAAATATGTCTGTCTATCTCTGAGAAGCCTGGCTTAAGGTTTTGATAGCCAAAGACCCGCCGAGGCTCTCTCTCTCTCCCCCCTTCTCTTTCCCTCTTCTTTTCCTCACTGTCACAAATCTCAGTAAAGATTTAGAATCGGGGGCAGCCAACCACAGTGAGTCTGACTTGTCCACTTAGAGCTTGGTCTGTTCCGTTTTTCTTCTTTTTACATCGCAGGGGGACACATTAACATTCCCCTAGCCTCTGCTTTTAGACAGGTTCCCAGTGGAAAAAAAATCAACCACTGCTGCTGTGAAAGAATCTGAGTGAGGACTTAAGAGTATATTATGATATCCCTTCCATGCCAATTTTAATAAAGCACACTTGTGTTGCCTCTGGACGCAGTTGAATAGATCTGCAACCAATGAGAGCAACGAAACACGTGACATAGCGCAGAGCTAGTTAAGGTGACAACACAACATGCACAGCTTAAAGCATAGATAAAAAGGCTTGGTCATAGTTTACTACTAATGTTAAAGGCATGAGCCACAACCTGCTGCTGTCACCAACTCAACTCTACAATTGACCGTAGTGATATTATTCCTGCAGCTCAGACTGGAACCAATATGCTTAAGGGTTCTCCGTCCCATTGTTAGGTCACAGGTCACACATCATTTTTCCATTGTTAATATAAAGAATTGAGCAGCTTTAAAGTTACACTCTCTCTCTATATATATATATATATATATATATATAGAGAGAGAGAGATAGAGATATATAGAGATAGAGATAGAGATAGATAGATAGATAGATATAACCCTAACCCTCCCATCAGCGATACTAGAATAGTAAGATGTCAACACAGAGCTCAAAGGATCCTTAAAGACCCCCACCCCAGCCACAGTTTGCTCATCATGCTGCCATTCGCCAAAAGATACAGAAGTATCCATTTCCATACCACCGGACTACGGAGCTGTGTCTTTGCTGAGACTCCTCAATTCATCAACACTCCACCATCGTGTAGCACAAAAGGGACAACAACTCACATTTCGTTGCACAACCTATACTAGTGTTGTAAAAGGACAAACTGAAAAATTGAATGATTCTTGAACCTTGATCATATATTTGGCTTAGGGAGTTGTTGCCAGGCTCATTCCCAAAAAATATTTGGATGCTTTCTAGAAGGTACCGTGGGGTGCTTTCTGGTTCTGTTTGGGCATAATAAGACTCAACAGCCCTTCTTATTTTATGTGTGCAGCATGTAATGCCCCTATAAACCATTCAATCCCTACCAGACCTGACAGTATTATCCAAACAATAGGCTGCAAATCCTATTAGGGCATGTCGTATTCTTCCAATAAGTCCTACTGGGCTTTAAAACTTCTGCTTAAGCCCGAGTGTTATCTCGCTGAAGGACACAGTGAGCAAGCTCTTTCGGTTAAATTTTTCTAGGAGCACTGTGTGATATTGAAGCATTTTGTTGAGGCTTTGATATTGTTAAGTAAAGAAAGTAGCGGCTGACAGCTTGATGAATAGTCGCTGTGTAGCTGCGCGGTTTGACGAAGATGAGGGAGCTTTCTAAAGGCTGGCATCTTCGAGATGTAGTCCTGCTCGGCTCGTGTGTGTAGGAGGGAAAGTGTCGCCTGATAATCAAACGCCGGAGAGTAAATTGGTTTCACGTCCTGGTAGTTGTTGCCTGACTCCGTCGTCCCCGCCTTTATTTTCTTGGAAACCAGAGTTTGATTATTGTGATTACTGAGCGGTGCTGGCATTTGTCCTCACACTTTCAGAGAGAAACAAGAAAGGGATGGAGCGTAAGAAAGGGAGAGGGAAAGATAGATAGAGCAGATCTGCATGTGTGTGTGTGTGTACACAGAGGGCTATACAAAGGGAAAATGAGATGAAGGATGTGAAGATATGAAAGGACAGAAGATAGAAATGGTGTCTCGGGCAACAGAAAATCTTTATTCTGTTCGTGCAGTCATGCAGTTCATTGCTGTCTTGCTTACTTGAGAGCATCTACAGTGTGTGTGTGTGTGTGTGTGTGTGTGTGTGTGTGTGTCTGCGTGTGTGTGTCTATGCAAGGCGGTAACCCCCCACCGCTCTGCTGTTCATCCCTCCCTCTCCAGGGTCTGAAGTGAGAGGCTGTGTTACGCTGTGATAAAGGAGGAGCATTAAAAAGTCAACACACACACGAACATTCACACTTTGTGGTTTGTGCACGTTTTCCCTAAATTAAGTGCACTTCTGTGCTTTTCAAATTAGTCAGGATCCACCATGAGTTCAACAGATTTATTTTATTCATTTTCTTAAATAGCACTTAAATGTGTCTTGAAAAGGCATCGGGGTTTTTGAAGTCTTCACCGAGGAACCTCCTGAGATCGTCTTAGAAAAACTCAAACGAGTCTTAGAAGCTTTAATTTTGACCTTGGATACTGATCCAGGATGACGTTACTGTCTGTGTGTACTAATGTGGTTTCATTCAACTTGTGTTCATATAGATCGAGAGAGGGTGAATCATTTAAAGGAAAAGTTTGCCATTTGTCATTAAAAGATAAACTCGAAAAATCACAGTTTAATGGAATGAATGGCTATGTGTCAGTTGCTCGCCACTCAGCCAAGACTCTAGGAAGTTAATGGACCTTACCATAGTCTAACACATAACTCCCCGAAAAACTTTGATTTGTCGGTTATACATTTCCCATTTTAAAACCTACGTGACAGCTGCATGAAATCTGACAAATTGCCTCCAGTGAGGAACCCAGTGGCGAAGTTGCATTGTGGGTCATGTTGGCACTAGGTTTTGAAAAGCAGTCAACAGGTCTAGCATTGCGCTATAGCATAACACCTTTGGCCTCAACAAATGATGAATAACGATACAGCAAAACCAGAAATAGCACCTTTTTGTTCAACACATTCTTCCTTCTTTTCAAAACCTGGTCCCTACATTACCCACAATGCAACCTTTTTCACATACGCAGTAGTACTCCCCAAGACCTTAAACACGCTTTAATGTGTGCATGTTAATTATTTTGCACCGATGATGACTGTGAGTATATTCGTGCCTTGATTTTGTGAGGACAGTACACAGGTAACCTTTGCTGAGGCGCTGTACTACTTGAACACTAAAATACAGTTCAAGTCTTCAAACATAAGGGTATATAGGATGTTGCCACAGAGCACAGGCACAATGCTTTGGAGAGAACTGAGACGTCTTGAGATAGTTTGCTCTGTGTTGTATTTCAATGCAACACAGAGCAAACTCTCTCAAGCAGCGTGCTGATCGTGCTCGTCAGAGCTTTGAGCGCCATTTATCATTGTTCAGAGCAAATACTGTACCTGTACCTCTTCTTCATGAGCCCTTGAGTCCCATTGATTCACAGCAGCTGTGGAAATGTATTTGCTGTTTTTGCCACATGAGAGGCGCACTAGTATTGTTCTCATAACATTTAAGTTACAACTGTTGTCACTTCATCATCGTGACAAAACAATAGATGATTTGCTGCGGGAGACTGGTTTGATCATAACATAGGATAGAGGATAATGTTGTAGAACAACAAACTCAGCGTTACATAGACTGCAACATAAAAAAGGTTTCATGTCCTTATCATTACAACACAGTTCTCATCCTAATCAATCAATGTAAACTACTCTTCAAACATTCTGCAAAAGGCTATTTCCTGCTAAATCTTATTTTATTATCTTAACGCTGGATGCCATATCCTGACATGGAGGTCCACGAGGTAATAATAAATGAATTAGCCTGCTAAGCAACAGCTTTTTATTCAATTAAAAGATGAAATTGCAGTAAAGCCTTATATATAAAGTCAGTTTTCACAGAACACTTCAACAACAGTGACTCAGCGTGCTGTTTACTTAGTTTACAAAAAAACTGAGACATAAGCTGCAGGGAACACATGGTGAGTCTTTATTCTCATAAATCTTAATGATAACATCAACAAGAAGACAAGACGAGACAAGCAGAACAATAAGTGCAGCTGGAGCACACATACATGCAGTGATATTTAGTCAGTGAAAACTATGAGGAAAAATATTTCTCTGCAACCCTTTTCCTGACAGAAATGTGTCTGAAACTTAATAAAAATAACCTGTGAAAACAAAAACTATGACATATGGTATGATATTCATAAGCGCTTAAAAGTGAAAATCAAAAGAATGAACATCAGCAATTTTGATACAGTGCAACTAAAATTGTGACATGATCAGGGACGGATCCCGAAAAGAACACAGTGTATACTTACATTTCTGAAGAGGCAACTTAACAATAACATAGGCCTGGCTGTGGAAGTGTGGCTAACCTTTCTTTCAGATTTCAGTCTTTTTAATTTACAGAGATCTGGTCAGGATTAACATCACGAAAAGTAAATGGTCATGGATGTTCCCTCAGTTAGCAGTAACATATTTGATAACAATTATATTGTGTTATCCAATTTTTTACTTCTCAAAATATAAAAAAAAATTCAGGCCAAAGCAGCAACATTTATGACAGGATAAGGTAACACTTATGCTTAACACTTTATTTCTTAGTTGCATTTATACTATTAAATTTGTGTACTGGATTAACCCCTTAAGGAACACCGTTCCAACATAGGAACACCCTTGTTTTTGGACGGAAACCAAAACCTGTGTTCCAACCTCTGTAACTCTGTGTCAGTATGTCATAGAATCACACTTACACTTCTAGACTTGAGGGTGTTACCTTTCCAATGGTACCAAGCACATCCCTGAGTCTCAAACTATGTGGGAGCTGTCATGCTTTTAATTTCGGTATGTCATTTTGGAAAAAGAACCTTAAAATGGGGGCGTTCATTAAGAGGTTAATGTAGGCTTTTAACATTTCTATTGATGATCACTAAATAAATGTTTATATTATATATCATATTAGATATATTAGATAGCCTTCTGAATATCAGGCTTATGTAATGTAAGCAAACATTGACAAAGTCTTGAATGTGGAGGTAAAGTTAACTTCTAGTTGACTATCTGATTGATAACACAATATTATTGTTCTATCTAATGTTGATAGCTCAAAATGTAAGTTAACATTGACTTAGCTGTGGATGTGGAGGTAAAGCTCTGTTGCATTTATACTATTCTATGGTTAGGAATATATAAGGAATATATGGAATATATATACACAACACGGAATTGTTATTCTATGTTTTGATACACTACTTACAGCAAGCTCAACTGTGGCAAATAGTCTGTATTGTAAGCTAACGATGACACAGTCTTGGATGTGGAGGCAAAGCTAACTAGAAGTTAACATTCTGTTGGGTTTATACTATTCTATGGTTAGGAATATATACAGGATTTATGAAGGCTTTTAATCTTTCCCTAAATACTCCCTAAAGGAAATGTTAACCTATGTTTTAGATACCCTACTTACATCAAGCTAAACTGTAGTAAATATTCTGTATTGTAAGCTAATGTTTATACATTTTATTACATATTGTAAGCTAATATTAACTGCTCAAAAAACAAAATGCTCAGGGGCCAGCACAACAACTTTCATAAAAAGGTAGGAGGTAAAGCTAACTTTCAATCAAGTTATTAACTGTTATTAATAAATTAAAAGGAACATTGTTGTTATCCTAACAAAGAATAGTATGCAAATGTCCTCCAATGGCTACAGCTATATGCTAATACATGCTTAAAAGACCTAAAAGTTCAAACTGCATAGGACAAAAACTTATCTCGCATACATTTTTGTTGACTCAAAAAACTTTTAGGATGTGACCATAATAAATATACGCTGTCTTCAAAAGATGAAAACTAATTAACATTGCATACATGCACATCAAGTTCATAGTGCAACCCACACACTGTTCACTGAACATCAATATTGTTTTTGTTTATGTGCGTATTTGTGTGTAAATAGTGGAGTGAAATTGAAAATTCAATCAGTGCCAACTTCAGTATCACCCTCGCAATAAAATATACAACCCCGCCGAGGTCTTCAGCGGAGCTTGTCCAAGGCCATGATTTGTGATTATCATTTTTGTGGGATTAGGTTTGATTCATTATGCTGGGATGAGCAGGAAGAGCGGTGGTGACAGTTTTTTTCAACAGAAGATGCCTCGCAGGAGGATTAATTGTTCACCTACAGTTGCTATCACCTTGCCTTTCCACCACTTTAATAATGAAGAATAAATATGAGGGGGGTTTGATCTATGCTCCGAAAAGGGGAGGGCACAACACACTGCTTCTAACGCTGTATCTAAATATTAATACAAACTTGTGTTTTATTTCATCTACTCCCTCCTCCCTTTTTCAGTATACAGTACTTTATGGTTGTAACCCTGCTGTATTTTGCATCTAATAAATCAGTGTATACTCCAAACGCTGTAAAATCCCAGGATGTTGACAGAAAACCTTCCGAGCAGGAGATTTTTTTTTTTGATTGATGATACTGCATACCTGCCTCTCTTTATTTTAAGGCCTTGACATCTGTTTCTTTGACTCTATGAATATGCATGATTGTAACATGCAGATGCTTGCTTGATTTTAACATGCTGAATGCGCTGTTGGGGTTAGTCAAGGTGGATCCTCAAGAACTTCACTGTAAAATCTAAATATTCATCATTTGAAGAGTTCTCCCAAGAAATGCTAGGGGTTCCTGTGAATAGTAATCACATGGAGCACTGAAAGACCTTTGGGACCCTGATCCACTATCCCACCATGAAAATGAGTCATACTGTGAGTCTAAATTATTTGTGTCATGTACCATGATGAACTTTTTCTCCATGACCTGTATTCGTTTTCTCTGTCCCAATTTAACGTTGTGTTAACTGATAAGACTTCCTACCATTGTGCATAGCTGACACTATAATTTGAGATGGGCTCACCTTTTGGGAGAATGGGATTTTCTGCGCTGCCTGATTTGTAACTGTGTTAAAAAATAAAAAATTCTTGCCTAGAGCAGCAATAAACAGTGCAGAGTAACTGAGAAAGTTGCCTAACAAGTGTTGCAAAGTGCTGATCTGACTTGTGCCTCTAAATGGAGCGCCAGTTGCATCACCTTCATTTGCCTTTTAACAAGCAAAAGGGTTTTTTATGCAACACAGGCTTTTATTAAAATGAGTGGTTAGAGACGGTCGCAGGGGATACGCCACCATGTTGCAGGATACTCAACAAAGACGAAATGTAGAGTAGATTTTTTATCCCCGAGTATAGAAACCTGGATACTTAACTATACGAAACCGTGTCAAATCACGACTTCTGGGAATCTGCACGGTTCAACTTCCTTTTTTACCCATTATTAACCAACAACTATATTATGCTCAGAAGAGACGCACAAAACATTTTTCTGTTGGAGCTGGAAGCACAAATTGTGCTGTGGAGACTGTCAACATATGTGACCACACATGACTGAAATCTAAATCTATGATTCCACATATGTATCTTGTGTTAAAATGCAAAAAATCACAGAAAAAAGTGAAACTTACCTGAAAATACCTGATCTGAATGGGATCAGAATGCATTTTATTGGAATTTAAGTGAATTTGATTCCAATGGCATCAAACATAAGGTGTAACTTCTTGTATTTTTTTATATTCCGTATCATACTATATTTAGTCATTATGCAAAAGGGGTTACTCGTGTCATCATAGTACAGAAAACAAGTTCCAACTATCACATGTTCCCAAAAAAATTTGCACATAGTTACCAGATAAAGACTCAAATAAAAAATAACTATAAAAAAGATTCCTCGATGTGCTCCAAGGAGAAATAATAAGAAATGTAACTGCATTACTATGAATCTCCATGCATTTCTGTGGGCTATGGCTGTGTTCTGAGTAATTAACTAATTGATTAATTAATTGAAAAAGGAACAGAGGTCACGACACCTACAACTATCGCCAGCAATTCTGTGTATTACAGTGTTTCATAAAATCTTGAAATCTGTACAAAAAGTATGTCATATTCAACTGCATTTCAAAACATGTCATTCAACGCATTCAGTGTAATTGTGAGGAATATTCAACTTCAAATCTTTAAATTACACAGTTAACTCATTCAATTTAATAAACCAACCAGATCAATTCTGAAGCTTCTGTTGCACAAACCAGATATTAAAGTAGCATTTGTCTTATTATTTTAGCACTGCAGCACCCAGTCAAAAGTATTATGTTGTCATAGCAGAGTAAAGTCAATTGATGGCTTTGGAAGTTGCATGTAGAATACTACTGCAGTGGCTGAGTCCCGATGTGATGAAGGGATGGTTCAGAGTTTGAGCAGCAGGGAAGGAGAGGCATGTGATTTTTAAGTTGGCATTTAGAGATGAGATTTGTGTGGCGTTCGAATGAGATGTTACAGTCAAAAATAACTTGTTTGTATTTGTTTACGGGGGGATGAAATATATGAGCTGGTTGAGGTGGACGACTCACGAGTACTCAACCCGCCACAGAATATACACCCCACCCGTTTTTTAAAAATGCAGCCCATTTCAAGTGACATTTTCAGTGAGCTGGCGCTGCACAGTTCGATCATTTACAAACCTGTTGCCGCTGTTACTGTTTACTCTCCAGTAGCATTTCATAAGCCTAAATTCCACCCGATACAGAGCTTGCCTTCAGAGGATAGGTGCCTGCCTTATCATTTAATATAAACAGTATCTGGCTTTCCTTGTTATGAATGGAAGTAAAATGTCATGCAATTTCCCGCACTTGTCCCTCGAAACCTCAGCAACCGCTTTCCTAAATTTTCCTGGACAGCTTGAAGAGTAAAGTATGTGTATGTAATTTGTGGAGACAAATTGAAAGTACTGTAGCGTAAAGCCGTGCGCTGGTGAGACGCATTGCGTAATGCGGACAAGATCAGAGCCAGATGGAGAGAACAGAAGAGAATTCTGCTTTTTCACAAAACTGAGACGAATTAGAGACCGAGACAAATTCTCTCTGCTCAAGAGGCGATCGAGTCAACCTGATGTCATGGGATGGCGTTTAAACAGAATGCCATTTAAGTGGCTACTTTACATGTCAATTAATGCAATCTGTATTATGGATGAAGTCAGGTGACCTTTGTCGTCAAAGTAACAAAAAAATGTGGTTAACATTGTGAGACGGTTGCAGTTTGGTTGCATTTAGGCAAGAAAACTAGGTTAGGTTTTGGAAAGAGCATGGTTTGGGTTCAAACAAGTACAAACAGCTGCTTTACGCATGTAAGTTAGGCGTGTAACGCAACTTGAGGAAACATGTCAAAATATGTTACCACCAACAGTCTCCCGGTTAAAAGGCCTGTGTTTGACCCATCCATCCACCCAGGGCTCCTCTCAAAATGGACAGAGCTGATTTGGAACTGGTGCGGAAACGTGGAGGCTCATGCCTGCTCAGGCCTGTGACAGCTGCCCAATCAGAGCAGACTGTGCATTTTTTCGGAGGGGGCTTTTTAAAGAGACAGGCACGGAAACGGAGCATTCAGACAGAGGGTGAACAGAGGTGCTTCAGCAGTGAAAAGTATGATGTGTGTTTTTTGACACCCAAAATAAGAGTATGAAGCTGTACATGTAAATAAGCATATTATGGAACCTTTACGACAATGGCGTGTTATTCACACACCATTCGGTGATATCACGCTGAGTTCAGTTGCTAACAGCCTTTTTTCTGTCCATCTATATTTTACTTATTCACACACCCTCACTCTATTTCTCTCTTACACACATGCACACACACATGCACGCACACGCACACACAAACTATTTCCTTAAACAGAAACTTGGTCTGTCAGCTCTGAGGGGACCAAGTGCCAGATAACACTGCACACTGTCACTGTTGTCTTTAATCTTTTGATTTTCTTTTCCAACACCACCTCCTCTCCATAAAAATGTCTAATTTTAAGTCTCCTCTTTTCCGGTGACGACAGTAACCTGAGAGGCAGCAGTACACTTCTCAAAGTCAGTCTCAGAATCTATTTATAAAGACGCATTTGAACAACTGGATCAAAGTCTGTACAAAGCAAATACCAATATAAACCCGGGAGGTGCATGAAAGTCTGCCAGTTTGGATCCCTGGACTGGCAGAGAAGAGGTGGTCTGGGAGAGTGAATGAGCAGTGTGCTCCTCTGCTTCACCGGCTTAACAGTGTGCCTCAGCTCCTCGGCAGAAGACTGTGAATGTGTGTAATTGAATTGGGCAGCTACCAGATGCGCTTTTTTTTCTCCTTCTAACTCTATGAAGAGGACACAGATTCATTCTCATAAAGGCACATATGTTTATTCATCAGAGGGGCAATTTCAGTGCCAGTGCAGGGAACTGTAGTTTTTCTGAGAGTAGAAAAACAATGTGAGCGCTGATCTGGAGCGTCGTTTTGTCTCGAACACTTGCGGAGTACAATCACATCCCATGTCATACAGGCATTGATCTTTTTTAGAATGTTTCTAAGCTACCATACATTCATCACACTAGTTTAAAGCTCCACTGATGAATCCTGAGTTTAGTTTAAAGCTGCACTCAATACTATTATATTAACGATGAATGAAATGACTACATGGAATGTCGAAGGGGTCCCTGATAGTAACAAACTCAGTTTAAGTCATTGCTTTGGTTTCCTGGCTTTAATGATTTTGTTTCAGTCTGATCGTCTATAAGTCTTTGAGTCAAAATTAGAGCTGGACCAATGATAACACTTCCGATGTCAATATCTCGGCAAATGTACACCCAATACACGTTTTTTTCCAGTGATCCTTCAAACACTTGAGTCACAGATATGTAACAATGCAGTGTTTCCCACACATTCATTTATTTGTGGCGGTCTGCCACAATATCAACATTGGCCGCCACATATTGATTTTCTATTTTTGGAGCTGTGCGCTCACTCACTCAAGACACCCGTCAGTGAATAGCATGATGTTGTATACTCCGATACAGTGGATGGTGGAGTGGTTTTTAGTCCAAACCAACAGAGAAGAAGGCAGAGGACTATTTAAAGCTGCAATGAAGACATCTGGCCTCATCGTCGAGATCAAGCCCCCACTAAGAGCGCCAGGCCTTGAAGCCAGTTTTTGTCGTGGCCAAGCCGTGTAATTACATCGACAAGTGGTGCACTGGGGACATATTCCTAATAGCTAACATTGTTAAAGACGCGTCTGTAAAAAGGTAATAAAAGCCTCACGACCCCCGCTAAATGACTTATTTTACAGTCAGAATTTGAGTTGAGAATAAACATTATTTATTGTTTTTTTATAATGTATGTTGTATTATATGTTATACTGGTTGGATCCTAATGTGAGCATGGGTTAAAGGTTCATTTAAACATCAGCAAATGTTCACAAAACATACATTTACATTGCATCACAATCACACTTCTATCTAAATCTAAATTTTCACTAGGAACCAAAGTAGAAAGCACATTTATTTCAATTGGAAATGTCACTTACATAAACAGATATTTTAATTAAAATATGAATATTTACTTTTATGGTGGGTGTAAAATAGTCATATTGAATCATACTGACATTTAGTGATTTAAAAAAAAAGAAGAAAAGGAAAAGAAACGTTTACATATACATATATAAAATACATTTAGGTTGTTACATCCTCTTTTTCAAGACACAATACTCTGTTGTCAAAGGTTGCTCTGGCTCTGACATCACCAACTAACCCCTCATGTTGTGTGCTGCCAGTAATTTGCTTCTGATAAAAAGAAATCCGCTCTCCATGTGAAATCCTTTGTGTCGAACAGATAAACACTTCACCCGTGACTTGCTCCAGTGGAGCTGTTCTATGGCCTTCAACTGAGGACTGCGATTGAACTGGAAAGCTTACAATTCTGGGTGCACTGAACTGTGAGGATGTGAAGCAAAGCAATGCGGGGCCAACCTGCCCTGAATGAAAACCAACTAAAAACCCATCTTTAAATTTGTCACCACATGCAGATTTTGGTTACGGCTCGGAGCTGTGGAACATCTGAACCTTCCTCATCCCCCAGCTGAGGATGACAATCAGCCCTGAAGCTCAAAAAAAGCCAGAAAAGCCATCTGCCAGCCAAACGAGCAGAATCCGGTCGAAGCGGTTTCCACACATTCATAGCTTTGCACGGTTGTCACAGTTACCGGGCCATAACAACAGTCTCCTGGGAACCCAACGAGCACTTGAGGAGTCAAGTGACGTAACGGAAAAATGGTAAAAACCAAGCTGACCAATACGCCTCTGTGGGTACCTTTGCCAACTGCACATCCGTCTCCAGGTCTTCAGGTCAACTGGATCCCCTCACAACCTAAACATCCGGGTCCCATCACATAACAAGAATAATTTACTAAGCTCCAAAACAGGGGACAAAGTAAATGTAAATAAAACCTAAAGCAGGAGGGATTAGGGATGAAAGGAAAAGGAGTCAGAATGATCACTTATGTAAAAGTGAAGAACATGTGGCTTTGACTTTGTACTGTTCCTGGTGTTGTTGTCCCGTGGCAGCTTATTAGCATGAGCGCGTTTCATCATTTTGCTTATTCATGAATACTGAAGTGCTTTTGCACATGGCTTATTTTCAGCCCACACCGCAGGAGGAGAGCAGCGGTGTGCTGCAGACCGACGGAAAGCTTTTGACACAGATGATAATGATGCTGATGATCCATTGTGAACGTTCATTTGTTTGCTTAATGGTTTTCGAGTTACGTTTGGCTGTGAAGTTCTGGGAAAGAGCAAGATTAATCTGAAAGAAAATGCTAATCTAATAGATAAAGAACTTCAGACCCTATGAAGCCGCTAATGTCAGATGCGGTGCAGAACTATATCAGATTTAGGGTATGTCAGTCACATATCAGTACATTATCAGATGTAATTCTGTACCACTATATCTATAATAAATCAATTAAACACCACTTTCACATGAGATTCAAGATTACTGAGTAATAGTTTACTACTATTGATAAAAATACAGAAAACAGACCCTAGGAGGATAACAGTTCATCGCCTTTAAGGGTACCACTGGCAGCTACAGGCGTTTAGCCGTAACAACTAGTGAGAGAAGCAGCCATTATTTGAAAACAACAATGGCCGCTTCTAAAGACGTTAGCATAAATGCTGCTATAGCACCAGTGATATAAGAACTAGAGAGTGTATTTCATTGAAAGAAAAGCAAAGATCAACCCTGAAGGCTTTAACCCCTTAAGGAACACCGTTCCAACATAGGAACACCCTTCACTAAACAAACACCCTTCGTAAAAACTAATAGTTTTTTTGCTGGTGGTCGTCGGTGGAAGTGGTAAAAATTAATTCTGGAGCCAATTTTTTGTCAACTTTAACAGAGAAGCAGTAGAAAGCATCCTGACTGGAAACGTCACAAACTGGCATGGTTTGTGCACGGCCCGGGACGGGAAGGCTCTAAAGCGGGTTATCATTGGTACCCATCTACTGAGCATCAGTGATATCGGTGAGGTGATATGTCTGCACAGAACCCCAAGGATGCTAATAAGACAACACCCACCCTAGCCACAGTCTGTTCATCCTGCTGTCATGTGGCAATAGATACAGAAGTATCCGCTGCATCTTTCCTCAGGCTGAGACTCCTCAATTCATCCTCCACATGCCACTAAATAAAATAGTTTTTGTGTTTTTCTTATCTAGCATCAAGGCACTTAAGGGAGCGCTACATAGTTTTTGGAGAGGAAAACTCAGAAATACAATGTTTACAATATTAATTAGGTAATGATAAAAACTCTGAAATATTAATTGTTTCCATAGCTGAATAAACGAGCTGTTCTCAGAGGAAAACAAGGTCCCCAGAACACTGTTTGAAGCTAGAAAGGTGGCAGGGTCTGCCAAATATAAACACAGTGTAAGTGTAAGTGTGTCTTCTTACGCGCGTTAGTGTTTGATTATTCAGTTTATTTAGACATGAAATGAACAAAGCTTGTTTGATTAGGTTCCCCAGGCATTAAAAAATAAATCACTCAATTAAGATCTTTCTCTGCTTCAATTTCAATCAATACGTCTTTCAATTTTCTTCCCCAAAAAGTACTTAGTGCACCATCAAACTAAATTTACTTCTACACTCAGGTGTTGTAAAATGACCTTTACAATATCTTGTTTAATACTACACTACTGCCCAAAAGTTTGTGGTCACCCAAAGAAAAATCTTGTTTTCAGTGAAAAGTCACACTTCATTCATCTCATGAGTTTCCGAATGAACAGAAAAAAATAGTCATTGCCAAGGTTAGAAATAATGGTTTTTATTTGAAATAATGAATTTGTCCTTCGAAATTTGTTTTCGTCAAAGACACTCAACAAGCCTATGAAAGGTCAGTTTCTTTGCTTCTTTAATCTGTTCTGAAATGATTGCACAAAGATTTTCTAATGATTGTGTAAGTCTTTTAGGTCAAACACACTTGAATTAGTTAACATGTAAACATACACCCACGTAGATATTCAAGAACAAAAATCAGCCATCGTCAGCTGAAGTAGTTATTTACCACATGAAGTGTGTCTGGACTGTATACCTGACCAATCTTTATGTGAAAAAAAAGGCTATTTCTAAGTAACCCCACACTTATGAGCAATTGTGTGTGTTGAACACAAATACCTGTAGTTTAATTTGTAATCACTTAAATAAAACAAAAATCACAGACAGGCACTCCCCTCACATTGTTCAACCCTAACATTTCTCCACAGTGTACATTTTCCAGTCGACGCATGCCTTGAGCAGGACCCCGAACCCAAAGTTGCTCCTAATGGTTAGGCCAGTACCACTGAAAATCTCCATTAATGTGATCCTTCCACCAAATGTGTTCTTGGTACACAAAATTGAATATAAAATGTGTGTTGTGAGTGTTGGCTTCCGTCTACTACATGTAAGTATAACGACAAGTCTGCGTTCTTCCTCATCTTCATCTCAGAGTGCCTATTCTCCACATTGTTGTGCCGTCCAAGCCCCAGCCATGCGCTGATGACAGACTACACAGCGCTACATAAACTGACGACACTCATACATTTCCGTATGTCAAGACTGCTGTGTTGAGCACATTCAGGTATAATCAGGTCATAAACAACTGTGCAGAGTGCCAAACATACGCTTACATACAACATGAAGGTACGGTGAGGCCCTGAAGATGTCGATGATTCATCCTCCGCTAACAAACAAACCAGCTCGACAATATAGAGCCGATGACGGAGGAGCATTTCCTCCGAGTCCTGATGAGTGCATGAGATAATGTCTGTGTGTGTTTGAATAAGAGCCTGAGTCTGAGCCTGTTTGTGTGTGTGTGTGTGTGTGTGCATGCATAATGTAAACTACCTTTCAGCCTTTCCATGTTATGGACAGAAAAAGAATTCCCCTTGGCGTACCTGTGCGTCATTGCTATGGCAACCAATGTTGTACAGTGTGGTCGGTGGTAAATTACAAAGCAGACAGTCGAGCATAACTTAATTTATAAAGAAATCCGTTGATAGCTTCTGCCTGTGCCGGCGAGAGATTGATATTCAGAGCAAGAAAAAAAAAAGGCGTTCCGGGATCGATGGACGACGTCTGGGAGCCTGAAGTGTCACCGAGGGACCATAATCATCATCAGTCCTCCGCTGACTGATTATAGTCTGTCGATCAGAAGAGTGAGGCTGTGCGTCCTAACAGGCATAGAGCTGTGCACGACAACAGGTCGAATTGGTTTGACGGGCACTTGCTATGTACCACACAGTCAAGCTGCTCCCACAACATCTCACTAGGGTTGAGACCTGGTTTATAGACAGAATACGAGCGGACTGCTTCTTCACTCATTTGGAGCTGTGCTTTGGGTCGTCGTCCTGTTGTGGGAAGGAGTTGGCTCCACATCATGCGCCGTCCGCAGGGTATGGTGTTGCAAAATGGACTCATAGCCTTTCTACAAATCTGCCACTTTAACACCCACACCATCACATTCCCTCCACCATGCTGGGCAGAGGGCATCGAGCACTCCTCCAGCATCTTTTCATTTGTTCTGCTTCTCACAAATGTTCATCTAAGACATGTCTTTTCAGTCTTCTTCTATGCAATGTCTGTGTTCGCTAGCCAATCATAATCTTTTCCATCTTTAGGTACTTGCAATTTCATGCATGCAATAGCCTTCATTTTTTACACAAGTGACCCCAGACTTTAGAGCAGTACAGCACCTGTACAGAAGGCAAAGAAATGCAGATGCACACGCATTCAGGTTCAGGTGAAGGCACACAGTTTGAGTTAACACTTGATTTGCCCACATCTTGATGGGACAAGAAGGGACAAGAGGAAACAGTTATTTAAGCAGAATGCCTGTGCCAAAAATATAATTGAAAAAAGAAAAAAAACCTAATTAACTGATTTAATTACCGAGACCACGGCCAGATTAAGTGGCTTTTATCTCACACCAGTCATGTTGCCAGCTCTAAAAGCATTTCCCTTTAACACTGTTGCTTCCCAGTCTTGCAAATCAGGCGTAAATCTCATAAGCTTGATATTCGCTGCGACATTTAAGCCTTGAAACCATTCACTGAGAAGCCACCGTGGCCGGCAGCCAGGCTCATCAAGGAGCTATGGTGCCGTTCCAGTTTGGATGATGACAACAACAGGCAACTGTATCTAATGCCTTTGAAATTTCCTGTTGAGAAACGACTGAACCAAACCAAGTGTTGTAAACCTAAAGTAATTGGGGCCTCTTTCTTGTCTCAATATTTTTAGCAATCGATTTTGGTGAGATTAAGTTCAGAAGAAGTGTGACAGTTTCTGATCATTCCCCGAGCAGCCTGTTCCAAAATGTGGTCTTTGACAAAGAGGATAAGCATGTGGAAACTGATCTATTTATTATCATTTCACTCCTTCCACCATCTGCCTTCGCCACACACTCAGAAAACAGCTCTGTTTGCTCTGGAAGAACAGCAACTTCTTCAAGGTTTGCGCAACAAAACATTGAAGGTTTTTCTCCAGAGTTGAACTCACTGTGGCTCACAGGGGAAAACATAAAATAAAGTCTTACTTCCCCTCTCAAATTTCTAATCAAACAATTTGGGCGAGCAGATTAGATGGAATGTGACGTTTCTAGATCAGCCGCCATGCGTGATGGTTTGACGAGCAGATGTAAACCCAGGGCGTATTTTGCCTTCTCGTCGCAAAAGTCGGTTTTTGATTCTGTCGGTCGTGACGATGGTGACAATAAATACAATAGCAGATGTTTCTCCTGTGCCATCAACACAGTAAACACTTCTTCCTGTTTTGTGCCATAAATCAATCCAGCAATGCCCCATATACAACCCAGTGTAAAGGAAAAGTATATAGTATGACAAGATTTTTTGCAATGTATAAATGTTTATTTCATACAAATCTACTTGTAGGAGCCTAAATGCAGTTTTATGTTGATGGAGTAATTTAAGTTTATAAAGAGGAATAAGGATAACAATATTTTCATCGTTCACAATTCATACATGTAATATGTAATAAGTATGCTTTGGTAATTTTAGTATTGAGAGCTAAAATAATCCTTTAACATGTATTCCTGGTATTTTTAGTGGCAGGATGTATTTTTGTTTGTGCAAACTGCACCTTTAATTTGGTACACTCTCGCGTGTTTTATGGATGGATAGCGTGAGTTTGGTGGGCAGTCAGGACAAGCGGGGAGTGGAGCAAGATAGTTTTTTGACCTCTTTCCAACTCTCTTTTTTACACTCTAGCTCTCTCAATTATCTCAATAGGATGCAATTTGTATTCGTTTTTGTGACAATTTGATTTTTGTAACTTTCATGCATTTTGAAAGTAAATGCTTCAAGTTTACCGACTGGTCTCTGTGGATTTTGTGGATGTGGACAGGAGGGATTTGGTCAAGAGCGTCAGACTTAAGCTTCACCAGTTACATTAGTCAAAAAACTAGCTCCTCACGGATTAATGGACTCTGGAACAGCCTGACTCTGTGTGGATTATAAAAGAAGTTAACTTAACGGACTTCACGCTTTCTTCGGGAGAGGAAAGTACGGACGTAAGTCGTGCTTCGCTGTGCTTTGTTACGGATCGCTAGCTAAACTCGCCGATGAGGACAGCCACGTGTGTGTTCTTGTCTACAGTACGTTACGGGGACGTCATTTGGCCGAACGACGAAGAAGAAAACACTGTGTGTGAACGCAGTTTACGATGCATTCATGTGCCCTCGGACATTAAAGCGCTGATAAAGAGTGGACATTTCGCTCACTATGGAAACACAAGATAGTGGAAAACGAGCAATAAAGATGACAGAGAAAGGTGTGGAAGAACACAAAGCCAGACAAGTGCAGGCACGCAGGTACAAGCTATCTCAGTTAACTACAATGACAAAGCAAATTGAGCAATTAATGGAAGATGATGCAAATGTGAACATTGTTAAAGACAAACTGCGTGTGGATTTCGGCCATTTGCAACAAGAATTTTCAGACTTAAATTCCGGTTTGCGACGTCTTACTACAGAGGAAGAATTTGAAGTGGATCAAAGAAGCTGGTTTGATCCTAAAAATCAAGCAATGACTGATTTCTTCTGGAAATGTGAAGAATGGATGAAAGGGGTCATGAAAAGAACTGAGCAGGCTAAACAGCATGACACAAGTGGAATGCATGCAGAAAGTAGGTCTACATCATCCAAATCAACCACTAAATGTCTAAGTAGACCTGGATCACAAAGTGGAAGCATGTCATCATCGTCATCCTCAGTCAGAGTCAAGGCAGAGATGGAGCGGGCATCTTTAATGGCAAAAGCTGCTGCTTTAAAGGAGAAGTTGGCCTTAGAACGGGAAGAAGTTGAGTGGCATGCAGAAAAAAGACGCAGAGAGGTTGAATTTGAGGCGAGAAAGGAAATGCATGCAATGCAAACCGCTCTTGCGGCGTCGAACGCAAAATTGGAAGTTTTGCACAAATACGAATATGAACAAATGAACGTGGACATTACTGAAGTGAATGAACAGGTTGGTGACACAGAGGTGAAAACTATCTTTCAGCCACCACAGCACACCTCACCTGCATCCAAAATGATTCCCAGTTTTCAGCCAGCGATGCCACAAAGAATCCTACCTGCATCAAATGTGGACATGAACGATGGACCAGTGTTGGATAGTCTATGCAAAGCTATCTCTCAGCAAGCCAACGTCACAGAGTACCTCGTGAGGAATCATAAGGCATCTCTACTTCCTGATCTCTCTATCCCAACATTCAAAGGAGAGCCACTGGAATATAAAACTTTCATCAGGTCTGTGGAACATGGAATTGAAAGCCGCACTGACGACGATCGTGATCGTCTACAGTTTTTGCTGCAGTACACAAATGGACAACCACATGATTTGATTAAGAGCTGCATTCACATGGAACCTTCAGCAGGTTATGCTAAGGCAAAACAAATGCTACAGGAGTTTTTTGGTGACGACTACAAGATAGCAGAAGCCTACATAAAGGAAGCCTTGGATTGGCAGACAATCAAGTCAGAAGACGGTGCTGCACTTCAGTCCTTCGCATTATTCCTCACAGGCTGCTCTAACGCCATGACGGATATTAGCTACATGGAAGACTTAGACAACACAGCTAACATAAAGGCGCTAGCTAACAAGCTTCCATACAAGCTCAAAGAAATCTGGAGAAAATCTGCTTGTGACCTACAAGAAAGAACAAAGAAAAGAGTCAAGTTTAAGGATTTTGTTAACTTCGTCAATCATCAAGTGAAGTATATTTTACACCCACTCTATGGAAACATCAACGAAACTGTCACAAGAGAGCCATTCAGACAAAATGCAAAACCACAATACGTTGAGACGCTCAAGTCAAAGAAGGTCTTCACTACAGCAGTCTCACCTAGAACCGACAACATAATCAAAACAGGAAATGACAAACACGCAGCATTGAACACACAAACAGTGGACGCACACAGCAAGCCTTGTGTTTTTTGTAAAGGAGAGCAACACTGTCTCAGCGTTTGCAGGAAACTCAAGAGCAAGCTACACAAGGAAAAGATTGACTTTTTGAGAAGCAAAGGTCTGTGTTTCGCTTGTTTGAAACATGGTCACATGAGTAGCAGTTGCAAAGAGAAACTACAATGTCAAGAATGTTCTCGGCTACATCCTACACTGCTGCACATGAGCTTTAAAGTCTCACAAGATGAAACAACGAAGGAAAGTTGTGAGCAACAATCCATATCAAGTGCCTTAGTACAAATGATGAAAACTGTTGGTGTCACTGGGGCCGGTAAGGAAGATTGTGTGCTTTCAATTGTCCCAGTGCGTGTCAAGGCAAAAAAGGGAACCAAGGCAGTGACAACATACGCCTTTCTGGACCCAGGAAGCTCAGCTACCTTTGCTACAGAGTCACTAATAAACCAACTCACTGTGAACGGACACAACACAAGCATCATGTTGCGAACTATGGGCAACGAAGCTGTTGTCAACACTTGTGTTGTAAAAGGACTGGAAATCAGTAGCCTGGACGGCAACCAGTTTATTGATCTTTCAGAGGTGTATTCACAGAACACCATTCCAGTAACCAAGGATAATATTCCCTGTCAAGAGGATATTAAACGTTGGCCTCACCTAAAGGACGTGAAGCTTCCCACCATCCAAGCAGAGGTTGGATTACTTATCGGAGCAAACGTTCCCAAGGCTATGGAACCACTTCAAGTAATCAACAGTGTGAATGGTGGACCATACGCTGTGAAAACCTTACTAGGCTGGACAGTAAATGGACCACTCAGGGGTGGAAGCGAAGTTACAAGATCAGGCAAAGTGGTAGAAGTTACTGCAAATCGAATCTCAGTTGCAAAGCTAGAAGAGCTTTGGCAATTGCAGTTCAAGCAGGATTTTCCCGATGCTGGACAAGACGAGGATATTGAAATGTCCAAGGAAGATCATCAGTTCATGAGCATGGTGTCTCAATCTTCAAGGCTTGTGGATGGACATTATAGTGTATGCCTTCCAGTGAGGAACAAGTCACTGCGCATGCCAAACAACAGGTCAGTCGCAGAACAACGTGCACTGAATTTGAGAAGAAGATTCTCTAGAGATCTTAAGTTTTGCTCAGAGTATGTCACATTTATGGAGAATCTTTTCAAGAAAGGTTATGCTGTGAAGCTCAACAGTACGGAATGTGAGCCTACAGAAGGACGAACATGGTATTTGCCTCACCATGGAGTCAGACATCCAGTCAAACAAAAACTGCGCGTGGTCTTTGACTGCGGGGCAAGTTTTCAAGGAACATCGCTGAACCAGCAGCTACTACAGGGACCTGACTTAACAAGCTTGCTGGTGGGGGTCCTTATGAGGTTTCGACAAGAGACGGTGGCAGTTATGGCTGACGTGGAGGCCATGTTTCACCAGGTCAGAGTCAGCGATGAGGACACAGACCTCTTCAGATTCCTCTGGTGGCCTGATGGGAACCATGAGCATGAGCTTGTCGAACATAAAATGTTGGTCCACATTTTTGGTGCAACATCATCGCCAAGTGTGGCGACCTTTGCACTGCAGAAATGTGCAACAGACTTTGAGGATGAGTTTGGTCAAGAAATTGCCAAAATGGTCAAGAAAAACTTTTATGTAGACGATTGTCTTGCGTCTACTGTGGATGAAGACAAAGCGATCACCCTTTGTGCTGACTTGAGGAGCATGTTGGCAAGAGGTGGATTTCGACTAACAAAGTGGTCAAGCAATAGCCAGAAATTGCTCAACTCAATCCCTGAAGAGGAACGAGCGCAAGGTTTTCAAGATCTGGATTTGGACGAAGATAACTTGCCGATGGAGAGAGCATTAGGAATCCAGTGGTGTGCTGAATCGGATCAGTTCAAGTTCAAGATCAATCTCAAAGAGCGACCACACACCAGGAGAGGCCTGCTTTCCCTCGTCAGTTCAATCTTCGATCCCTTGGGCTTTCTCGCTCCAGTAGTATTGCCTGCCAAAAGAATTCTTCAAGACTTATGTCGGCGGAAGTACGGCTGGGATGAAGATCTGCCAGTTGATGTCATTAAGAGCTGGAAAAAGTGGGTCTCAGGTCTTCTACAGCTTGAGAATTTTGGAGTTGACAGATGCATCAAGACCAAGCAGTTTGGTGCACCAGCCTTCGCACAGTTGCATCACTTTGCTGACGCGAGTGAAGACGCTTATGGAACAACAAGCTACTTGCTGTTACGCAGTGAAACTGGCGAAGCGCAATCCACACTGATGATGGCAAAGGCAAGGGTTACACCCTTGAAATCTCCAACCATACCAAGAATGGAGCTGACTGCCGCTACAGTTGCAGTCAAGATGGACAAGCTCCTCAAGAAAGAGCTTGAATTGGAACTTCAGGAGTCGATCTTCTGGACAGATAGCACGGCTGTGCTTAAGTATTTGAACAGTGAAGGCACCAGATTCAAGACTTTCGTTGCTAATAGGACCTCAGCTATTCTAGAGCACTCTCAGACCTCTCAGTGGAGGTACGTCAATACCACTGTGAATCCTGCTGATCAAGTCTCAAGAGGACAAACTGTTGAGGCTTTCTTGAAATGTGAAAGTTGGCTCTCAGGACCAGAGTTCTTGCTCTGTACACAGGACCAGTGGCCTAAGAATCCAGATCCTGGAATGTTGGATGTTGATGACCCAGAGGTTCAAGTGCACTCCATTCAGGTGGAAGAAACCAAAGATTCAGTGAACCAGTTGATGACTCACTATTCATCTTGGACAAAGTTGAAGCGTGCTGTTGCCTGGTTTCTGAGATTTAAAGATTTGTTGAAGGAACTGAGAGCAAAGAGAAAGGAAACCAACACACAGGACAAAGAAAGCAGAATAGACCAGTACAAGAAAGATTTCAGAGGCACAGATTTGACTTGTGAAGATTTGAAGAAAGCAGAAACACAGATCGTCAAGTACTGTCAGAAACAAAGATTCACAGAGGACCTGGCAATGTTAATGGAGCATCAGAAGGTGAAGAAAAGTAGCTCACTCTATAAATTGAATCCAGTGTGTCTTGACGGAGTGATAAGAGTAGGAGGAAGGTTGAGCCGAGCCGCAATGCCGGATGACGCCAAACAGCCAGCCATCTTGCCAAAGGACTCACACATCACAGAGCTTGTACTGAGAAATATTCATGAGATTACAGCCCACGCTGGAAGGAACCACATGTTGGCCCAACTGCGTCAAAGATTTTGGGTCCCTGGAGCAAGCGGAGCCATCAGGAGGTTCTTATCCAGGTGTGTTGCCTGTAAAAGACTGCATGGAACTACTGGTAAGCAGCTCATGGCAGATCTGCCGGAATGCAGGGTCTTGCCTGACGATCCTCCATTCACAAGAGTCGGCGTTGACTATTTCGGCCCATTCCTGGTAAAAAGAGCAAGAGGACAAATCAAGAGGTATGGTGTCATTTTTACATGTCTAGCCGTACGAGCCGTACATTTGGAAGTTGCATCTTCTCTTGACACGGATGCATGCCTCAACGCAATCAGAAGATTTCTTGCCAGAAGAGGACAAGTCAAAGAGATGTATTCTGATAATGGAACTAATTTTCATTCAGCCGACAGCGAGTTAAAGAAATCAATGAAAGAATGGAACACCAGCAGGATCGCTAAACATCTGCAACAAAAGGGCATCCATTGGCGCTTCAACCCCCCAGCAGGTTCTCACCATGGAGGAAGTTGGGAGCGACTAATCCGTTCGGTGAGAAAGGTTCTGAACTTCACAGTAAAGGAACAAGTTCTGGATGAAGAGGGTCTACATACCTTACTGTGTGAAGCAGAGGCTGTCATAAACAGCAGGCCCATTACAAAGGCATCATCAGACTTCAACGACTTAGAGGCTTTAACGCCCAACCACTTGCTGCTGCTCAAGGTTGAGCCTGAGTTACCACCAGGGGTATTTAATAAGGATGACCAGTATGCTAACCGCAGATGGAGACAGGTCCAGTACCTTGCGGACATCTTCTGGAAGCATTGGTGCAGGGAGTACCTCACGCAGCTACAAGAACGTCAAAGATGGTCTGCACCTGGAAGAAACTTCTGTGTCGGTGATGTGGTGCTGATTGTGGACGAGACGTCACCCAGAAATTCATGGCCGCTAGGAAAAATCTTAGAGACTTTCCCTGACAGCAGAGGGTTTGTACGTCAGGTGAAGGTGAAGACAAAGACCAACGAGCTTTGTCGCCCAATAACAAAGCTATGTCTTCTTCAAGAAACAGAGGACAATTAAACTGAGCGAAGTGGAAGCCAAGACCTCATTTGCTATGGGGTGAAGAATGGAAGGACTTTTATAAATGATGGGGTTTAATTACCTAAGCATGTAGGCTCCTTTTTTTGAGTTGACATTTTGAGTAATTGTTTCAAAGATATTGATAACAATTAGGGGCCGGTAATGTAGGAGCCTAAATGCAGTTTTATGTTGATGGAGTAATTTAAGTTTATAAAGAGGAATAAGGATAACAATATTTTCATCGTTCACAATTCATACATGTAATATGTAATAAGTATGCTTTGGTAATTTTAGTATTGAGAGCTAAAATAATCCTTTAACATGTATTCCTGGTATTTTTAGTGGCAGGATGTATTTTTGTTTGTGCAAACTGCACCTTTAATTTGGTACACTCTCGCGTGTTTTTTGGATGGATAGCGTGAGTTTGGTGGGCAGTCAGGACAAGCGGGGAGTGGAGCAAGATAGTTTTTTGACCTCTTTCCAACTCTCTTTTTTACACTCTAGCTCTCTCAATTATCTCAATAGGATGCAATTTGTATTCGTTTTTGTGACAATTTGATTTTTGTCACTTTCATGCATTTTGAAAGTAAATGCTTCAAGTTTACCAACTGGTCTCTGTGGATTTTGTTGATGTCGACAGGAGGGATTTGGTCAAGAGCGTCAGACTTAAGCTTCACCAGTTACACTACTGTTGTTTAATGGAACATTTAACTCATGTTCATATTAGCGTATTATCACATACATATTGAGAATATGTTGTCTGATACGAGATTAAAATGCAGAAAAAGATGCTCGGGATGATTTCTAATTATTAAATCCTAAGTTTAGTTTACCATTTCAGTGCACTGATGACATTTCAGACACTAGGTGGCTTTTTATTGGATGACGTATTGATATAGACATTTTTTACTCCTGGTACTGGTCAGGCTCTTGTTCAAATACTGCTAATCCCAATGTGCCGGACTTCAAATTTTTGTCCTGACCATGTTATAACTAAAAACAATAAAACCTTCAATACAAAAAGAAAAAAACAGAAAAACAACCCCGGCTGCATTCAAGATCTGGCTTATTAAAATGTTTCATACGTGCCGTGTGAAAATGTAGGTTATGTTACTCAAGCCAGCTGTTTCCCCCAGATGTTCTTGCTAACAGAGTTAGGTGCTCATGGTCACACACACACACACACACACACACACACACACAGCAGTAAAGGATAAAGAATAAATCCAATACGCGAACCGTGTCACATGGCAATTAGCTGTGAAAGGGCAGTGAGGGTGGTCAGCATTATCCTCCTGTCATGCTCTGGCAGACTGTTGCTCCTTCTGAGCAACACATCCATAAACACACACACACACACACACACAACCGTGCGCGTCAGTGCGAGCCGATTTTGTTTAATGATCAACCAGTCCTGCGCTGCGTCTCGTCATTTCAAGCAGAGTAGATAGGTGGTGAGAGAGGGAGAAAAAGACGTCCTATGGAAATGAGAGGCAGCACACATTAAATGCGCCAGCACACACACACACACACACACACACACACACACACACACACACACACACACACACACATCACAGACGGTCATAATGACAAGCAGAAACACACCCTCCTATTCGACCAACATGGGAACGGAAATCTCATCATCACTGCCGACAAATTTCTCCCTGGAACAGACAGAAGAATGGAGAGTCGTGGAGCAGTGTCTGAAGTTTGATTTCTGATGCATCATTCCATCTCGTCAGTAGAAATATAAATAGGCTGTAAAACAAAAGAATCAGGCTGAAGTGGAGGTTACGCTTTACCCCCCTGAAAAACTTTTTTTCCCCCTCCGACAGGTGCTGACTCCTACTCCTCATTATCTCAAGAGTAAAAGGTCGCACCGCTGCACATTCCTGACGGTGCGAAAGAAGCAGGTTTTCTAACGCTTAGCGCCGAGCTGACGGGTGAAATACATCAACTTTCGGCTAAAGAGGTGCAATTTTTACAGCACATCTTTTTCAGCACTCCTGTCCCAGTATCGCTCCTTTGCTGCTATTTAAAAAAAAAAAAAATAGTCAGACACAAAGGCTGCAGCACTTTAGTCTGCAAGAAAATATCACATCAGGATGAAAGCGCATTTATTTCCTACAAAGCTGAGAAATTGGGTAATTTGGCCTATGTGTGAACAGATAACGAGCTTGTTCTTTTTCCCCACTGATGTGATTTTCTCTTTTCAGAACTTTGCAGCTTTAGCTTTTCACACTGCCAACAAACAGGTACAAAATAAGACTAAGTAACGCGACAGCATAAGGAAGAACAAACTGAAGGTGCCACACGTAAGAATTGGCCGAAGGCGGCACAGCACCGGAGTAGCCACTAACTGCTGCCGACTGTTGCTGCCATTAGCTCGGTTAGCCGTGAACATAGAGATGAAGATTGGGTGCTTGAGCAAAGATGTAGACGTCTTTTATGTAGGATTTTTTTCACGTTCTGATCATTTTTGCTAAGTTTTGGGATGTTTTGAAATACAATTCTTACATATTGTGGCTTTTATCTGTAGAAAACAAAGGTTACACTTGCATCCTAATTCATCAACAGTTTTTTTCCACACAACAGCTTAAGCAACACAGTGGCACAAATTATATATATATATATATATATATATATATATATATATATATATATATATATATATATATATATATATATATATATATATATTTTTTTTTTTTTTTTTTTTTTTTTTTTTTTTCAACTCGGATGAAAAGTCTTCCATTCAATTAAGCACAGAGTCGAGGCGACCTCTTCCTCTCTGTCAGCCGAAAATCCACTTCCAAAGATTAATTACATCTCTTCAAATATCACCAAGCAGTGTGAATTAAAAGACATTCACTGAGCTTTTGGGATATTTGCCCTCTGATCATAAACCCGTGAGACCAAAATCATCCATGTGTAGCCAGAAGATATCTGGCTACAGTAGTTATTTCTAACATTATAAGATACGCTGACTGATCAAATAACCAGAGTTATTCAAAGTAGAAGGATTCAAGAAAGAAAAGTAGTTAATGGCTTGCACATTTAAAAATTCAGTGATAAGGTTACGCAGATCCTTCAGGAGAAAGAGGTCTTTTATTGTTCACACCATGCACTTTTGTACTTTCAAAAGAAACACAGGACGTTGCACCCTGCCGCACTGCACAAGGATTTAGCGGTGGGGTTGTTAGCACAAACTTTCTCATTAAAAGTTGTGAGAACGCAGACACCGCGATCATCCATGTGTCCTTGTAGACAACAAGCTCTAATGCTCACTGCTAACATTTCAACACAATCTGATAATCCTCCTGTACTACTGCAGTCCAAGTCGTGTATCACAGGACTTGGACTGCAGTCTGACTAGAGTCAATTTAACGGCTTTAGAATATGCAAAATCAATAAAGTACTTGAGCTTTGACACCACTGAGCCTTTTGACTTGATAATACATGTTACCTTCCCCAGAGCCCAATGGTTAAAATGTGTGTTATTTAAAAAGTGTACACTGAACCAGTTATTTCATTTAATGTTAACACTATTGGTTCCCTGCAAATCAACATTTAATTCCCAAGATCCAATCATGTTGCAGGAGAGAACCATGAGGAACAGGGTTGCATCTTTTCACATTTCAGTAACACAGGGGCTTGCTCAAGGTAGGTAACTTACCAAAGTGCACCAAGTGTAGGGAAGTGTACAGAAGAGGCTTTTGCTATTTAAAAATAGCATCGTCATGTAACAACCACTACACAAGACTTCAGCGTTGGAGCACTGGCTCCAATTTGCTAATTTTTTGGAATAATACCATTCTCCAAAATCATTACAAGTGCACACTCAAGTGTTAAGCATGCAGATTGTTTTTGCACATCTACACGCATAATGTCTTTGTTGTATAGTAGGTAAGCACACTAATTTCAAAAGACAGCAAAAAGTGTTTTTTTTAGTCTCAATATATGAAGTTGCTAAAAATAAAACTCTTTGAACAAACAGATCTCTAGACATCAAAAATATACATACAAAGCAGGAAATCAAAGAGAAGACTGAGTGAGCACTGTGTGTGTGTGTGTGTGTGTGTGTGTGTGTGTGTGTGTGTGTGTGTCTTTCTAAGCTGAGAACAGCACGTCCTCACTTTTTCTGAAAAAAGATGTATAATAAGGTCAGTTTAAAGGTTTTAAAGGAATCACTCTGCTTCTTGGGGAAACATTACTTTTTTGCATTCTTGCCAAAACTTAAATGATTGTGAAGACCGATACCAATCTCATACATTTCGGCAAAATTGGAAGCTATAGCTTGACGTTTAGTTATCTTAGCTTCTCTAAAAGACTGAAACAAATCTGTCTACCCGCACCTCTAAAGGTCTTTAATGAAGATCATATCTCCTTGTGCAGCTTTGTCTAGCAACTTCCTGGATAAACTACCAGCAGAGAGGACATTTTTTCACCTCAGATTTTATACAGGTTTAAAAAAAAAGAAAAAAAGAAAAAGAAAAAAAAAAGCAATATATAACACCTTCAGAGTTGGTGCTGGGTAGATTATTTAACCTTTTGTAACATATTTTGGTCGAAGCCAGGCTAGCTTTTTAGGCTAAGCTAAGTTAGCCGTAGCTCTAGTTTCATGCTTCGCGTACACACAGGACAGTGGTATCAATCTTTTCATTTGACTTTCAGCAAGAAAGTGAAAAACCAAAATGTGTTTCCCAAAATGTCAAACTAAAAAAATGTTTTAAAGGATGAGTTCAGCCAAAAATAAAATGTCCTCATTATCTACCTACCCTTTATGTGGATATCACTTTAAAGCCCTGAGATCCCAAAATGATATGAAAAGACTTTATTTGCACCCCTGACAGCCATTTCAGATGGGGGTGCACGCTAATGCTAACACTTCAGCTTAGCAGCTATTGTGAAGAAGTGGGTGTCTAAATGCAGACCGTTCAAGTCAATTTGGTATCTCTGTGCTGCTGGAGACTTAGAATATGCCAGACAGGCAGCATTGAGCGGTTTTATGCTTTATTTAAACAAGTCCCCATCTACTTCAGTTGTTCAGGAGAATGCTGCTACACTTTTTTTTGCTGTGAAGCTCCAGAAATCTTTTGTGGGATACTAAGACTCAACTGACTTTATATCAGCATGAGGGTGAGTAGTTCATGAGCAAATTTTTATATTGTTGGTTAACTTAGCCTTTAGGGCTAGGGTAAGGGTTGTTGGGGTTGACATGGTTAGAGACGTGGCATTAAATCAAAGAGGTGAGAACAAATGTGGGTGCCGATGTGGGTGTACATCGGGCCAGTCGGCAAATGTGAATCATAATCACTTTTAAGAGAAAAAGACAAAGAAACTGTGTGATTACAGTGATTCGATAAATTATTCATCATGCTAATGCGCTCAACCGTCAACCTTTACCACGAGGGAAGACAGTCATAGTGTAGGAGTGATAATGAGGGCAGAAACACAATAAGCACATTGCACCGATAGCTTCCAATAAAATTTAATGAAGTGACATTTCAGAGATTTTTCACGCGACTGTGTCACGCGAAACAATCAAAATCTTTTGATCCAGAAGCTGTGAAACTTTTGGGATGTTCATGTTCTCTACTCGGCTTGTCTGTGGAAGTGATAATGACCAATTCTTCCCGCTGCAAAGACTTTTCTCTCCCACCAATGCAGATAAAAGACATGTTTTTCTATTTTTACCTCTATCGCCTGTGGTATTTTCTTTTGAGGAGACCGTTTTTCTTCAGTCTGAATTACTGTTGCGCTGCTGTATCCTACGACACTGTCCTGTTTGCCGTTCGCTGCTGCACGAAGGCAGCATGTGTTTCGAAGTCGCTCGCTTGCTTGGTATATCATGTTTAATGTACGTTTACTTCTTCCTATAGGGTGCTTACGGGTCTGAACTCTCTTCAGATTCCAGGGCAAACCTCTAATAACATTGAATGATTTTTATGCAGTGTGTTCCTGTTAACAAAACAAGCTGTGGTGCTTCCTAATTGTGCTCTGGATGTCAATTAACACACATCCTCGGACGTCCTGCTGGGCTGCGATGACAGTGTGCTTTCAACTTGCATACTCTTTCCTGCTACTGGTTTAATGTACTCACGTTGAACCTTTTTTCTACTTTTACACTTGTTCTATTGTAAGTCGCTGTCAACGACAGCATCTGTGAAACCCGGGGTCGAGAACGCCTCCTCGGGGGAGGTTTGTCCAAACAGCTGTGTCAGATTCTGCAGTTAGAGAGATATCGCTTCGGGGAGCGACAAGACAGCGGATGACTGAAAGGGTCACTGCTTTCAGTCTGCCGCTGTGACACTTAAAACGTGGCTGTTTTTCACTGACATTGTAGCTCTCGTCTGAAGACTACCCCAGGGCACAATAGGCAGAAAATGGGTTAGCCATTAGCAGTAAAAAAGAGAATAATAATAATGATAAGGAGGAATTAGCCCGTCGATAAATATCCTCGCTTTTAAATTACCTTTTAAATTTAGCTTAATTCAGCTCAAATGTGTTGTGTCTCACGGAGGAGATCTGGGGTTAGACAAGGTTCAAACACCAAGTCTTATCATCATTTAGCACTGAGACACGCAAAAAGAGGCAGCGCATCAACTTTTTAAATGCTTGTCGTCACAGCTGCAAACTACTCGCATCTTATCCTCTCATCTTCCAGTCGCCCTGGTCTTTCACTCCATGCTCAGTATGGAGGCAAGAAGTTGCATCTCTGATATGTCAGAAACTGAAACTGCCATGGCAGTGTAGGGAAACGTGACCGGACGACTAGTCGTAGCCTGTCTGGCACGCCGCGGCTACGTACGTGGCGGGGCTTTCGTGTCAGCCACACTCTGCATTGAAGAGTTTGGAGGGTCATTCCTTTTTTATTTCTCTTCTCTAAAATAAAAAAAGATGAAAATGAAAGTGAAAAGCATTTCCTCTGAGGCAAAGAACTGTTTTACTAGCTAATTACATGTTGTAGGGTTATAGGTTGCATTGCAAAGAGAAAAACTAAACGTTTATGATAGCACATTCCCTGTAGCGTTTTGGAAATTGAACCAGCGACCTTCCAATGACACGACACTAGCTCTACCCCTGACCCACGGCCGCCCCTAGGACAAATTACGTGTGTTTTTAAAACTGGTCATCTGAAAAGTCAGCCAAAGACGCCATTTTCAAAGAAATTCATACATTAGCTTAGCCTTATTAGCTTGCTTCAGCTAGTAACATCTGCCGGCGACAAGCCTCGTTTCAGCTGGTGGAAGCACCAACTACTCACCGGCTAGAAAAGAGATCTTAGTACAAGTTCAAAAATAACTACAAAGTGGTAAACCCACCATCAAAATCACTGTGATCTGCATATGCGCCATTGTGAGAGCAGAAAAGCTTAGTGAGGGTAAGAAACGCATTTCACATTTTACAATACTCAGTTACCTTGAGCGTCAGCTGAGGGCCAATAAAAAAAACTTGAAGTTGACGAGAGCAGCAGCAATGAAAACATCCGAAAACCTTCATTTTTGCCTTTTGTAAAAAGTGTATCTGGGCGTGTGTGTGTGCTTACCCTGAAGTCAATGCCAACAGTGGAGATGAAGCTGCCGGCTAGAAAAGCTCCGTCTTTGAAGCGGACCAGCAGACAGGTCTTCCCAACACCTGAATCCCCGACCAGCATCACCTGAGGCACAGACAGAGAGGTGGATTGGCTTGGATGATACAAGTCAAGGCCTTACGTGTTTGTGTTCTGAAAGGTGGCCGAGTTTGGGAAGGAAAAAACTGCTGAAAACTTATCTACAAATACACAGGAGTCTATAGGCAATGAAACACACACACACACACACACACACACTCACCAAACTGCCATCTACAGAGGAAACAGAGCGTAACACTCGCTCCAGTGGGAGAGAGCAGATTGTGCAGACCAATGGGACAAAGAGAGGTGGGACCAAGAGTGTGTTTGTTTCCCTTCTTCCCCATCAGATAACACAAACGGCTCACTTTGACACCATTTTATGTTTGCGTGACTATCTATTACTGCTGTTCTAATGCAACGCTTTTATGTTCTTTTCGCCGCGTTATACTCTCATATGAACGTTCACTGCATTCGCTTGGCGGTGAGCAGAGGTGATAGTCCTGACACTTAACTGTTACAACTCCGCTCGCTACACAAAGCCAAAGAGCAGTGATGTTGGCAGGCCGGTCGGAGAAACAGCTGTTAACATGGGCGCAAAAAAAATTAGCACCAGCTGCCACCCACAGGATGACAATTTAAATTTGCATATGCTCAGCACAGATCATCATTAGTCGTTATCATCTCCATTTCACCCTTTCTTACACTTGCTTTACAGCCAGCGGGGCTGCCTCTGACGATTGTCTTTAATGCATCTGACAATTTATTTTCATTTTTTTTTTTAAATCAAATTAATCATAAGTCAGCACAATGCTGAAAATGAAGGGTGATAAATAAAAAGTCATGTCATGTGGTGCTTGTCGGCCAGTGACTCCACACTGCAGACATCTCTGTGTTATTTTGAATTAATCCCTCACAATCGTCCAAATTCAGTAGTTCAGAGACACTGCCAGGATCAGAACATTGCTTCCTAATAAACATCCGGAAAACTGTTGCATTCATAACCAGTCGATTAGATTGTTGTAATTCCCTCTCCCGCCTCCGGCTCATCCAAAAACTCCGCTGCCGAAATTAGGGAGATAAAGCTTGGTGTTGTCCTTTAAATCACTTTTGAAAACCCATTTGTTTAAAAAAATCGCCTTTCAGTGATTTTATCTGCTTTATTACCGCAAGCTCTACCCTCTCATGTGTCTTGATGTCTCTTGTTCGGCTTTGTAATGAACTTTGTATCAGCCTTTTTTTGAAAGGCAGTGTAAGTTTATTAGTATCATTATTATCAACTTTACATCTGTTTCTTGGGCCGGCGCGTTCGAGGCTGTTTGTGTTAGCAGCCGGATATTTTGTCATTATGTCCGCTGGTGCTAAACAAAAAAGCCTCCTCCTGCGCTGCTGGTAATTGACCTCATACATAATAGAAAAACCCCTTCTCGCCCTCTCTTTTCGCATTATTGCGCCGGGCTGTAGCCGTGGCACACACCACTTAATGTTTCTGCTGGCCAGTGTACTGGAGTTCCTAAACCTTCGCACTTGCAGGGACCACATTAGAGACACAGGAGGTTAGACCCTAGTGTATTGGATAATTGGATACGAGTTGTAAGATTAAGCATGATCGTTTACACAGCGGAGGGTCAGATTCACCAACACGTGCACAACAGTCTGCATTATGTATTTGGGGACTGTGACTTTTTGTTTAACCCTAACCCATACTTAATGCAATTTTAGCTTTCTTAATCAATATTATCAGATCCTGACATAGAAATCTGACTTACTGAGTCAAAGCTGTGACCAGTCACAATTTCACGAATCAGACAGGTCTCTGAACCCGTGACATACGATTCTAAATAAAGGCGTAATGCGTAACTTTTATGACATTTTTCTTTTCTTTTCTTGGCAGAAATTGCCAAGTGCCTCCAAAAACCCAACCCAGGACACCTTCGTTTTCTTTGACAGGTGTTTTTTTCCAGCGCGAGTCATCCTGCTCGACGCACATTTACACACTGGTATTCTCCTCAAATCTCGCACACAGGACAAGTAGAACATCAACTTAGAAATAACATATGAAATACACAGGCAACATCACCGGGATACCGCTCAGGTTACAATATAAAGATGTTTTTTTGTTTGTTTGTTTGTTTGTTTTTTGCTGCTCCGAACCTCACACCTGCGCTCGTCTACTAATTGATGGCTTGACTGAAGAAAAAACTCGCTGTGTCTGAACTCTGAGCTCACCTTGAAGGCGATGTCATAAAACTCCCCGCTGTTGCTGAGGGACGGTCTGCTGGGATAGACGAGTCCGGAGGACGGAGCGGCGGCGGCGGCCAGACCTTTCCCCGTCCTCCCGCTGCTCGGCGACGCCTTGGGGCTCTTGGAGCCACCCTTGCCCTTCACTGCCTTCTTCCTGGACATGGCTCCGATGACCTGTTCACCTCGGAGCAGTTGGAATAAAAAAAAGAAAAAAAGAAAACTGACTGAGCGAGTGTGGGAGAGTGTGACACTGACGAGAGTGACTTTTTCTTCCGATACTTTTCCGCGTGGAGTTGCGGTCGAGGCGAGAGAAGTTCACCTGCGCGTCAAAACCATGACTGTGCGTAAAGCGCGAATTGGAAACGGTTCGATGGATGAAAAAAAAACTGTAAAGCGAGACAGCTGTCGTCCCGGCGGAGCAGCTGAGTGACTGTTAATCTGAGGTCTGGTTCACAATGTAAACAGCTCTCTCTCTCTCTCTCCTCCCTCTCTCGTGTTGTGGCGCTGGGAGCGCGTGGAGGCACGGTTGTTTCTGTGCGTGTTCGGAGAAAATCCACCCTAAAACGGAAATCATATGCATATCTTAAGACATCAGTTTATACCTACAAGTGCAGTCTCTCTGAGGTTAGAATTAGAGCAGTCATTGAGGTATACATTTTCTGATGATGACTGAAAAGATGAGTTGGTACAGATCGAGCTTTAAAACAGTTTGAATGCTCAATCCAAACCAGATGGTTTTTTTGTTTTTTGGGGTTCAGGGCTTTCACGTTGGAATCAGCAGCAGATCTGCCCTTTGATCACATCACTGCTGTTTGTCTGTGATGTAAAATCCGAGCTGTGCATTGTAGCAGAAATGAGATGCAAATCCTGTTTTAGGGTGTATTTTTCTTTTAAAGGTGCAGCTTGGTGTTGGCACCAAGTCAGAGATTGGGTCCCTGTGGCAGCTTGTAATACCGTTTTCTCCACGGACACTTTCAAAGGGAAGGTAGCCTCAGTGGAGAGCCCAGTGATATTCTGGGTGAGGTGCACGAAAGCAGCAGCCATTAAGTGTGGAAGATGTCGGACTGTGGGACTGCTGGTGTGTGTTCTCAGTGTGGCCAGCAGGTGCAGGATTTAGATAATGCATTCAGGGCGACAGAGTTGCTCTACTATGTGACAGAAGCCTGGAGAAAACATCCGCACACACGTGTGATCAGTGTGGGTCTGTAGTGAAATGAATTGTGGATTTAAGCACGGCTGTACTCCAAGAAGACTGCGGGAAAGTGTTTAAGTGTTGGCAAAAATGTCAGTTTTTAAGTGTATAGCAGGTTTCCATCTGCTTCTGTAGAAAATAAACCTTAAGAAAACCAACAACTCGGCAATAACAGGGTGAGAGGAAGTGAAGCAGGATTACTAAAATAAGGTTAGCATTTTAAGTCGCTGCAAACTACAGATATGGTACATTTCTTCGCTTGCTAGCTTGGAGGGAGGCGATTTTTTCGAGACAGCATTTCAAAATGCATAAGCCGACTCATCCTCACACCAAAGCCACCGAACCGGTCGACTGCCAGTGTCTGCCAAAACCACATCACAGTTACCAAAACAACACGACCATCGCAACGTACCAGAGACAGCTGAACACTTGAGGTTTGGTTGGGTTGAGGCAAAAACAGTACTTGGTTAGGTCTAAGAAGACATTACGGTCTCTTGTGTCACTTCAGTCATGAACGTACCTACATTACGTGCGTCACTTCAGCTACGTAATGTACGTAATATAACTCAACTATGCTAGTAAGTTAACTCAGTGTTGACTTTCCCTTCACACTGGACACAAAAGCAGTCTACTAGGTGAAAGTAGTGTGCTTCATCTTACTGTGCCTGACTTCCTCCTTTACTGTAGTAATTACTGCAGCCACTAGAGGTCGCTGCCTCAGTTACTTTTACAGTCCAAATATATAGGGTTTGTTTTCTGAGGAGAACATCCTATTATAAGTGCACAACCACAGGATGTTTTTTTTTTATAATATGTCAGACCATTATCTTTTCCTATCCCTTACTAAGTTTTTTTTTCAAAATGTTTTACTTGCCTGAATCTAACCAGAGCTGTAGTACAGTTTTGTCACAATGATAAAAAGTTCCAACTTATCTCTGATTTTGCAGAAATGTACATTGCCAAACTTTTTTTTTCTGGCAAATGGGATCAAGTAAAGACTGCTGACATCATTCAGTCACAACAACTTGTTAATGTTTTGCTTGATTTGGGTTCTTTGGGTTGCAAGAAGGGGCTTCCATGGATTTGTATTGTTCCAACACGCCCATGAATAACACAGTTGCCAAGTCCGCTTATTATAAGCAACTTTGGGCTTGTTTTTCTGTAAAGTTGCTTATGAATATTGGTAGTCGCGGGTTGCGGGTTTTTGGGCTTGTTGTTAAAGTGTTCCTCTTCCTACTGTATTGCATGTCATATTGATTTGAAGTCCTGGAACTAAAACAAAAAAGGGTCATAACATATAAAAACAATCATACATACGATGATATTTCTGGATTCAGGGTGATATTTGTGTGTGTGCAAAGTGTAATAATCTCTCTTTTTTTTTTTTTTTTTACCACGAACGGATAAGTTGCTTGTTTTGGGCTTGTTTTCATAGGCCCGCTTGCTTGTTTCTCTCGCGATATCTGGCAACACTGATGAACACCCAGTGAGATTGAGCTGTGGGGAGTTTGGAGGCCAGGTCCACACATTGAGCTCTTTGTTGCGTCCCTGGGTCCAATCCTGAGCAGTTTTTGAGGTACGTGGGGGAGCGCTGTCGTGCTGGCGGGTCAGTGTCATCAGTGCACTGTACAGCAGTAGTGTTGATGTGTGTCAAAGAACATCCACATGAGTACCAGGACCTCAAATTTCCCGGCAGGGATGAGATGGTCCTTGTTATTTGCTTCACCTGTCAGTTATTGCCATGCAGCTTTCTTCAGTTCAACCCATTACCACAAATTCTTCCCTTCGTTTTGGAATTTGGAACATTATTTTCAGACAATTTGATGAATGAAAAACATACATTGACGGCAAAAGATTTAATTTAACCCCCGGACAACACGAGGGTATGATGTTTTGGCGGACTGATGAATCTTTTTAGCCATCTGAGTAAAGGCAGGTTCAAACTAATCATTCTGTGTTGACCTACCGGGGGTATGAATGTCATGGTCTGAAATTAATGAAAACGTTGTCACTTCCTTTAATGCTCTTTCATTTTCTTATTTCACAAAAAAGTCATTTTTTTCCTTTAGATGATTTAAACTCATACGATTATTACTGCCTGTAAAGCAATTGTGTGTTTTGAAGAAAGTGTCTCTCCTCAGCTGTAGCTCAGGACGATATCTGTAATTCTAGGTTGTGTGATGCTGTGACGATACATACTCCATAAAGCATTTTACATAACCACGAACAAAAGATGATCTGTCCACTGTGCCGGTGATTCACATGCTGAGGTGTCTAGTGTACTTTCTTCGCCCGACAGCAGCCTGTTTTCTCTGAGACAGGATTTGCCGAGCATCTCCTGCAAGAATCAACTTTTTGTTAACTTTCACACCTGCGAGCTGCCCAGTGCAACCAGCAGCCAACGTGCCTGTGAGGCGATCCGCTCACTTCGACTGCCCAAACTCTCCCAGCAGGGAATCAAACGGACAACCCACACCCCTTTGGGTCACAACCAGTCTTTAAGCATTGCTGCCACCCCCACTATCATATTATATCAGAGGACAACAGGGAAAATGCCAAACCGGAGCTGAAAAGATGAGACAGACACACGTCCCTGCTGTCTGTTACGCAAGCCGAGCACAAAAAAGACGGATCGCCCGGCTGATCCGGCGGGCAAGCTGTAAGCTAACCATCAAAGTCGCATAAAACTGCAAGGAAAAGCTGCGAAAGCGATTCCTACGGGAAATTTATTAGCGGTCCGAAGGCGGGGGAACACAACAAACAGGATGCAGATACGTTTGATGAGGAGTCTATTAAAAACGCCCATGCTGGGCGAGTGGCGCATCGTCAAAACCAATGAGCTGCGAAAAAACACAGGAGGAACACACACACACACTCATCCAGCACTGATGTTTATAATAGAGTTTCTACATACAGCCACACCGACTGGATGAGCTGTTGAGCTGTTTATTTACCCTTTGAGTGATTTGACACTGAGAAATAGTCAGACGAGTAAACAGTTTGGATAATTATCAGCGAATCAGATGTCCAACGTTGCACTCGTTTTAAGGTTCACGCTCTTATTTTGGATCCCTACTAGAAACGTTTTACATGCTCAAATGTTCCGTGCGCACGTTTTTGTGCTCCTGCCGTCCGTTGCTGCAGCACCTCTATTCACCCTGCGTCTGGACGCTCCGTTTTAATGCCTGTCTCTTCGACCCTTCACCACGCCAAGCCATGTATGACACCCGCTGGCCCGCCGCGTCACCGCCACCTTTGTCCTTGCCCATTCAGGGACTCCAAATGCCTGCTTACACTTTCAAAATGAAGCCATCAAAACTTCCTGCTCAGGTTTAGGGGAAAACGATATGGTTTAACTTAAATAGCTGCTTACTCACAACAGCCACTATTAACTACTCGCCTTTGATGGTACTCAAACCCCGCTCGGCCTTCTCCCAGTGTGGACTTTCTGTCTCTTTCTGCTATGTTCATTTTATGCTCTCCTCATTAGCATCCCCAGCTGGTACTCCCTCAAACATGCATGCACTTTTTATGCCTAGACGAGGCAAACCATAACACCCACACCCTCTCGTGGTCTACTCTTTGCCTGAGACTATCATTTCACCGCTTCCCAATTGATCGGCAACTGAAAATATGCTGGATAGTGAATCCAGGGGGACGTCAGACCATGTTTCACGGTAAAATAACGACTTTGATGACATATTAGCTGATATTAGGAAGCGGTGAAATGATAGCAATTTGTTTTGTTTGTCATTTGATTTACACAATTTGCAACCTTTCATTATGGTCTTTTGCTGAAGGGCGATTTCTGTGTAGCTGTGACATCACAACCTTACAGAAGTCCTGATTGGGGTGATCCTGGCAACTTTAAAGAAAGTTTCTGAACACAGGCTATATGAATTTAGGATAAAACTTTTTGAAACTTTACCTTGATTTAAATAGCACCTACACCTTAATTATGATAAAAAAATACACGGAGGTCTCACATTCTACAACATATGACCTTTAGGCAAGCTAGTACAGAACCTGAAACGTACTTTATCGAGCATGTTTGCTTGAGCGACATCAACGTTAAATCATTTGTGAATCAACTACATGTAGGAGACTGCTGCAGCATATAAACGCGGTACACACAGCGCACTCACCTCTCCTTTTATTTCCCCTAACAAGACAGTGTGACAGCTCATTTCTCAGAGAGACGGATCCATTGTGTCACACAAACAGAAATAAATCACCAGGTTCATTTTTCATATCAGTAAAGACAGATGGTCTACTGGGCTGACGCTCACGTGGTCAGTTCTGCGTTTTAGACCCAGCAATAGTGATTTTGCAGGAGCATGACTGGAACTGAGCAACAAAACCTGGAATAACTCATGTTTCAGATGCACTGCACGTACTAAATGCGTATGTGTTCTTTGATAGCTCTTTTTTAACAGAATAAATGTAAAAAAATCAGTCTTTGCAATCGATCAATAACCGTGTTTTGCCTTTGATTCTACACGTGATGAATATATCTTTCAAAGTGTGTTACAATTCATTTTGCAGACATATTGTTTGGCAAAAAAACACTGCAGAGATAAATGGTTTATAGCTGTGGCGAGCTGAGAGTACCTCCACACTGATCAATCTGTTGCTGTGTTTTTGGGTTCCTATGGCACAATAGGAAGGTTATACAAATATTGATGTTCACCGACGGAAGGGCTGACTGTCGATACAAAATCACCACAATACCAAACATGAACACTGCACACTGCGGTGTAGTTGGTCAACGTTCAAGGAAAAAGCTGCTGAAGTGATGAATCTGACAGTAAACCTGAAGGCAGCCCAGGCAGCGTGAATTTACCTGGAGAGCAGCGCCATCTAGTGGCCCCTTTGTGTTACTATCACTCCTACCGGAAGGCCGGAACCCTAAGCATGACTTCAGCTACTGTAACATCCAGTGTCAAAAGTGATGGTAATTCCAATGAGAACAGCTGGGTCTCCGTCACCTTTTCAAACTTCAAATTTGTAAGTTGAAATTATAAAAAATTGCATAACTCGTTAAAAAAAATCCAATGCCGGCAACCTTTCTCCGACTAAGCCTCAGATCATCTCATCATGACAAAATTCCACTTGATGTCATATGATAGTATTGGGTTATTAGGTTAACTCTATCTCTATTATAGATTGGCATCAGGCGATGTTTCATATCATGCAACCGTGGTTCTCAAGGTCGCAGATAAAAACCGACTTAGACTGTGTCAAAAAAAGTAAAATCTTGTACTTGTGTCTCTGTAACAATACCATGGCATAATTATTCTGTGTGGCAGTATTATCTGTAATCACCACCTTGGTTTAAAAAGCACAGAAAAGGCTCCCGTTCATGCGGGAACTTAAGAAGGCTAAATTCTGGGGCCAGATTCTGGTCAACTTTTACATTAGAGACAGAGAGCATCCAGACTGGGGACATCACAAACCGGCATGGTTCATCAAAAGGTAAAGACCTCATCAAAGGGTGAATATCCCACCTTCAGAAGAGAAACTCTTACAGCTAGGGCCACTGAACCCTACTCAGGGTGCAGCTATGATGTCCTGGCGTCCACATGATCAGCTGCAATCAAGTATTTGGTTCACATGTGTCAAACTCAATGCTCGCGGCCACAACCGGCCTGTTAATGAATTATCATTGGCCCGCATGATAATATCTAATGACTTTTAAAGACTTAAACATAAGGGGCCTAGAACTGCAGTCCCAGAACTGTGGGTCTGAATCTGCATATTTTCATGATTATGGGATAATATCAATCAGAATAGTTTTGGCATTTGGTGGTAATTAACCTTTAATAATAAAACACAATTATTTTGGCATTTGGGTGGAATAAACCTTCAATATTATAGTTAGATAGTTTGATGATATTGGCATGATATCATGAATCAGAATTGTTGTGGCATTTGGGTGGAATAAACCTTTAATAATGAATCACAATAGAACACCTTCCATAGAACACCTTCACTCAATCCTGAGGATTTCCTCAGCTCAGAACCTGAACCCAAACATTGATGAACTTGTATCCAAGATGAGACACCAAGTTTCTGGCTCAGACCAGAAAGCATCGCAGAACAGCAAACTGAGCTTTACCTAATTTAAATTTTTTATTGCAATTTCATTTTTTTTTGTTTTGTCTTGCTACTACAAGATGTTTGATTTTTCTTTGAGGGAAATTATTTTTTTAGCTTTTGTGTTTGCCTGTAGAAAAATGTTTCCATTTGAATTTCCTCTGAAAAAAACTGCAAATAGAGCCATAAAAAACTAAATGCATCTGATTGTATTTATTCTTTATTTTTATTTCATTTATTTAATGATCAATGTTGTTTTATGGGCAATAACTTATAGGCTTTGTTAGTTCCAGGTTCAATATGTGCAATAAGGCCATTTCAATACGTTTTCAATAAACATTTAACCAGTCCGGCCCGCGACTTGCATCACCTTTAAAAGATTTGGCCAACTGTGTATTTGAGTTTGACACTACTGATTTAGTTAACCTTACATAACTTCTAGACTGATGGTCTTTCATAAATTGTTATCAACAATTTTAACCCCTGCCTATTAACTTAACTTAAAAAAACAAAGAACAGGAGCGGTCCCAGGGGGGTGTGCCACATAGTTTGAGAATTACTAAACTAACGTAACAAAACTTTTTTTTAAGTTACACATTACCAATGGGAGAAACCGGAGCAACTGGCATAAACCCAACCACACATGGGGGTGAACATGTGAACTCCACAAAGACAGGTCTAGAATGAGCCAGAACCTGACTGTGAGGCACATTAAGTGACCCCATGCTGACCTAAAGAACGGTTCCTCATTCCTTTTCTGTCCTGCAGATGTTCCCCTGCCCCAAAACACAGAAGGGATATAAGAAAGAAATGAAGGTAGAGAGTGTGAAGAGAGGAGATGCTGAAAGGGAATTTGGTAAAAAGGGAAAACGTTTTTTTAGGTTACACCTAACCAATGGGAGAAACCGGAGCACCCGGAGTTAACCCAACCACACGTGGGGATGAACATGCTAACGCAACACAGGCATGTCTGGGCGTCACATCCTGCCTGTACCTCTAGCTTTCTTCTTTGAAGCTGAGGCGTTCATAGATTTTGGCTGGAGTGTTTTATGAATGGGTGGTAGGACAGTCAGAGGTTTGCCCACGAGTTGGGGTAGTTCAATTTTACTAACTGGTTCACAAGCATCACAATTACGTCCAGCCATGTGCACGACACCATGAGTCTTTCCTTTGGCCACAGTCTGGGTAGAGGGACGCACGTCCGTATTGACGGTGCCTTGCTGACTGGCAGGGGTAAGTGTGGGTTTCCTGCTACAATTTTGCGACACCTGCTCGTTCATCACATGAGAGCTCTCCTGTCTTACAGCAGTGGAATGTACCTCAGATATGTAGTGCAGGGTTTCTGGATCCTGGTTCCTGTTGCACTGCTCCGGAGCAGGAACAGTACATGAACTTGATTGAGCGGTGGTCTCAAGTGGTGGGAATCAAGGATATGAGGGCTTTTGCATCCAGGCCGGTCTTGGCATGTGTTTGAGAACTGGTTTGTCACATGAGAGGCACTGAAACCTCTCTCCAAGTGGTTCTCTTAAACCAGCAGTGTCATCTCCTTCCTGAGGCATCTCGTGCTGTTTTAACTGCCTCTTGAGGATTGAATTCACGTCAGCTTTGGTCACCTTAGATTCCATCTCGACGGTGAGTTTGGACTGCTTTGACACAAAGTCAGACTGCTGACGGCTCACTTTGCTTCCCAGGTTCTTTGTGATCTGGTTGAGTTTGTCGGAGTGGCTCTGTTCTTGTTTTTAAAGCTGCAGGATTGCATTCTGTAAATTGGTCATCACATCGACATTCTCTGTATCCCTAACCAGCGTTTTTACTCTCTGCTGCAGCTGTTCGTAGCGTTGGAACAGAAGTTTGAACTTGCTGCCAATTTCCACAGAGTTGGTGGTAGAAGCGGACCTGTCTTCACTCTCATCCTGTTCAGCCTCATCTTGGAGGCATTTGTGGATCAAAGACATCACCGTATTCTCGATCATGCCTTGCAGGTCGTCCAGCTTATCTGGAAGGTCTTGATGTGTGTTTGTCTTCTCACATAGAGTCACTTTAGTGCTCAGCTTCTTAATGTCCTCTTCCCGCCCTGACGGAGAAGATTTGCTGCCTGAGCTCATGAGAGGCTTCTCTGTGTGAATCTAGACTCTCTGATGTTGCTGAGGTTGTTTCCATTACTGGTCTATGGTTCAGAAACATGTCCTCCAAACTGTCATGTTTGACTGTTAGGTTGTCTATCAAAGCTCTGAGCTGGCTTGATTCATTGACAAGGCTTTCTAATAAAGATTTCATCTGGCTCAGTTGCTTAGAAGGAATCTCTGGAGGTTCCGTCTGAGCAACACCATGATCAACAGGCCCTGAATGTAAAAGCTCCTTCCTAAGGCTTTGTTTCTCACTTAGCAGACCTGACTGCATGACATCCAAAGTCACACACTGATTCAACATTTCTGGGTCCGGATACTTCTGGAGAGTTTCCCTCAGAGATGGCAATTCCTCCCCGTGTTGGTCCTGCTCACTATGTCATCTATCTGACCAATCATGTGATGTATAAGAGGGCGCAGGTTCAGGAAGTTCACCACTCCAAGCTGCCGTACAGGTTCTTTTAAATAGCCCGTTCAAGTCTCTGTTAGCCATTTGTTTTTTGTGTGGGAAAACAGATTTAAATTCAAATTGAAGTTAAGCATATTTAAACTTATCAAGCAAAATCTTTCAGTGCCACTTGTATACTTTCGTCACTTGGCATCGCCCTGATCCCTGACATCACAGCGATGCCAAGTGACGTCACATGGAATCGCTTTAATTGAAAGCCACGCGGGATACGTCCCTAAAATTAGAGTGATTCCAAGTGACGTCACACGGAGCTGAGTTCAGGTGATCAGTGCGCCTGTGCGAAGACCGGTAAACGTGTTCTGTGGAAGTCCAAGTGCTTTCTAGAAATAACAGCCTACAGTGACCTGTTTTTGTTATTACTTGATTAAATATGCGTTATTTGTGATTATCAGCCGCATAGATATGAGTGAGAAGCAGCATACTACACTAAATGTACGACCGTCATCGTCTGTTTACATGGACACAAATGAGGTTACAGGAGGACCGCAGCCGACTTCAGTCCAGGAGGAAAGGGCTCGCCGCTGAAGCTCACTGAAGCCAGGTGGATCCGCGGTCTCTGCAGGTAAGACAGTTTAATATGAAAGCATTCAAATGCAGTTTACACATCAAAACAATACAGCAATAGTTTTAAGTTGACATGAGTGTTGACAAGCTAACCATTGTTGACAAGCTAACCATTTTGAGGTTGCATTTGCAAGCTAGCTGCTATATTATTATGAACGCATCACCAAGTTTCTGCGGCTTAGCATGTTTAAATCGTCTACTGTGAGGTAAACAAAGTCATTACTACCGCTAGTAAGGTAAAAACACAAATAACTGCCCCCCACGAGTCCTGTTCAATGCCCCCATTAGCTTCATTAGCTTCTAAATTAGCCTGTAGGCTACTTTTTCCATACTGTATAATAGCGTCACATGTATATTATTAATCTGCTTGTTCTAACCCTATACTGATGCTATATCATACTCATGTTTAGAGAAAATAAAAACCAAAGACTCCTTTTTATGGCTAAACCAACAGTAAAGTCCAGATGTGCTGGTCATGATAATATACAGTGGCATGCACACTTCAACATAACAACGCCACATCTCTTCTTAGCACACCTGACACCTGTGAGTTTAAGCTAGATGCTTACCACGAGACTCCACCAGATACGTGTGTTCGTTACAGCTCCGATCTGGTTTTGCTCCGCCGTCCACCGTCCGGCAACCTCCACCGGTTGCGTTTTGAGTTGGCCATGGCGCAGTACGGTCGACAGCCGTCGTCACGAGTCCGAGGAGTTCCCATGTGGCAAAGCAGCGAGGGTGTACTTTTTAAGTTGGGCTAGATTTAACTCTGACAACGCCACCTAGGGGAATTTCACCCCCAGGAAATATTTAGGTGGATACAGCCACTTTGGTATTACACGGAAAAAAAGGTCACAGGTTCAAAATCACTGAGCAGAGACATGCTTCCAAAACTAGACAAGTTTATCCATATATATATATATATATATATATATATATATATATATATATATATATATATATATATATATTTTATTTTTTTATTTTTTTATTATTTTTTTTTTAAATGTACATAATTCTCTATAAAAAGTTCTACATACGGTCTGTTGGAGGATATTTGGTAAACTATATTGCACAATTACCCTTTGGCCCTTCAATCAAAGTACAAAGAATCAAAATTAAAGGTGTAGTGAGCAGGGCTGTGGGCCTCCCAGTGAAGGTGACTGGCTCAGGGAGGGGGGGAAGGGGTCCAATGAGACACACCAAACGTGAAAACCTACACACTGTCGGATCACACCACGTTGCACACTACTGCAAAAGGAAGTGAAGGGGACCGCCACCAAAGGGGATCAGTCAGCCACCCGCTCAGGCCCAACAGTTCCTGTCACCACAACCAACGGGCTAGCTAGATGAATAATAAAATAAGGAAAATATAAGCACAACAATTAAACACAGGAAGTTACAACAAAAAAATAATAAATGAAAAATAATAAATGAAATGTCACTGTACAAAACAACCCAACGGTCATGTCGCATTTAAATGAAAATCCTGAATGCTCCTTTAATCAGGCTCAGAGTAGAGCGAGCAGACAGAGCAAAGCAGAGTAGCGTAGACAGAACAGCAGATATCACCAGCGAGCATACGGCTCAGGGTTGGAGATGAACCACCTGCCACGGTGTGCAGCTTGGCCTACACGTGCACAAAACACACTTGAATTATAAAAGAGATTGCACTTGAATTCTTAGGAGAAAGGTACATTCAAATACATACCGTAACGTTTCAAGCGCCGCGGCCCGTCAACGGGAGTAAGAGCCACAAAGTTATTTAGTTTGCTGCTAACAGACAGCATGAATACGGCAGACAGACAATGAGCAGGCCTGGCTCAGCAAAGCAACTCCGAGAGCACACAGGCCATTACGCACGGGATCTGGGCCACATGTTCCCAACACACTTCTCCAGGCCAGCTCTGCTGTGAAGCATGAAAGCGCATGCCGATATAATGCCAATAACACTGTAAGTGTGCCGACGTAGCAAGAATGTCAGAGAGTTTACCTTATGATCCCAGTGGGGGAACTGAAAAGTAACCGGATGTTAAATTGTTGTTTCGGTGTGTGTCTTCCTGCCTGCTCGGTACTAAATTCAGCTGAATTGCTGCGTTGTGCTCCGGCATCCGCCAGAAATAGAAGTCCTGCGTATCTGTACCAGAGGGCTCCGGACTGCCAGAGCTGGACCTACAAGATACGCAGCGGTTGGGACAATTAAAAAAAAATTAAATCAATGTTCTCTTTAATTTGCTCCGCCGCCGCTCCCCATGGGCTCCCTTAGTTCATAGTAGGCTCCGCCCTCCCCCCGCATTGACTTTCCACAGAGAAACAAACACAACATGCAGCAAGCCAAGAGTTCATTCCTAAAACGGCACTGTCTCGTCAGTAGTTTGGTTTTGTGGCTTTGGGCCTCGAACAAACCACGGTCCGCCGCAAAATTTGTGCAAAGGCTGTTGCAACTAAAGGCAACGGCCGACACATTTACTTCAGCATCTCAAACAGACACATGTATCAGAGTAGGACAGTTGTTGCTCACTACTAGAAGACCGCGGCAGCCCACAAACACCCGCTACCCCCAGGTTTGTGTTACGAAGCCACAACGGGGCCTCTAGGCAGAGGAAGCAGACAGGCTTGTCTTCCTGGTCAAAAATGTGTTATAAAGACAGCAAGCACACACCTCATGTCTTGTACATCTACTAGGGCTGCAACGTTAAGTCGACATAATTGATTATGTCGACGCGACGTATTTATTATTGTTACAATAATTTTTTTAAAACACAAACCTACAAGCAAGCAACTTGCATTTTTTAAAGACATATTCATCCATTCGTGTGCAACCCAAAAGTGATTTATTAAAATTCATAGTTTTGGGATTACATAGCTGGAGACAAGCTCTTTGAATACATTAATTGGTTAATATTGTGTACAGACGTGAAGAGTGGCCGGTAAAATCGATTATGAAAAAGTAAGTCAAATTTTCAAATAACAGGTATCTGTCTGAAAGCAACGATATCAGTAATAATTCATGTGATCATGTGTAGGTTATTTAATCAGTACAAAACAGTCATAATTTGAATTGGATAAAACACCTAATAATAAACCTCCACTTGCAATGATTTATGTAAGGGATAATGCCCTTCGAGGTGTCCATAATCAGGAATTAATGGACTTCGTGGAGGCAACTGTCCTCCGTGTCGTCCATTAATTCCTGATTATGGACACCACATCGGCTTTACCATGGTCACTTGCCAAAGAAAAGAAATTGAGACCATTCATTTAAATTTTTAATGCGTTTTACAATCAAAATTTAAAGTTTTTCACAAGCCATAACTTTCCCTGATAACACCTGAGGGTTTGACTAACGCCTGGAACAATCATTACCCTCCCGTAAGGTTCTTATGCAGCGGAAACGTTGTTCACTCCTCCAGTGAATAGGACAGACCTTAGATATACGACTTGGCAACGGGAGATATTCTAGTACGCTCAGCGATGAAGCAGAAAGCTAACACTATGTTAGCAAAATTCAAAGTCAATAACATTGCGTACGGTTGACAAACAGTAAATATAATTTGACAGAATGTTTAGTAGTCCCCCCAGAAATCTGCAGGGGAAAAGTTTAAATTCCGCGGAGAGCAATTTTGATTCTGCGGAGAGCAATTCTTGATTCGGTGGCTTGAAAGTAAAAAAATTCCGCAAACATTGAAAAAACTTACTTTTTATAATGTGCAATCAAGTCGGCCGGGATGAAAACTACATACAAAATGTGATATTCCGCGGAGGGTCTTTGAACCCGTGGACGGCCGAGAAATCTGCCGTAATTTACGCAACCACGGAATCGCGGATTCCTGGGGGGGACTAGTTTAACAACAAGACTAGCTAGCTAACCAGTCATGTCATTGTCCCCAAATCAATATCAAGATTTTCACGAACAAATGATCGGCCGTGCGTGACGTTACTGTGGCCGCAGCCTGAAGTAGAGAGCTGAACAGCAAACAGGATGTGAGATTATTCGCGTATCACTAAATTTAGAGGGGAAGTGTACTTTCTGCAGTCTGAAGGACTGACAGACTGCACTCTGTGTTGGAAATAAAATATTCAGATTTTTTTTCATGTGGATTTAATTTATTTTTAATGTTGAGGCCAGCTGATGCCAATGCCAGCAGAGGTTTGTAGGACTAGATATATTGCAACATTGTATCCATCCCCATAATATAATAGACTGTTATTTCTTTATTAGCCATAAGTGAAGCCTAATCACCGCTTCGCTGACCTTTTTCAACATGTTCCCAAGGGAGTGGACACCCATCGGCTCCCGGCTATACCACATGTCCGAGGCCAGGCCGCGCTTCGCGTGGAGGTAGAAAAATTTGGCATCTGATGGACATTTCGATAGATTTCTTGAAACTTAACACTGGACACAGCGGATCTTCGGGCCTGGCAAACGTTAACCCTCTTAGGTTTTCCTTTTCTGGGTCATTCGGGTCTTTGTGATTCTTAGTTTGTCGATTGTGCGCCAGGCTGACATACTCGACCCAATCCTCGTCTCTCTGGAGGATGAAAGATGCCATGGATAGCTCCCGGTTGCCCTCCCTGCCACGCCGAGCCAAACATAGTTGGATGTTGTACCAGACTTTTCTGACCAGGCCGACGGGCGTATCAGGAGACAGTGCTGTGGAATTTGTAATTAAGGTCAAGGTCCGACTCAGAGACACGGGGATCGTGGAGGCTTTTTGTACGGTTTTACGTTACGAAAGCACGGCTTTAAACACGGCATTGCTGGTCCTGAATCTGGTGTCAGTTATGACATTGAATCCAATTAACCCCTTGACACCTGAATTTATATGCAATTAGGTTAAAAAATTAATTATTTGTGTTTTTGCTTTCAAGCAGAGACTAAATTAAGTGGAGATAATTAATTTGACTGTAGCACATAGAATAGTTATAAATTTGGGTATGATGCAAATTAGTGACAACAGGCATTAGTAAGAAATAAAGTAATAATTAAAACACATTTCCCATCTGAGGCATGAAATTGATTTTATTAATGCCAACATACTATTTAAATTTAAATTGTAATCTGGTTTCATGACAGACATTCAAAACTTCATCATGACAATGATAACAAAACAACAAGTACTAGATTAATTATGTTCATTTTGTCTTCTAGTATATATTAGTTATATAGCTGCGCTAGGAAGTGCATCATCCTCTTCTTCAGTGCTGCTGTCATCACTACTGCTGCTGCTGTGGTCACCTGTTTCTTGCCTAAAAAAAAAAAACACTATTGAAAAGTGCAGACATTTTTATTTACATATACACAACATGCTCTCACGGTGACATCCACAAATATGTGGCTAACAACACAAAAGCTGAAAGTCTGTACAATATTATAGCATTATTACTGCTATGTTCATCACCTTGTGCAGGTATGTACTCGTCATCCCTGTCTCCACTCTCACTAAGACAGCTGTCATCACTATCTGCTGGTGGAACCCTGGTTTGTACTCCAGGAGTTCGCTTTCCATAGAACATGGATGCATGCATATTCTCCTGAGTAAAAATAAACGGCAAAAATTGCATTCATATAACATGCTAATTCTATAATGATTAGAAAGAGTTACAAGAATTGTATTTGCTATAGAATTTGTGTGTGACTGCTGAAAGCCATCTAAATGTAGTATTGTTTACATGTAGCCAATATGGCAGAACGTTGCGTATTCGCGACGAACACAAAACTTCAAATATCTTCAAAAATATCGGTCAAAAGTACTCTATTTTGCTTTTGCTAGCTCCATAGACAAACAAAAAGGAGACATGTATTTTTATTTTACTATACCTGAGGATTAATGGACACCCTGCCGCCAATCAGAATCAAGTATTCCCCCAGACCATGGTATGAAACATAATAATAATTCATTTGTAAGGTAAGTAATCAATTAAAAACTGTATTAATTAGTATTAATTAGGGCTGGGTATCACCAGGTACCTCGCGATACGATACTATCACGATATTTTGCCCACGATAACGATAATATCACGATACAGCAATTCTGCGATAATCGATATATTGCAAAAAAATTTCATCCACGATACATCACGATATCTGTGTCACTGAAGAAATTCAGAATTTATTGACTGCACTGAATCCATTTCATAGGAATTACAAAACATTGTCAATCAATTTCACATGAATGACAGCCAAGTAAACAAAGAGTATATTGCACAGTGACTGTTCTTAACACACATACTGACTACTATCATTATCTATCATTAAATATCTATATGTGTGGGTTTCAGAGCTACTTAAACCATTTTTTAAATTTTATTTGGTTGTATACCTTTGTTTGAATAAAGATAAAGCTGTCCTCCGAAGAGGGGCTTTGGTGGTGGGCCGAAAAAAAAAAAAAAAAAAATGTTATTTTTTTTTTACATTTTTAAATATCGATATTTGGCACCAGTGTATCGATAACGTACCTCAAGACGAAATATTGCGATGTATCGTAGAATCGATATTTTGGCACACCCCTAGTATTAATTAGTTCAAATAATATATTAAAAATTCAGTTGTGTTTCAAAATATTATGTTTTCAGTTGCATGTTTCATGGGTAGTCATGGGACTAATCGAAAAGATTAATTTAGTTTACATATCTTCAGGGATATAAAATACTTTTTTGTAAACAAAGGCACCTTTTGCAAAATTATTTATTTAATGAAAGTTATGTTAACACTTTATCAATACCAATAGGGAAACTGTTTTTAAAATAGCAAGCAATCTGACAAGCATTTTAACAGATAGGGACACATTCTTTTCAAAAGGGTGCACTTTCATTTATTTTTTCGAGTGAGTTCGAAGCTGCACTGTCTACAATGGCTGGGCAAATTTGTTTAAAATAAAAGCATTAAAATAAATGCAATGTTTTTAATAATTTCTTTGTAATATGAAGTTTGTTCTTGAGAAGGAAAAAAAAGATTAAAATCGTAACTCAAGTGTGGTGTGATACAAAAAGGAGATTCAATTTTTAGGCCATATCGCCCAGCCCTTCTCTCTGTGCTAAACAAAATCAGATGGAGTATTTATTAGTGATTAATTTGAAATGACAAAATAATCTAAATATATTTCAGTTGTCTGTCACAGTGTTCTGCTCACATCACGATCGCTGTCAGTCCTCCTGCCAGTACTATAACCACATCACTAATGCCGGGGAAATGAAGCAAAACATTTCAATTGTCATTTTAAAGAAAAAAGAAACAACAACCAAATAATCAGAAGAATGCTGAATATCAGATCTGATAATTGGCCAGGCTGATAATGAATAGATCAATAGTCTATTGTATGTTCATACATTTAAATACATGTTTAATTACTTTAACTTGTACATGTAATACTCAAGTACATTTAATATCAGTTACTTTAAGACTTTTGCTCAAAGTATGGGTGACTTTCATGCTTATCAAAGTAATACTTCAACATGAGAATTGAACAAATCTTTACTTTGACTTAAGTATGACTTATGGGTACTTTATACAACTCTGGTTCTCAGGCTCTGGTTATCTGTCTCCGAACAGAAGCTGGTGAGGAACCAGAGGGCCATCATTCAGGAGAGGGACAGGCAGCGTGGGAGCAGGGGAGGTAAGAGCTGCTGGAGCTCCAGAACGTGAACTTCCAGGGAAACGCTCTCCGGACAATGTATTTGTAAACAATTATTTTTATTTTAAAGTTAAGATTTTACCTTGTTTGATTCATAACATTGACTCTGTTCAGATTTTGCTCAAAAATTAATTTCCATGATATTTTCGGATCAGATTTTCTCTGAATGATGTGAATCTACTCGCCGCACTATGACACGCTGTGTGTTTGTTTTTCCTGCCGGGTGTGACACTGGGGGCGTGGCTAACATTTGTAATATATCTCTGTCTTCAGAGTACAAGCAGCAGACAGAGGAGCCCTGGTACCTGACTGAATTGAACACACTTCATTTAAAGAAGCTGACAATGTGGAAGATTTCTGAATTCAACACAATCACAGAGTGCCTCAAATAAAAGACACCCAAACAAGAACAATTATTCTGGCAGTTTTTCCTTGAATGTTTGGAAATGCTGTTGTATTGTTAGGGGGGGATTATACAACACAAAGATCCTTTCAAACAGAATTGGTCTTTTGGAGAATTAAAGCTTTCACCTGACAGTGTGCACCTTACACATACTCAAATATGCAGCTCAATATTGGAGCAGTAATATGGAAGTGTGTAACATTAATATTGAAAGGGTTTTGAAAATGTATTATAAAATAACATAGAAACAAAATATTGACTATGTCAAAGATATTTAACCTCATGGGTCGATGAAAGACAGGTGAGGCTTGTGGGAAAGACTGAGTGCATCTGGTAGAGAAGTAAGATAACACAAATTCCGGAAACTTCCATCAAGAAAGCTCTCTGCAGCTTTAGCATTGTGCTCATGTGGCACTGTCAGACTCATGATGGACAGTTAGAAAACAAAAAAAGGAAATCCAAGCAGCAGAACCAAACTTTTAATTCCATTTTCTCTCTTGCCTAAGCCAGGGCCTACAATCCCCATGATGCACTTGGACTGAGTACAGCTTCCCTTCTGTTTGTACAGCTTATTCTAAATAATAGCTCGGCTCGATTGTTGAAGTTCCAATTCAGCGAAGTCCAAAATATTCCTATCCTCATTGGGGGATAAAAAAAAGAAGGGTTAACAGAATTTGATTTGAAACCGTTTTTATTGAAAGATTAGTCAAGAGTCGCACTCAAATTTGGGTTTTCACTGAGTTTGTTTTATGAGATACAAAGGGCAGTGATTATTTGTGACAAATAGACAAGTCCCTAGATGGCCCTTAGAAAAAGCTTCACATTACATGTTTGACTTCAGGCGTTATGACAGAATTCTCCATGAAACATTTCAGTTTGATAAAATCTAATGGCATCCTTGGTCCTTGACTTGTTGTGTTCAGCCATCAGCAGCATCACACTGAAAGTGACAACATCAATCCCTGAAGGCATTGCACTTGCACACCATGGCTTTAGTTCCTGTTCCGTGGTATGTGTGGGTGTGGCCAGTTCCTGGACTGAAAGTAGCCTCTGAGTCCTTCCAGGTCCACGGGAGGGAAGTAAGCTCCAATGCGTTTTCTCAGCCACCACTTGCCCTGTGCTGCGCTGGAACTGCCCGGCTGGCTGAACTTGTATTTGAAATGTTCCCCTCGAACCCACCTGACAAGGATGAAGACACGGAGAGGAGTTTAGTTTTGCATGAAACAAAGGTATTTTAAATCCCAGTTCAAAACCAGCCAGATATGATCCACCTCACTCCACTTGCAAAATAATGATTTTTTTAATTGTCTATTGTTTTCTTCATTAAAAGGTCAATTTAGTCTATATGATGTCAAAACAAATGGAACATGCCATTGAAATTTTCCAAGAGCCTAAAGTGAACCTTCTAATTGCTTCATCGGTTCAGCCAACAATCAGTAAATCCTTACATTTAGGAAGCTGGAATCAGCAAATGTTTGACATTTTTGCTTGAAAAATGGCTAAATGACAGAAATATTATTATTCATATCAATGATATTCTGTTATTATTTCTGATTAGCGGTATAAACTGTCCTAATGAATGCATTGTGATTCAATGCACAGCCTCTTCACCTTTTTATATTGACAAAAGACACTATTTGCTCATTGTTTCACCAGAGGGAGCTATAGCACAGAGAAAAATTACTCATCATATTGATTCTTGCCAATACATATTTAAGGACAACCGGGGCTTGATCATTAATTGGACATTAATTGGATCATATTGATCATTACAAACAGGCACCTATTCAGGAAAAAAAACAGCTGAAAACAAAAGGTGTTTTTAAAACCATGAGTTCATGGGACAATATCACCAAGATGCACTGTGTGGATCTCTGCTGCCACCTTGTGCTCTGTGCTCACCTGGGAGTTTCTCTACCCTGGAAGGGGTTGCGGTCGAGCAGCGAGAGGACCGCGCTGTCATTTGACAGCAGACGTCCCGCTATGTGGATCACCCACTCACTCTGCTCGTAGGTCTGTGTGAAGACAGGGAGACGGACTGTTAGAAACTGGAACCAACGAAAATAACACGGGGTGTGACAGAGATGCGAGTGTGGAAAATGCAAAGAGGCGGGCAGAGACCAAGACAGGAGGGGGAATGTGAATTGTTGTAGTAGGCTCTCAGGCAAAATAGTAAAGACTGAAGATGAGGTAAAAGAGTGTTTGTCGTATAAGAAAAGTGATAGGTATGCACACAATAAGACAAGGACAAATAAACACCAAAAGAGAAATGCAGATGCAAAAAGATTAACAGCAACCGGCAGAGAGACGGACCCAGAGTCAACTTATTCAACTGAGGTTAGCAACATGAAAATACTGCCCTCTAGTGGCTAGGCAAGTTTATTTTGTATAGCACAATGTAGACACAAGGCAACTCAAAGGGCTTTACAGGGGCATACAAATAATGCTTCATTAACTTGACATCATCAGAGGCGACAAGATGAAAGTCTTACACCTTGAGACACATTGAACAACAGAAAAATCAGTTTTGCCACAAATATTAGCCAAAACCTATACCCATACTCCAAATCTGTCATGAAGACAAGCAAATATGTTTATAGGCTGGAAGTGTACTTCACTCCATACATCATGTCCCGCTACTGTTCAGTTTCTCACCTGGAAGGCAGCGAACCACATGAGCCAGTCCAGCCGGTAGTGGTAGGGCGATATGAGGCACGGTCGGCGGTAGACGTCGCCTGGTTTACACAGGAACTGGTACTCCTCCCAAACCGCCTCCGGGTCCTTGGGATCCTGGCTCAGAGTGCCCTGGAAGATCACTTCTGTACGCTCCTTGGTAATGCTGAAGAGAGGTCATTGTACTGTTGAGGTATGTTTGATGGATCTACAGATGTCCCCTCCAACCTCATGAGCCCGGTGACCCCTGACCGTACTGTACCTGCCGAAGGCCCCGTAGGTGTTGACGATGCGCAGCGGCTCGAATGACGTGTTCATCATCTGCCTGGAACTCAGCAGGTTCATCACCACGGGAATGCTCAGGTAGCCAATCAGAACCGCCAGAGAAATGTTCACCACCCGACGCATCAGCATACCTGGATTAGAGAGAGAGAGTTCGTACACGCACAAACAGGAAGGGTGAAATGCATGAAAGACAGCACGGCGAAGGATACTGGAGACGGTTTAACGACTTGGTTTTAACAACGCTTTGTGGATTGGAAGCAATAATGTTCCGGACGATTTTAATGCACGTAATTGTTCCTGTTTGGCCTAAAGAAGCTGCTGCGGCGTTTGGTAAAGGAAAAAAAAACAAAAACTAAGTGGCCCAGGGAATAAACTTTAATTACAGCTCAAATAAAGGGGACATATTTGTTAGTGTCCGGTGCTGAAGGAGGGATTCATCATTTCATGTTTACTAAAGCCCTATTAAGCTTACGCTTCTGCGTGTTTAAAAGCGTGTGCGTGATGACTTTAACACTTCCTCGGTGGAAAAGGTTTGACCCGTTAGATCATGGGACGGCTGGTACTGACAAACGTTGGCCGGCTCCTCGCTACCTGCGTCTGCCTGCTTATCCGCACATGTTCAACACATCAGCGCCATCCAAGGCAAACTTTCTTCACACCAGCACGCACTCTCTGGGTCTGCTCGAACGATTAAAAACGCAGTCACACTGCAGGTAGAAGCCTATTTTATATTCAACATCCTACAATAAAGCAAAGACACTAATGGGTCCAATGAGACCAATTATAAAAAGGGACCAGTCTTGTTTTACCACATTCTAAGCGGTCTGTATTGTAAAAAAAAATAAAAATGTTAGCGACATCACATTAAATTCCAATAAACCATATGTCATGCTTTTCCCAGCTACTCAGCTGTCCAAGTGCTAATCCCCTTTCTTCCCATAATTCCCTCTCCAATATGACCGGACCCATTACAGGCCGGTTGTACAAGCCTCGACTGTTAGCGACACCAATGTTTTTTTTACATACTGGTTGCCAAAATGAGATACCAACCATTTTAAAAAATAAAACTAAAGACTGAAAAAGGTCAAAAACTCTGAAGTGAAAATATATAAATTGTTTTATTGACGCAGACAGTGCATACGGCCATGACTCAGGATGACTCATACATTTTTCTGATTTACAAATTATCTTATATCACCGCTGGCAGTCATCCCAAATAGCTCTAAAAGTATCCTCTGAGGACCAATTCACAAAGCCACTGACAGACGCTGTTGGTAAGGAGCTGAGAGAAGGGCCAGGGCTGACATCATGTGTTTGTGTTAGTGAATGTGAAATAAAATAAAGTATTTAACAATTAAAAAGGAGCACAAGGAACAACTTCAATTAGGATGGATGGAGGAAGCAGGTCCTCCCATCACATAGTCCGCCATTTGATACCCTCACGTTTCTACAGTAACCCAGAAGGGACACAAAACCCTGGCTCTAGCATTTTTCAGGGTTTTAGCAGCCCTTGCAGTCTGCAGTCTCACAGCTAGATGTTTCTAATTTCTACACACTGGACCTTGAAAGCAACTTTTTGACATCATGTCCCCCGTCATATTGTGTACCTACTTAGCAATACATGTCAAAAGTCTTCAACTTTTAGTGGCACAGAGCTACAGTATGATTGGTTAGTAAGCTAGCAGGCTGTACTATGTTACGCCGCTGTGTCTTTGGGTGTTTTGCCACTTTAAACCTGGTTTGCTGGCTTAAACATCACACTGTGATGTCACACTAACGCCAACAGTCATTTCTTGCCTGACAGCTGGCAGTTGATTTGCATTGCGCAGATGGCAAGCTTGTTTGATCATGTTGACTTTGAAAAACAGCCCAAAAAAAGACTATTACATTCTTTTTAAAGGGCCAGTGTGTAGCTGTTGTTAATGAGGTAATAATACAAGTTCAGAAATATTTGTTTTTTGCCATAACTGAACAAACAAGCTGTTAATAAGGTCCCTAGAACACTGTTTGGAGCTAGAAAGGTGGCAGGGTCCGCCACATATAAAACAAAGTAAAACAGTATGAAACTGTGTTTTCCTTTAAAGTCAGTGGGTTTAAGGTTAAGAGTTTGTTTATTAAGTTTGCTTCAGCATAAAAAAAAAACAAAAAAAAAACAAGTCAATGAATCTTCTCTTCTTTAATCTTATGATTAAAATGTATTGAACAAATCTACACATTTAAGCTTGTGCATGATGCGGGGGTTTCCTACTCAAGAGTTACTGAATACAAACACTGTGATTGGTTCACAGCTCTAGACGATGCGCAAGGCATTTCACAGTGCGCTGCCTTAGAAACAACGTGAAGCATGACATGGGCTTTATCTCTCTCATCGACCTATCATCCATTTCAACTGCTCAGAAATAGGTCATGATAGAGAAGCTAGTAACTCTCGACATGCTGTTTCATCTGCATTTTAACTAGCTGCTGCCAAAATGTAGAAATCTGTATTGGCGTAATTAAAATGGACACCAGCATGATGTCCTCTGGACGGCCTCTAATATATCTCAGAACTAGGAGCCAACTCTCATTTGATTAAAAAAGATTTGTGAATCACTGTTAAATCCTAGGAATTCTAAAGTTAGGACTGACACGCTCTTTATTTTTAGGACAGTCTGCTGACTCAGCCAGTTAGGAGCTACTTTTAGCCATCAGATGTTTTGTGAATACGGTCCCTGACTACCTTTGGTGGGTGTGGGGGTCCGTCCGGCTGCACCCTCATTCTGTATCTCGAGCACCGCCTTCTTGGCTCCCCCTCTGGACTGAAACAAGAAGCCCAGCGATGCGTCGTCAAAACAGGCCAGACTGGGAACGATGGTGAGCCAGTTGAGGAAACTGAGGTTCCCACTCACTATCAGAACCACCTGTGGCGCAAGAGACAAGACGACAGATACAAACAACATCCAGGCAGTGTAGAAATCTTTATCATACAACTGCTCCCACGTGACGGAGTTCAGCCAAGATGTGGATGGTGAGAACTGACTTATTTTTAGGCCGGGCACACTGAGATACATTAACATGGAGCTCTGGCATCCCCAGCACATGATGCACAAATTACATTTCAGTGTACGGTGACGGATAATCCGATAAAACACAGATAAATGTAATAAAACATCCCCCTTAAATCCGCCGTGAATCATGTTTAACGTGATAATAATGTTCTGACAGAACAATTAAACTCGCATTACTGCCTCTGCTGTGTTTCTTGCATGTTACAAGATTAAGTGTTCCTTTGTGGAATATGAAAAAAAAAAGTTAAGGTCAAAATGATATTCTCAAGCAAAGTTAATCATTTTAAATACCCAATGGGTTATCTGAAAAATGCAGTGTGACAAAGTTGAAAAGGCAAAAAAAAAGTCTGAGACTTAGAACTCCACCTCAATACACCAGACGTGTCCGTAGTTTGGTTATGATGTACGCATTATTATTATTCAATAATGACATAAAAAATTGAATCATCTGCATGGCTACAAACTTAAGCACGGATACTCCACCCGAACCCATCCGCACCGGGCACTGCACTGATCCGGTTAAGCGCATAATTGTAGAAATGATGTCTGGGTTTGCATAAAATAACTTATAAGTGATATGAGGAAAAGCAGATGAGCTGTAACCATGGTAACAACTGCTTGACAGGGTAATACACACTCAGCGCGCGAGCTTACATGAAGTTCGTATGGGTCGAGTCAGGTTCAGACGTTAAAAAAAAACCAGGTACAAATAAAAAACACCTCTTCATGAAACTCAAACACAAGCTTTCTTGACCAGATGCCACCATTAACTGGCGCTGGTGTTTGTCGTCATCATTTCCTGTGAGTGGGCGAACGGCGCGAGGTACCTGGAACAGGATCTGGACTGCTCCGTTGACCATACACATCCACCTGCCCAGGAAGGTGAAGAACGGGAAGATGAGCTCGATGAGGTGGTTGGACAGCGTCTCGAAGCGATGGAACCACCACGGGGAGCGATGCATGTAGTACGACATGGGGTTGGGAACCGGCTGGGTCTAGGGAAGAGAGGGAGGGGCCGGAGGGTGAATATGTGAAACCCAGACCGTCTTTGAGACGGTGCTTTGAGGCAGCGAATGTGTCAGAAAAGGCTGCGTTTGTCAAGATAATCGTGATCTTTAATCAGCATTTCTGTTCCACGCACTTATGCATTAAAACAAGTTTAATAACTCTTCGGAACATAGACTCCTTCTTCTGCTTAAAATGCATGTTTTCCCTGATTTACTTTGGCTCTAAAATCTCGTCCGAGCCCGGGTTGCAGAGTAATTTATGGTGCTCCACCTTGAGGGAAACATTTCCATGTCTAAATAAAGATGGAACTTTATTTAAATTAAGGCAATCCCACCTACACCCAAAAAAAAAAAAGACACGCACTCAGAGGTTTCATACAGAGCTGTGCAGTGTTTGTGTACATGTGATTAAGTGTGTGTGTGTGCGATGTGGTCGCATGCAAACCGTGTAATAGCTGAACATGCAAACAGTCTCAGGTGAGGTGGTGAAAAGTAAATATAGCGCAGAAATAGGTGGCGGTGGGGCGGAGAGAAAACAAGACACTGCCACGCTCGTCTGTGCTCTTATTATTTTTATGGAATGGAGGGGAAAAAAAGAAAAAGGGCTCATTCAACCTGCAGCTTACCAAAACAGCCCTGGAAATCCGAGGGCAAGGAGCCTGTAACCTCAGACAACCAAACAACCCCACCTGGGCTGTAAACTAGCTGCGTTACAAGGAACAAACCGATGCAGACAAAACACCAACTATGCCGAAAGCATTCTACGCAGCCCCCACCCCCCCTGAGAGCGGGGACAGGAGGGGGATCTGCAGCTTCTCTGCAGGTTTGAAAGGGAGCAGTGTGTCAGAGGGGGTTAATAAGGCTTCACCCGGCGCCAGTGGCTTCCGTCGCTGGCCATTGACATTTGAGGTTAAAGCAGGTCAAGGAAACTGACCCAGCATGGAATAAGGTCCATATAGCAATATGATTTGTCAGGCGACAACCAGTTTTCTAATAGACTCCATTTAATGACATTTTAAAGGGACATTTCCCCCCCAAAATCAAAAAAAGACACATTTTTCCTCTCACCTGTAGAGCTACTTATTCGTCCAGTCAATTCATAGATTGCTTTGGTGCGAGGTGCTGAGTTTTAGAGATACGTCAGTCTTCTCTCTAATACAGTGGAACTAGAATGGCTCTTTCGACACATCAGCAGTATGTTTCCTTTCTGTATCATACTGCAGAAGAAAGAGTGCAGGATGCCATGTAGCCATGCACGTCTTAAATAATGTTTAAATGCTGCACTGCCACAAACGCAAAGCTCTACTCCATCAATAGATGCACATTTTCTTTTTAAATGGTGACAAGATTCTTGGGTGTCGATTGGTAAAAGACATGATAATTCCTACATAAGAAGGTCTGTGGTTTAGGTTCAGTAGCCGGGTCACACTTTCTTCAACTCTCACTGGATCAAGCTAGATGGACTAAGAAAAAATTACGTGTTTTTCATTTTGAGGAGAACCATCCCTTCAAAAAAAACTGAATATACTTTGCCTATACAAGCATTTATATCATATTTCAGCTTCAAGGAGCGTTTTAGCGTCTTCAAGGTCATCTTCCATACGTCCCGTGACGTTACTGCTGAGTATGAACTCTCACAAAAATCTTGCTTACGGCTTCGGTAAAAGACAGAACTATAGGCAGAATGAATATCTAACTTTTGTCAGTCAGACAGACAAATGACTAAAAATCCATGCTAGTTGTACGTTACCTGCAGACCGTGTGATAAGCAGATGTTTGCTAGCTTGTCCACATAAACACTATAGGCATCTGCTGATATACAGCTTTGGTTAAAAACAGAACGGCAGTGCACACGGACGCAATAAAGACCCACATGAAGGGAACTGATTTAAAACCGTAAAAAGGCACACACGCAAACATAAGTATAAGGCTGTCACGGGACACAGATATACTGTCCAGTATGTAAACCACAGAGCGGTAAATTGGAAGCCACACCACGCTGGTTTACATGTAAAAAAAACAACAAAAAAAAACAAGCTGACATTTCGATGTTTCAGATGACTCTCCTTGTTACAGTTCATCAGTGCTGCCACTGCAGATGGTCCACATTTTCCTGCTTTATTGTTGAACAACCGACTGCTCTTGTATTCTATTTAAAATGGTAGAGGCAAACAACCAAGTCATGGTTCCTTTTAGTCACAGGAGTTTGGAATCAATGCATCAGTGAATTACTCTCGTTTTTGTGTAAATTGTAAGTGACAGGCTCAATGTTCCCTTCAAGTTTCCTTGACCACTGCATAATTATATTGGGTCACTCTTCCTTCAATAATTACAGTCATTTAGAAGAACAAAATTCGAGAGAGTTTTACATGAAGATGGTTAAAAAAACAAACCTATGCAGATATTTCTTATTGGCATATAAACATTTGCTACCGTACAATTCTTTGGTGGCCCGATCCTAATCTGTAATTACAGTTATGATTATACTGTATTACATTTATAAACACATTGCTTTAAGGTTTAAAAAGAGTTTTTAATGGAGACCAACGCCATGTTCAGACAGACCAAATCCATCTTGCCAGGCTTCAAGCTATTTGCTCTTGGCCTGACCACAGTTATTCGGACCAATCAACATGTTACTGATAACTACTCGACGTTAAAAAGAAAAGAACAATTTAAGAGCTTTTCTCAATGAAAAAGATGTTTTTGCGCTTTGGCTTTGTCAACAGCATGATTTACCAACTGGTTCCACTGGAAGTGCCCTACTGTTATTGGAATGGTTTAAGTTAGATGATAGATAATGTGGTTTGTCATATCAGCTGCCAATTTTGGGCCTGCCCTTTTGAAAACATTTTCTAAAGAAGGTTTTTCCAGATGCAAGCTCAGTGTACCAAACTCACCAGATTAGCAAAATGTAGCACAGACATTCGTGGTCCCCAGACAATAAACTTTATAAAACGTTTGATCTCTTGACCTTTCCTCCGGCACCACTGTCAATTTTCTGTTTGTTTCCCCAATATCTATTTGGTTTGGAATAGGGGTAGAGTGATTATCAACCCTGGCAGATTACCTGGGCCAATATTTAGCATTTTCCGATTATCAGTACTGGTGATTTTTCTGTCAGATTGCTGATAAAATTTAAAATGTAAAAATGTGCTACTTTGGCTGTAATGCAAACATCCTGGCACGCAATGTCTCGCCCACAACAATATCTGATTGGTAACTCATCACAATTAATATCTTATAAACACCGAATAATCTGAATCTGCGAAGTCACTAGTTAGCAAGTAAAGTACCTCTAAATTGTACTTAAAGTGAAAGCGAGGAGCCTTCAGTTGTAGATTCTAGCGGCCCCTTATGTCAAAAGCGGTACGACACCAGCGCCTGCTGTTGTGAAGATCTATGCCTGCATTTGTTTAGGAGGCGAGTGACGGAGAGACCGCAGGATGGATTGCGATGAGGTCATGTATTTATATGTAATTTTATATGTGATATACATGATCGGACAGCAGTTTCTTTCGCTGATGATCACGTTTGCTGTTACAGGTCATTTATATTCATCAGAAGAATCAGGAGACTCTTTCATAAACACCTCGCTTTTTTTTTTTGTCACTTTAATACTGCTCTTATAGTGAGTAAATTGCACTTGGTACTGAAATTTCGACACAAAGATTTTAGTTTTTACCGCAAATGAATATTGGTCCCAAACATCAACTTTTAGTCTCCTTGATTTCCAATCATCGTTATCGGCCCAGAAAAATGTATAGCAATCAACCCATAGTGTATAAGCAAATTCTTTCTAAACTGATGACATTCCAAATAGCCTCGGAAATAGGTTACTTTGTGTACCTTGCTAAGTTGAAAATGCTAATATGCTAAATAAATATTTAGCTGGATGTAGCTATAAATGACATTCAGCTCAATGCACCACTGTGCTTCAGGACAGTGTCAGAGTCACTAGCATGGTTGTAGACTCTTGTGTCTGACTAAGCATAGTTTATCTGTCTGCATGGAAATCTCTGTATTTTGTCTTATCATCCCTTTAAACAAAAGTACTGTACTTGTGACTCACTATCACATTCTTCATAAAGCACAATGGTGACTCTGCATGTACAGTTGAACCAAGGAATGATTTCCCCTGTGTTTCATTTGATTAATATCACAGAGGACGGTGACTCTGAAACTGTTCAATATTTAACACGAAATAGAGATAACAAATTGCAGCAGCGGATAAAATATCCTATCCCATATTTCATCTTGCCACCCCTGTGGTTTTACAATCACATACATAGTGATTTCCATGGTGTTAGCAATGCTAAAATTGTTGTGAACCTGGGAACTAAATATCAGGGTATAAACTACAGTAGATTTACAATGCAGTGCACCAGAAAAAAAAACATATTTCTCCCCAAAAACGTTCATATACAAGGTTTGTACACCTCCAGTGTATCAGACCGTGTACTATTCAATATTGTGCTCTTAAAACATGTTAGAGTGTCATCTTCAGTCATCAAGTCCCATCGGAGCCAGTGTATTCTTGTCTATGTTAATTACAGAAGATGCACGGCCCTCCTCCCTCTGCGGGTTGGAAACACAGAGCAGAGTAGGTCACGGTGGTTGAGTGTCCCACAGGGGAAAAACAAACAAGGGATTTGCACAACCTCAGGGTCTGTGCAAGACGCTGATTTATTGAATCCCACAACAGCGGTTACCTTAATGTGTTGCCCTGGTGTGGTCAGCCTGATGTGAATTCACTGCTGTCTTGTCATCACTCAGGACACAAAGCCAAGGCGCAATGTTTTTGTGCATCTGGATCAGTGTTGGAAGTTCAGCGCGGCAAAGAAAAAGAGGCCTTTGGGGAAATTTACAAACTAGTGTTTCAGAGGATGATTTAGGCCTTTTTCTGAAGTTGTGCTGGCCATCTGCCCGCAAGAATATTTCAAAATATAACTGTGTCGCAGAAAGTGTCTTAACTGGTAATTTGTTTTGTTTTTTTAGCAGCATCTTTGGTGCTCGGGGCTCATTGCTGTGGAGTTTTTTTTCTGCACTAGACTTCTCAGAAGTCAACAAACAGCCTTGGGATTTTATGATGAGAAAAATCAGAGTTTCTCTTGTTTCCTCCTTCACTCAAGACAACCACGCTGTTAATCTCGCACTGTTGTTGCGTTTGAAAGTGCCAGCTGCATAATTTCTCGTGCACCAGCAAACTTTTCCCACGAAAGGAACAACCAAGTACCGAATGTTCTGCTCAGACAACATAAATGCTTTCGCACACTTATATTTCAAAATAAACTGTCAGCATTTGAGTTGCGTTGTGGGCGCCATATGCGTCACATTTTTGACAAGAAAGAAAAATGTGTGGCTTCAGAAAAAAAGACTGCAAAAACTGCATCATAAGGCGTCACTGTGGTTCAGTGGTTAGCTCTGCTGCCCCACAACAAGAAGGTTCTCACTTCAACACATCAAAAAATTCAGGTAGGGTTAATGGGTCAGTCGGCCTGTAGGGGTGAGCCCGACCTCTCCGGGATGTACCCGGCATCACCTCACCAGAGTGAGCTTGAATCTCCTCCAACTTTCAAAATCAGGGGTCTTACACTCAATTTCATCCTGGGCTACATGAGCATTAAGGTTGCCCTCAAAGGGGCAAATAATAATGTGAGACTATAGAAATCTACCTGTGTGATATAAAACTAATAAAAACATTTACACTGTACTTTAGAATTTAGAATTTGCAATTTATTCAAGATTTTACTCAACTACAATTTTATGGTACTTTACATTTCTGCTAATCCACTTCATTCTGTCACAAATATTGCACTCTTTTAACCACTACATTTGATTGACAACTTTACTGATTCAGACTATTATTACAAAGTAAAAGTCTAGTGATATGAACAGTTATTTTTTAACCTCTTAGTGAACGCCCCCATTTTAAGGTTCTTTTTCCAAAACGACATACCGAAATTAAAAGCATGACAGCTCCCACATAGTTTGAGACTCAGGGATGTGCTTGGTACCATTGGAAAGGTAACACCTTTACACTTACACTTCTAGAAGTGTAAGTGTGATTCTATGACATACTGACACAGAGTTACAGAGGTTGGAACACAGGTTTTGGTTTCCAAAAACAAATGTTCAATTCAAATGTCAATAAACTGACTAAGATATAAGGGTTCAGGTATGTCTATGGACACAGCAGACACAATTAGGCCATAGCCACAGGTCTCAGCTTGCTACACTCAAAATTTGAAGTCAAAAGACTAAAAAATTGATTTTTCACTTTTTTTTTTCTAAAGGCATGTCTGTGCGTTTTGCTTGGGTCCTTTTTTTCCAAGAGCGCCTACTGAGATTCAAAGGCTTATAACTTGAGAACCCCTTTACCTAGAAACATAAACTTGGTCTCAAATGAAAGCTAAGACCCTGGGGTTTCTTGCTTGTTCGACACTTGTAGCTAGTTTTGGGTAAAATGACATGGATATTCCCATTCTATGGACTCTTGGCGAACTATGAAAAAAAAATGTGGCATGACGTTGTAGCTGTGGAAAAAGGGATAACTCTGAAGGTATGTGGGCATTCTTGCTTCTTGCGGTAGAGGGCTCTTTCTAATGTTGTGTCATGGTGAGTTTAGAAGGCTATTACATGGTCTGGAAATAACTTTTTTCCTTTGTGTTTGGGCTTAAAATAATCATGACAGTCTCAGCTTTCCAACAGTGAGTATATACTGTTAAGATCTGATGCTTAAAACTATTAGCAAAAAAACTATTAGTTTTTACGAAGGGTGTTCCTATCTTGGAACGGTGTTCCTTAAGGGGTTAAAGGTGGGTGTAGCCGATGGATGTCCGTCGTGGGCATCATGAGATGCTTAATCGGTGGAGTCATTTATAAGTTAATTATTCTGAATTTCTGATTCTGCACTTTACTTGGGAATGACAAAACTTGCACTTAAAAGTTACATTTTAAGTTTCTATTACAACATGCTGTAGAAACAAAGTGAGTAACTTGTAACATATATATATGTGCATATTTACTGTCATCACACTTCATAAATAAAAATAAAAAAAACTATGGACCAATCTGCAATAAAGAGTCCAGTTTTGCATCTGATGCAAACACCACGTTTAAACAATCAAAGCTGAACTAACTGGTTCATAAACAGATTATTTTATTGACTAAATATCAATTAACCAATCATTGAAGTGTTACTGTTGTGTTATTGTGCATTAATAAAAAAAAAAAACTATTAATTCTCAAAAAGTCTTAGTATGTATTGGACTGTTTGATAACTTTTCCTTAGAGTCTGAATTCATGACAGCTTTGGGAAAAAAAGCTGAAAGGAACATCAAAGAGGACAGAAAGCAGAGCCCGGCAGCTGATGGAAAGATCAGTCAGTTTCATCAACTTATGGATGCAGGGCGTGACAGTGAGAAAGATGTGCGTTATGTACTGCAAAGGCACGACCGCCACTGCAGGGAAACACACACACGCACGCACAGAGTATACATCAAACAGTTTCTGTACACACACCTCGTAGTGGTAGTCCATGCAGGTGAGGTCTCTCCAGCATTTGTCGCCTCGGATCTTAATGAGACCCTGAAAGAGACAGAAGACATACGAACGTGTTACAGTTTACGATGCGCTATATTTAGCGAGCCGCGCTGCTGACAATCTAACAAGCAACAACCGAGAGTCAATTAGACCAGATCAGATTACAGACTGCAGTCAACTAAATCCCATATTTACTTGAAACGGTTCAAATACAACAAACCTAATTAGGATTTACTCGCCACATGCAGACGTGACTGGAACACGTGTTCAAAAACAAGAGATTTCCTCACTAATTGAGAATAAATAGAGATATTATTTGTTTCAAATGGGACCGCTGCTTTTCAATGATCAAAATGACATTACTTCATTAACTAGATCCCTCTACATACATGAGGCATCTATAGATAGATAGATAGTATAGATAGATCTGTAGTACATTTAGAAGGACCCTGCGTAAATCATCCAACACAGACAAGATTAAATATTTATAGGAAAAAACTGATGTGCAAAGCCTCCAAAGAAACAAAAGAAAGGACTCAATATCAATTTTAACTTAACTTCTGCTAATGAATTTATTCAGTTGCTAGCCAAGACAGAGAAGACACAAAAACAATTTGGCTCAGAAGAAAGAGAGGAAGTGAGCTGTATTTTTAGAGTGACTGTGCTCTCCTTTCAGGCCAGATTAAGCAGTATATGAGCATATAAGAATAATAATAATAATAATAATAATAATAATAATAATAATAATAATAAGAGTTTCAGTAGTAGTTTCAGTTGATTTCTGATGAGTTTTTACAGAATATGTGTAATTAAACATGGGGGGGGGGGGTAAATCCAAATGAAACAGCTCAATAAACTCCCTTTCCTAATCAATGTTGGTGGCTTCTTTATGAAAAGTTCTGAGTGCGTCACACAAAATGACACAATGACAAATGACAAAATGATGATTCATAAATCCTCCCCAATCGAAATGTACTTCTCCCTATAGACTAAATCACTAAATGTCTTTACCCTCAGTCCTTCTATCCGTCATATATGGGGAGTAGTAAATGATTGCACGAGTGTGCTGGTGAGGGTAAATTCATTTGCGATTTATCAGTCACCATTCTCGCATTTAAAAATTATATATAATCTAATAACGGCTAAAAGTTTGATTCTGCTAATGCAATGTGTCTGCTCGTCCTCTCTTCTCTCCCGCTGCTGTTTGTTACCATCCGTCTCTTCTCTCCATGCTTCATGTTCCCCCCGCTACTCTGGTGATCTCTCAACCCTTTCTCTTCAAGTCATTCTTTTTTTTATTCGTCCAACACAGTGCAAATGTTAGTGCAACAAATGTCAGCACTGTCAGCACACCCTCGCACAGCTGCTGGAGCATCTATGGGCTCTTTTTTTATATACATGAACATATATTTGTATTTAATTTGATACAGGCAAAAACAAATAAACCCATGACTACATACAATATATCTTCACAAAAGGACAAAACAACAGTTGGATAGAAAGAGGTAAGGAAAAAAGCGAATAAATAAAAAAATAATTAAAATTAAAACAATAAAATGTAGTCCCTTCAGCAGTTCATAGAAATGTCAAACATAGTTATTTGTTATACTAAAACTAAATTCAAATTGGTTCTTGATTGCTTTTAATTTGTATTCAATATCCAGGGACAGTTTTCACCCAAAACCTCCAACATAAAATACATTTAAAATCAAGGCTGAACGACTTTCGGCAATTGTGGATACTGGTCAACAGATTGGCTCGGTTAAGACACTAGAAAATAAAATGCAATTTCTCTTCCTCTTTCTCATTACAGAATCTAAATAACTGGTGAAATTAATATCTTAAAGATTCTGAAATATGTGTTGAGAACTGTTCTGAATAATTGGTTCATTTTTTGGGACTCTTTTTCTGATAGTTTGTTGCTTTAAAGAGCAAGAGTGCAATTAGGTGCTGTCAACACTGGCCAAAGAATCTATCACAATCTAGTATTTCACAATCACAAACCATAGGCTCAATAGTGATCTTCTTTCTCAGGTTTATAATTGACCTACAGTCTGTAGTCAGACTTGAAATAGCCCGTGAAAGTTAAACAAAGTATTGCATGCAAGATAGTTATTTTCTATCATAATCTCCTCATCTGCCGTGCCACTAGCTCACAATGCTTTGTTTACAATAGATCACCCACTGAAGAGCCATCTGAGTTAGCATAGCTGTCGTGGCTAGATCACTCTACTGCCGTATCTGCTAGTCATCCGCTAATTGTGATAAATATGGAAACAGAACGTAGAGGACATAAAATAATGCAATCGCTGTGATTCACCACAAAAGCAGCTTGTGGATGCCTTGAAGAACGATCTCGATCAAAGTTGTTACTAAAAAAATACTGCACACTTTGTAGGAGGTTGCTTTTTCAAAGATAATTTGATAAAATGTTGTAGAAGTACATGGTTGGCCTCGAACCCCGTGTCTTCAGTTAAAATCACAAAGTGGACGAATCCAAAAGAAACAAATCAGATTTGTTTGCCGTCTGAACACATCGTTAGCTGTTCAGACCTTCAGTTTCCTCGGTAACAGCTCACAGATGTGTAATGTGCGTTATACTAATAGAGAACAGCCCATACAGACTGGCAATAAGCAACAAATCTAAGTATACAGGGTGTTGGGGAGGGAACAGAAGTGCTGTGCAACATGAAATGCTTCTGTAACTCTAGGCTTGCTTTTGACCTAAAGAAAAGAGGAAGTACTCTATCGAAGACACAAGGCTTGGGCGATAATTATAAACCTTTTTTTTTTACTCCCCGCCTTTGATTGGAGTTGTTCAACGGCATTTTGGGAAATAAAGGAAACCACTAAGTGAGGTAGATGAGGCACATATTAAAAAAAAAGATACTGATAAATAATATTTGAAGTGTACCAGAGAGGATTTTCCTATAAGTAATAGGAAACAAAACTCAATCTCCTTTGCTCAGGGCCTGTTTTTCACTAAATTAACTAGTGAGTAAATACTACGCTGTCCAGGACACGAGGCTGTCAATATTGACACATCAGCCCAGCCCATGTTGGCATGGAATGTGGAAAAAAAAAATCAGCAGATGACCTCTCTAACCAGATTTAGAAAAACCAGGACATTTCATTCTGATTATGACCTTGGCTGTTGGGATGATGTCGCTGATAATTCAATTCAGTCATGAGATCCTGAAATGTCATCAATTACAACCTGATACACAGACCTCTGACAGAAACACAGCAGTCTGCCAGGAGTGTCTGGAGCACTGACGAAAAGGATGTGAATGATGTGAATTCAACACATTTACAGGAGAAAGAAGACTTACTCGCAAAATGTATCTAACCGTCAAAGACCTGGCTTGCTATAGGAATGTCTGTTGGACATTTCCTTTTTTTTTTTTCAGACGAAAACTGCGTGATCCTCCAACAACTTTATTACTAAAATAGATCATGAAAAATTTCGTCAACATGTTATATCATTAGGTCACAATGTGAACTGATTCAGCCTTACTAAAAAAAGAAACTTCACCCCTTCCAAAACAACTCTGGGTACGACCACAAGCCAAGTTCAGTCGTCCAGGTGCACTGAGCCTGACAAAAATGCAAATGACATGAGGTAGACCGCAGCATTTCAATGTGAGAGACTGGCAAAGCAAAGGTTTACCCTGGATCCCGACAATGACACAGGGTTTAAAAAAGAAAACGCAGGAGGAACCGTGTTGGCAGCACTACTGCTATACTGCAGTTTTCTAACATAGAGTAGAGGTGGAGAAACATCTCGATTGTAAGATGCATCGCAGCGCGAATGTGGAAGATTCTGCATCGATGCAGAGACAGAGCATAACCAAGAGTCTGCAGCTTGCGATGATTGTTGAAAAAGGTACGTTGCAACGTTGCTCCCATGCTTTCAATTGTGGGCAGACATTAGGCCAACGTTAAGTATGTAGGAGGTATGTCGGAGGGAGGCAGAGATCATCTGCAAGCGCTAAGAAAACTCACTCATTTTTTATCAGACATCTTGGGGTACCTGTCGGATTTTATGATGAATTACTGGGAAGAACAAACTGTACGAGACCCACAACAATCACTAATCACGTTAGCCCCTTTCCATTTTCATGTACAGTAATATAGATCACTGAGGATGCCATACACTGAGACGCATCGAGAATCGTTTTTTTCATTTGAATCGTTGACAGCTGAATCTTAGTCGAATCGAATCTTGATGCCAATGAAGATTCAAACCTGCAGCATATAGTAACTTATAATATCCTGTTTTTAACTCAAACATATTGAAATCATCAATCTAAATTGACTTCCCTTTCAGAGCTCCTTTGTTAGTTCAACATAACCAGCAGTGTTCTGGTTCGAGTGACTGTAGCTCAGGAGGTAGAGCGGGTCGTGTAGTAATCGGAAGGTCGCTGGTTCGAATCACAGCGCCTACTAGCTGCATGTAGAAGTGTCCTTGATCAAGATACTTAACCCCAAAATGCTCCTGATGAGCAGCTGGTACCTTGCATGGCAGCCCCTGCCATCAGTGTATGAATGTGTGTGTGAATGCGTGAATCTGACAAGTGTTCTAAAGCGGCTTTGAGCGGTCAGTAGACTGGAAAAGCACTATAGAAATGCAAGTCCATTTATCAATTAGTGCCTAGCATGCCTCATTAGCAACATTACCATAACCAAACTTATGGTCAGCTGTAACTATTATGTAAGACCAGACTGTTTGTTCTGACCTGCCGTGCCAGATGTCTTTCGTTTGTTTTACACAGAACCATATAGAAAGTAGTCCGTGGAAACTGTTTGCCACGGTCAAGCACATTCAAAAAAATATATTTGGAAAATGTTTGTACAATCCATCGGCTTATCAACGTTGATCATGGGTTAACTTCAACCAATCAGATCAACAGTAGGAGAGCACTCCAAGCAAAACTCAGACTATTTCCAAAGCCAGCTGGAGAAGAGCTTCCATTGAGAATACCCTTAGTGCTGTTTTCTTTTTTCAAAGACGTACTCCATCGTTCTGATACCACATGAATAATGGCACTAGTAGTGACAAAGCCAAAGAGGACTACCATCCCACTTTGCAGCCTTCCTCAGCTCAACAGAGCATCTTAGTTTCTTTCAGCTCATTGTTTTGGCTTTGCGACCCACAACTTTACAAGTTTCATTAGATCCTTAGTCAAATTATGCAGCTGTTCTACACAAAAAAAGGGGTGATAACTGCATTTGATAAGCACGCTATTTATTTAGCACTAAACAGCAGGCAGACAATTAGCCGATGAAGAAGGTCTAACATTAAGCAGAAGCAAAGAGGCAGATATTTCCATTTTAGTGTAAACTAAAAACAGGGCTAAATGGGTGGTGTTTGCTAGCATGTTCACCATATTAACCTAAAATGTGGTAATACAGTATGTCACTGTTCACAGCTTGTTTCTCTGCTGCCTCTTGGTGGCTGAAGAACGTGTGAACGCAGGTTCGAATTGTAACTCCAGATTCAATGCAATCATTTCAGATTATTTTACAAAGGGGCTCCAGGATTGGGAAGCCAGACAGACCATTGATACCACAAAGACAAAGAGGAATGGGAAAAAGAAAGAAAACATTCCTCATATCTTTGAATATCACAAAGTAGAATCAAATTAGAGCACTGCAAAACAAAACAACAATCTTCATAATCCAGACTGCTAGACTGTTCCTTGTAACTTCTTGTACATTAAGGAGAGGAAAACTTGCTAAATGGGTAACAAAATGTTTTTTCTCAAAAGGTTATGGCAACTGTGCAACGGCAGTAGCACAAGCTTATGGGTCCTCACCATCAACTACACATGTACAGGTTGAGAAGGACCTACCCATTCCAATTGGCCAGGTCTGCACCAACTCCCTTTACAAGTCATCATGCCAGCAACACTATATCTAAAAATTCCTTAGCAACAGTCAAACCAATCTGATTTGCACTCACCAAACACCTACTCACGGCAACTCTCTAATCCCAGTTAACACCCAAAGCTCCACACCTAGCGGAGCATTTCCAACTGTTGGAGTGTTTAATAGAGATGTTCCTGCCAGCAGCGAAATGTGCGATCCAATTCACGATCGCTTGTGCCAGAGCTTTAGACAGGAAGCTCTTAAATATCAGCAGCAAACCTGAGAAATGAATCACTTCAAAGTTCCTCCCAAAAAAAGGTACTAAGGAACATAAGGTAAAATATCAACAAACCCATATTTACTGCATTTATAATGTATTAAACAACATGATTAAGGTAAGGGCTTACAGGTTTTGTTCAATTGCTAATATGCTCGCAGTACTTAGCATTGTAGAAACTCTTCTATGGACAAAACCCAAGTTACTAGCTTGCTTGCTAACAACGTAGAAAGTGTAAATCAGCGCAGCTCTCCGGGGAAGGTAGTTTTAATCGTCTGAATGAGCAAGACTATCTGTGTACTCCCTGCTTCCATGGTTTGTGCAAAGCTAATACAATACCAACCACGGACCTGAAGTAGTTATGTGCTAGATGAACAGATTAAACTGGTAACTATCTCCTTTTGTGGTTATGAATAAGCCAGCATATCAAAATATACCCCCAATTGTTTTTTAATGTTTTTTCCATACTAACAGAAAACTAGCTAGCATATAATGATGGTTCATTGCAATTAAATGTTTTAAATAGTCCGGCGGCACATTAGGGAGTAATACTGCATTTTACCTGCGATACACCTTACCTTACCTTGTTGAGCTAACAAGGAGCACCAGGATCAGATCACATTAGCTACACTTTTTGTCGCTCATCACCTAAACACCAGATTACAAACTATCATGTTTTCACGCTTCTATCGCCACACAAATCAAGAGACTTGTCAACTATGCTAATGGCAACGCTTATAATTGCACAGCATCTATTTGTTTGTAAATTATTCTCTGTCAACACACTTGTTTAGCACAACATATGGCCATCCGGTATTCCTTTTTTTATTTTTGCAGCCATATGTTAGAACTGATTGTATTTTGGGCAACCTGCTGCGCCACTGCTATGTGTGTGCATTTGCTTTACAGGCTCTGTGTTGAAGGGTTATTTCCACACAACACTTAATGTTTATTTTTTAAGTAAAGATATGTCTTAAAAAAAATGTAATGATTTACATGGAACTATCATTAAGCAACATCTGGTGATGGATAATATATTAAAATGCACCATCAGTAATGGTCATAGAAAAGCACATCAACCAGTCCCAAGTACAAATACACGCTTACCATCTTAATGCATTTTCTTCCTTACTGATGTGACAGATACCAACCATGACAGCATGCACCATGATGTCAGGACAGAAATCAGAGATAAAAAAAAAGCATGTGAACGATGCAATCAGTGTGGGGACAGTCTGGAACATTTGTTAGTCACGCTGTGAAAATACACTTGAGCAACATGACGGGTGGGCTCTTGCACCCCCCTCTCCCACTCATTTGCTACGACCGAGGGGTCCTTTTGAAGCGTGTGCTACACCATGTCGCCCTCACAAGCGCAAACTCTGTGGCAGCCGCAGAGCAGTGGTTAACCGCAGGCTGTTAGACAGAAAAATGACTGTGACCAGGGTGGATTAAACACTGAGGGAACTGTACTGTACTTAACACTGCTGAGCTGCTACACAAACAAGGTCACTAAGACAGAGTCGTGCTCCCATCCCATACGTGTGAGCGTAATTTTCTGGGAATGTTCATTGCATATTGAAATCTATGTTGTCGCAAACACATAACACAGATTTAATTTAGATGAGGAAAAGACACATAGTTGAGTAGTTTGGTGAAAGTTTTGTTTTTTTGTTTTCTTTGTTCATTGTTTGACGTCCGGATTGGATTTCCTGACAATGCAGCATGTGAGCGCTAAATTCTGGATGTCCGACATTCTTTCCAGCACTTGAATGCAGCATTGTGGGAAATTACCAAAAAAATGACAATCTCATTGTGTGATTTCTACATCTAGATTGTCACAAAAATCTAATCAGCTGATATAACTGGGCTGAGCAGAGAGCTGATCAGCAGATCTATTTTTCGGTCACTACTTCCAATAGTTTGCATACAATACAATCCGACAGGGCAGCATCATCACCTTTTGGCTAATGGCAAAGACAGAAGTTTTTAGAAATGCACCATCTATTCAACAATGAAGAATGATGATTAGATTTATTGACTGACAGATTAGACAAATATTTTGAAAACAATAAATAAACTGGCATACGTAGCAGGGCTGCAACACAAGACGACAATACTGACATTATCAAAAAAATCTGGTGACTGTTTTCTCAATTAATCGGGAACTCTGCTGATTTTCAACCAGCTCTGAATCACGACAATGTTGGTGTTATGTACAAATTGACAATGGCAAACTTCTCTCCATCTTGCCTGCTCCCAGAGACCCAATTCCACTGCCAGCAAAATTCCCCATAATCACACAAAACGTGACATCTGCCAGATTGAGAGAGAGAGAGAGAGAGAGAGAGAGACACCGCCCGCTCTTTCACTCCGACTCCAGAGAGGGTTGGAACTCAGATCCAACTGTCTAGACTAGGCAGAGCTGATAAACTATAACATAGGATTCTGTTGTTCTGCTACTGTACACAAAACTGTTTAGCCTTTAATACAATATTGTTTGGTAATAGCTGGCCGCCGTACGGTTTCCTTTTTCAAAACGGAAGACGAGCCGGGCACTGAGCAACTGTCAGCACAACACCCATCAGCCACTGTGCGGCGCGGTGCATTCAGGCTGTTCTCTGCTTTTCAGTAAAAGGGAATGCCACAGCCCCTTCTCCCTGATTTCTGTGATCATGTCGCACCAGATTTAAAAAATATCTCTGTCTTTCTGCTGCATAGACAGCCATGGTTTTATGCAATGGCACATTTTCCAGCGGTGATGATTCAGTGTACAGTATTTATAGCACTGACAGGGCCAAAAACATCACAGAAGCAATTGGCATATACATATCAACATCTATGCGCCCTCATGCCGTAGTAGAGGAGCCCGGCTTCAAGTATTTATTAAAGGTGCTTGAGCCACGCTACAGTGTCCTGTCACGTGCGAACATCAACCAGTCTGTGGTCCCTGCCATTTACAAGCCTGCACGAGCAGTGGTGGAGCATGAGCTGCCTACTTGCACTAACAACTGATGGGTAGACCTCCCATTCCACTGAAAGGTACCTCACGGTTACCGCCCACTTCATCACCCCTGAGTGGGAAATGAAAAATCCAGTTTTATTAACACGCCCAGTGTATGAAACCCAACACACCAGCACTTAGTTAACAGAATGAGAACCCTCCAAATACATCTGTTTTATGTTTAATTCTATTAGTTTTATATATTAGTTTACTTTTATAACAGGAGATGTTTTTTTTATTTTGCAGTCAATTGGTGTCTGTTCAAAATAAAAAAATAAAAAAGAGAGTCTTTTACATTTTTTTTTCCCGTTGTACCGAACCCGTACTGAACCGTGACCCCCATACTGAGGTACGTACCAAACTGGGACTTGTGTGTACCGTTACACCCCTAACATATAATACAACAAAAGCCAACTAACGTTCTCAAACCAAAGACATATTAAATTCACTTAAATATCCGAATAGGAAAACGGAGCAAATTCTGAAATTTAAGACATTCTTGCTTGAAAAATGACATCAACAAATATTCAGGCGGTCAGAGATTCATTTTCTGTCAACAAGCCTAATAAATAATTGACATAGATCCTAAATGTATTCAGAGAATCTCCTATTACCATTTAGAAAAAAACATAACTCAATGGTCAAAACAACACAACTCTCACACTTGTGTTGACATTGTATACTGCTGAATGGCATAAGGTCTGTAGAGTTTCCTTGTGTTTCAGCTCTCTTCACAGTACTGACTGAAAAAAAACCCTTCATGATTTGTGCAAACTGCAATGACTGGCAGATGAAACCGAGCTGGTGGGCTAAAATTCACCATGGAAACAGTCTGACAACAAACAACCAACTGTATATTTGGGTTGGATCTCCAAATGCTGGTTGTGTTTTACAGCGAAAGACACCAAAAGTAGCATGTTTAAAATCGGACGGGTAAACACTGAATTACCCCAGGGAATTCAAATGTTGCAAAATGGCTTTATTTCTCCATGCTGGCCTCCTGGATGCCTTTTCCTCGAGGCAGGAATATAATCTGTAACCTGTTATAATTTGTATTCTGCCTGTGCAGGATATCACAATAGGAAATGTGCTAGTTAAGGTGCTGGTGACAGTGAATGGATTGGCTTTAGGAATAAGACTAGTAATTAGTCAAAAGGAATGCAGGTAACCCTTGTATGTATTTGTAAAGAGTTTTACTTACAGCTCCGAGCATGATGCGAACAATGAGCCATCTGAAGGTCCAGATGCAGATGAGGGAGGGCGGACAGTTGCGGGGGACCTGAGACAGAGTCCACAGCGGACACAGGAAAATGGCCAGAAACCCCGTCTCCAACAGCTGACTCTCCCAACCTGCGCACATCATCACAGTATCATTTGTGAGAAATTACTGTCTGAATTACGGGACATTCATGTTGATCAATACAACAATTGTTGAGACATTTGATTTTAACACACAGTATGTAATTTAACAAAATGAAACACGCATAAAATGTTCGCTTTCTCTAGGTTTTAACATTTTCCATAACTTTTAGGATAATGTACTGTAAGCACACAACTCACAAAAATATATAACAACGGTCTTGTTTTGTTTTGGGGAACATTTTGATGCAGAAACCCAAATGTCAACCTAATAATGGCACTACAGGAACAGTCAGGGGATCGCCAGAATTACTAGAGTAGATCCTGTAGAGACCATGAATGTGCATAACTTTGCATGAATCCACTTGTTATTTGAGATATTTCACAGGATTAGTGAACATTTGGACCTGCTGCTGGTTCTAGATGAAATGAAAAGAAATCAGTCAAGTCAGCTGGTTTCACTCTCTGGGGACCATGAATGTCTACACAAAATTGAAATATTTCAGTCTGGGCTTAAGTGTCAGACCAACCTCCTGACACTGCCAGCTCCACAGCCATGCTTTTAGTGTGGCTAAACATCACAGTTACTGTTGTGAAGAACTGACAGCTTCAGTTGCAGTTCAGAGACAACTGTTATATAATCATGTTATATGGTCAAAGCTCTTGGGTGGAGACCATTTTTTCAAAAGAAATGTGATTTAATTCTCATTTATATCATAAGATTTACTTTTAAAAGGTGATGTTTTTGACTCTAAAACAAGGACTGAACAATGCCAGCCAGGCATGCTAACCCAGGAACCAATTGCTTCTGACGGCAACAACTCAATCTTCTCTGTATTTTAGTCGAGACTTGGGAACTATTGGAGGAGCTCAGTCTGCAGACTTAAAGCTGCACTGTCAGCTATAGGGTGATCACTGGTCCAAAAGAAATTAGACAGTGAGGGAGAAAGACAGTGAGTTATTTAAAAAAAGAAATAAAAGCCACAAGCCCCAGCCACAGACACCGGCCTGGCGTCTCTGACTACAAAGTGTCATTAACCAATCACAGAGCTGCCACTGACCTCGCCACTTATCTGGGCCGGAGCCCTACATGCAACCTCCTATTTATACTTTCTTATTACTTTCCTTTCTGTCCTCCGTCTCCACTATTAAGTTCATGACAGCTAGCTGGGTTCACCATGTAAGAGGGCAATTTACTGCACGTCAGCAAACCTCAGTTCTGTCAGTCACCGTGTTTTAACCCAATAACAGAGAGTAAACAATCTGGGAAACAATCATGAGAAAGCTTGTAGTGACACTCCGATGCCTTGGAACAGATTTATGTGCAGTGACTGTACTGTATTTAATCGCATTTATATGATTTATATGATACTTATGTGCTCCATGACAGTGCAGCTCCATGCTGCCCAAGAATGAATGTTGTTTTTTTTTTGCATTCTTAGAGCTCAGTTCTTAACAGAATCCTACTGTGGGCCCATCAGAAACCTTCTTGAGAAAGTAAAACTGGATAGATATCACTCAATAGCAGTTTGAGGAACTTCACTACATTTGTTTCCCCACAAAACAAACTAAAATGACATCCAAACCTGAGTGTCTCACATATAATGCTTCGCTTCAAATCCACTTCTTCTATTGGCTGTGGAGGAACAAAGGAAGGAAGTCCTGGATTGTGTGTCAAGGTTGAAAACTGAGAGGCTCTTGGTTTGGATCACGAAGTTCACTTACCAAAGGAATACCTAGAACAAGAATACAGAGAAGACAAAGAGGGATATTAAAAATTGTATGTATTCTTTTAACATTAAACTAAGGGCTTAGAGAAACAAACAGGATTCCCTCTATTTGACAAATTCTACATTTCTTTAATTCATTTAAAGCTGCAACCACTAATTTTGATTTGGCACCTTTGCAGGGACAACAGGACAATTGCAGTCAAATCAATTGATTGTGGTAATTACAGTATTTTGTGTTCATATTTTCTAGCCAGTCTGATGTGGACAGGAGACTCCGACAGGGGTGCATGGGGTCATTATCATTCGATAGTGGCATTCATTTGGAGTCCTGTGTCTGTCAACTATATGACTGGAAGTCCAATATTTACCCTCTTTTAGCTCTCCATCCAACTCCTAAGAAACATACGACGATCAGCCAAACGTTAAAACCCCTGACATTTGAAGTGAACGGAATTCTTCATCTCCTAACAATGCAAAGTTCTGCTGGGAAACCTCTGGTCCTGGCATTCAGGGGGAATGTCCTTCGATACGTACCTCCAATATAAACCCAGCTGCAGACCAAGTTCAACCCCCTCATGGCAAGGGCATTAATTGATCGCGGTGGGCCCTCCAGTAGGACACTGCGTCCTGACACACCACAAAAAACTCTCAGGAATGGCTTGAGGAAGATGATGTAGAGCTCATCCTGCCAACCTGGCCCTCGAGCACCGCAGATCTTGATCTGGGCTAAGATCCATGGGGTGTGCAATATTTAAGCATTGTTGTGGCCTTTTAATGTGGTGGCTAATTTGAATCTTGTATGTCGCGAGCTGGGCCACCATAGATGTCCCACAAATATTAATTTGTATTGGGATAATTCCTGAATGATTTTAGTGTCGTAGTGTAGCACATTTTCCTGTTAGGGGGCAAGGTAATAACGTTGCCTTTTGGGGGTTGTACGTCATCTGCATTGGTATTTAGATGGGTGGCACGTATTAAAGAACAAGGTTTCCCAGTAGAACATTGCAACGTAAAGCATTTTAAGTTTTTAAGTCTTCAGTGTCTGTGGTTTTAAATTGATATTCCGGTGTAAGTTTAATCCATGGCCTAACAGACCGTGAAACTGTGTTAGACTCCCTCTCGAGAGATCAAGTTAGCAGACCGTTAATTTACAGGGATTTATCAACCTCAGAAACGACCGCACAACAACAATACACTGCAGTAAACGGATCCAAATATAAACCGCCACTAAAAAGCCACAAATAATGCTCAGAACAGCACCAAACTTCAGCAACAGTACCAATAGAGTCTCAGCACATAGTCCCGGGCATCTAACCTCCGCTAGCTTAGCTGGAGTGGAGTGTGTTAGACCATGGATTAAACTTACACCAGAATATCCCTACAATGTTTTGGCTGATCGGTGCGTCCAGCTTATTAGCTGCTAAAAGCTCCACTATGTAACGATTGCTTTCATTTTCGATCACTATGCCGATTATTTTCACGATTAATTGATTACTGTCAACTGTCAAAAAGATTTTGAAAAACGCGCATCACATTCTCGCTGGGCCAAAAGTGCTTTTTTTTCCTGTTGTTCAGAAAACACTCCAACACCAAAGGACTCTTCATTCACCATCATAAATGACAGATAGCAGTCCTTAAAATTAAAAAGGTGAAATCAGCAAATGTTTGACACTCAAACTCAAAAAAAGATAGCATGGAAATAAACACTAACCCTAACTGAATATGATAATTTTATATTGAGGTTCTTCTTATACAGTTTTAGAATTTCCATATGATCCCAGTTGTATGTATCTATATGTAAATCCCAGACTCACCACAGCTGTCCCACGTTGACCAGAGAGTGATAAAGCACCCACAGCGCGCCCATGATCACCATGTTGGCCATTCCCGTCACCAGGACAAACGCAGACAGGGCCATCCCAGCCAGGGCGATGCCATCCAGGTTGGCATCCATGTCGCTCCAGTCTAACAACCAGAGGATGGAGGGTGTGTACGCGAAGGCGGCCATGCCTATCTTTCCCCCCACATAGCGCTTGACGCTGTTGAGGTAGTTCTTGCAGGGCATCAGGCCGTGCTCGCCTATCAGCTGCTTGTTCTGGTTGTAAGCGACGCTGAAGGCCACCACTGCAGAAGAGAGGAGACGAAAGGGGATGAAGGCACAGACACATGGACGATGAGCAAGTCAGAGGCCATGTTTTTTCTATGCAAAATGTTAACTGTTCCATCGACGTCATGGAAACAGGAAAGCGAGATTAGGTTCCTGAACAGGTTGTATAGTCAATGGTTAGAGTTAATTTGCATTGACGGTTCAGGTGCAGTGCACACGAAGGTAACACAGCCTCTTAAAGGCATTATTGACTGAGAGGAGATCCCAGGACAGACCTAGAACACGTTTGAGGTATTGCATCTTCTATGTAGCTGGTCAAGAAGCAAAGGAATAGCCCGAGAGAAAGTGGAGGAAGGCAGTTAGGTTCCCAGAATAAAATATTGGCATTGTATGTTTCTGCAAACCATGGATATGTTAAATATTTCGTTAGGTACATATTATATCAGCATTTCTACAATATGCGTCATGCCATGTTCAGATTACATATATGAACAGACTATAATGTCAAGAGGAGAGGATGGCGGTGTCTTGACAGCTAGTTGATGGCATTACACCATATTTTTAACAAGATGTCAGGACATTTTCCTGCCATGTCACAGGGAACACTTTTGACAAGGCGTTGGGGCAATCTCCAGCATTGTTTGTGGCAACAGGACCAGGCAAGCCCAAACATGATCTGGTCCTATCTGTGGCCAAATGGTTTTTGGGCCTCGGCTTAACCAGCACAGCACAGAGCTGTCAAAACATGAAACTTAAAACTGAACTAAAACCAATGTAAAGTTGCAATGTAAAGAATCGTTTCAACATATCCACGTTTTTATTAGACAGGTACTATTCCAACATTTATTCTGGGGATTGGGTTGACGAACGTGAACATTAACTAACCTTAACCAGAAAAGCCGCACACAAATACCGTACTGTACAATTTTGGAGGTACTTGTACTTTACTTAACCATATTTACTTCACTACAATTGAGACAAAACCACAGTACTTTTTATAACTCTTAATCCTACTGACGCACTTATGAGCATGAGTTACATTAAAGACTTTAAGAATTTTACGTACATATATGAAACCACTAAACCATATCTAAAGCAGTAAATATCTGCTTCACTATTACAACAAATGCAGCAGTAAATATCATCTATACTGTAACACAATGACACTGGCACTTTCTAATGTTTAATTTAGTTGCCAATTGTTCTGACCAAGTTAAATGCAGGACTTTTACATTGAGATATTAAAGCCTTTACCTAAATGGAAGAGTTCAAAGACACTGAAAACACACTAAATTGTGAAAGCCAAGCAAAGTGTATGTATGTATCACTAGCTTCTCAATCCATGATGTTTTCTACACACTAAATGCTGCACTGTCTGTCACTGCAGAACATGGGCAAATGCAGATCTCCTACATAAAAACCCTCATTCACGGTTAGCCACGTGTTGAACAATACACACAGAATATGAAAAAGAGCTAGCATTTCTCAGACGTGTAATGACTCCACAGCTCTTCAGACTGCTGTGTTAGTGAAGGCTCACGCTGTCAGCATGCTCACAGTAAATAAAGGCGACGGAGCGCAGCAGCACGATACGAGTGAGCCAGTACGTCCCGGTGTGTAGCCGCTGGAGCTCCTTTTCTTTCTCGGTGTCTTTGCCGGAGTCCGCTTCATTTTCTTCGCTGCCGTCGGCACACTTCGTCTCCGTCTTACTGCTGTCGACGCGTCTTTTCCTCACGGAGCTGCCCGAGCTGTCACTGGTGGCCGCCATGTTCACAGACTGCGAGGTCACATGACTAAACAAACGCGGAAGTGAGTTATTTTTATTATTATTATTATTATTATTATTATTATTATTATTATTGATAGTATTGTTATTATTATCTCCATAACCATTATTATATTGATTTTCTATTTAAAAAATAAATAACAAATAATAATAATAATGTTAAATAATTTTGTAACAATAGCTTAATGAAAAAAACAATTTCCAGTATTGTAAAATGTTTTCTTTAACTCGAGACTTATATGTCAATAATGGCTGTAATAATAATAATAATAATAATAATAATAATAATAATAATAATAATAATAGAAAGGGTAAACTTGGTTAGTAGCAAGACTGCTTTAAATCAAATAAAATAAAATAAACATTGCAGAATGGCCCCTTTGTGGTTGTAGTGTTGTTGATATCACATTACTTAATTATAATCTAATATGTTTTAATATGTAAGAACCATCCCAATATTGTATTATCTCAGGTGGAGTTCATTTGAATTTGTACTTAATAGTTTAGTGTGTAACACATGGGACAAATATCCTACATAGCCTACACACACACACACACACACACAGTCACTAGCGTTGGATAATTGTTGCCTATATGAGGAGAAAGCATGGGGATCCCTCTGAAATGTAATGAAATGAAGTAGACGTCTTACTTCCAAAATAGTGTCAAATGGAAATGTTCAGGTCAAGCACTTAATTTCTGTCTCTGAACTTGGGCAAATCGAATCCAGTCCTACACAGCCTGTCTTATATTGCTTAGACTAACATAAAGACCTTCATAACATTTTGCCTTAAATGCCAAATGTAATATTGACTCACAATAATATGCCTCATCCTGCTTCGTGAAGCCAAACTAGGAGGAACTCTGCTTTGCAGAAGCCAATGGGACACGAGGGGTGGAGAGATGCGTGCTCTGAAGAGAGTTGTAGTGCTGAAAGAAAACAGAGACCCGTCAAACTTTACCTGGCTGTGGAGGAGAGGGATGACAAGTTTAAGAGAGTATATCTGGGATTTTACTTTTTACTTTTTAGATTTTAGCGCCAAACAGCTTTCCTAGAAAGGCGTGCGCATTTACGCAGAGTTCTCCGGGAATCCGTCAGACACCTTCTGGCAACTTTTACGCGCCAAGAATGACAGAAGAGAAGCCTGTGGCAGACCATCCGCGCAGTCCAGCCGGCAGCGACAGCTCCATGTCCCACCATGGATCTGATTCGGAGTCCCCTATCTCCCCGTTAGGGTCCAGCGCAGAGGAGGCAGCGCGCCAGCCTGGGATTACGCACAAACCGGGGAGCGGCGTTGAGGACGAGCGCTTCCCCGCCTGCATCCGCGACGCAGTGTCACAGGTGCTGAAAGGTTACGACTGGTCGCTGGTGCCGATGCCCTCTCAAGGCGAGAGAGGGCTGAAGTGCAAACCTCACGTGAAACGGCCGATGAACGCGTTCATGGTTTGGGCTCAGGCAGCGAGGAAGAAGCTGGCGGACCAGTATCCTCATCTGCACAACGCCGAGCTGAGCAAGACGCTCGGCAAACTGTGGCGGTGGGTACTGGAACTCAACAAGCGACCCTCACCTTTAACTAATGAGTTAGTCTTGGAAGTAAACCATCAGAACCATTAGTGTTTCCCAGCAAAAATTCAGGATATGATTTTCATTCAAAAATGGGAAACGGGACAACTGAGGAGAACTTCATTGTCTCAAGATGATTGTTGATTGTGTGTTTATTTTACATTTTCTCCCTACATGTGCAATTCAAAAACATGGTTTGATGAATGGCCAAATTAAAAACATACCCTGTTTATTAAATTCTCAGCTAACTGCCAGTAGATCCACAACTGATCAACTTCTCTAATTCAGTTTCAAACGCAGCCAGTGGTGGAGAAAGTATGTAGATCAATCAGTAAGTAAAAGTAGCACTACTGCAATATAAAAATACTCACACTTACAACATAATACTGCACTGATTAGTATGGATACTAAGCATGGATTATTAGCTAAATAGATTTAGGTAGCATGACTCTGTACAAAAATAGCACTGTGTTTTAAACTTTATTATAACTGAACTATTATTAATGATGCATGGATGTGTTCACAGTTACTTACTTTGGCTAAGGTTATCTCGGCCTTCTATGGTGATCAGCCAGTGGGAAATAACGAGCAGCAGATTCTTACTACGCCACAAAATTAGGTTGAATCCTGCTTTAAAACTTTTTTGCCAGTGGTGCCCCACTTGCTGGATGCTGCCAGCCTTTTGCTTTTTCAGCCCTGCCTCTCAGCCTGTGTAGTTTCCCTGCACCAATTCTCAATATCGGAAGCCTCGCAAGTGATGCACTTTTACTGAGATATACCCCGGCCTTCAGGGCTGGAGAAAAGACGAGAGGTGCTACGACTTCGAAAAGCCGATGGAGGCTCTAAAATCTGCTGATTTATTTTGGTACAGTAGGTGTCAGTCTACGAGAACCTACAGTAGCTTATGTTTAAGATATAAAGTACAGTATAAACATGAAACCTAAGAAGCGTGCTTAAAATATGAAATTAATTCAATCAATCAATCAATCAATTCGAAAAGGAAACAAAATAAATTCTGATATTCAGTGGTTTGAAACATTTCATAAATGACAAAAACAAATCATGTGTGTTTGCTGTTGTTACACTAAGGAGGTTTGACCCATGTCTGTGTGTCGGTTGGTTTGTTAGCAGGGTTACACAAAAACTGCACAGCGGTTTTCCACGATACTTTGATGGAGGGTGGGTCTTGGCCCAGAATAGACCCCAATAAACTTTGGTGCAGATCCGAAAAAAGGGACGAACAGAGGAATCTTTTCTCGCGTTCTTTAACAATGCAGGTTTTCGAAACAATGCGTGGATCGTGGTGAAAATCATCAGGCTCCTTTAGGTGGCTCTTATTTATGCCTAAGTAAAAACTGGTGGGCCTCGGTGGATGTATGCATTCTACTGAGTGCCATTCTAGTTGATAATATGTTATTTACGTGCATAATGACTAAAAACTAGTCTTAAAAAAAGCTTGCAGGGTTAAATAGGATAAAAAAATGTTTCAAAGTGAAGTGTTAATAATGCTTCTTATTTGTCACTTCCTGTCTGGTATTGTTGAAAATGCTGAGACTTTTGGTTTTTCAACACGGGACATTATACATATTGCAGCATGTGTATCCTTTTTGGAATTAACAGACTGTACAGCCAGCGTAGTTGTTGCTATTTAAAAGCACCGTCAATAATCTGATAACCCATTCCTCTCGTCCTCAGACTTCTCTCTGAATCGGAGAAGCGTCCCTTCATCGAGGAGGCCGAGAGGCTGAGGATGCAGCACAAGAAAGACTACCCAGACTACAAGTACCAGCCTCGGAGACGCAAGAGCACCAAACCAGGACAGGGGGACTGTAGACCGGGCCTGGTCCAGCAGCAGCATCAGCATGGTCTGTATAAGACAGAACCAGGCGTGGCCAGGCTGGCTGGCGTAGGGGAGATGCACCATCATTACCATCCGGACAGGATAGGTGACATTACCGATACCGTTTAAGTCTTCAATTTTGACAATTTTGTTTCAGCACATTAATATTGATTGGTATTTCCTTGGTTTTGGTTTCCAGGTCAGTCTCATGGACCTCCAACACCTCCAACTACCCCTAAAACTGACCTTCACACGGGGAACAAACACGACGGCCACCGGCCCCTGGACAGCATCACCGGCTCTGTTCCTCCCACCGCCCGTCAGAACATTGACTTCAGTAACGTGGACATCTCAGAGCTCAGCACCGACGTCATCAGCACCATCGACGGATTCGACGTCCACGAGTTTGACCAGTATCTCCCTCCCAACAGCCATGGCTCCACTGTTCTTACCCCACCAGACACCAGCCACGGACATAACAATCCTTCTGGATCCTTCGTCCTACCCGGCGGCCACTCTCACTCCCACAGCATTCCCACTTGGACACCCAAATGTACGATTTCCGCTGGAATGTCGCCATCCACTTCCAGTCGTGACGTTCACGGGATCCAAGAAGACTCTAGCCAAAGGCCTCAGATCAAAACTGAGCAGATGAGCCCAGGCCATTACAGCAGCTCCTGCACCTCCTCTCCCCCACCACCACAAACTGAGTACACCTCCCTGGACTCAGGCATCTGCCCTCCCCCCATTTCGTCCTCATCCTCCACCGGCCAATCTGACTACGCTGACCTCCAAAGCTCCGGTTTCTACAGCGCCTTCCCCGGTTACCCTCCCCATCTGTATCAGTACCCATACTTTCACTCCTCTCGCAGGCCTTACGCCACGCCGCTTATCAACAGCCTGGCTTTGGCACCACCTGCACACAGTCCACCCTCTAGTTGGGAGCAGCCTATCTACACAACACTCACCAGGCCTTAAAGAGGGAGAAACCCCTTAAAAGTTTGTCCATATGGACCAAACCTATCTGGATTTCTGAAGGACCAAGCTGATATCTGTTGGCCAAAGCTTCAAATGACTCATGTTGTGCATAATATATTGTTACATTTGTTCATTTTCTTGGGTAAAAAAAGATTAACAAATGTTCCGTGTGTTGACTCTTTTCTAAGTGGAAAGGACTGAGAAGTGACATTTAAACCTGCATCGGATACTAAAATGTTCCATTAAAACTTCACACTAAGGAAATGTTGGTATGCGAGTAAGCACCTATTTAAGACGGGGAGTTTCAGGTTTAACAGCAGGTTTTCCACTCTTAATCTGGCTGAGAAAAATAAAGTCTTTACCTTCTCACTTCTCATTGATGGGGTCCAAAGTAGACTGTGTTACATTTTGATTTGAACTGAAGGTATTTCATTTGTTCCCCTTTATGAGGCAGAGTTAGGTATGCATTGATCTGTAAGGAGTTTTTGGCCAAAAAGAAAGAGGGATAACAGGGACCAGGATATTGTGTCTCACCTTTCAATTATCACTGAAGACTGCATAACAAGCATTACGAATGAAAATACCACACCTGCCCAGCTTTAAGGGGTCCAAAGAGTGTCTGTTAAAGCAATAGTTTGTCATTTTGAGATAAATATATGCACTTTTTTTCAACACAGGTTTTTGGTTTTGAGTGTTAGCTTAGCTTAAGATGCCGAGAATAGCTCAGTCCAAAGGTGACAAAAGCGACAATTACTTATTTAAGTCTTTTTTTTTTTTTACTTGGGGTAAGCGGAAAAAAGTTGTACACAAAACATTGACATATCATTAATATTTAAGTTTAACAGTTGCTTGTTTTAATAATATCTTTGTATATTGTGTTTCTGGCAACCTGACTGGGTCACATGTCCTCTTTTGTGCTCCGTGTTTGGTCTCTACCTACTCCTGAGGGGAAATTATCTAGCTCGTTAGCTCCTTGCTGCTACACTTTTGTTCACTAGCTAGTCGCTAACTGTGTTTGTCTGCCATACAATGGTGAGCAGGTAGTGAGCCTCTGCTTTTTTGTTGAAAAAGCTGCCTCCTGTTGCTTTTACACTGCGATGAGAGCTAAGAGAGAGAACCAAAATGTTGACGTCGAGGCCAGGAAAGCCGAATAATAAGATGAAACTCTGTACAAAGCTTAAGGGAGATGCAGATTGTGGTGATGTGTCTCTGTAGATTCATCAGTGCAAATGACCCCTTTCAAACGGTCACATCGTTTTCACAAAGTCAGTTGATACCTTGCTAATATTAAAATTTTGATGGTCCCTTTAAGCACACTAATTGACCTGTTCAGAAACCTCGAGTCTTGTCGTAATTCCATTGAAACCAAGACTCTGGAGTTTTTTGTGCCAAATTAAAATAAGTATGAAGTGTTTGTCAGTGAATTTGTGGGGCTGCTCGGCAGATTAATTTACCTTTGTTGAAGCCAGTGCGACTGTCCTTGTTTCCAATCTTTGAGCTAGCTAGCTAAGCGTAGCAACACTCCTGGCTGTGGCTACGTTTTTAATGGACAAGTATGAGAGTGGTATCACTCGCCTCAATCAGCAGCCACAACAGATTCAAATCTGATATCGCAGAGGCCATTTTCTCTCCTGGCTGGACTTGTTGCTCTTGCTGCCGACCTGCTACTTCATTTCCACTTCTCTTTCCAGTCCCAACAGCTGCTCCTGCTGGGTTTCCTGTGAGGAGATTAGCTAATTTCACAGATCCAGCTCGGGGTGGAGTGCGTGATGGACAGGACAGCTGGATTGGGTTTTCCAGGCAGTGTAAACAGCTACACGATATGCTCCATTGACTTTTGACACAGAAAAAGCCTTTAACATTTTAAAACTCTTTTTAGAGTATAAAACAGAGTTTGAAATAACATTTTCTAACGCACAGAGACTGTTGTAGACACAGTCCCAAAATGGATTGAACCTACAAGGGCCAAATATGAAATCAGGGTTATTTCTTTTAAAATTAAGGCCACAGTACCATGTACTGAAGCCTCAGCTTTACTATTCAAATTTAATTATTCCCCCCCAAAAAAATATTTGCTACACTTGCCAGCACCTCAGTGACCATATTATCTTGAAGACAAACATGGTGGCTGCTGAGCCGACGTCCCACCCACTTTTAAACACTTCCTGTGTGGGTGCGACCCACCCGCAGCAGCTCAGTGGCTCACTGTCTGAGCAGTTTGACGTGACAGCCCGGTCGCCAACGACAACAACACAGCCAGACAGAAGCAACATTGATTTACCCATAATTCCATGAGGCCTCGGAGCCAGCCAATGCCTGTATGTGGAAGTTTGTGGAAGAGTGGCGAGATCATCAGGTGACATTTACACCACCCAGACCAGCTCACACTTGTGTCCCACTGTGAGCGCGCAACTCTGGATGCGGTGACTGAAGAGCGCCATCTACTGCTTTACAAGTTGAGTGAACAGCATTGGGAAAACACTAGAGCGTGGCACCTTCTGCAGTGACCTTTTCTTCGCAGATGTGTGACAAATCAAAGGGGGGAGAAAAAAAAAATCACAAATGTGTCATTGTAAGGTGCCGGGCCACCGTGCGCCTCCGGAACAGCTTCAGTGTTCCTCGGCATCGCTTCACCAAGTCTCTGGAACTTCACTGGACGGATGAACTCCTCCAAAATATTGAGTGCCAAAATCCAAAATCTCCCACAGTTGTTCAGGTGTATTTAGACTGCGATGGAATACAATTCATATCATTTCCATTTTTTTTTTTTCAACTGTTGAGTGACCTTTTCAGCCCAAAGACAAACATTTTCCCATAAAAGGATTAGTTCGGCATTTTTGGAAATAGAAGATTTTATGTTTTAGTCAAAAAAATAACATATTACAATCAGCTCAGTTAGTAGAGCAGGCGTCCCATGTGCAGAGGCTTTGTCCTCGCTGCGGTGGCCCCGGGTTTGAGTCCCTGTCTGGGGCCCTTTGGAATGAATATAATAATGTTGAGACTGGATGATAAGGTAGCTGAACACCAGCTTGTGATTCTGGCCGACAGTGACACAAAGAGGCCACTAGATGGTGCTGCTCTTCTGGTGATTCATGCAGTCTTGGCTTTAAGGGTTCCTCAAATTGAAGCAAACCACACCAGGTTGTGTCTTTTTTTTAATGTTTCGTGTTGTAGTGGGTTTTTTTTTTAGTGACAGTCGCTTCTATTATATTGTTACTCAGACCAGGGTCGGTGCTGATGGTGAGACATGTATTATGATAACTGAGTATTATTAATCATTCCATCACTTACAAGTTAGGGTCAACCATTCATATGACAATAATTATCATCCAGAAAAATCTTTTCCATAAACTCATACAAGTCACAATCTTGCTCCAATACCAAGCACGTGTAAACATTAGCAATGTGTGCACACTATGAAGGAAAAGCTCCGAGTCTCCAAAAGAAGAATTCTGTTTTCAGGTTGACTCAGTGATCTTGAAACAATCTTATTTATAGGGATATATAAAGGTTAAGTGTGTGCAATTTTTCCCAATACAACAACACTTTCAGAATTGAAACATTAAAAGCGAAAAATTGCAACAAGTATTATTCTTATGTTGGAGTCATTGTTTAGTGTTATGGCATTGCATACAATTAATATGTTCTTATACATGTTTCTCAGCTGTTTCTTCTTTAGTCTGCAATTTTTGTCATGTGCAGTCATCAACCAGTATAATCTTCCATATTACTGCCCCAATACTGAGCTGCATATTACTGAGTACGAGTATGTGTAAAGATAAGGTGCACACACTGTCAGGTGAGAGCTTTAATTGTCCAAAAGAAAAATCTGTTTGAAAGAAACTTTGTGTTGTATAATCCCCCCCCTAACAATACAACAGCATTTCCAAACTTTCAAGGAAAAAACTGCCAGAATAATTGTTCTTGTTTGGGTGACTTTTATTTGAGGCACTCTGTGATTGTGTTGAATACAGAAATCTTCCACATTGTCAGCTTCTTTAAATGAAGTGTGTTCAGTTCAGTCAGGTTCCAGGGCTCCTCTGTCTGCTGCTTGTACTCTGAAGACAGAGATATATTACAAAAGGTTAGCCGGACAACACACACACACACACACACACAATGTTTAAATATAAATCACACCATCTAAATCTGTTTTTAAGACTTGGGGTTCTTTGTCACAAACATGATGCAATTAGCGTTATACTATCTTCCTTCATCTCGTTCCTCTATTCTGTTGCATTCTGGGGCTATTCCTCATCTTGTCTCTCATTGGTTAGCTCCTCTTTTGTCTCTTTCTTTTTTATCACTTAGAATCATTACAGGAATTATAGTAATTTTACACCGTATAGCATAATGCCATGATATTTTCTGTGACAGTTATGGTACCATGAAGATCTCGTACTGGTGCAACCCTAATCTGATCAGACACAATCGCGTTCCATTAATTGCCTGCCTGAATGGAGATTGATGAGGAAAAAAAATAAATGTAAACGGTTTAAGCATGACGCTGCAAAATAACAAAATGTGAAAAAGTGAAGGGGTCTGAATACACTGTATGTTTTGAAATTATAATGCCAAAACTGCCGTCGGTTTTCATTCCGTGAAGGGTCATTGTGATTGATAATGGCAATTATTAGAGGTGTCACGATCTCGATTGTGAGTCGGTTATTGAGCGAAACGACGTCACGCTCTTGATCTTTTAAATCAAAGGTGGAATCGAGGATTTAGCCACGCCCCCAGTGTCACATCCAGCAGGAAAAAAAATAACATTCAGCATGTCATAGCGCAGGGCAGAGCGGGCAGAGCAGGTCGGCTAGAGATCGAAAGGTCGCTGGTTCAAATCCCAGCTCCGGGCTGAGCTGAGCTGCATGTCGAAGTGTCCTTGAGCAGGATACTGAACCCCAAACTGCTCCTGATGTGCGGTTGGCACCTTGCATGGCGGCCTCTGCCATCAGTGAGGGCCCTGCGATGAGCTGGGTGTACCCTGCCCTCGCCCAGAGACAGCTGGGATTGGCTCCAGCAAAAACTCCCATGACCCAATAAAAGGGATAAAGCGGTTACAGACAATGGATGGATGTCATAGCGGCGAGTAGATTCAAGTAAAGCCATCTGATGATTTGAATACTCAAGGCATGTAACCAAAATATATTTCATAATTTAACATGAGAAGGCGAACAGTTATTTAACTAACGGACAGACTGACAGAGGGAGAGACGGACAGATCTGATCCGTTGGGTTTTAATTTTCAAGTTGAGGACAACAATATGTGTTGATGTCAGCCCGCACGATCGCTCACTTACAAGAATACAACAGAGCCACCACAGCTCTGGTATCACCACATGAGTAAATGAGCTGACATATTTGGAATAATTTAGCAGCGTTTATCTTTCTGCAGCCATGTAAATGTCACTGTCAGCATCTAGCTTACACTCACAGGTGTCAGGTGTGCTAAGAAGAGGCGTGGCCAGATTCAAATGTTATCCCTAAATTGCTTATATGGGATCAAATGCAGCCAAGCTTTGTTCAAAACCACAGAAACTTGAATTGACATTCTAGTAAAGATATCAAAGACTGAATCATGTTTAAGTGTGCATGCCACTGTATATTATCATGATCAACACATCTGGACTCTTACTGTTGATTTAGCCATAAAAATTAATCTTTGGTTTTAAACATGAATAGATATAGCGTCAGTATAGCGTTGGGACGAGCAGAGTATAAGACATGTGACGCTATTATACAGTATGGAAAAAGTAGCCTACAGGCTAATTTAGAAGCTAATGGTGGCATTGAACAGGACTCGTGGGGGGCAATTATTCGAGTTTTTACCCTAGTAGCGGAAGTAATGACTTGGTTTACCTCACAGTAGACGAGTTAAACATGCTAATCCACAGAAACTCGGTGATGCATTCCATCTAGCAGCTAGCTCGCAAATGCAACCTCAAAATGGTAAGCTTGTCAACAATGGTTAGCTTGTCAATACGCATGTCAACTTAAAGCCATTGCTGTGTTGTTTTGATGCGTAAACTGCATTTGAATGCTCTCATCTTACATCGTCTTACCTGCAGAGACCGCGGATCCACCTGGCTTCAGTGAGCTTCAGCGGTGAGCTCAGTTCCTCCTGGACTGAAGTCGGCTGCAGTCCTCCTGTAACGTCATTCGTATCCACGTAGAAAGACGATGGCGGTCTCTGAACCGGACATTTAGCGTAGCACGCCGCTTGCCACTCATACCTGTGTGACTGACAAACACTAATAACGCATATTTAATCGAGTAATAACAAAAACAGGTCACTGCAGGCTGTCGTTTCAAGAAAACACGTGGACTTCCACAGAATATGTTTACCGGTCTTTGCGCAGGCGCACTGATCACCTGAACTCAGCTCGTCACTTGGAATCGCTCCAACTTGAGGGACGTAGCCCGCGTGGCTTTGAAGTAGAGCGTTCCACGTGACGTCACTTGGAATGCTCTGATCTCAGGGATCAAAGCAGAGCGGATTATGTAGTAGCTGCTTTCCATCTCAAGAATTAGTTGTTGCAGTTGATCGACACTAGAGGACACACTTCAATTTCTGAGACAGCATTTGTTGGCTAAATACTCACGTAGGACTGAAAGATTTGGCTTGATAAGCTTAAATTTGCTCAACTTCAGCTTGAATTTACAGCTGTTTCCCCACACAGAAACCAAATGGCTAACAGAGACTTGAACAAGCTATTTAAAAAAGCCTTTAAGGGGGCTGGAGAGCTGAACGTCCTGAACCTGCGCTCTCTTTTAAGTCATATGATTGAGAAGGTGGAGGAGGCTATTAGTAAGCAGGTACCCCAACACCATGTCGAATCTTTGGAAAGAGAGATTATTCAGAACAGGGAGGAATTGCAATCTCTGAGGGAAACTCTCGAGAAGTATCCGGACCCAGACCAACTCAGGGAGGATTTGCAATCTCTGAGGGAAACTCCCAAGAAGTATCCGGACCAAGACAGGGAGGAATTGCGATCTCTGAGGGAAACCCCTCCGAAGAATCCGGAACAAGACCAAGCCGTGAAGGAAGTGCGAGCTCTGAGGGAAAAACTCCCCGAAATGTTGAATAATTTTGTGACTTTGGATGTCATGGAGTCAGCTCTGCAAAGTGAGACGCAAAGCCTTCGAGAGGAGCTTTTAAATTCAGGGCCTGTTGATCCTGGCGATGCTCAGACGGAACCTCCAGAGATTCCCTCTGAGAAATTGAGCGAGGTGAATTCTTCATTAGAGAGCCTTGTCAGTGAAACAAGCCAGCACAGAGCTTTAATAGAAAGCCTTGTCGATGAATCGAGCCAGCGCAAAGCTTTGGTAGAAAGCCTTGTCAATGAATCAGGCCAGCTCAGAGCTTTAACAGAAAGCCTGGTCAATGAAACAAGCCAGCTCAGAGCTTTAACAGAAAGCCTTGTCAATGAATCAACCCAGCACAGAGCTTTGATAGATGACCTGACAGTGAAACATGACAGTTTGGAGGACATGTTTCTGAACCAAAGACCAGAAACAGAAACAACCTCAGCAACATCAGGGAGTTTAGATGCACACAGAGAAGCCTCTCGTGAGCTCAGGCAGCAAATGTCCTCCCTCAGGACATCTGTCAATAAGCAGAAGGAGGACATTAAGAAGCTGAGCGCTAAAGTGACTCTATGTGAGGAGAGAAACGCACATCAAGACCTTCAAGATAAGATGGACATGACTGAGAACACGGTGAAGTGCCCCCAAGATGAGGCTGAACAGGATGAGAGTGAAGACAGGTACGCTTCTACCACCGACCTTGAGGAAATTGAGAGCAAGATCAAATTTCTGTTCCAACTCCACGAACGGCTGCAGGAGGAAGTAAAAAGGCTTGTCTGTAAAGAGACGGTTAGGGATACAGAGAATGTCGAGGGGATAACCAGAGTGCAGAATGCAATCCTGCAGCTCGAAAGTAAATTACAGAGCTACTTCGACAAACTCAACGGGGACACAAAGAACCTGGAAGGCAAAGTGAGCCGTCAGCATTCTGACTTTGTGTCAAAGCAGTCCAAACTCACCGTCGAGATGGAATCTAAGGTGACCAAAGCTGACGTGAACTCAATCCTCAAGAGGCAGCTCAAACAGCACGAGATGCCTCAGGGAGGAGACGACGCTGCTGGTTTAAGAAAACCACTTGGAGAGAGGTTTCAGTGCCTCTCATGTGACAAACCGGTTCTCAAACACACGCCAAGACCGGCCTGGATGCAAAAGCCCTCGTATCCCAGATTCCCCCCACTCGAGACCACCGGTTCTTGTACTGTTCCTGCTCCGGAGCAGTGCAACAGGAACCAGGATCCAGAAACCCTGCACTACATATCTGAGGTACATTCCACTGGTGTAAGACAGGAGAGCTTTCATGTGATGAACGAGCAGGTGTCGCGAAATTGTAGCAGGAAACCCACACTTGCCCCTGCCAGTCAGCAAGGCACCGTCAATACGGACGTGCGCCCCCATACCCAGACTGTGGCCAAAGGAAAGACTCAGGGTGTCGTGCATATGGCTGGACGTAATTGCGATGCCTGTGAGCCAGTTAGTAAAATTGAACTACCCCAAATCGTGGTCAAACCTCTGACTATCCTACCACCCATTCAGAAAAAAATCCAGCCAAATCGTACAAACGCCTCAGCTTCAAAGAAGAAAGCTGGAGATACAGGCAGGATGTGAGGCCCAGACATGCCTGTGTTGCGTTAGCATGTTCATCCCTACGCGTGGTTGGGTTAACTCTTGTCGCTCCGATTTAAAAAAACCTTCTTGTTAGGTGTTACCACAAAAAAAGTTTACCTCTTTTACCAATTTCCCTTTCAGCAACTCCTCTCTCCACACTCCGCTTAATGTGCCTCACAGTCGGGTTCTGGCTCAGGCTAGACCTTTCTTTGTGGAGTTCACGTGTTCACCCGCATGTGTGGTTGGGTTTACCCCGGGTGCTCCGGTTCCTCCCATTTGTTAGGTGTAACCTAAAAAAAAGTTTTCCCCTTTTACATAATTCCCTTTCAGGATCTCCTCTCTCCACACTCTCTACCTTCATTTCTCTTTTATTTCCCTTCTGTGTTTTGGGGCAGGGGAACATCTTCAGGACAGAGAAGGAACGAGGAACCGTTCTTTAGGTCAGCATGGGGTCACTTAATGTGCCTCACAGTCGGGTTCTGGCTCAGGCTAGACCTGTCTTTGTGGAGTTCACGTGTTCACCCCCATGTGTGGTTGGGTTTACTCCGGGTGCTCCGGTTCCTCCCATTCGTTAGGTGTAACCTAAAAAAAAGTGTTCCCCTTTTACCAAATTCCCTTTCAGGATCTCCTCTCTCCACACTCTAACCCCCCCCCCCCCCCAAAAAAGTTGTGACAATAATTGTATATAGGTATGAAAAAAAAAAAATCACTGTCACACCCTCCACGTCTAGAGCCAGATAGTGGCAGCCTCTCTCCCCCTTTTTTCCTCTCTCTCTTGTCCGCCGCCATCTCCACCCGACGAGACCGCATCATCTACCCCCCCCCCCCCCATCACTCCATTCTTGGTTCTGTTGTTGTTTTGATGAAGCCTTAATACATTGTTTTGTTGTAACTATCCCAGCTTTGTGTCTCTTTGCCTGGCGTTTGAGCCTCTATTTCTGTGTATCACAAGTTGAAAGACCAATTAACTGTCAATTTGTTTTGTTATTAGTTGAAAGTTCAACTACACTTTTTTGGTGTTGGGGGGGATTCTTCTTCCTCCAAAGGGGGGTGTGTCAGAAAAAATTTGAGAACCGCTGTGTTAACTTAATATGCAATATTTAAAATTGTTAATTGATATAAGACCATCAGTGCAGAAGTTATGTAAGGTTAACTAAATAGCTGATTGCAGCTGATCATGTGGATTCCATAGCTGCACCCAGAGTAGGGTTCAGTGGCCCAGCTGTCAAGAGTTTCTCTTCTGAAGATGGGATCTTCACCCTTTGATGGGTTCTTTAAGTTCCGTGTACTTTGCAGCCATTATAACACTGGTCAAAGTGCCGTCCAATCATTTATGCAGCTGACTCAAGGTAGTCAATAAAGCGGTTGTTTTTTGGTGGGCCTCTGGGCTTGTGGCGCTGGCTGTTCGTCGTTGTCCGCCTCCTCTTTGACCACCTCCGCTAAAGGCCACACGCACATCCTCCTCTTGGTAGAGGGGCCAGTGTCTCTCTGGCCTGGAAAGTCAAGGTTTGTGGGTGGGTGGGGCAAAGTCCAGGTCTGCCACATCGTCGTCTTCCTTAGAGCCCTCATCATCACTGATGGTGGGACAGCTGGCACAACAGTCTCCCTCACCCAAGCAGACAGCCGCTAAAGAAAAGAGAGTTTCCACTTTAAGTTATTTGTGAAGGAAAACAATAGCAGTGAAGTGTATATCTACTTAAAACAAATAATTTTGACGGATAAATTGTAAATATAAAAAAAATATAAGATAAGTGAAAAATAGCATTGTAAGTAATGTAACCTTTTTCATAATTCCATCAGAAAAACAAAATAAATCACAAATATTGAATGACTACATCAATTTTAGCAGTAATAAGGCTCACAGTAAAAACTTAACACTAATATATGCCATTGAAGTATCATAAAAAAAACTCATAACACTGACCAAAATCACACATATGTCACTATTTATAGCTATGATTTCCATAAATGGATTACATTTTCTCATTGCCTCACTGTATAATGTTATACAAACCTGTGAACACATCCAATACACTATTGTCCCACATTACAATGCGTGATTAGTAAAAAGAAATACCTAGTATGACTTACTACATGCATCGGACGTATGTTTAAAGATGGACATTTTGTCACTTGCACTAGTTTTACCTGAAGGCGGCCTATGATCAAATCTGGTCTCTCCATTTTTCACGCCAAAAATTCAACCAATTCACTAATCCTAAACAAACAACACCTATATAAACATTTAGCTCAGCTATTCAAATGTATAATGTGTGAGTTTCATCAACTTACCATGGTGAGTTTTGATGATAAGACTGTTGGTCTGGGAGTAGGTAGCGGAAAAAGCCATGCCTTGCACGTCCCGGTGAAAGAGGGAAATTAGAAATGCTCATGGCCGCTGCTGATTGGTCCGATAGTGTGATGTCACTATCTGTGATGTTGCCTTATCTTTGCAAGATCCGGAATCTGCTACAACTATGGGAAAGTGTATATTTAACAAGTGTTGGCCTGAACATCCAGTATTCAGTTGGTTAAAAGCCGAAAAATAACAAATTATGCTCTCCAAGAGGACCCTCAACTTGGGCACACTCGTGTGAAAGCGCTGGTGTCACACACAAAATCGGGAAAACACCAGTTAGCTTCTAAAGTCTCCAGCAAAGTCACACTATCACACATTTCTGTACACCTTTTGTCACCAGTTCCCGGTCTCCTTCCTGAGGCATCTCGTGCTCTTTCAGCTGCCTCTTCAGGATTGAGTTCACGTCAGCTCTGCAGCTAACTAGCTAAAGGCAATTCTAGTTAGCAGCTGTTAGCGGTTACTCTGATGATATGCTGCCCCCTGTTAGTTTTGAGTATAAATTCAGCGTGGCCAGTTCTGACATATTGCTCCTTTACACTGTTGTTCTGTATAACATTTTGTATGTCCTTGCAGTGGAGGCCCATTTCAAACACAAGCCTTGAAGAAAATTCTTAGAATCATGATGTTTTCTTAGAATTTCCCCACTAGGAGCAACACTTTGCACTAAGAATCTTTAGGATACGGCCCCTGGAAAGCAAAGTGAGCCGTCTGCAGTCTGACTTTGTGTCAAAGCAGTCCAAACTCACCGTTGAGATGAAATCTAAGGTGACCAGAGCTGACGTGAACTCAATCCTGAAGAGGCAGCTCAAAGAGCACGAGATGCCTCAGGAAGGAGACGATGCTGCTGGTTTAAGAAAACCACCTGGAGAGATGTTTCAGTTTGGCCCTTCACTCCTTCAACATTGTTCAATGTATTTACTTCATTAAAACACAAAATATTAATCTCGATTGGGAAACGACCATGTCTATTTTTCTAAATGATACCATTAATAATTTTAGAGGTATTTGATGTTTTTCTGCCATTCTTTCCCATTCAAGCAGATCACAGAATGTTAAAGAAATCCTCAAATGTCACAGTTTTTCAAGCATTTTCAAAGCTCATCGAGTCATTCACGCTTCCAGATAGAAACTCCATTCAAACTCATCATGCCATTATTTGAGAGATAGCAGTTACTATTTTGGAGGGAGACACATGATAACGTCTGGTGACCCTCAGCTAAAACCACTATTAAACTAGAGAAGGCAAGTTCTGAAGAACCTGCGGTTGTGAATGCTCCCTGTTGACAAGCTGAAGCCAAATGCGGATTGCTGGCTGTGAAAACTTTGAATAATGTCCACAATATCTAATAACTGTGAAATAATGTGTGGTTTGTTGAAAAACTAAGGCCAGACTGAATTGGTGGCTTTATTTGAAGTCTCGCATGAAGAGAATGAAGCTTCGTAACAGCTGGGTGAAAATGAAGCATTTAAAACAGGAAAGCAGCTGATGGAATGTGAAGAGATGAGAATGAGTCAAATACTCTGAATTGGACTGAGAAATTCAATAAATCTCAATCTCAATTTATTTAGTTCCTGGCTTGAGTGAATGAAAAGATAATAGTTATATATAAAATGTTAAAATGTTGGGAAATACACTGTGTGTGTGTGTGCATGTGAGTGCACGCTTAAGCATAGCTGTCTCGCAGTGATAAATTTGTCTCTCTGTATTGGCCCGGTTGATCGCGGTTGCCATGGTGATGGTAACCAGGTTGGTTACAAGACAAGACTGGGGGTACAAGACTTTATTTAACAGCAACTGCTATAATAGCAGTTACTGTTTTGGAGGGAGAAGCATGTTAATGTGAGGTGAGCCTCAGCGAAAATCACTGTTAAATAAAGTCTTGTGAGCACTTTGTGAAATGTTTTGTGTGTGGTCAATAATGTGTCTTGTGGAGCAAGATCCCTTCATTGCAATTTCACTGCATAAAGATGAACAGTGGACGGTGACGTGAGCTCCCTTTTCGAAGCACGACAAGAGCTCCATCTGCAGGATAAATGGGTGTAACTGCGTGTTCATAACTGCGCTGCTATTATCAGTAAACATGCCCAGAAAAAAAAAGGAAGGGTCATTTCCAAGTTTATTTCAGCCTACATCAGTTCAATTCAGTTCACTTAAACTTTATTTGGACCTTGGTGGCAATTGAAGAAATTACTACACTACAACAAAATCTGACAAGACACACAAGGCTAAACTGGGGGTTCAGTTAAAAATTCATGTATTCAAGTGTTTTTCCCTTGGGGCTATGAATGGCTATAAATGCTTCGATATCTGGCGTTAGCCCACATTATTTAAATGCGTATACGCATTTTAACCATTATATGGCAATACATTATTATTTTTTTTTTCAATAATTAAGTTATTATTACCACTAAGAATGAGAGGTTAATGTATTCAAATAAGATCCAAATTAAACCGGGAAAATCACTTCCACCTTGAGTTGAACTCTGTCTCATTTGTATCATATATAGTAAAGACACATTTGAAAAGACGTAACGACTGAGGAGAAATCAAACACGGACACGGGGTTTCAGCTTCAACTGTATTAATCTTGACATTTTTTATAATGAAACAAACTGTCACTGTGATTTTAACGTCAACACAACAACGTGTCTTTAAAACAAGATGCAAAAAAACGTAAATAAAACTGTTGTAGAAGTGTTATATAAATTACAATCCTGTCACATTACAATCCTTTAAAGCAGCGATAACTGTCTACGATGACTCAGTATGTTCAACAGTACAAATAAATAAGAGAACAGCTGTCAGATTGAGGTTGTAAAAGAACCCTGTCTGGATGCAGATCAGCCACCTCCGGCTACGTTAACAGCGACGGTGATCACTGAGAGTTTGTGTGGTTTTTATGCATATTTGTTGTTAACAGCACTTTGTAGGTTCAGGTATAACAGGGTGCCAGTGCCAGTGGTTCGACCTCACAGCGTCCTCAACAAAAACATCACACACACACACACGCGCACGCGCACACACACACACACACACACACACGGTAAGCCACTGTCATCAAAACTGTACATTCAATAAATTAACAATGCATTGTCTTTGTTAAGCAACCAGTGAAATGACTCTAGATTACATAATTACATTAGATTACAGGTAGAATGAACCATTCACAAGACAAAATCTGGGGGTTGTTGCAGGGAGAGGGTCGGGGGGGAATGGAAGGGTGATAATGTATAGCACAGGGTTGGTAGGCGCATTAGTGATGACATCATCTACCCTTTGGCCTCTGATCACCAACGTTTCAACCCATGACGGGCCTTGAGTCCCATTAGAGTTCAAATTTTCAACACACAGACAGACTTGAGTCAAGCTGTCTCGTTTTAGTCCAACATTTTTTTTCTGATTCCGGCCCATCCCAAGACCCCCCTTTCTGTCCCCCAACCCCACCCCACCACCTCCCACCATGGTCTGCGGTCACACGTTGGGATTGTCTCTGATCTGATTGAGACTGGGCCGATCCAGCTGAGCTGTGGCTTCCGGTGGTCTTCAAGGCTTGTGTTTGAAATGGGCCTCCACTGCAAGGACACATAAAATGTTATACAGAACAACAGTTTAAAGGGGCAATATGTCAGAACTGGCCACGTTGAATTCATACTCAAAACTAACAGGGGGCAGCATGTCATCAGAGTAACCGCTAACAGCTGCTAACTAGAGTTGCCTTTTGCTAGTTAGCTCAGTTAGCTGTGAATCTAGTGGTCCAGATTAGGAGCTTGGGGCCCGAGAGGAGTGTTGGTGTTTACGCTGCTCGCATTGGCGCTTTGAATGGGAAGGAATGGGGATGGCTGCTTAGCATGCTAAATTCTGTAGATGTCACTGCAACAGAAGAAATACACATCAAAACTATTGTTTCTACTATAATCATCACATATTCGACCTTTAATTTAGCATAGCTTTAAACAAGACGTGTCGTTTTACTTTAATTTGTGGCACGTTTAATACAAAATGCTTTACAGGAGCTGAAATTAAAGGCACCCTGTGAAGTTTTCTGAGTACAAATAAAGTTACGTTAACAATCATAATTTCTCCACAGATCACATTATACCATAATATGGATATCATTCCTCAAAAAACATTTCCAGAGCTGATTTTTAAAATCTTTTTTGAACCCACTTTTGTTTACATTGCTGCTTGCATTGATCGCTAATACACTTCTTCCTTGACTTTGAGGGTGCAGTTCCAAGCATCTTTGCCCGTTATCCCAACTGTCATTAAAAATAAAAATTTAAAATACATCAAATCATTAACAGGACTGTCTTACAAGCTTTTTTAATATACATTTTTTTTTTAGAGAAGCCGATAACAAAAATGCTGATGAGAGATTGCATCTCTCAGGCTAGTGGAACAGAGGCTAGTCTTGATGTGGCATCATGACTCTGGTTTTTCTATACAGATAACATATGTAATAATTACCACACTTACTACCACACTAAACATGGCTGACTGCCACAAAACGAATTTCCCTCGGCAACCACCAGCAGTGCAGCCTCCTTTCATTATAAAAATTTAAAAAAGGAAAAATGATGCATGAGGTATCAGACACCATTGCGCATTTTAATTTACTGCACTTTTATAGTTAAAATGTATCTAAAAATGTCCATTTACTAGCCTAATACAAATACTGTAGTCTATATATGAATTCCACACGCATCCCACTGTCACGAAGGTGGAGGTAGATGGATCTGCTCCGAGTTTACAAGTAGAAAAGTCTGATTTGAGTGGCGTTCATTGTATTTTAATTAGGAAGGCTGGAAATCATCGAGCTCGGAGCTGTCTAGAACTCACCAGGAGCCGTGTAACTGTCTAAGTCAGACAGCAGTGAGAGACTGCCCAGCTGTCAGTAAAATACTGTTAGCAGAGAGCAGTTATGGTTGATTGCCTGCTAGCCTCGGGACGGCTTCACTCTGCCGTCAGTCACCCCAGATGGGACTTGAACCCACAACCCCCCTGGCTTAGTGCGTTATCCATTAGGTCACTGGGGCTTCTCAGGGGCCTACCTGTGTCCTGATGCAGAGGGTACCACTTGAAAGGCAACAATATGGGAAGCATATGTGTCAGCCGCTGACACAGGAGGCCAGTGAGTTGTTCAGACCAGTCGGCATGCTATTAGGAACTATGACCAGCAAGAGAAGTACTGTTCATTTGAAAAAAAAAAAAAAAAAAGACTGCTCCTCATGAGGTTAGCAAAGATGCTGTTATATCACCAGTTACATCAGAACTTCTTCATCGAATGCAATGAATGTCACTGAAACTTACTCAGTTATACAGTTACCAGGGGTTACGTAGGACTCAAGGGTTACTATACCAAAAGTACTTGTGTGGAAAGACAACAATGGCCCCTGACGCTACTGTGACATTTAAACCACAGTACTTCACAGTGGCTTTGAGGAAGCACAACAGGATTTATGTGTGACAAGCTGCAAAGGAAGTTGAAGTTCACTGTTGATTCGGAAACAACTTTTCTGATGGATTGGCGTTATGTCGGAGCTTGTTCAGTGTTTATTCATTCAAAGAAGAGATAGGTTTTCTGTGATGGAGAAGATATTTTTGTGTCAGACAGGAAGCAGCTGGAAGAGTTCAGCCAGCTAAGTAGAGTGGGCCAGCCTTGGAAGATATAGGACTACCAAGAGCTAGGTAAAAGACCCTACTCAACTGACACTACAATTATCAACTGCCAGTCACCCCAGATGGGACTTGAACCCACAATCCCTGGCTTAGGAGGCCAGTGCCTTATCCATTGGGCCACTAGGGCTACACAGGCAAATTAACGAGTTGTCTGCACATATTGAGGGGCTTCCATTATAAAGCAACCATACTGGAAGCACAATGTGTTGTTTAAATACAGTAACAATGCCCCCTGATACTACTGTGACAGCAACAGAGAGAAAACATAAAAGCGATAAAGGGAAACACATGTACGATCCGATATAAAAACAGAGCCTCTAACAAAAGAGGGGATCGTCTACGACACAAAATACATTGTGATGATGTTCACTATGTTGCTTGGTTTGTACCTTGTGTGTTAAAAGATACAACCATACAGAGACCCACGCTTAAAAGCACTCTAGCACAGTGCAGCTAGCAGTCAACAAACTCCACAGGGGACCTTAAAACATGAAACCATAAACACTAAAAACAAAACAGGAATAAAGGGGTCCTGTGGGTTTGTGGGTTTCCTCACCTGCATATTCCTGTGGCCTCATCGGCCGATTGATGACCCTCTGGAAGGCAGCTATCCAATCTCGTTGCTCGGCCTCGGTCTCGCAGGCAAACAGGAACTTCCTGTCGGGCGTGACGATGGTGATGCCGTGGTTCCAGTGGTAGCCCTGCGTGGACGGGGGCAGGCCGGACAGGACGGTGTAGCTGTTCTCCTTACTGCCGATGAACACCTCGCCACGGGCATAGGCATCCTGGGAAGCAGAGAGAGAGAGAGAGAGAGAGAGAGAGAGAGAGAAAAGTCAAAGTTGTGTTAACAAACTAAAGGGATCAGTCAGGACTGAAGGAAAGGTCAGGTCTCCTTACCAGAGGGTCTTTGAAGTACATGAGTCTCCTGTCATCCATAGTAAACCACCTCTTCTTGAAGCCCTCTGTGTGCTGCGGAAGAGCAAGAGACAATTGCACTTTGAGGAGAGAAAAAAACAGACTCAGTACAAACTTTTAACAAACTGAAGTCTTCCTTTTTGCTAGGTTAGGTAAGAATTAAATATATATGAATATATAAATAAAATAAATATATAATTACAATAAAATAAAGGCTGCAGTATGAGCTATAGCTATCATATAATGAACCATCTATAGAGCTGTATAGTATGCTTTAAATCAGTGTTTTACAAACTGGGGGGCAGTCACAACATGAACGAAAAAAAGTGGTTCTGACATACAAAATAGCAACATATAAAAAAAGATTTATGTAACATTGTTTTAAGTTATCCCTAATCTGTGCTCTTTTTCACATGAAATACCAGATTCTTTACATTTTCAGGCCTCAGCTGTTCGAATAAATCCATCAAAACCTTTTCAAAATAAACGTTCAGATGGTGAGAGATCACTTGACGGTGAAACATCTGAGAATGGACACGCTGTCCAATTCAAAACAAAGGGGGCAGCGAATTGCGAGAGTTAAGGCTACCTGTTGCTAACTGTAGCAGCCATTATCTAGGTAGCTCAGAGGGCTGTGCAGTTCAAGGTCCGGACTGGGAGTCTGGAGGTCTTTCAGACCCGGACATGTCGGGGCCAGCTGGTTAGCATGCTAACTGTAATACATATCTATACAAAACAATTAATGTACGTCAACACTGTGATTCACATTCTGACGATAATTTCAATAACAGTGTGTTCGAAAAAATGTTGCTTATTTAATACAACGTGTTGAGGGGTTGCAAGTGCACCCACAGTTCCGTACGATATTATCCGCCGAATTGTTGGAGGTGCAAGAGAACACATCTGGAGGAGAATCTCTTAGTATTTTTTATGTCTTATTTGTGGTACATATGTCGATCTCTCATCATGTTACATTTCCGCGCTCCAGCCAAGTGTTCTAGCACGCTATACACAAATGTTGAATCTTTATGGACTGAAGCATTGTCCCTGCAGATTGCTTTATTGTCTCAGTGCTCTTCTCTGAGGCTGTGTCTCGTGGCCAGGGGATTTTAGAAATGCATATTTGTAGCTATTGTCCTCATTTCCTCAGGATCCAGACGGCACGACTACAACACAAACCTTTGGACCCGTCTTCTCCATAAAGCCTTCCTTCATGAAGTTTCGGGTCAGTTTGGGCACCAGCTTAATAAAAAATGTAAAAAAAAGATTACGATTAGTGCTTCTCACATATTACAAGATGATTAAAGAATTAAGTGACATAAAAAGAAAGACTGCAATCAGAAATTGCATGATTCCTGACGTCCCAGTCTTGGTTCAGGTATTTCAGGTGATCAAAGACCATTGGTTTCTCGACAATACGCTCCGTAACGTTAAATCAGTCGCCCTCACCTCCTCGTCACTCGCTCCGGGGAAGGCCACCTGTAGGTAGTGGAACCTGGCCGCTCTGATAGCATTGAACCAGTCGACCATCTCCTGTAAAAAAGAAAAAAAAAAAAAAAAAAAAAAAAAAACACCTTTAGTGACAACATGTCCTGCTGTAACCCCCATGCGCTGTCTATTCACATAATGTATTTTTAGTCTGGGTGAAACTTTTTTTTTTCCCCCAGATGCCGGCGAAGGTATTTTTTCAACACAGTAAGGTGCAGTCAAATGACATCTTGGCCCTGTGGATGCTGCAGCGCTGTCGATAACTCTGCCGCTGAACGAGAGCGACAGTGACACCGAATGAACCCGATGAACTCTCTCTCCGTCACGGCCGTCAGTGACAGCGCTCAGCCAGCAGAGGGAGCAGCGCTATTCCTGTCTGAGGCTCCACTCTCTCCCAGGATGGTTATTAATATCTGTCTCTTTCTTCCCTCTAATCTTCTCATTTTTGGTGGGACTCTCTCTCTCTCTCTCTCTCTCTCTCTGACTCAAACACACACACAAACATAAAGAGGTTCAAAATCAGAATGTTGCTTGAATGGAGAATGAGGGCAAACTCCTATTTATGAATTCCTAGTTCTTTCTTGAAAACCAAAATAAATGAGTACTTGGTGTTCCGGCTCAGAGCATGTGTCCCTTTTTTTTTCCCTAGCATTGGTACTAAATTTGAATTGTTCTTTCCGAAAAAAACCCTCCAAGGGAACAGAACAGAAATCATGGGACCAATAAAAATCAATTATTACCGTAGCGTTTACAAATACTTTCCTGAAGGTTCGCTGTTGATCCTACAAACCAGGCAACATTTAATACTTTGATCACCACTTCACGGTGGATGCGAGTGCACAACAAAAGGACAGGAGATGCATCCGTCTGCGTTGAGTCAGCCCACACGTGGAATGTGCATTGACATTTGGGTTCTGACCTCATCCCTACCCACATGGGAGCGCCACACTCAGCCGGCATGGGGCGGGAGGGGGCGGGGGGGGAGGCTATGCTTAGACCCCACAGCTGGACGCTGGGTCGGATGCGGCGCCCTTTTTTTCAACGCGCTTCATGAAGAGCAGCAGAAGGAGCAGCAAGTGGCGGACCTGAGAGACACGCACTAACTAGCTTACAGGCTACGCACGATTCAAGCGGAAGGTTATTACCAGTCAGGGATAACTTGTAGATTTTCCTGTGGGCTGATCTTTGAAATAAAACAATGTCTGTGAGACCTATGAGTGCTGAGGTTATCTGAACCCTGTACTGGTCGTACACTGTAGCATAGCGACTCCCATTTTTGAACAGTAAGACAAACCTTGCCCTTTTCACTAAATATGGATGTAGACACGTTGAATTAAAGCTAAAAGCCAGCATGTTACCCCTCATAGTAACGGTCTCAGAGCCAAAACAACACCGAAATGTGCCATTATTCGAATACATTCTGGCTGCCATGTTACGTAAAAGGTACCTTTTTCCGAATCTGTAAAGCAGGCAGCACGCATATTATGCCGCTAACCTTGTATTAGCTGTATAACCCTAACCCTAACCCTAACCCTGTTTTATTGTAATCCAACACTTGACATGGAGTCTACAAGAAGCACGCTGTTGTGCCACTGCGGGAAACACTTTTGTGAGCAGCGAAAAGATTCTTTGAATTTGAGGGGGATGCGACCCCACCTGTTTACTGCAAGTCTAAAACGCACCGTGCCTTTCTGTCAGTTTAGTCCTGATCTATGATATTCTCTGAACTAGATGGTGTCACCTCCATGACCAAAGTGACAAGTAGCAATGGAAAAGCGTGAGGATCATAGTGACTCACTGCTGCCTCCAGTATGGTAAAGGCATCCCGCCTCTGGTACTTGATTCTGTACTATTGTATAAAGTAGTGTCAGCTTTATGTTCGAAGTGACAATTAGCAGTGTACCTTAGCATCACTGTGATAGACAAAGATGTTCCTTGTGCTGTTGTCTTTCAGGTAGGTGATCTGCAGGCCGCAGGGGTTGCCAATCTTGGCCGGCTGGAAGGTGGCATTGAGGGTCTCGATTTTCATCACCGCTTTGGGATCCCTCGCCTTGGTGGAGGAACGCGCGAATCACAAAAAAGGAACACGGGTCAAAGTCTTAAAATCCCTGAGTATGGCAGGCTTTTACCAAAGTGAAACTGTGTGTCTGTGAACACCCTTTGAAATCTGCTGTATCATCTCGCTTACATCCTGCTTGTTGAAGTATTTCAGCGCTCCCTCCCTCTCCGACAGGATGAACTTTCGGCTGAGAAACTGACCGTTGTCTCTTCCTCGTTTCCATAGAAACCCCTCTCGGTACCCTGGGAAGAGACGGGGAGAGAGAGAGAGAGAGAGAGAGAGAGACAGAGAGAGAGAGAGAGAAAAGTGTGTGCGGTTGGGAGGATGGTATCACAATCCCATCAGAGCAGATGAGAGATTAAACGGAGGAGGCATTAATAACAGTAATGGTGAGATGTTGTAGCTGGTCGGTGCAAGACGATCCCCCAGTTAAGCTCAAATCAAAGATCGTTTGAAATCGTGTTTAGGAGGGGAGCGAGGAAACGGAGACGGAGGGAGACAACACAACATCCAAGAGATGCAGCACGAGGCAGCACGCAGAGATTTTTATCGTCTCCAAAACTCAGAACATCCTCTTTTCATGTTAATGATACGCTGCTTCTATTTACAGCCTGTAATGTCTCCATCTTCTTCTTCTTCAGTCTATTTTGGTGTACAGCTCTGGCCACACTGCCTCCTTTTACTCCCTTTTCTCTATTTAAGTCATGCTGTGAAGTGTTTTCCCTCTAATCTGTATCTATTCTAGTGGCTTAATGGGCGGAGGATGACTAAACACAATCAGGTGGTGCTCCGGAGAAGGGACTAATTTACATTACAGCCATTAGACTCATCGCGATAACTGGAGTGTTTTAAAACGAGCGATGAAAGAGAAGTTCATTTGCTGAATTAATACACAGCGCAGGATATATTATGTTAAATAGTAAGTTTAACCATGTGTGTGGAAGAGGAAGAGCGTGACGAGAGGGGAAATCAATTAATTAAGAGGAACTTCGAGAGCTGATTTGCGAAAAATGAGAGAATTCAATTGATATCCAGCCACGACGACAGTTTTGTTCCACTTTCACACTTTAACTTGCAAGACCGCAGTTACAAAATTGCTTAATTGTGATTCGGGTGAGCCACTGCTTTAACTGGAATATGACACGGCATTATTAAAACAATGTGTGTGCTTGGTGGATAACTCACAGTAGATTACTTTCAGTTTTATTTGTGGGCCGAAAACCAAAACAAGCAGCTAAAAGACATGAAAACACACCTTAACCTTAAAGGAAACTGGAGAGTTTGGTTTGTGATCTGTCTCCATGAGCAACCTCTCGGACATTACTCGTAGTCATTTTAACCATCGTTGATGTAAAGAATCTAGTTGTGCAGCTTTAAAGCCAAATTCTGTGCGCTCGTTTCAAACACAATGTGAGTTTGATGGACCTGCTGAGCAGTTTTAAGGGTTTGACGCCGAACATTAAAGCCAAAGTCACACACAGCGTCATGCCTCTTCTGCGCTGTTCTTCATCTTCTCATTCAAGGCACACCGCCATTGATTGCCTCTCCTCTGTCTTCTCATCCTCTGCGCTCATTTTGCTCCATCTGTGACTCTCTGACTTGAGACGGTCACCTACACCGGCATTACCTCATCAATCAATAACCCTCCTTGTCCCAACCCTCGCCGCCTTCACTGACACTCTTTTCTTCCTCCTATCCTTTGCATAGCGGATCAATATAAACATTGGCTGCTGTGTAGGCCGGGTTACTGCCGGTAGTCAATTTCAGATGCCCACTCATGCACCCACGCGCACACACACACACACACACACACACGTGCGCGCGCACACACACACGGCAATGTCATGCACCTCGCAACGAATGATGAAGAGGGCCTGAATACGCAAACAAAGATGACGGAACGACTCGTGCCGTTGCCCCGTCTGCATGTATGCGCGCGTGTGTGCACGCTGCCCCACCGCAACCATAAACACATGAGGTCACCGCAAGCCAATCAGAAAGGCTCCATCTTCGACATGACTGTGAAATGTAAACGAGTTAGACGCGCACGGCCTCTACATACAAATGCTGTTCACTCAACACCCACACACACACACACACACACACACACACACACACAACCAAACTAACAGGGACAATTAAAGTGTCATTGCTCGAATACAACAGTGGCACTTTAAACTGCAAACATATACACAACCACTTAGGAGAAGAAGGATGAGAATGAATGTTGGAAAGGTCGATGGATGTTTCAGGGTAATTTAATTCCGGCTACTGGCATCCGCCGGGAAATGTTTGTCCGAGGAGTTTTTCAAGGTTCTGCTTATCGAAGGGTAAACAACGCAAGATTGGCACAAAAATACAACTGCGATTTTTTTGTATATGAGCGATTGTGTTCTTCCTATACTTCTAACTGTACTCCTGCAAAAAACAGAATTTCTCGCACTTTTAGAAGACGTCAGTGATAATGACACATAGAAACAAGGTAGCAGCCTCTCCATTTGATATTATTACAAGGGCGTTAGCAAACCTTGTCTGCAAATAATTCTCTTACTATTGTGATTAGAGCTTTGACTGGAAGCTCAAGTCAGAGGCTGTTCTGTAAATAGCTTTCCAGAGAATCACCAATACAGCAACTTTTGATCAACCCCAAAGCAATTCTCCTGCAACTCCTGGTTAGACACACCCACATCCTGCCTAAGCACCACCCACTTCCAGATTGAGCTACACTCAATCCAAAAAATTACCTGTCTTCACCCCGTCCTAGCGATACTGAGGTGCTTCTGAGGAGATTTCAAAATATCAAGGTATATATTGTGTATCGCGATATGGCCTAAAGATATCATGATATCATTTTAAGGTCAAATCACCGAGGCCTACTCATATCTGCACAGTCAATATAAAACTACATTCTGGCAATGGTTATCTTAACTTAACTGAAAGTCACTTCATTCACTGTTTGCAAAAACTGAATACAGAACATGTTAAGTTAATGAATTAACTTTATGGGTGCCGGAGGGCAGAGTTTCTTGCCTTTAAAAGAAGCCAGGCTACTTATTTCCACTATTTATGCTAAGCTAAGCAATTAGTAGCCTGGCTTTTTCTTCAAATATAGGATACAAACATGAGAGTGGTCTCAATCTCCCCAAATAACTCTCAAAGAAAAAGCAAACATGTATTTCCAAAAATGTTTTCTGCATAGCTGAGACCATTAATCATTAAATATCCAAGTTGTGTAACCACGTCTTGTCGCAATCCAAGGGGTAGTAATGAGGAAAATCAGCTTAAGCATGAAAAAAAATCATCTTGGACGAGGGTCCTCACAAGCGTAATAATGCAAACATGTCACGTACCTGCTGAGTAAGGCTCCTGTTTTTCGATAAACTCAAACTCGTTCCTCTCGTACTTGGCTCTGATCCACTGCTCTCTCAGCAGCCTGGAGAGGTGGAAAAACACACACAGTTAGCTGCCTCTTCAGCTGCACTCGCTAAGGGCCCCCGATATACACACATACAGTATGAAACTGTTCCCACTCAGGCTGACTTTTAAATCCACACATACAAAAAAAGAAATCATCAGCTAGTTTTAACTCCTGTTGTCCTTATAAAATGACGAACCGAGGAGCTCTTGCTGTGAGAAGCAGGCCGCCACATACGATGAATGAGGACAAAAATGAGCGACTGTAGCATCATCATCTGTCTTTGTTTTCATTGATTAAGAATTTATAGTCTAATGGACAGATTGACTTCTGACACAAACACTGGCATTCATTCAGATATGACGGGATGGTATTTAAATGGTATTTGTGAGTGTATCTGCTTTCATACCATCTGTAGAGGTGAAATGACTACAGGAATAAAACACAATTTAGTCATATATTAGCATGTAGTAATTGATTGATTTATTTACTTGTTTATTTAAAGGAATGCATTTGTCATTTTGGAAAACGAGTTATTCTGCTTCCTAGCTGAGAGTTAGACAAGAAGATCGATAAACCCTCTTATGACTAGAAAATATAAGGCCACTGCTGGCTAGTTAGTTTAGCTTAAAGACTTGCAACAGTAGGAAACAGCTATTACCTTCCATAAAACCATGTGGCATTTTTACACTTTTTTTTGCTTGGATTGATCAAACAGCATACAATTTGCTAATAACGTAGCTGATGTTGTTACATCTGAACAGAGCCTGGCTAGCCGCTTCCCCCTCTTTTAAGTGTTTGGGCTAAGCTAAGCTAACCGGCTACTGGCTGTAGCTTCAGATTTAACACAGCCTGGTACTATCGACACTGTGGTGACGAAAAAGTGTATTTCCCAGAAAACTGACCTATTATTACAATGGCAGAGTGATTCAACTTTTTTTTTAATCAACTCTGTGAAACTTGGACATATAGGATTAGTCTCCTTGACATCACCAAGCTAGAGGCTAGCTGTCACTTCAAGTGTCCACACCTTTAAAAATGCAGGAAATACCATAACCCCTTGAGCACGTAGGGATGTAACCCGGTGTTGTCAAGGTAAACCACAGTAAAATTCCCGACAGTGAAGATTACCGTTTAAGTTTTAATTACCATGGTAACCGCTGCGGGCGATAACCATGGGGTGCAACGTGCACTTGTTATGGAGTGAAGACATGGCGGAGGGAAGACGAGATAGTACTTGCTGTTGACTACTGAATATATAATAAATCTAGTTGAATATAAATCTTGGTGAAATAATTTCAATTTACCACTGTATCAGTGTTTTTTCAACATTTTGAAGACATTTTAGAAATACCGGGGTATACCGATAACCGTGATCATTTTGGTCACTATTACCGTGGTGTGAAATGTTCATGCCATTTGAAACATAAATCCCTCAGAGTCAAATATGAATACTACCTTTGTTTCCACACTTTTAACCAAATCCTCATATTAAAGGAAGCAATCACAGTTTTTGGACAGCCTTCCTCTCCGGCATGAGGAGAAACAAATGGCAGCAGTCGGCACATCACCATGCCAACAATCTCCTTCATCCTGTTTCCTTCTCTACCTCTCTCAACCTTTCAGTCCCCCCCCTCTTCAGGCCCTAAAACTGCTTTCATCCTCTCCATCTTGACACATTTCTCGCTTTATTTGCCCCTTTTCTCTCTCGAGCAGGATTTAAACAACCGTTCCATCAGCATCAAGGAGTGAGATGTCTTGCTCTTAGCAGATATTTCTTTTGAACGACGCCTTCTAGTGACACTGGATCTTAAAACACTAAAACCCCGTGGCTCTCGGGGGAGCAGAGCGAGTGAACACAAACAGCGCCATGGCACAGACACTGAGAGAGACACTTCTCTCTCATCTAGGCCTCCTCTCGCTCTACCGTTCTCGGTTCTGTTTCTGTCTGTTGTGATGAAATTTTGCTGGAAGGAGGCAGACGCAGAAGAGAAGTGGACAGACGAGGCTAAAAATGTCCAAGACGACCAAAAGTGCGACTGCCTCAGCTCGCGAAATCAAAGCATCTGACGTCCGAAAAAAAGGTAGAAAAAAGGGGGGGAATAAATCAAGTGTTCGATAATAATAACGTTGATGTTGTCAGAAAAGTTTGAGCTCGACCAATCAACTGTGACTCAAAGATCTTAAGCAGCATGAACTCGTCCAAGGGGGTGTGAGATTTCTTTTTTTAGCCCTTTTGTACACACAAAGAGGAAGAGGAAGTAACATTTAAGTGATATACAAAGTCAGAGGTGTAAACCCTGGACTAAATATAAATTTACAGTAACACCGTGCCACTGCGCTGCATGGTGCATCACTTTTGCACTAATCGGCACAAAACTGCCTCTGCGTTCAGCATTTTCTCACCACGTTTAGTCACAGGCAGCGTGGGCAGAGAGGACTGTCGGCTCAAAAAGGGGCCGACATCGCACGGAGCAACGACACTTTAAAGCCGCGGTAATCAATACTTTCAAAGCAAGAATAAATCACATGACTCTAGTCTAATGCTAAAGGGATTGCTGGTAGCACTGTAGCCAGAGAATGTCAACACCCCGCTCTGCAGGATCCCCTCAGCTCTCAGACCGTTTGATAGTATCGTCTTTCAGCATATTCTTGAGGTTTTAAGACCTGAAACTTTCCTGCTTGGGTTTTCCAGAACCGGCAGGCACATATTTCAACTCAAAAAAGTCTTAAAATCCCCACTGTGCACCTGTCTGGCACATAATAGTCGCAGGGCAAAGTAAGACGTAGGCTAGTGAACATAGTGGAGCGTTTCGAAGAGACAGCTTAGGGGTGATGGAGACAAAGCCCGAGCTTAAAGAAGAGTGTGGAGTGTGATCGTTTTGCTCTGCGTTTTGTCCTTTGAAAGTGTTGCAAGCTGGAGAGGACGGCTGATGAGAAAACTGAAAACTCAATCCGCAGCTTAAATCAATTTACTCTGAATTCAAGGTTAATTCTTGGTACTTTTCAGCACCACGTGTATGACGACATGAAGTGTTGAAATGACAAACAACACATGATTTTCCTTGGAAATGAAACTGACACAATTCAAAGTGGCGGCCCCCACAAACCCATGTGATTGTTGCATCATCCAGGAGTAACTTGTGTGTCGGCATGTATGTATTATAAGGGCTGGATACCAGTCTCAAACATGGCACCCGGTCGCTTGAATGACAATTGTTCACCTCACTGGGTTTGCTCCTGCGCACGTGCACATCAGTGTTTTTCAAGCTGGTCACGCTGACTTGTTGCGTGTAGACTTTGCACATGATTGGGACAAGCTTTTTTTAAGCTCTGTGAAGTTTTACTAATATAAAACCTTCAAAAATCCCTTATACAAAAGGTCAAACCCTCTTTTATCGCAGTTATCTATGGGGACAATCTGTCTTGAGCTGCACGGTACGAGATGCTGAATTGCCGTTGTAAGAAAAGCACAAGTGTTACCAATCGTCAATAAAATGGCTGTTCTATTCAGCCATCATTACTGTTGGTATTTACACCTTTAATTTTCCACTATGAAGTACATCTCAAGATTTCTTCCATGAAAAAGGCACCCATGAAGCTTAGCTGAAGCCAGCTAGCTCCTGTTAGCGACAGTAAATAATAAGGACACACCAATCCACTCTATCTTTTTCACTATACAGAAGGAAAAAACAGATGTCAAAATACAAGAGAACTTACCAGTCGCCTCTGATATTTTCTGCATTAAAAGGCTATATTACACATTGACACACAAACACTGACCTTTGCATGGCACTGGTGTCGTAGTGGAAGTTCAGCGGGGAACAGACTGGCAAAACTATCGCCAAATGGTAAAATATTTTATTACCATGACAAAAAAAAGGAGGTCATTGTAAAGTAAATACTGTTTTCAAATTATATTTGGCGCTAAACAGACAGTTTTTAACACTAGCCTGTTCTCCAAAACAGAAGTAGGCCTAATTTAGGGGCGGTATGCTCAGTTAGCCTTAGCAAAGAGTTAGCTAACTAGCAATTAGCTAGGCCGCTTGAGTTGGCAGACATTTACTCTGTTAAGACATAAACTGTTTCAATAAATATCATGTTTGCATGCCAGTATTCGTGTTTTGAACAGTCACAACTGAATGAATGAGCACTTACTTGCAGTCACTGTGTGTCGGTCTGTAGTAGAAAGCCGGAACCTTCTGCTCATATTTGGCCTTGGCTGCATTGTTTCCCATAGCAGCCATCAGCTAAAGAGGGGAGACAGGAAAACACAACCTGGTCACATGAACGCTGTTCACTGTCACATACTCACTTAAGTGGAATGGACAGTGTTTTTTTTCTACAAGCTGCATTTTTCAGCATATTCACAATTGAGTTGTCGAGTCGGATTTTAGAGGTGGTTTTATTTTGGCAAACACTTCCATGGGGTACTACGTCTCCTTCTATTGTCATTTCAAAATTAAATGAGATGAAATGAAGAGAAAGGCAACATCTTTGTTCCTTTAAAGACGCTGTAAAATCGTAGGTATAAAAAAAATAATGCTGCGTTTTGTAGCAGATTCAAATAACAGCAGCCATGACATGTCAAAGAATAAGCCCTGGAGAATGGTGACAACACAACTACAATAGGAGAGGGAAAATAACGTTAAACTTTAAATGAGACAAGCATAGAAAATCCTAAGTATGACAGAACTTCAGTTGACGATGAGGCCCCGGGCATTGCTATGGGATTAATTGTGGAAAATGGTTAAACTGCATTGGGACGTGTCTCCCTTCCGCCCTCGGTCCCTCTATTGTGCGTTTCATCCAAGGATAATCCCTGAGTCCAATCCAGCTGGCTGAATCCCTCAACACGCCTCTCTTATCCTCAGAGGGGGCTTCGGGAAGGCATGCAGCACTGTGGTGTTTTATTATGAAGGTCATGCAGCAGCAGCAAAAAAAAAAAAAATCCAACCAAAAACACAAACCTCTACAGAAAGTCATGACCACGTGACACACCGGCTGCCTTCGACCCGTGGGACGTGACGCCAAGAGCACGGTGTCAATATCGTCGAAGCAAAAAAAAAAAAAAAAAAAAAAAGAGCAGGAGCATATTGCATAACCTCGTCTCTCAGTACCCACTTTATTTGTCACGCCTCCCCTTTATCTTCACTGCTTACTATTCCGGACCGCGAGCTGCGAGCATCTACGGAACGTGTCATTCAGTTGCTGTTCAATAAAATAAGCAACTCTTCATAATAACGTGATTCGCATGGCAACAACGGGCGAGGCTGCAGGGAGTCTGATTTTTCACTCTTCTAGCGTGGCATCGAAATAAAAAAAAAAAACGAAGAGGTGGGGGGCTCATTTATCCGGACGTGCACACTCCCACTGTCACGCAGGAAGAATCGAAATAAATGTAATTTGTTCTACATCCATCTGCTCGTGCACGTACAGGCTCATTTACATACAGAATGCCAAATACGGTCAACCACATCCATTTGACAGTCCAAGTAGCCTTCATGCTTGTGTGGACAAATATAACTGTAGTTCAGGTAGAAACAAAAAACATCACCGATGATGAGGTTAAGGGGCGACTTGTAAAAAAGTAGCCACCTGCCAAAGGTAGCTCCAAAACTACAGGGGGCAGCATTATGGCTAAATGCTCCTCACGATACTCTTTCACAGTGGCCAAACCGTGTAATGCACCGGGGCCCCAAAAATACTTCTTCCCATGCGCTTACATTGGGTTTAATGGAATGTTCTTGGTGGTGACTAGCTGCCGTTAGCAAGTTAGCTCAGTTAGCCGTGCAGCAGAGTGACGGCCTGACTTAAAGGGGGAGTCAGCGTGGGCAATTGTGCTTTAACTCAACCGTGCTCAGCAACCTCCCAAAGACAGCGCGTAGAGCCAGACTGAATTGTACCTCTTGCTGTTCAAAGCTGTGTTACGAGACAGGACGGGCTTGGCCATGCTAACTTTAGTGGATATGTCTGTACAAAGGCGCCTCTGACATAACGACTACGTCGCTGTTTCATCACGCTCTGTCGATAGTTTGAGTTCATTTCTTTAAATGTTCAAATAAAATCCTATTCATCGCCCCTTTAAAGTACTGCAGCATCTCTGTGGGAAAGCTTCCCAGTGTGCACCAAGGCAATGAATCAACCCTCAGTTTAGTGCCAAACGCAGGGACATCTTTAAGAAGAAATGACTAAATCAGAGGCTATTTGTGGAAGTGATTATATGCATGGTTTAAGCACGACATGGTTTGTAAATTAGGTTCCTGATTTTATTTATTTTTTTTTTTTTAGTTTTAAGTATGTACCATCTTTTCTTTATCTTTTCTTAACCATCTTGGTTGATTTTCTTTTTAATTATATCAGAGTAATGTTTTAATTTTCTTTCAATTTGTCTGATAAAGACAAAGTTATATTCAACAATTTTTAATTCCCCAAACTGCTGTCCTTTCACCTCCCGTTAAGGTTACTGTCATCTCTTTTGGCTGTAAAACGCTTTTACCATCCGTGAAGTTTCTCCTCAGAGTAATGAAAGACAGACTGATCTTGTGATAGCTCTCTGACAGTGACTTCCCGTCAGGTGTCACATCCCGGGTACCTCTATGATGAGAGGGAATAGCAAATGTCAGCAGGAACTTAGTCAAGTTTTCACTGCAAGTCAATACGATGCAAAGACTCCCGTGGGACAGATTGTGGCACCTTGTTGGACTCCAGACGCTCCTTCCAAGTATTAGCTGGGTGCGGCTGATAAAGTGAACACTGTGGCTGTTAGACGAAAGTGTCTCCTCTCATTGCAGGTATTTTTATTGAAGTGGGACCACAGCAGCTCCAGACGTCTCGACAATAAAAATCTGGCACCTCAAAACCCCTAAACTCTCACAAAACCAAAATTAAGGAAGGCCAGAACCTTTTTTTTCCCCTTAACTTCAACCAAATCCGGTCCAATTATCTTATTATTTTGTATTATTCCTGCAAGTCAAATCCCCGTCACATCCTAATTACTGTCCTCTCACACTCTCAACCTCCCGTCTTTTTTCCTCATGACTCATACCGGCATCACCTCCCCCAAAGTCCTCTTTGTCACCCAGCGGTGGTGTTAAAGCACTGACATGATCCATGCAAAGGACATCTTCACACTTCCCCTGCAGAGCGACGGCACATTTTTGTCGAGTATTACAAATGACAGCCTCAAAAAATGTCAACAAATACTTTGCACAGAACCCCCATTTCTTGCTGAACAGATTTCTTCTTGCAGCTCGGCTTCTTTTTTGGCACGCGGGAGGAAGAGCGCGAACGGCCTCGCTGACGGAATGATATTGACCCCTGTGAGGAAATGTGCTCCCTCTAAAAAAACAGGGAGGTCGGAGGTCAGGGTCAGCTGGAGATCAGTGTTCTTCAGGAGATAAAAAATCATCGTGGTGCGCGGGGGACCAAACATGTCCGGAGAAAGGCGACAAAGCATTTTAAACCAACTGATATCGGCCGTGTTAAACCAAACGACGCAAACTCTGATCCCAGCTGGAACCTATTCTACACTTTTCCCAAACCCGGTCGCTGACATACGGGCATAAAATAAACTGCAGCCGGCAGTGCCAGTTAAGATCCGCACCTACAGCATGTGTAATCAAGCAGAATTTCTGCCATATTGATAAGAACATGTCTGCTGATTGGGCCGTTTCCATAGCAACAGCATCACATAAAATGCAGTTTTTACACACTGGAGCCACCGTGGGCGCCATGCTCGATGTTTTTTTGTCTCTATTGTCTGCACATTCAGACCATTCACATACCAAATGTGCATTGCATACACATCACTATGCACCCGTCAGTATGTTCGGCATTTGGCCTCACGCGATGACCACTTCTGCAATCATTCTTAAAGGAGCAGTTGGGGACATATGCCATTTTCTTTTTATTTCTGCAGAGAGTCAAATGAGAATTTGATACTAGCAACTTCCTGGAGTCTCTGCCGGTTGCCCGGCAACCTGTCTCACCCGAGATGAAGTCTGGCACACAAAACCCCTGCAAACCCACATGTTGTTTTTACACTTTTGTACACTGATTTAACAAACAAGAAATAAAGTGCTTCAGAGGTGCCGGGAGGGAGATTTTGTTTCCTTTTTGCACAGCGCCAGATTCGGGACGACGAGCCCTCTGCCCAGATTTCTCCTCCGATTGTCGGGAGGGGCAAATCAGGCTTAGAAACAGCTCCTGTGGTGTGGGCCCGACCTTACCTTTGTGTCCTGTTTCAAAATGGGCCGAGGCAAGAAAACAAGCACCGCCCAACTCGCAGCGGGGAGTGGTCATTGTTCTGGTGCATTCTGGGTGTTGCGGGCTTTCTACCTTGTGAGCAAAAAGGGGGAAAACCACAGCCCGTGTTCTGTTTTTCCTCCGGCCAGGAAGGCGTTTGTGTGTTTCTACCGCATGGACAGCGCAGCTTTTACGCAAGGGTGAAAACCTCTCTAAGAAAACGGTGACACCAGACGTTCTCTCAGTCTATCGGCTGCTTCTTGGTCTTTCTGCATGTCGGTGTCCGGGCGAACTTCCCCTGTTCTTCCTGCTGTCTAATCTTCTGTACTCCATCACCACACACTGCTTTTACTATGGTTTCTGCGCTGATGACACACCTCTATTTTCTAAACGCTGTGGGCCCCCCCCCCCACACGACTACTGCTGCTTTTCAACAACAGGATGTACACCTCAGTGGTGTGAAAATCTTTTTTTTTTTTTTTCCCCTTGTCTTGGTTGACATTTTAGTCAATGAAAATCACCCACAATTAGAGCGAAAGAGCCAGCCTTGTATGGCAATTTTGAACACTTGGCATTCACAGAGTCGAGCCACGCTATTTATGAGAATCCGAAACGATTGAAATATCTGCGTTCGGTTGTGGGTATAAGGTGAGGTGATACCAGGCAAATATCAACTGTCAGGAGTCCTCTGAGAGACGGGGGGGAAAGCGCTGTTTTATTCAGGATGTGTACGTGTTTTTGCGGCGGATGTTTGCCATCACTGCCCTTACCTCCACGTCGCTGGCATCCCACGTGTCCTGCACCGACTTGACCCGGCTGATGTGGGGGATGCTCCGGTGGAGGAGCGAGCAGGCCTGGCAAACGAACACACCCAAAGTCAGCGACGCCCAGTCCGGCTCTGCATGAGAGAGCGAGAGAGAGAGGGGAGGAGGGTGAAGGAGGGATAGCGTAGAGGGAGAGGTGAACAGAGGGGAGGTGAGTTTTTTTTTGGGGGGGGGGGAGAGAAGAAGAGAGAGAGAGAGAGAGAGAGGAAATGAAATCAGGCAAAGCGGTGCAGGAGGTTGGTGGTGGACATGGAGGAGAGATGAACAAAAAAAAAAGGAGGAGGGGGTGAGAAAATCTTGTCATAAAAGCGCTGCAACAAAGAGAACACCACGCTCACGGTTCAGGCTATAAATACTGAAAGTGCTGATGCCGGCAGTGTTATAGAGGTAACAGGAGCAGAGTAAATGAAGCAGATATTACAGGGGACTCTGGTCGAGCGAGTCCCCGCTCGTAACGGAGAGCTGGGCGGCAAAATGTGATTTTGGGGGAAATCCTATTTAGCCTCCTGACAGGAAGCAGACCGCCCTGAGATCTGATCAGAAGTCAGCCGAGGTAGTTATCAGGTTAGCTGCATCGCCAGACCACAAAATACACACACACATGCGCACACACTCGCATTTTTTTTAATGCCCATGCGGTATATTTTGTACTTTAAAAGGAGACCAGATAACAGGAGAGCACAAAACACCCCGTTGTGCATGCACACACACACACACACACACACACACACACATACACCTGCGCATCGTCTCTAAACACACCATATGCTGCTTGACGCGAGCATGTGACGCAACGCGCGCTTTGACTACAGCGCCAGAAACACTGAGTCTCATCAGCAGTCAGACAGAACGTGCAAAAAAAAAGGGAGGAAAAAAAAAAGACTGTTTTTTTTTTTTTTTGTTTGTCTCCCTGCAATGTGATTCAGCAGCGGCAGCAGCAGCATCCGTGGGTGTTCAGCAAAGGTACATCTGAGTCACTGTATCGCACGCAGACTCTGATTCTGGCGGTGAAAATGAAGACGTCAAAGTCGGAGATGCAGCGCGTCGGAGACGGCGGCAGGGCGCAGTGAGAAGTGTCAGAAAATTAGAGAGCGAAGAAGAAAAAGATGAAAATGCAGATTATTCTTTTGCCCTTTTGGCGGAAATGATCGGATTGGTGGTTGAAATATTTTCAGGGTGCACGTTAGCTAACTGATCAATGGCAAGCAACCCTGGTCAAAATATTATGAACTAGAGCTGAAACAGTCAGCTGTTTAAAGGGTAACTCCACCAATTTGACATATTAAAGTCAGTTCACGGTTCATTGGGAAGTACTTCTGCCTATGACATAAAAGTAGTAGGCTATATAACTTTTTGTAACTTCAGAGGAAGCTGTTTGTGTCGCTCAGGGGCCGAGTTGCATTGTGGGTAATGTAGGTGCCAGGTTTTGAAAAGGAAGAAGAATGCGTGGAATAAAAAAAAGGCGATATCTCTGATTCTGCTCTATCTGGACCATATGTTTTCAGACTGTCCATAATGAGTCCATCGGAACATTTTTAAGACATGACGCCTGCATTACCCACGATGCAACTTAGGCACTGAGTGACATCACTGGCGGCAATTTATCAGATGAAGAGCAGCTTCCTTTTGGAGCCACAGATGGCTTTATACTATTTTTATCACTCCCCGAGATCTGTACACAAAGTAAATATGGTGGAGTTTAGTCAATATAGAGGAATGTGTTTGTCAAAATAATAATTCAATTAATAGCTTATTGTTTGTTTATATATATACAGGGAAAAATGTGTGTTCTATTTTCGAGAATATGAAATTTGTGTTTTTTCTGACTGCAACTGACATTAAAAGGTAATATTCATAGACCTAATAATACATTCCACAATCAGTTAATCCGTCTACTAATTTCCGTAGTTAAGTTATGATCATTTTCTTTGAAGGCTGTGAGAACTGTTTGTTTTAACTGCCACTTAATCCGTCTCGAGCACGTAATTGTTTGGCCTATAATGATGTCTGGCAGAAGATTAAAAACACATTTCCATATAAATAATTAGTATTATTGCCCATTAAAACAGTTCTGTCCGACAGCTCACGTTTTAAATGTTTATTAGAGCGGCAAAACACGGTTAGAGTTTGGCGTCTAAGCTCCGATCTCATCGCGCCCCAGTATCTCTATGTAAACATGGCTGCAGGGAGTGCATTAGCAAAATATCTAGAACCCCCCCAGTCGGAGCCTACAGGTGGATGCTGGGGTGGTGGGCGCCAAATTGACAGGGCGGGTCTGGTAGATGTATGTAGACATGGGCATGCCATGTGTAAATAGCCACAGCTCCAGTTGTCCGCCTGAACTAGCTCGCAGGCGTCGCTCCGTTTGATATTGCTTGAAAATCAGAGCACTTCAAGCCCTACCTCAAGTCAAACCTGGCAACCGAAAGTAGCCTAACCCTTAAACTAAGATTAGCGGAACGGTTTCAACCAAAACCCAACACGCGAAGCTAGTGCCACCGTTCTCTTTCTCGCTCACAAATCACAAAAAAATACAAAATAAAAAACACCCAGAGAAATAATTACTCTCCTACCTCAGTGTGTTTCTCAAATATGGCCTGCTGGTTCGACTCCAACATAATTAATTACTCGCTTAAATCCAAACAACAAACTAATTACAGTTAATGTCCAGTTGTAGATGTCCATCTGTCCCTGTTTCATACTGGCAAACCTGCCAATGACTCAATAACACTAAAAAAAAAAAAAAAAGCTTTAACAAGCCTGTGCACCACATTTTGTTGCCGTTTCTATTTTGCGGTCGTTTAGCTCTTGTAGACTGTAGTGCAGTATCATGGAGAAAAGGGACAGAGATCTACACTAATTGTTAAATCAAGAATTATCTAATAATCTAAGAATTATCTGTCTTTTTTCCCCCAAAAACCCCCAAAAAGAGCGTACAAAAGGAAGGACAGGGTGTGAAATGTGGGCTCCTTTATCTGGCACCGTGTTGAGTGTGAGCTCTGGGTCAGCTGTATTTGTCAGATTAAGAGTTGGTCTCACTATAATATCGAAACAGAGTAAAAAGTCCCCATATTCATAAAGCTCGAACCAGTGAAGGTTTGCTATTTTTAGCCTGGTCTGTCTCACTGGTCCACCAGTTTGGTTCAGACTGAAATATCTCAACACATATCAGATGGATTGGCGTCAAATCTGGTCGAAGCCTACAGACTCTACTGATTCCATTCACTTTTCTATTAGCAGGTCCAAGTTAACACTTATCCAGTGAAGTACCTCAACATCCACCAGATGGATTGGCACGCAATCTGGTGCACACATTCATTTCCCCAGACAGAATGAAAGATAATACATTTGGTGTTCGGGCCTTCAGCAGGTCATATTTTTTTATTTGTCAAATAATTTGGCTTATGACCAAATTACGACCCTAAAAAGCGTAGAAGTTAGAATGCTAACATGCTGAAATAACATGGCTTACACGGCAAACATCACACCTGCTTAAAAACCAGCGCGTTAGCATTATCATTTTGAGCATGCTAGCAATTGAAACAATACATCATCGCAGAGTTGCTAAAGCCCCAGTAGACTCTTAGCCGTGTTGCTAAAACAAGGTACAATGTCATTTATTCATCACTGCACAACATAGCATAGGGTTGCATGTAAGCAGCACCTGTTTTGCCAGCCTGACTCCCATTTTGTCCAGTTCCTTTTCCTGTGACCAGACATTAGCCAGGAAATGTTTTTTATTCCAGCTCTCTTACTTCCTGGATTGGATGGTGATGGTCTCAAAAACACCTTCTCCAATGCTGATGACAGCATTCCTGCCCTAGGCAATATGTCTTTCCTTTAGTAAGCTAGCTGGAGCTACGTTGCCATCCGTTCCATACAAATCACTAACCCTTATTGGATTACCAAAAGTGTTGACAATGTAATAAGTGGACGGAGCCTTTCGGTCTGAAAAGCGACGCGATTGCAAAAGTGCCTTAAACCTGCACTCTCTCTAATGCCCAGCCGGGAGCGACCCCACTGGTTTCAAGAAGAAGTCAGAATGTATGGAAGCTTATGGGAAAATGTCCCTGCTTCTTTACTCGACTTGTTTAGCTTCTTTAGTACAGCGTAATATTGGTGCTGCAAATTATGGTCATTATGGTCCCTACTCCAGCCTCTAGTCCAAGTACGATCACTGCTGTCTCCAAAAAAAAACAAAAACATACAAATACCAATGTCTTCTTTAGCTTCTTGGTTCATAACGATGGAGTTCATGAGCGCCCTATCAATACTGCGTTTCTGAGACCAGATATTGTCACGTGATTGATGATTAATAAACAGCTGATATCAGCCTGTCACATTTTCCATGCATGTATCACCCCATGTATTGTGGCATGACTGAGTGTTCCATGTCCTCAACAGGCAAAAATCACCCTATTCACCATCCATCCATCCATCCATCCATCCACCCATCCATCCATCCGCCCATCAATCTCTCTCTCTCTCTCTCTCTCTCTCTGCAGCTGCTTTTTCTCACACAAGGAGGCCCTCAGCGTGGCGCACCGCAGCCAAACACACACATGCACTCACTGCGAGTGTGTGTAGTTTCTCAAGGGGTGGGGGGAAAAAAAAGAAAAAAATACTATTCTTGCATTTCCCCGTCCTCCTGGGGCTGGAGAAAGCCTAGATGGAGATGCCACGGAGCCCAGCGGAGGGAAGCAGGCGGAGGAGAGGTTCAGAGATGAGGAGGAGATGTAGGAGGAGGGGAAAGGGAGGAAGAGCGTGGGTTCCTCATGATGCGGAGAGACGATGAACGCTCACAAGATCCCCCCGAGGGCGGCGTCGCTGCCGTCTACGATAATCTTCCCGCGATTGATCTCCGTTAAACCAAAGACAGGGAGGCAATACTTGAGTAAATAACTGCCGACTCATCTTTTAGTAACCCTGGATCGCGATCAGGCAACAAGATGGTGCCTTGACGCGAAGAAATCAAAACTCTTGTCTTTTTCCTTTTTTTAAAAAAAATTCGTTACAAGTCCTTTTTTAGCCAGCAACACACACGCAGGCGAGTGGACACCTACACACAACCCTGCTGACACGAAAAACCACACAACCGGCCATTCAGCGGTGAAGTCATCGCTGTCTGAGTCAGGCCTTACAGAGGAGCAGACAGCACTCATGGAGATTACTGTGGCTGCATGACTAACTAACCACACACACACACAAGCAGACACACACACACAAGCAGACACACACACACACACACACAGGGCTTCCTCCTTGAGGTAGAAGATGTTTCTCAACAGGCTCACTGTGAGCAACACATGCACTATCGCAGCGAAAAAGGTGCGTTCGTCAAAGAGCTCCATCTCCAAGGGATCGTCGAGAGGAAAGTGGAGGGGGTTTTTCTTTGCAGGAGTTGCGGGGCCCCGAAACAGCAGAGCTTTTGACAAGGTTGAAGAAAGAAGCGCCTGTGGCGTTACTGCGGGGCAGATGCAGGATAAATGAATGAGGGGGCATTTACACAATGGCAGCCCCTGTGCCCGTGGGCGCTCGCAGGCAACTTTTCTGCATCTGCTGCAGTTCATTCGCACGTCTGGACGTTTTTTTTTTTTTTACACATCAGCCTGTCAGCGGCTGCGTCGTCATCAGGGTTAATGACTAGACAGCGGGTCCAGCTGAGGTTGTGACCCTCTCATGTCTCGGCATAAAAACCCCCTCAGGCACTAGCTGAGTATTCTGTATCCACAGCAGAAGTAATAGTCTTTAGATCTGACGCAGCCTGTGTTTAGCCTTAACTTGAATCTACGAAGGGCCCAAGGCTTTCAGGAGAAAATCATCAAGGTTTCCTTCATTTCCAAAGGCTGACTTTTCAGACTGAATGCGTTCGCAAGAGTGAACATTAAATAAGCGCACGCATCAAGGCTTCTCCTTGAATCTGTTGAAGTGTTGGTAATTGTTTCGCGGCGGGTTCTCACAACGCGTCCTGTTTGATCCCCTGTGTGCGAGGGATGTGCGTTGCAGGTGAAATACATCTGCGTTACACATCGGGCCTGCTGTGTTTAATCCCAAGCGCTGACAAGGACTTTCAATCAAATAAGGTTTCCGTTTCTCCAAATCAGTGGTGACGGTCAGAGTTGCAGAGTTTCCTGCTTTTTCTCTGCATCGCATGGTTTTCATTGGCCTGATCGGATAGCTTTGTTGGCTGCAAAAATAGCACCCTAGAAGCACCCCAAAAAATGTCTTGATTACAGATGTAATTAGCTACTTACGCCCCTTCGAATAAGTCATATGGTAATCACTCACAGGGCTGGGCTCATAAGGTAGAACGATTCGTCCACTAATCACAGGGTTCAATCCCCACATCCTCCTGTCCACATGTTGAGTGTCCTCGGGAAAGACACTGAGCCCCAAATTCCTTCTGATTGGTCGGAGTACCGTATATTTAAATACTAAATACCATGAGTGCTATCATGCAATCTCCATGTTTAAACGGAGCACTGCATTAGCTGAGCACCGAGGTCCTGCTCGCGTTAGCCGACTGGCATCAGCTGCTTCGCTCGCGCTTCACATTCAGCGGCTCATTTATCAGCTGCTTGGCGACCAGCTAGCCAGAAACATCCAGTCATATTCACAATCGACTGCTCTCGCCCTCCCATGGCACGGTGATGGAAGGCAGAGCTATGATCGGCGTATCAGCGGTAAAGTTCGGCCATTATCTGCTCACAACCATGCAGATGGGAAGCCGGGTGAGGTTTTGCAGAGCCTTTCTCCTGCAGCATTCTCCTCAACAACTGAAGTAGATTCAAACATAAAAAAAAATGGCACCATGCAGCTCATCTGGTGTAAGGAAAGTGTCCGGAAGCCTGTTTTGAAAAGACATAAGTTACACCCTTTCATCACTGTAGCTGCTCAGCTGAAGGAGTTGGCGCGTCCGAAGTGGGTGCATGTGCTCAACCACAACTCGAGGATGTAGATCATATGTTCTCAAATCAGTTTGGGATCTCTTGCAGAGACTTGGACGACGCCAGACGAGCTGTGTGGAACCACTGTATGTTTGTGTTTTTTTGCTGATTTTGCTGCTTGTTCCATCGGCAAGAGGTTTAATAGATAACGACTGAATTCTTATTTTGGGTAAACATATCCTTTAAGGTGCAACTCCCACATTAACTACTTCCCAAATAGACGGTGACGCTGGCTATGTAAAAAGACATGATGTGTGTCAGTCAGTTTACCGCACGGGGAACACACGAAAGTTAATGCAGTAGCTGAGCTACGGCCGGGAAACCTGTGCCTACGAGCGTTAGTCGACACTGAATTTTCTTACTCGACTGCACATGAAACGAGGCAACATTCGCCTCAACCTGCACAGCAACCACACTTTTTGGTCAGGGCTCGACTGAATGTCACCAGCTTCTACAAGGACACTGATGTTGCATTGGGAAAATGCATTAGAAAAAATGTGCTTCTTCAACATTCCCTTTATATATCACTGGAAAATCGTACAGAAATTCATGAGCGGGCTTCCATAGGAGCCTACCCCCACCCAGCCCCCCCCCCCCCCCCCCCCCCCCCCCCCCCAACCTTCCTGCCATTTCTGCTTTTCAACAAACACCTTCCTCACACCTCAGAGGACTGCTGAGGCTTCTCTCTGGAGGAAATAACTCGTTTGTGTGTCCTTAGCGAAGGGCAGAACCACAGCGCTGCTGAGCTACGGAGAGAAAAAAAAAAAAAAACCCTGCCCTATAAGCTCCCAGCTCAGCCTCTGAGCGGTCTCGTCTGAGAACACAGGCGGAGAAAAGGTAGGGGGAGAAAAAGGCAAAAGCTAAGGAAGGCAGAGGTGGAATGACTAAGCACAAATAATGCCCAAGCCGTGTCGGCCAATTTGTGCGTTTGCAGACCAATTAGATCAGGCTCTCTGTCTGCCTAGCGGATGCTGTATCTGCGATGGGGAGATAAGGCGGAGGTGAGGGAGGACAGACGGGTCACCGCCGATGATGTGATAGTCTGTCCTTTCCTCTGTCGCCCTGCAGATTCAGAAACAATGGAGGGATTTCATGTGACGGAATGCAGCAGCGGCCATATTAGAGGTCCTCGGCCCCTTCATTGCTAATGCGGCAATGCAAAAATAAATTGACTGTTGTGATGCTTCTGACTGGGAACCAAACATTGCAACAGTCACGTCTAAATGATTTTTGGTTGGTTAATGTAAACTTGTTGTAGCCATGTAAGCTAGTCGTTTTGTCTTTTTGTTAACACACTTGGTGGTTGTTGTTGACTGTAGTGTGTGTGAGAGCATGTCCACAATTAGGCCAGCTAAATCTTCAAATGCATCTCTGTCTCCGCGTTGTCAGCCGTGCGACCAGTCAAAAACATTTTTGACCCCAAAACTGGAAACTGAGTTTTTTGCATAAGGATGACCTAAGCCGTCCAACCCCACCGCCAGAATTAAAGGTCAAGGAAGAACGGAGCGACACGGAACAAACTGACGAAGACAAGAGCGAGGACAAAAACTACATACAGACACTGATGACGGGATGAAGAGCAGGTAGATTGAGGCAAAGAACGTAAAAACACTGGGAGGGATAACGGGACTGGGACAATTTCAAAATAAAACAGGAAACGAGACCATAAAAAACTGGGATCCTGACACATATCACATCGAAATTTCAACAATACTTGTCATATCAAGTTCACGTTAAGCTCACAAGAGCTGACTTTACTATCAGGAGGTGGAGGGGCTGGTCGGGGGCTTTACAGACCACAGTTCAGATCCTTTGAACAAGAGGAGCGTTTGTGGCTCGCAAGAAGCAGACCGTTCAAAACATGGTCTTTTCCTAACCGTCATCTAGTGCGCCTAAACCCGACCAGGCCATAAGCACAGCATCGTCACGACACACAATCGAGTATGTCAAGTGAACCTAAAGAAATGTGAAACCGGAGCAAAAACAATGGAAAGATTCAGCATATTTGTGGTCTGCAGGAACATTTAACAGGAAAATGGGAACTAAAATGTCATTATTAGTCATGTTTTCGAGCGAAGATGGCAAACGTTCGTTGATTCCGGCTTCTTACATGCACATTTTTACTGTGTCTCTTTTTGTCATTTATGATTTATGATGACATCACTTTGGGCTTTGTGACACTGTGATGACCATTTTTTCTAAATGTTTTCACATGATTAATCCATTAATTGTGAAAATAACTCAGAAATTTATCCAAAAAATAACTGCACCATGCGACCTGTGGGAAAGATTCTAACCCCCGAGTTGGGAGGCTATCGTTTACCACCTTATTTATATTATTGAAGAAGTCAGTTTCTTTTTTTCTTTTTTCTTTTTTTTGCTCTGTATGTTGCATATTTAGAAAGGGGTAACTAACTCTTTACATGTTATTAGGGTCATGTAATCAAATTACAAGCAAAGGTACACTGTCATTAGCCCCAATCAAAAAAAAACTAGAAGGGTTATGCAAGTTAACATTCAGAATAAAAAACTAATTCAAGAGTAACGTGACCATGCTAACATCAATCATCAATGATCCATGTCAATCATATATCAGTCTCTACCATCCTACACTCTCTCTCTCTCTCTGTATATATATATATATATACATATATATATATATATACATATATATATATATATATATATATATATATATATATATGTATATATATATATCTCAACAGACCTACATTACCTGTTACAGCCTACTAAACGTACGTAATACCTTAAAGAACATTAGTAACTGTAGTTCCCATCTGCTCTAGTCCGGTACATGTTTGTCTGTTTACTTTGCTGTGTTGAGATGATTTGTGGTATTTTGAGCTGTAATGAAACTGTGATGTTTTTTTCTGGAAAAGCCACTGAGATAAGATCCGGTCCCCATCTGGGAAGGAGCTGCCGAAACCAGCATCAATAATTCATATGTTAACCATTATGAGACGTGAATTATGAGCCCAGGAATGCCTGATCTGGTAGCAGAAGCGGAGGAGAGAGATAGCGGTTTGCTTGATGGATGGCCGTCCGAAACACCCCTCGTCTGTTCAGTCTGCTTTCCCCGGAAATTTGACAGATTGAGCCCAGCGTTTGCACATGCAAATCTGGGAGAAAGCAGCTGTCGGATTCATGCAAAGTTGTACTCCTGACCGCTGATCAGTTTTGTTTGACGTGCCTTGCTCAAGGCAATCTCAGCACTTGTTGAGCGATGAGAGAGCGTGCATGAGTCACTTTGGAAGCTGAGATATTCTGAGCTGTGATCGATCAGTCACCCTGCAATTACCACTCTTCTCTGACTATTCCGCAACTGCTCCACAACACAGTCCCACCTTCGCTGCACCGAGGCTAAATTATGTAATGATTGCAAAGGTGAAAGTGGCATTTCTGCCCGGGCAAAACTCATGAACGACCACAGCAGGGGAACAATCGGAACCAATGTTTCCTCCAGGCACTGTGGATCCTTGGACAACAGTTTGAAGAACCTACATCAAAAGAATGGATCCCAAAGGTTCAATAAGGATATGTGGGTAGAGGTGACTGCGCCAGTGTTCCCCAAACAAGACTAAAAACCACTTCCAAACTGGAGACTAAGCCCACTGACACCTCGTAACGTTTTGCTTTTGTCTTCAGTGAGGAATGACTCTGCAGTAGTTCAAGGTGTTTATCAGCTCCAGCTCCGATCGGCAGAGCTTAGCCATAAATTCCGACTGTCTCCATTCGAGCAGTGCTCAAATATTGTTCAGTCTAAACCGAGCTACAATGAAAGACTGAAGTTAAACGCACGAAGAGGCAACCAGTGTGACGCTGTCACCTGTCTCCATGCTGCTGTCTGCTGTTGAAGTCAATCCATCATGTTGATGTTGAGATATTTCACAGGATCAGCTGTTGCAAGAGGAAGAGAGAGGGAACCGCCTTATCATTAGGATTCATCCTCGTTGGACTATGAATGTCTTTACTTCATCTCATTACAATCAATCCAACAGTTTCTGGCTGTTGAACAGGTTAAAGTGTTGAGATAATGATGGCAGTAGAGGAGGAATTAAGGGATCGCAAAAGTTATTACGATTCACCCTGTGGGGGCCAGGAATATCTCTATCAAACTACATGGGAACTCATTCACTTGCTGTCAAGACCTTTCACTTGTTCAGTCATTAAGATTCATCCTCTGGGAACCATGAACACGCGCTTCCAAGTTTTCTGCCAATCCGTCATGTTGACGTTTCACAGGATCGGTAAAAACTTTAACCTGCTGGTGACGCTACAGGAAACTGGAGGGAATCACCAAAGCCACTGGGATTCATCCTTTGGGGACCACAGTTGTCTCTACTAAATTCAATGGCAATCCATTGAATCCATTGCCAACGCTAAAAACCAGCAGATTAAACCATCTTTTAAACTGGGCATCTCCGACAATTTGTGCAAAAGCTTTTACGAACCGGGCTACAGGCTGGAATGCATTATGTAAGTTGGTGGTACCAAGGAGCAAAAAAGGCCACATAAAAATTTCAGACACTTTTAAGCTCGACACACACAGACAGCACCGACCCCCAACGCGAGCCGCATCTCTGCTTATTCCTCGACAAGATAACACCTCTGCGGTTCAAAACGAAATCCCTCTTCGAGTGTCCTCCCTCCACTCAGACAAAGCCGTCTAAATTTGCGAGGGTGCCTCTGGCTCCCCGGAATAAAAAAGAAAAAAAAAGCTGCTCCACTACAGCCAGTCCCTCTCTGAGGAGCTGTGCAGCCGGGGCCAAGGAAACAGGCATCCTGGGCGCCGGCTCGGCTCCAAACGCTGGGCGCACGGCCCGAAACTGGAGCCTCTGTGGCCGCTAGCTGGTTTAATGCCATTTTCAGTGAGAAGAAAAAGGAGGGGTGGTAGTGGTGGTGGTTGGGGTGGGGGGGTAAAAAGGGAGAGGATTAACAAGAGGGAGAGGATGGAGAGAGGGAGAAAGGGGATGAGGCCGCTTAATAGAGGATAATCAGGTGAAATGAGTGTCCTGTGAATGGAAAACAAACATGTGAATCAAAAAAACAAAACAAAACAAAAAATGCACACACCGGTAATTACCGAGCAGGCTGCTGACACTGTGGAGCACGATGATGACACCACACACACTGTCAGTAACAACAGTAATAACTGTGGATGGGGGGCAGTTGACATGTCTTTGTGCGCCCTCACAGCCACACACACACACACACACACACACACACACACACTGCTTTATGTGTTTATGGCTCAGTCCGGAGTCCATGTCTGCTCAGCCTCATTACACCTGCAAAGAAGAAAAAAAAGAAGAAAAAAAAGAAAAGGCTGTCTCCAGGTGCATGTGTCCTGCCTGGCCGGGCCCTTTGTCATCATATCTGGAATTCACTCAGACTTGTTGGGTTTTTTCAAGCACCAGTTGGCTCTCCGTGCACCGGCTTGCACGGGAACCCGGTTCGGATGGGGTTCGGAAGCTTTTTTTTTTTTTTTTTTTCAATGTAATTATTTATTTGTTTTTGCTTACCTGGATTGCCGCAGTCCGCGCACGTATCGTTGCCCGGTCTGACCAGCACGTCTTGCAGGAGCCGGTTGTTCCCCTCCGGTTCCTGCGCCATGGTGACTTCTATCCGTCCAGCCTCACCGCGGTGGAAAGAAGATGAAGAAGAAGAAGAAGAAGGAGCCTGGCCAAGAACATCCGCTGCCGGGAGTCAGACAGACAGACGGACAGACAGATGGACAGAGAGAGAGACAGACAGACAGACAGACAGACGAGACCGAGCGATCACCTGTCACCTCCGATCTGAAGTGGAGGAGGGAGGGAAAGAGCGGACGGGACTGAGCGATCCGAGCCCGACGCTGGAGGAGTCCTCTCTCTCTCTCTCTCTCTCTCTCTCTCTCTCAGTGATCGCTCTATTACCGACTCTCACTCACTGCATGATAATCAAGCTTATATGTTACCACCACCACCACCACCTCCTCCTCCTCCCTCCCTCCTTCCTCCCTCCCCTGCCTGTCTGTCTGTGTTCTCTCGCCTCCATCCATTCTCATATCTAATGGAGGCGAGACATCCAGCGGTGGAGCGCCGGAACATCAGAGCCCATCCCCAAAACATGAAAAAAAAGAAGTCTACAGCTCTTTGAAAAAAGCCATTATCTGCAACAACAACAGTACTAACACTTAAGATGTTTCCTTTAAATCTTTTTTTAAAATGTCAGTATTAAAACGTCAAACCTTCATTCGTGGGTAATATCTTCTTTGGTGCAATTAAAAGTGCTGCCGGCTGCAGATCCATAATGAAACAGTACAACAGTAAACAACTGAAGACCTAAGTTCAAGAGGAAAAGTACATGGAAGGAACTGGATTCATATGAATTGAACTATGAACGTGTAATAGAAATCAAAACAGTAAATATGTGAGTCAGTTGATATTGTACTTGCATGACTGAGTTACTACAATTCTATGTTTTTGTTTCTATTATTAAGCTGCAGTTCGTGGTGAGAGGTTTCTCAACATGACATTCTTAGAGGATGGTGTTAAGAATGCTTTCACAGGAGGCCTCGGTGTGCGGTTGACCTATATTCTTTCAGGACTGTCCTTTATCACTGGTTCTTTCTCATCAGATGGTGTCCACCAGACGTCTGCGTTATTAGTTTATGAGGAGGAAAATGAAGCCAGAGGAAGATTCATTTATACATTGGGTATTGTTTGTTTTATAGTAGCCTACACTATCACTGGTCACTTTTAGTTTGTAGGTCTAATTCTGATTGGGTCTAACTGATTTCATTGGTAATAAAATCCAATACAATTTGTTTAATCCAGTGATAATCCAACTCCAAGCAAATTGTCATATACGAACAACATCAACAAATAAATATAAAAAAAAATATAAATAAAAACAGAATCGAAACATCAATTTATTTTCCTCGTCTTTACCTGATCCTTGTTCATCAAGTTGTGTCCACGAGATAACGTGTTAAAAAAAAATATTAATTCACAAAGACAAAATGAAACACGAACTGTTGAGATCTCTTTTTTTCTAAGCTGGACTTCTGTCGAAAACCTGATCGATGGTCGATGCGATTTGCTCGACTACTAATGTCTGTCTACCGAGCTGGCCCTGAGACAATACGTCATATTTACGCGACACCGGGGTCAAGCCTGCTGCTGTTGACATCTCACCGGAGGACCACGGGACTCGCAGCTCGATACGAATTTGTGTCTTTAAACGCAGAAAAAAGATGTCGACCGCCATGAACTTCGGGTCGAAGAGTTTCAGACCTCGGGCTCCTGATAAAGGCTCGTTCCCTCTGGATCACTTCGGTAAGCTAACACGCAGCCCGCCATGTCGGCTCTGCCCCGGTTAAATAACTCATTCTCGTCTCACGCGACACCTCCTCCTGTCTGTTTAGCAGGGCAGAGACGAACACTGAGTGGTTAAAAACTACCTTTTCTTATCTCTCAGCTCTCAGCATTTGACATATTTGTTACATTTTACGCCAGATATTTCTTGCTATTAAAATGCAACTGCTAACTGAGCCACTGTCAGTGTCTCCTGTATATTAGCATTACATGCAAGTGACATTGATAACCACAAGTTTCCAAACAAAGATGTCTACTGTTTAAAATCCCAGGAAATGACTTGATAACACTTTGATCCTGGCCATGGTCTGATGTGCTCTAAACATAAAAACAGCTGTGAACTGGCCCTTTTTTTTTTTTTTTTTTTTTTTAGCATTTTCAATAAAAGTTTCACAAATCCTAAACTGTATTTTAGAGTCTTTAGCCTTTCTAAGATAAAGAAGTATGGATTTAATGAGTCTTATATATAGTGTTTTCTGATCTGGACCTGTTCTCGTGCAGTCTAGACATGAAAAAAGCGGCGAAATTGCCCTTTTTTGTGTATTTTGACAAGTAGAATAAAGGTTTTTAGGTCAACAGGAGAGAAATGCTACAGTGAAATAAATAAAAAGTCAGGATTATCAAACCCTGTGATGTCCACTGTCATACTGGAATATTGGTTTCTTGAGACTTTTTGATACTGAGCAGGTAGGTAGCTGGTAAACAGGTAGGAACGGAGTGAACATACGTTTCTTATTGACTTTACTTACTGAGTGAGGTTAATAAGAAAATGAATGCAGGAGTTAAAATAATCAAAATGTAGGGTTGCAAACCGATTACACACTGTGTCAATGTATAATCAATTCTCATTTCATCTTCCCCATACCTGTTATGTCGTTCAGTCCACGAACTGACTTGAAAATTACTGAACAAAGCTGTCTACAAAAATAAATATATACAAATGACAAATATGGCAGCCAGAAATATTTGTATATATTTTATTCATATTATATTTTATATATTAATATTTTATATTTCATCAAAATATGATTGATTGTATTATTATTCTAAGTGATATCTATACACACCTGGACAGTAAACAGAGGCACAGCTTGAGAAACGTGTGAACTGTTTTTATACTGTGCTGCAGACGGATTATTTCTTCCTCCAGATGCTCCGAAAAGTGTTTGAGGATTCAGGATAAACCCTCAGGGCAGCAGGAAGTGTCTTCACATCATTCACTTTTTTGGGAATGCAGATGCTTGACTCGAGTGCCATAGGAACACTTAAGAGGCACAGCAGCCAAGCTGATGCACAACGTTCTTTTTTTAATGACATAAAAACTTGTGTCGTAAAAGAAATGATCTTAAGTGGTTGGAACCAAGCCTTACTCAGGTAGATAACAATAAATCCATACTAAATTAGTAATGTATAAACAGGGGATCAGAGGAATAATGTCTGAGTTTATGCCAGGCTGCGACATATCTGAGCAGAAACCCACATGTTGGACCTTCATGCTGACAGTGCCTCGTTATTCTTCCAGGAGAGTGTAAAGCCTTCAAGGAGACGTTTATGAAATGCCTGAGGGAGAACAGCTTCGACAACTCCAAGTGCCGACTGCAGTCCAAAGACTACCTGCAGTGCCGCATGGACAAGTAAGAGACCTCATTAGTCATACAGCACAGAATCCCTAAATCTATTGACGGGAGTTAGTTCACGCTGCTTTTCATCAGAACCGGATACTTCCCTCTGTTCTCTCGTGTTTTCCAGCCAGCTGATGACCAAGGAGCCTCTGGAGAAACTGGGATTCAAGGACCTGGTCGATCCTCCTCCGAGCCAAGCGGACGGGGACACCAAACCCTGACCCGCTACGGCAACACAGCTCGCTGTTTTCAAAAACCCGCAAGGGCGGCGTTTGCTGTGAACTTGACGCGTCGCACAGTTTGTTGTTAATGAGCTGACGGCACGAGTCCCGCAAAAGCACATTAGAGGCGAAGAGTGCTGTGAGAGTGACGATGAGGATGATGATGTGCTCTGAGGGTTCAGGATGTTCAGGAAGACACTGCGCTGCATTGCGGCCTTTTTGTCTGATGTTTCTGGGCGCTTATTGTATCGACCCTTTGTGTAAATAAGATAAAGTGTATAATATATGGAGATGTTGTTTTGGCATTTCAGTGAATATTTTTTATTTAAAATAAACTGCATAGGTGTGTTCATTTTTATCTCACCTGCTGGAAGATTAACACATTACGTGCATTGTTTTGTTCTTATTTTGAGGGACCAAGAGAGTAGATCCAGTAAAGAGCTAGCCACTCATTAAAAATGGATTAAAAAACAACCGTTTTTTTAATCCATTGATCCAGTTCTGTTAGCTGATGATGGGCGAACTGAAGCTTTCTGTATCAGACATGTGAATTGCCAACTTGTTCATTATTTTAGAGCATTTGCTACAGTCACAATGGCGCCATCTGCTGGCCAACTATTGGTATTACAATTGCATGAAACGGTTAAAAGGTAACTCCACCAATTTTTCACATTGGGTAAGGGATAATGCCCGACGAGGTGTCCATAAACAGAAGTTAATGGACGACGCGGAGGCGCGGAGGACGGTTGCCTCCGCGAAGTCCATTAACTTCTGTTCATGGACACCTCGTCGGGCATTATCCCGCTTATACCATGGTCACTTGCCAAAGAAAATAAATTCGGACCATTAATTTACATTTTCATGCGTTTTACAATCAAAATATAAAGTTTTTCACAAGCCATAACTTAGTTTCCCTGGTAACGCCTGAGGGTTTGACTAATACCTGGAACAATCATTACTCTCCCGTAAGGTTCTTATGCAACGGAGACGTTGTTCACTCCTCCAGCAAATAGGACGGATCATAGATACGACTTGGCAACGGGAGATATTCTAGTCCACTCAGCCATGAGCCAGAAAGCTAACGCTATGCTAGCAAGATTCAAAGTCAATAACATTGCATACGTTTGACAGACAGTTAATATAATTTGACAGTATGCTAGCTAATACGATTAGCTAACTATCCAGTCATGTCATTGTCCCCAAATCAATATCAAGATTTTCACAAACAAATGACCGTCCGTGTGTAACGTTACTGTGGCCGCAGCCTGAAGCAGAGAGCTGAACAGCAAACGGGACGTGAGATTATTCGCGTATCAGTAAATTTAGAGGGGAAGTGAACTTTCTGCAGCTTGTGTGTTACAGTCGCCACCCTGTGGTGTTCAGAGGATAAGACACTGAAGGACTGACGGACTGAACTCAGTGCTGTAAATAAAATATTCAGATTTGATACGCCAGCTAGCGCATTGATTTACAGCGGTGAACTGTCAATTTGACTGGAACTACTTAGTAGGTGTCCATATATCAGGGGTTAATGGACACCCTGCAGCCAATCAGAATCAAGTATTCCCCCAGACCATGGTATAAAGGGTGTTAACAGGTCTCAGAGGTGTGCAGGTCTCGCACATGTGAAACATGTTATAAAGCCTTTTATGGCTCCAGAGGAAGCTGCATATAATCCTACAAATTGCCAGTGGACCGCTTTTCACAGCCTGTTGCCTACATGACCCACAGTGCAATTTAGCCACTGAGTGATATAGCTGAAGGCAATTTCTTGATTTACTCTACTCAATTTAATCTGTAAACCTGGTGGAGTTGCCCTTTAAATCCACTACGAAAGATGTGGAATTAAAGCGGTCTCAACTGCTTCGATTGTTTTGTTCCTTTTGTCCCTTACAGGCGTAAAATAAAAAAAATATTGTTTTCATGCTCTGATCATGTGTCCTTGTGTCAGGTGCTCGTAGTTTAGCACTTTGTCACACGCCGATGTGTCAAAATCCCATTCCCGCACATCAGATCTGATTTTCAATGACTGCTGTAATGTGACTTGGTGACCGGCTCACCAGGGCCATCATGTAAGACGGTAGGTTGCTATAGGTAGCGTCAGCAGCTGGAAGTGCTAAGAGCTGTTTGGACGTCAGCTGGCAAAAAAAAAAACCTTTGAAAATGCAAAGATCATGTCTGCAGTTTTCATTTATTTCTTTCACCAACATGAAAGAACAAAGAGTGTAACAGCTGACCTCGCCTAAGTGTCTTTAATAATGCTAATCATTTTGGACAACAATAGATATTTCAGAGGTTGACTGAGCCCATACACAAAACCATCAGCTTTGGTCTTTTCATTGACAAAAATACAAAATATTACCATACTTCTACTTGATACACTAAAAGTCCTCTATTGCATAAAAATGTCAACATGTCTGCCTGATCTGGCCTTTAGACATTGTTCCCTAAACATAAAGAATTTATCAGACTTTACTTTGAAATCCCCCACAGATTTACAAGGTTTGTGTAAATAGCTGTACAGTGAGATAATTCCAAAGTCATGGTAAATATCTCGGTATGTAATAAATAGATCAAAGTTGTACACTGATCTTCCAAAATGAGTAAACGTGTAGATTTCACGTTGCGTCCTCTTCCTCCTGGCTGTTAAGGAGCCCGTCAGAGCTGGTAGCAACAGATCTGTCTCTGTGGGGAGAAACAAGTCAGGCTCATCGATTCGATCGGAAATTAGACATGAACTCACATCGATCCTTTTCGTGCTGTATTTGATTAGCCACATGTGATAAAAAAAAAAAAAGGGCTATTGTTATTGCGGGAACAGGAAATCTAGGACTGCAATGCAATTAATAAAAAAGGAATGTAAATATTAGAGCAAAACAAAACAGAATCTGCAGCATGACATTAGACCTACCCTTTGTAACCTTTCGAATCGCGTTGGGAGCCATGTGGCCGCTGGGTCCACACAGTGGTCTGTTTTGTTGGCAGTGGTGAAACTGTAGAGTTGCAAAGACAAATAAGAGACACAAACGATTACATTTTCCTTATAAAAAAAAAAAAAAAAATGTAATTTGAGGTGATGACATTCCGTAAAGAGCACTGGGCCTCATTCATGAACTGTTCTTACGAACAAATTTGTTCTCAAGTCCCACTTACGAAGATTTTACGAAGATTGTGGCATTCATGAATTTTTTCTCATCTAGGATTTTTTCTTAGGCAAGAACAAATCCTACGAACACTCAGGAGTACTCTTACGCACATTTCAGTGCCGAAAATGTTGGCATGGTTGTGTTTTCTTCTCTTGTGTAGTTCAATAAAATGCAATATTACAGTGATCATTCTGTCATATTTATTCATTTATTTCTTTATTTCATATTTTTGGTAATTTACAAAGAATTTAAATTCTAAAATAAATTAAATGTGCCAATGATTTAAGATAAATCAAGTAAATTAGAAACATGCCATCAATTAGTAACCCCCCCCCCCCACCATATTTATACGTGGCATTTCTCCATCCAAGGCCCGCAAAACAATGGCATATATATTGCTCCTGCCGCTTTCATCAATGTAAGAACACAGCTGCGAACAATTCTGGGGCTTACGAACGAGTTGGTGAATCTGACGTAGGGTTTTCTTAAGGAACCTCTTAAGAACAACTTAAGAAAGAATCTAAGAAGATTCTTAAGAAGATATTGGTGAATGAGGCCCATTGTTCTCGATCGACATGTCTTCGCAGCTGTACATTTGTGCGACCACGCCTGGAAAGTTTGGGTCGACGACCGAAACGCAGACAGAAAATGAGACCTGTGTTTTCGGGCGCAGGCTTTTCCTCACATGAATGCGTGTATCCTGCAGTGACGAAATGTGCTCTGCCTCTGTTCAACGCAGGAGACGATGGGCATATTAATGTGGGACTTTGAGACTGCCATGCAGCAGGGGGGTGTAGGTCCTGGAGCCCTGGGCATGGGGTTGTAACACTGAGGACGCCCTGGAATGCAACACAAACACACAGGATAAGCACAAATACATTGTTAACGCATGGAGGCCAATTTCTGCGAGTTAGAGGTCATACTGATCATATTCTTTATGCAGTCAAATCATATTTTGCAGGTAGAAAAATGAACGAAAAACGTATCTATTCTCCTTAAAAACAATATTGTGATTGTTTATTCAGTTTTGGAATATTTTATATTGATTTTTTCAAGCGTACCAGACAGTCAGACCAGCTGGGCCAAGTTTGTGGGCCAGTACCATAACGCACGCTGTTTGTATCACGTGGCGTAGACCTGTGTCTCATCAAGAGTCTTGGTAGCTGCCAGTTTGCAGAACAAAAACCTAAAAATGGAGTTGTACAGTATGCACCCGGGACACTGTACTGCCCAAACATTAGCTGGCTAGTGTGAGCAACGTTGACGTCAGCTAGCAGGCCTCGAAATATACATTTTCATTTTGTGGATCAGAGTTTCTCAGAAGACAAATCTGAACAGGTTTACGTTGTCGTCTACCTGAATCTACATCCCCATGCTCCATGTGTGTTTGGACCGACAAGGACATTTATATTCACCCCGCATCATTCGTGCAAATTTGACCACTGGACCCTGTGTGTTTATTTGCCGTAAGCTGCCCAATGTGCCGACTGTACGGGCGTTGACTCTGAGCTAGTTCAGCTCAGGCTCTAGGTGAACTCGTCAGAAACTCTGGCCCTTCCTGTTCTCCCCGCATGATCTCCTTCATCGTTTAGATTAAATGAGCTGAACATGATGACAGTGATGCGTCTGCGGTGATACAATGGCATTCAATCCGATCTGTGCTTTATAAAGCGCTATTTCACACCATTTCTCAGCTGTCCTTAAATCACCCTAGAAGTCACTTGAAAGTTACACTCACCGTGTTCAGGGAGGATCAGCAGTATAGTTAAATACGCGCAAAGACGCACTCCAATCCTAACGGAGAAAGGCATGCTGGGTCCAGTCATGAACAGCGACGAGCCGATCCTGGAAACTCACTGAGCAAACTGCTGCTGAACCGCGTATATGAAGACGGTTGTAAAGGCGGAGTGTTTGTTGTAGAGGGAATGTGTGCTCAGGGAGATAAGATGGTCTGCAGGGAGCCACAGCACAGCCGCAGAGAGGGACGGCCAAAACATCTGGATGAGCAGTCCGAGGCCCTTAAGCCTGAGCTTAAACATCCCACAACCAATTACAAAATCATACAAATCTGTTCTGTAGCCAGCCATTTATTAACAGCAGTTATGAGATCATTTGTCTCATCATTCATAATACATTGTACCAAATAACTGAGCGGATTTGTTTCCTCCAGACAGATGTGCCAAAGTGCACTGGCAAATATCAATAATGACAGTTTTGTTGGATAATGCTTAAAGGATAAGTTCACGTAAAAAAAGAAAATTCAGTCATTATCTACGCACGCCCCATGCTGATGTAAGGCGGGGTGACGTTTCGTAGTCCACAAAACATTTCTGGAGCTTCACAGCAGAACGGCGTTGCAGCATGGACCCAACCAACCGAACCAACGCAAGACAAGCAGCAGGATCCGCGATGACGCCGCAATGACACATGCTGATGTTTAGCAGCTATAATGTTTACCATGTTCAATATCCAGTGTTTTAAAAAGTACCCAAAAGTCACACTAGAGTGAACGTAAAGACGATATAACTCTTTTTAAAGGGAAAATCCCCCATATGAAGTCTCAAAGTATCTGCTAATACATTTACTGAATGTATAAAAAGTAGGAGTAAAAGTAAATTATACAAACAGTATATTTACATGTATATTGTAGACTATGTTACGCCTGGCCAACTATCAGATTCAACAATTAGCACTTTTCTGATTAGCAGAAATAAAAATACAGTGTTTGCCGCCAAAATGCAGCGGAATGGAAGTATAAAGTTGCGAAAAAGTGGGAAAACTCAAGTACAAATACCTTGAAATTGTACTCAAGTTGAGTAATTGAGTAGATATACTGATTTGCATCCCTCGACTGTTAATATTTCAGTTTAGCGTGTTGCTAACAACAAGCTAACACACAAACAGCACTACACAGAGGACAATGTCAGCATTTGCATGACTGATCTGATGATGACGCTGGATGACCAAAAAAAAAAGATGAAAAAAGGGCTGAATGGGGGCATGACTGTGCATGATTGAAAACTTTCAAAGGTATGGGGACGTCACTTGCTGCAGACATTAAGGCTAACCCTAATATAAACTGTGAATACATTATTGGGACAGATAAAGATTCATACAAATATATTATTAACATATCTGAATATTCTACATATTCCAAATGACTAGAAAAGAAAAGAAGACAACATTTCCGCGTAGAAAGTCGTGATGTGTTATTCTTTGGCGTGGCTGTTGTAGACCCGTCAGAGGATTTGGCAACATATTCCTCTCTGGGGGAGAAGAGGAAACATTAAAATGTCATTATTTTCGTGCATTTGACCTGGAATCCCTAAATGCATAGTCAGAAGAAAGACATGATAACTGACAACAGACTGCATTACGGCATAAACTCATCAAGAGTATTTGTTCGAGAGAACTGAAAGATTACAGAGGAAAAATGTAAAAATCGAAAAATGAAAACAAACAGTGGAATGTCATGAACAAGCTGCGAAACTGGACTTACTTGCTCTAATCTCTTGAGTCTTTGGGGGATCCACCAGGCTTCTGGGTCCGCACACCAAACACTGTTGCTTGTAGTGCGAAAGCTTAAGGGATGAAAAGACAGGAAAGAATAACAAATGACACATTTCTGCATTTCTAGTCACCTGCTCATTTCTGCCTACCCAGTCAACCAACCACTCCAACATAATCAATCCAACTCTGCTCACCTGTTAACCCAGTATATACACCCCAACCTCAATGATACTCTGTTCCTTGTTTCCATATTGCACTTGTGTTTTTACTAACCAGACTTTTTTATGAACCTACCAGCCTGTTTATTTGTCCGCTGTACCTGCCAACCAACCACTACCTGAGCTCTCATGAAATCATGACTAAGCTTTCCTGCTGCCTCGCCTTTTCTTCTGTGTTTGGGTCCAACTCCTGTTGCTCACTTACCAGCCGTGGCACAAAGTGCCAAATGAGCTGCTCTATTTTGAACAACCTGCAGCTTTTTCAGGTCAGATTTTGATGCTTATGACTATGTTATTTATGTGTTTAGAAGTTTTAATATAATTACTTGTTCAATATTGTTGGCGCCTATTGCCACTCATAAACTGTATGTTTTGCAGGGCATCAGCTGAAGAAACAGACCGATATTGTGGCACTGTATGAAGCGGTGTCATCAGCATACATTGTTGTTTTTTGCGCACACTGGCAGGTCATTGGTGAGATGGAGTATAACAAAGGCCCCAGGCAGCTATCTTGCGGAATCCCACAGTCAGTGACAGTGCAGTAAGAAGCTGGCATTAAAAAAGACTTTATTCCTAAGAGATTATCTTTGAACCATGAACTTGCAAATCAGACATTGTTACATGAGCCCCTCTAGCCCCAGCACTAGTAACTATACCAAGCTCTCCTCTAGTCTGGGCGCCTTAACTAACAATGTTCGAAAAGAGGCCCGCAATCTCGGTGTCATCTTTGACTCAGAATTATCTTATGATACTCAGGTGACTAAAGTGGTGCAGTCATGCTTTGCCCAACTGAGACAGCTAACAAAGATCCGGTCATTCCTGTCCTCTGCTGACTTAGAAAAGGTCATCCATGCTTTTATCTCCTCCAGACTGGACTACTGTAACGCACTTTACTCTGGTATCAGCAGGCGAAACATCTAACATGTTCGTGCCTCTCGACTATGGAACTCCCTGCCTAGAGGTTTTATTGTAAAGCACTTTGTAGCTTGTTTTTGAAAAGTGCTATATAAATAAAGTTATAATAATAATAATAATAATAATAATAATAATAATAATTGTTATTATTATTAATATTATCTCCTAAGGATGACCTTATTAACTCCTTTAAGGATTTTGGTCCCCCTCGACAAATCAAATAAATTGTAATCACTTAATCAGACTAGGCTGGGGAGATATCACCTCCTGACTTAGCAAACAAACATTAACTAATCCAATTAGCTTGCCAAGATAACTTTCTCCTGGTATAAGCCGCACATTTAGCAAAAACACACGAAAGTGGTATTGATCTTGTCATGTGTCGGCTAGGTGACACCGGCTAACGTGCCATGAGATGATGGACACAAGATGAAGCTTTTTTGACTGTAATCTACTACCCTGTACTTACATATAAGCATGTACTCCACAACCTGGAAATGTGTTCTTCTTTTGTTCAAAGCAGGCGGTGACAGGTTCGTTAAAGGCGTGTTTTGAGGCTTTCATACAGCAGTCAGGAGACACGAGTCCTGTACCTCTGGGCCGAGCCGTGAAACACTGAGGATGCACTGCAATGCACAGAGCAACAAATGCATTAAGGTCTTGGCAGAGACAAATATTCTTTCAGGGCAGCTATATTGAGCAAAAATCTGTGAAATACTACTAGTTTTATTTCCCCACCAAAAGTTACATTGTCAGTATTCATAAAGAAACAAAGAAAGATGTCTTGAATAGCAGTTTGGATAAAGGTATAACATGGTAATTAGTTGAAGAGGTGCCAGTCAGCCAATTCAAATGGAGCCAGGCTAGCTTTCAGCTTGTTTTTCGCTAAACTAAGCGAACCAGGCTGCTAGCCGTGGCATCATATCGACTGTACAGTACAGACCCTGCCAACTCTGAGCAATAAAGTGAATAAACACGTCCTACAGAATGCTGAATGAACCCTGATTAGCCATCGTTTCAAGCTACTGTTGAGCAGAACTACACCACCACCACACATCAGCAGAAAAATGTCGCCTACATCCCCGTTCTCAATGCTCTCGCACACCAAAGCAAGACTAAATGTCGTCACCTTCTTCAATTTTTTTTTTTTCTTTGCTTAGCTCTTTCTGATGCTGACAGCTTCTGCTAAAATTATCCACATCCTCACTTGAACCGATCATGCAATCCTAACCCTGTAGTATAATAGTCTATGTCAAGAGTATCGTCATTTTGCCCAAGTTACAAGGCAGAGTGACTTAGCCAATTGTATAAGCTTTTCAAGACATAGTATCTTGTAAATAGTCATCTATTATCATAACCTTTTTTGTGTGAAATGATTAATAAATATCATATACTTAGCTTTTTCTGTTTTTTGAAAAACTTGAATATAGGACTTAGGCCATTATTTTAAGGTGACAATGTTTTTTTTCCTTGCATGTACATATTTATTCTATAGAAGGATGCACCCTTTAACTAGTAGCTGCTGTATCAGATATCCTTCAGCAGCATCAGATGTTAATTTGCCTCAAAGATCTTAAATAAAAATATGAAGGACACTCCAAAATGCAAAGAAACAAAAAGGCTTTCTCTAATAATGCTCAATACATTCCTGTGCCCAAAATATTAACTTAAGTGACCAGTGTACTATCCAATTTATATTCAATACAGATCATTAGATTCTCCTTATTGTTTAGGTTACACTTCAAGGACTCTAAAAGTCATTAGTGATTGTAAACAGACCTTGTGCGATGAGGAAAAGCAGCGTGGTTAAACACACGACAGTATGTCCACAGCGGATGGAGAAAGGCATCCTGGGTCCCAGCGTGACAGCTATGCAGTAGATATCTGGTACAGCGGATAATTAAGAGCCTTCTTCTGAACTGTCACTGTTCCGCCCCTCGTAGTAAAATAATAGTAGTCATGCTCTGATCAGAAAGAAGAAACATTCTTGGTATAAATGAGGCAAGCTTGCGGTAAAACACACACCCACTCATTCCAGAGAAAGAGGAACAAGACACTGTCATTTTTATGGTTAACTGATAATTTTTTTAAGTGTCTTTCCTCCCTATGGGGATTTAAGAAAAATCTGGATGTATTGTCTTCGGTTATTACAGTCACTGAGAGACACATTCATCGAAGTCACAAACAAACTGACAGATCAAGTCTGGCAGCTTTAACGAAAGCAACATTATAGTTTCAGTTCCCATCAGAGAGGTCTAACAGCTGGGTACAGCAGTGAAAATATTCCAATTTAACTGTATACTTAAGCTTATTTCAATTTGATTGATTTACACAAATTGATGGAAACCATCCAAGTCTTTCTGTGCTCAGAAATCTCTTATTACGCTCACATTCTGAGCAGAAATATGTTAAAATCTGTGTAAGTGAGCTCATCTTTGCCTCTTTAAGTTAATCCATCCACGTAGCATATCAAGATTCTGATTGAACAACATGATTATTAGAATGTCCAACGCTGAATTGAACATTGTGTGTAATCATCATGCTGTCGAAGAAACATCTTGATATGCCACACTGTATAGGCTTGCATTATCATCTGCTTTTGATTTGCCCAAAACAAAACAATAACATACTGTGCACTTCATTTTGGAAGTTTTCTCTATTAACATTTACTAATTGTAAACAGATAGCTGAGGTTACCCTAACCCAGGGAGATGAGATAAGATGATCTGCAGGGAGCCACAGCACAGCTGCAGATAGTAGTCTCGGTAGTAGTCTCTGTAGTCTGATATCTATAAGGGACAGATATGAGATCATTTGAGTTTCATTTCAGTCATAATACACCCTTATACTTACACCCTTCTAAAGGTGAAGCCTAAACCGCAACGGCTAAGCTAAACGCGTTAGCATGCACCTTGTCTGAAGGGGGTAAACAAGCTTGCTCGCTTGTGAAGGGTGTAAATATTGTGTTTTCAAGTCCATTCAGGATCTCAGGCTTTACACACATTTGGATTGTGTAAAAAAAAAAAGCTGTATGGAGCCATTTATGTTTTTTGTTTTGTTTCCCCAATGGACCTCAGTTGTTTATGAGAATGCTGCAATTCGATATTCTGCTGTAAAGCTCCAGAAATAGACTACGAAAATGAATCTATTTTCCATCGGAATTGGGGTGAAAACATAATGACTGGATTTGATCTCCTCTTTTCACTTGCCAGGCTATGGGTAAGTTATAGAGCTACACACAGCTGTTTAGTTTGGCTCGTCTAGACTTCACGGAAGCACAACAGGCATTTAAGCTGAATGCTAATGTCAGAATGCTAAGATCGCTCATGACATGTCTTTATGAATGCTTTTCTTGCTTATACACACCCTTCTCTGCCTCTGATTGCTTTTTCTTGAGCTAATCTCACTCTCCATGCCTTAGCCAAATCAATCCAACCAATGAAGGCAACCGAAATGATTGACATGCTGATGATTAGCTGGTATCATGTTTACCCTTTTCAGTTCCTCAGTTTGGAGTTGCTGCTCACACAAGCATGCCAACAAGTATTTGTTCAAAATCCAATATTCATATGACCTGATGCTAACACAGATAAAAAAAAAAAGTAAGGGACCAGGGTTGCCTGTGACAAAGTTCATGGGAACACCTCCCATAATTGTTGAGGCTTTGTACCAAAGACAGGGACCAACTAACATTGCAGTCTCTAGAGCCACCCCAGATAGCAAAGTTTGTTCGAAATGTCGAGATTCAGATTTGGGCCGGTTCTGGTTTATTTGGTTCACTCTTGGCTGACATGTGATTATAGCTCAGATTTGGAAAACAGGGGGCCACCCAGGTGTCATCATTCCATGTGGTACATGGGCTGGATGATCTGGGACAAGTCAACCAAAAAGCAGACATGGCCATCATGGAGTCCCATTTTATATTGACTATCAAAACATTTTATATGTATTTAAAAAGTCATTTTATAACTCTACCAGGTGTCAAGATATTACGTGCCCCAGACATTAAGGATATTTTATTTGTGTATACTGTAAGTACATTAAATACACAGCACAGAGACAACAATGGTCAAAACTCTTTATTAGCTTAGAAGACAATAAAAATCCATACAAAGATATTATTACCATATCTAAATGTACCCATAAGCAGAGGATGTTGATAATTTGCTCTAGATTATTAGAACAATTCGTCAACAATTCTGCGCCTATGGTCGTGATGCATTATCTTCAGTGAAGCTCTTAAACACCCAGGACTTGGCAACGTATTCCTCTCTGGGGGAAGAAGAATTTAAGGTAAAAGTCCCTTGATGTAGGAATTAAAAAATGTCTTAACTTGTGCTGTATTTGATTTGAGGTCAAGACCTGGAATTCCTAAATACTAACTAAGAAGTAGGACTCACAACAGACTGTATTACGACAAAAACCCGTCAAGAATATTTGTCAGAGAGAGCTGGTAGAAATTGAAGAGGAATATAAAAATGAAAACAGATATTGCGATATTATGAACAGGTTGCGAAATTGGACTTACTTGCTGTAATCTCTTGAGTCTTCGGGGGATCCACCAGGCTCCTGGGTCCGCACACTCTTCATTGGTGCTCAGAGTGCGAAAGCTTTAGGGGTGAAAAGACAGGAAAGAGTCTGACAATGAGCAAGCTTTGCTGAATCAGGTTGAATGCCGCACTAAAATCCAAGATTACAGCTCCCACATGTTAGCCAAGATGACCCTGTTACCTGCTTTTAGGATTTTGGTGTTCCTCGACAAAACAACTAAATAATTATCATGTAATCCATCTGGACAGCTTGAGAGCAGTGTTCCCAATAGTTGTTGAAAACAAGGACTATTCATTTAGAAAAGCTGCTAGTACTGCTAGCTATTTCCCCACTGCTACCAATCTTTATGCCAATCATCACCTCCTGACTTGGCAAACAAACATTACCTAGCAAATAAGTTAGCCTAGCTAAATTTCCTCTGGCATAAGCCGCACATTTCGCACACATAGTGTAAATCCCAGCATGTCAAGCTATCACTGTTGTTCCAAAGATTCTCTGTCATATTGTTCTTCGATGTCTGCTCATGATCAGCTGTGTCGGCTAGGTAACACCGTCTTACACACCATGAGATAATGGACACAAAATGAAGCTGTGAATGTGAATGTAATCTACTACCCTGTACTCACATATAAGCATGTACTCTACAACTCCAAAATGTGTTCTTCTTTTGTTCAAAGCAGGCGGTGACAGGTTCATTAATGGCGTGTTTTGAGGCTTTCATACAGCATTTGGGAGAAGGTCCCATGTGTCCGGTCCTGCCCCTGGGACGCTGAATAGTCACTGCAATGCACAGAACAACAGCCATATTATAACTCTGTAAAATATTCTGTCAGGCCAGCTTTTTGATGCCCCGCCAAAGTAAAATTTTCAGATAGAAATTAATGAGTGAGGTTGCAGACATGAGAGTGGTTCTGATCTTCTTGTATAACTCAGAGCAGTGAAGTTGTTATGACCCTGGGTCATTATTATTTTGTGTGTGTATATATATATGATGCTGCTTTGTCCCTCCTCCTCCAAGTGTGTGAGCAGTCTGCTCCAAGTGTGTGTGGATGATTGATAGCAGGTTGGACCTACTGATTGGCTGAAGCCGTCTGATTGCTGCTCCAGGATTGGCCAGAGGTGGGAGAGGAGCCCTTTTTGAACCACTGGCTGACTGCAGTCTCCCTCTCCAACCATTCACCCACGTCCAACTGGGACCGGTGTCTAGCTTGTTTAGGATTTTGAGTTTAGGTTTTGTGAAACTTAGTGTAAATTGTCAACCTGAGTCTTTTGTAACTTTGTACATTTAGACAATTGTGTGTGGTATCCCAGTAGGAGGGAGAAGCCTTTTCTTTAACCCTTTTTCTCCTGTTTTCCCTTGTTTAGGAGTTAGGTAAGATTTTGTCTTTTTGTTAATACTCTTGATTTGTAAAGGGAAGGTAGGGAGATAGATGTTTTTGTTTGTTGTTTTGGCCTTCTCTCCCTCTGAAGAAAAATAAAATGCTACCTTTAATTTAAAAGTTCCTGTGACACTGGCCTTCTTGAGAGTGGGAAGAATGGGGAGCAGCACATCATGCTATGTCTCTGATTCCCCTAGATCAGGGGCGTAACAAAGTGGATAAACGTATTTCACAAAATGCTGAATGAATCCTAACGAACAATCTTTTAAGGCAATTATGGGACCAGAATACCCCCACCCAGTGCCTCGACAGAAAAACATGGCCTAGCCTACATCTGTTATCACCCGTTAACTAGTACAGTGCAGTTGGTAGCCTGTAGAAGACCAAACATTCTACAGCAGCATCAGATCCTTGTTTGCCTTAAAGGTCATAGGCTAAATATCGTCATCACAGGCTACTCCAAAATGCAAAGAAATAATAAAAAAAAAAAAACAAGAGCATTCTCCATTATCATACAATACAAAATAAAACTTCCTGTGCCTAACAAATGCATTTTTCGGAATAAGAGATACAAGTTTCGTTTCAACATTGATAAAGTATTTTATTCAATATCTATGCAATACATTCAATAGATTCTCTTAATCATGAAAGTTACACAAAAGGACTCTAAAAGTCATTAGTAGTCATTAACACACCTTGTGCATGGAGGAGAGGCAGCGTGGTTAAACACAAAAGTGTCAGGCCACAGCGAATGGAGAAAGGCATCCTGGGTCCCAATATGACAGTGAGTGAATAATTAATAGCGTTATTCTGAACACTTGCTGGTCGAACCCTTGGCATGAACAGTGATGATCTGTTTTGCAAGAAGAATTCTTCTGCATATAAATGATATGAGCACGAGGGAAAGAGTGCACCATCATTCAGAGAAAGAGGAACAAGAGTGTGTGACGTGTTGAAGTCACTGAGAGACACATTCACCCAAGTCACTGAACAACACAAACAACCTAATCGATTGAGGCAGCGGCTTTCATAGGAAGGGATAAGCTATGGACAACAAACCCAGGATTTTATTGATGTCAATGTGAATTCACAGATGAGGCCCATTGTCGTGCATTCCATCCGCTGCCATCACCTCATATTTCATCATGATGCGCTGCCCCATGTCGCAATGATCCCTAACCCCAAACTGACCTTTTATTGTGACCAGTCCAATGCAAACCTGTGTGCTAATCCTGCAGTTTAATCAGCATCTGTATATACCACACCTGTCGGGTGGCTGGATTATCTGGGAAGAGGCAAAATGTTCACCAGCATGGGTTTTAACAAGTTTCTGCTCAGAATTTGAGAGAAATAAAAGATTTGGCTTCACAGAAAAAGTCTAAGATGTTTTACTTCGTCCATCAAATAAGAGGATAAATTGCATTTATATTTTTATAGCATATATGTTTTGCTGCTGCCTGTGAGCTTCCCTCTGCTTTTACTCCTGCTGCTTCTCCAAACTGGGGGCTTGCTGACTGCCATCTATTGTAGCTGTTACATTGACCATGGTACCTGATATAACCCCACTTCAAAAAGCTGAACTAACCCTTCAAGCTACAGGTGAATCATATATTTTCGTACAATATATAACTGTTAATCTCTGGCACTGCAGACACTTGTAATGTCATTAAACAGTGAAATATCAACTGAAATGTAAATGTCACTTTTGGTCAAGATCAGCAAAGAAGGATGACATAGACTGGAGACCGAGGAGCCCAACATCCAAACCCACAAAGGTCTATCTGGGCCGGCTGATCAAAAATGTATCAAGGTGATTATTTAAAGGCAAAAGGTAACACATGTAAAAGAGCCCCGAACACATTTTCATTATTGGGAAACATCTGACCGGTTACTGCAATAGTAAACATTAACTAACATTTAATTAACAGGTAATTCATGTCCAATTAGCATTTTGGTTAATGCTTGTTGCTGTATCAGATTTTCATTGCATCTTTTAAATTGTATTAATACATTTCTAAATGAATGTGTCAGTTAACACCAACACCATTAGTAAATCATACTAGACACATTAATAAGTTATTACTCGGTTACAAATGAGTTCAGCTTGTAGCAGTCCAATTGTTTGAGGCTTGCTATGTTTCTTTTGTTTGTGCTGATTTTCCGTCCTGACTAATTGCTGGGGATTCAGATCACCTGTGCACAGACAGATGGGGAGACTGACTCCTGATTGAGGAGTGGAGGCAGCTTGAGGAATTTCCCTCCCAGCCGATCATGGTGTAATGACACCCTTTTCTGAAGGCTTAAAGGAGGGGGAGAATGGCACACAGGTGGCTCGCACCGTCAGTCTAAATCTGTCCCTGACCTGCCCTTGCGAACCCTTTGATTGCCAGCTAGAAACTTTGATCTGTTTAGGCTCTTTTTTTATTGTATTGGCTGCCCACAACTTTGAGTGAGGAAACTGTGTTTACTTGGGAACCCCTTAAAAACCCAAGCCCCTATATACCTTCAATTTACCTTTTTATTTCCCCTGGTGCTTGTAGGAGGCACTTGTGAATTATAACCCGAAGATGCATTTGTTTATTGGGCATTTCCCCTAGATTTTCATGTTTTTTGCTTATATTTTGATGTAGGTTGGGCTGACCTGTAAGCAATTTAATGCCAGTTTGGCCTGTTCCCAAGAGTTTCTGAAAACAAGGTCTAGTCATGTAGAAAAGGTACTGGTACTACTAGCTATTTCGCCACTGATACCAGTCTTTATGCCAAGCTACATCTTCTGACTTACCAGTTACTTAGTAAATAAGCTAGCTAGGCTTCAGTCACACATTTAGCACACATACGCAAAAGTGGTATTGATCTTCTCATCTAACTCTATGAAATTAAGCCAATAAGAGTCTTTTCCCAGCATGTCAAACTACAAGTGTTGTTCCAAAGATTCTCATTCGTCATATCATTATTTTGTTGTTTGCTCATGATCAGCTGTGTCGGCTAGGTGACGCTGCCTTACACACCATGAGATAATGGACACAAGATGGAGCTTTTGGAAGTGTAACCTACTACCCTGTACTTACACATATTCTACAACCATGAACTATGTTTTCCTTTTGTTCAAAGCAGGAGTTGACAAGTTTGTTAAAAGTGCTTTTTGGGGTTTCCATACAACAGGTAGAAGCAGGTCCTGGGGGTCCGAATGCGCCCTGGGTACACTGAGAAATCACTGCAATCCACCTTATTCCTGACTTCGTGAGTTTACCCATGGTTCATAGCGGTATTCGGTTATGCTCTTCCGGTTGAACTGGCTGACCTCGGTGTTTACGCTAACGGAGCTGTCATGCTCGCTCTAAAAACCGGTTTTTAACACAAAGAAAGCGACAGAATGGATAAAAATCGGAGGTGGATACACAGTACAGATGTTTTAATAAGTCGTGAGGACAGTTCTCACGGAGTGGGCAGATGACATGAAGCATTAGCACGGCATTAGCCCGACGTTAACGTCGGGCTAATGCCGTGCTAATGGGTCTAATGCTTATCTTATATTTTCTGAAGATGTTGACGGCGGAGAATTACGCAGTTACAAAAGCACAGAAAGCATACAACTACCTGCACAGTAACAACATAGGGAAAGTACTGTTGAAGAAACACAGCGAGTTATTTCTGAAGGCAGCAGTGCCCAGCCAGAGTGTCAATCAAGCTAAATATACAGCTTGGATAATGCTGAAGGAAAGTGAAGTCGTGGAGACAGGCGGCTGCTCGGACGTTGCCGGGTTAGGAAAGTCATGCAGCAGCTATTCTGTGGAAGATATTCATGAACCCAAATATGTATTTTAGTGTCAAAGCCGCGAGCCGCGCTAGTCTCTGTTCCTCCTGTTCCAGCATGGCGTGCAGGGCGCAGGGCACGGACAAGTTTGTCTAAGTGGTTGATGTACGACACGAGACGTTTCGGAAAAAAACTTCAATTTTCATGAATTGTTGTGGCAACCAACAACGGCACATGTTGTACCTGAGCTCATTTTAAAAACAATTTAGCACTTATGACCTAACGCTAGTTGTTTAGGGCTAGCTTAGCGGCAGCGGCCATCATGCAGTTGCAAGGCAACAGGAAACAGAAAACCGCCGGCGGAAGTAGTTATCTGTCATGGCAGCCCCCATAGGCTCCCGAGGAAACAGGTGGATACACAGAATAACAGCCATGCTTTGATTAAGTCTAGGACTCTAGGACTCCTAAATCTAGTCTAGTCTCTGGCCTCGACTTGTACGTTTGTGATATTTTGTGTCTTCAGTGAATCCAAACCAACCCTTTCAAACAGTGTCTCTCAACACATCACACCATTACTGAAGAAAATATATCTGAAACAGATATTTATTTCGCTATAGGAGAAAAACAGTATCACAAATAACTTGGGTAACCACTGAAAAAAAATAAAAAAGTGTTTGTGTTGTTCCTCTTTCTTTAACTTATTTGTAACCAAGGAAGTTTCTTTTTGCAAGTCAGAGCATTACTGTTCAATACAGGGTCTAGAGTAACGGTTATTCAACAGTAAAATAATGTGTCTAGTATGATTAACCAATGGTGTTGTGTTAACTGAAACATCAATTTACACATTCTTAATAGAATTATAAAGATGCTATTAATAGTATCTGATACAGTAAAAAAAATAATTAACAGCTCATTGCAGATTAATTACCAGTTAATTAATTGTTAGTTAATGTTTATTATTGAAATAACGTATACATGTCTCCCAATAATGGACGTGTGTTGCATTTTGCCTTTAAATAATCACCTTGATATCACTTTTGATCAGTTGGCCCAGATAGACCTTTGTGGGTTTGGATGTTGGGCTCCTCGGTCTCCGCTCTCATTCTTTCTTTGCTGATTTTGACCCAAAGTGACATTTACATTTCAGTTGATATTTTACTATTTGATTAGTTTTGTCTGCAGTGTCTAAAAAATATATAATTAACCTTTTGCTTAAAAGGTATATTTGTTTTTGAAGTGGGGGCATATCAGATTCTTATCCATGGTCAATGTAAAGCCTACAATGGATGGTAGTCAGCACGCTCCCAGTTTGGAGAAGCTTTAGAAGTAAAAGCAGAAGGAAGCTAACGGGCAGCAGCAATAATATAGATGAAATATAAATGCAACTTATCCCCTTATTTGATGAGGTGAAGAAAAACATTGTAGATCTTTTCTGTAAAACAAACACATTTCTCCCAAATCCTGAGCAGAAATTTGTACAAATCGATGTTGGTGAACACTTTGGGACCTTTGGGATCATTGGGACATGGGGCGGTGCATTATGATGCCCCATGAGATGGCACACTGACATCAATAAAATGCTCCTGTCAGCCCTTTCTGACAGTAAACCTAAGCCATTATGTAGCTTTCTTCAAGGCCACCAGACTCCATTGACAACAACATGACTTTTTCTCAAGCAGGACACAGGAGCTTGTTTTTTTCATGTTATTGACAGACTTCAATGGATGTGTCTCTCAGTGACTTCAAAACATCACACACTCTTGTTCCTCTTTCTCTGAATGATGGTGCACTCTTTCCCTCATGCTCACCTCATTTGTACGCAGGAGGTTTCTTCTTGCAAGACAGATCATCACTGTTCACGCCAGTGTTCAGAATAACGCTATTAATTATTCACTCACTGTCATATTGGGACCCAGGATGCCTTTCTCCATTCGCTGTGGCCTGACACTTTTGTGTTTAACCATGCTGCCCTTCATCCTGGTACAAGGTGTGTTAATGACCACTAATGACTTTTAGAGTCCTTGATGTGTAACTTTCATGATTAGGAGAATATATTGAATGTATTGCATAGAAATTGAATAATACACTTATCAGTGTTAAAACAAATGTTGTATCTCTTATTCTAAAAAGTTAATATGTTAGGCACAAGAAGATTTAATTTTGTATTGTATAATTATGGAGAACGTTTTTTTTTTAATTTCTTTGCATTCTGGAGTAGCCTGTGATGTTACGATATTTGTCCTATGACACTGGAAGCAAATGAAGATGCTGCTGTAGAATATTATGTCTTTGACAGGCCATCAGCTGCAATGTACTAGGTCAGGGTCGAGAACAGATGTAGGCTAGGCTTTTCTGTAGAGGCACTGGGTGGGGGTGTTTGGGTCCCACAATTGCTTTAAAAGATTGTTAATTAGGGTTCGCTCAGCATTTGGGAAATGTATTTATTCACTTTATTGCTGAGAGTTATATGAAAAGAGCAAATGCACTCTCATGTCTGTACAACTCACTAATTAACAGGTTTTATTTAGATCCAAAGAGCTATTTAGACCTTTTGTCTGTTTTCATAAGTGCTAAAATTTAACTTTGGCCGGGAATCAAACTGGCAACACTTATCAGATTTTTGCTCATGAAAAAATATTTTCCCATTCCTAGACTTAATAACAGTGTGGCTGTTGTTCTGTGCATTGCAGTGTTTGCAGGACCTGCTCCTCCCTGCTGTATGGAAGCCTCAAAAGGCGCCTTTAACGAATCTGTCACCGCCTGCTTTGTACAAAAGAAGAACACATTTCAGGGTTGTGTATCTACTTATGTGTAAGTACAGGGTAGTAGATTACATTCACAAAAGCTTCCTCTTGTGTCCACTATCTCATGGTATGTTAGGCAGTGTCACCTAGCTGACACGGCTGATCATGTGCAGACAACAAAGAATGAAATGACGAATGAGAATCTTTGGAACAACAGTGATAGTTTTGACATGCTGGGAAAAGACTCTTATTGGCTTTTTCTTTCAGAGAGTTAGATGAGAAGATCAATACCACTTTTGTGTATGTGTGCTAAATGTATGACTGAAGCAAGGAGAATGTTAGGTGGGCTCTCTTATTTGCCTGGTAATGTTTGTGTGCTAAGTCAGGAGGTGATGGATTATGTGAGCATAATTAAGTTGCTTTGTCAGGGAAGACCAAAATCCTGTAAGGAGGTAACAAGGTCATGTTGGGTATAACAACAGGGAGCTTAAATGTTTAAATAGTTTGTACTTTCTCAGGGCAGACTCCAGTCGAATCAGAGGCACAGCCTTGTGTTTCTAACGGGGATCCTTAAATAAACATAAACGTCTGTATCATCTACTTTGTGGGCCTACATTCACAGTTTGCTACTGTAGATATTTTTGTTTAAGGCACATTGATTATAGTTGGTATGTTTTTTCTTTTTTTCTATTAATGCTATCGGCCTACATACTGTTTTTGTTTTGCTTGTTTTTTTACTCTTCCCTGTCTTTTCAACCCTTAAGCTTTCACACTGCGAGCAAACGTGTTTTGTGTGTGGACCCAGGAGCCTGGTGGATCCCCAAAAGACTCAAGAGATTAGAGCAAGTAAGTCCAGGTTTTGACTTCAAATCCCATGCAGCATAAACAAAGAAGTTCATTCCTACAATATGTGACTTTTATCTTAAATTCTTCTCCCCCAGAGAGGAATACATTGCCAAATGCTCTGACGGGTGTTCAACAGCCACACTGAAGATAACGCATCACGAGCATCCACGCAGAAATGTTGACACTGTTTCCTTCTTCTTTTCTAATAATTTAGAGGAAATGATCAACTTTCTCTGCTTATTGGTACATTTAGATATGGCAATGATATATTTGTATGAGTTATCATTGTCTTCTGAGCTAATAAAGATTTTTGACCACTGTTGTCTCTGTGCTGTGTATTTAATGTATCCTTAAATATCCTTAATGTTTGGAGCACGTAATATCTTCACACTAATACAGTTTTAAAATGACTTTTAAATGCATTTAAACATTTTTGATTGGTGAATTACAATTGCACTCCATAATAGTAATGAAAATGTCATTGAACAAGCCATTACATCATTTTCATAATGGCCATGTCTGTTTTTTGGCAGCATTGTCCCAGATCATCCAGCCCATGTAGCGCATGAGGTGAAGGCGCAGCCAATAAACCAGAAATGGCCCCAATCTGAATCTGAATCGTTTATTTTTTAATGTTTTCACTGCTTAACCTTGTGGTCAGACCTTTCTCTGGCAGGGAACTGAAGCCATTATGCTGCTTTCTTCAAAGCCACCAGAATCCATTGACAAAGACAGTATTTGAAAAAAAAAAAAAAATAGCAGTAGGGTCTGGAACCATGTTGTAATGTTGCGCTATTATTTTAAGATATTTGCACTACAAGTAATCCACTCGCAAAACTGAAAACAGTTCTGGGCTATGCCTGACTGTTTGTCTGTGACTTGCTATTGTGTTAAATACACCTAACATGATGTGATGTTCCTTGATACATGTAATGGCAAAATTAAAAGAAGTAATGGGAATAAAAATGCTGATTTTTTTTCCGAGGGCTTCACTTTCATAACATTTCTGGTGAGCCGGCCCATCTAGACCTTTGTGGGTTTGGGTGTCGGGCTTTTACGTCTCCGCTCTCCGCCATCCTTCTTCACTGATCTTTGACCTCAAGTTACATTCCCATTTCAGTTAACATTATACTCTTTAATGAGTTCACTGCGGTTTGAGAGAATTTAGGTATTCCTCTGTTACACATTTAAAACACTATTTGGCACAAAGGTTCAGCAGGAAATGGAAGTTGGGGCTCTGCTGCAGCCCCTTCATCTTTGTGTTCACTGAATAACTAACTGAGGCTATAAACTTGCGGTAGCCATTCCCTCCGGACGGCTCAATTTCCTCACCCTCACCTGCGGCACACAATACGCTACAGTGACTCACTGTCGCCCCTCCAGAACTGCTACTTCTCCAAACTCTGTTGGTAGGATTTATTCATTATTTAAATGTTTTAAACTTAAATAATGTCGAGATCTTGCAAAATGCACCTTTAAAGCTTGCTCCGATATTGCTGCGCTGTCCCAAGTGGTGTCATCAGCATACATTTGTTTTTTGCACACACTGGCAGATCATTAATGAAGATGGAATATAACAAAGGCCCCAGACAGCTTCCTTGTGGAATCCCACAGTCAGTGACGGGCCAGTATGAGAAGCTGGCATTGAAAAAGACTTTCTCCCACAGAGATCATCTTTGAACCATGAAATTACATTGGATGTAAAAACTGGAGCATTATAGCTTGCAAATAAGCAAGGTTTGCTCAATTGAATGCATCTATTTACATTGTATTTCAGGTTCTTACCACATCATCAATCAAATACCAATTAGCAGACGCTTTTGTCCAAAGCAACTTACAGTAATTAATACATACATGGCTGTGGCTGCCATACAAGGTGCCAACCAGCACATCAGGAGCAGTTTGGGGTTCAGTATCTTGCCCAGATCTTGTACAGGCTATAAATAAACTACAACCCAGATCACTAAAGCCCACTACTTCCCCCATTTTTCACATCTTTAAAGCCAAGAGCCTTGAGCTGTCCAAATCTAACCAATGAAAAGATGTTTGTGCTCATGGTTCAAATAGATGCAAAGATGATGTCATAGTCTCTGACTATCAATAAATTATTCTATTCAGTAACAGTTGTGATGATGAGTGGATAACGAGGCTGCGGAGGTTTGCTGCCCTCTGAAGCTGGAAACAGGCCTGCACCAAACCAGAGGAACTTATTCCTACTGCATCAGGTGGTAAATTGCTTTGTTTTCCTTTTCTTTTCTTTAAAAAAAAAATCATATTAAACAAACACTTTATGGTGAGTGTATTTGAATTGTGTATTGCAGTTGGATTTGTCTGTTTGATAGCTTCCAGGTTGAGACGGGTTCGCTCCAGCTCAGAGGGCAGATATCTTTGTTTGGAGCAGCACTGAGATGTGTTGAGATGAGGATTTCATTCTGCAAAGGTCGTGACTCATTTGTTTGATTGATATTGATGGAAGGTTTTTTACGTCATGTTTTGGTCAAATAACAATTGAACTGTTTTAGATCAGCAATTTTGTCAGTTTTCGCGATGAAGTGCAGATAAATTCATATGTTGAGATCGTTTGTGTTGCTATTTAAGAGACAGCACTGCCATCTGCTGGTGGTAGTGTTGAACAGTGTTGAGGATGGAGGAGTGCCTGTTGATCATATCGACAGGGAGGCCAGTATGATGTGCGATGTTGGATGTGCAATTTGATGTTGGGTAGACATAGACTGCATTGGGATGACATAATCAGATTACAGTTGGTAATTATACACAAACCAGATGACAATGTTTTAATTAAATTGGAGTTATAATGTCATGAATTGTCTGATATTTTGAATCCAGTCTGTGAAATATGCCGTTGTTTTACTAAACTTGTAACAAAATTTAACAGCATGTAGCGGTTTAGATGTAAATCAATTATTTTTTAATGGTCATATGTCAGCGGATTATAACGTGATGTGAACAATGAGACTGTCATAGTCTCTCTTGGTTGTCTACACAGGTCTGTGGATGATTTATTCAACGTGTTTAATGCTGCTGGACTGCTGAGCTGTCTTTTGAAAGACTTCAGTTGGATTTTCCACAACAGTCAAAAAATATATGACTTACTGACTCATATTTAATGCAGAAATGTCTTCCTGTACAAATCAAACAAGACAAATGTCATTTTATTTGTTCAAATTTTATATTAATATTTTCATTTTCTTCCAGAAGGGAATTTGATTCAGGGGGTCACATGACCACCCATTTCAGCTAATTCAGTGCAGAAATGTCTTCCCTATACTGGCTGAATGAGACACGTAGATTCAGATTCAGCTGATTCAAATTCAGAAGTGGGCCACTTCTGAAATATTGGCGTCGCTCTCGGCTGACGTGGTCATGTAATGGCTCAGATTTAAAAAACAAACAGTATGTTTATTTGTGTGTATGTGCTATTTCAATCACTGTTCTTTTTCATTGTAAATACATTATCAGCACAGAGACAGCAATGGTCAAAACTCTTTATTAGTCTAGAAGACAATAACAATTCATGCAAAGATATTATATACATGTCAACATTCCTGCGTAGGAGGTCGTGATGCATTATCTTCAGTGTGACTGTTGAACACCCGTCAGACGACTTGACAATGTATTCCTCTCTGGGGGAGAAGAATTTTAGTTAAAAGTCCCATATTGTAGGATTAAAAAAGTCTTTATGTATTTATTTAGACTGTATCTGATTTGAAGTCAAAACCTTGACTTCTTAAATACTAAGAAGTGAAAGAGAAAAAACTCACAACAGATTGTATTTTGGCATTAACTCATCAAGAGTATTTGTTAGAGAGAACTGATATAAATTAAGGAGGACAGATTTGAAACAGGTTGTGAAATTGGACTTACTTGCTGTAATCTCTTGAGTCTTTGGGGGATCCACCAGGCTTCTGGGTCCGCACACCAATCATTGTTCCTCGTAGTGCGAAAGCTTTAGGGATGAAAAGACAGGAAAGAATAAAATATGACACATTTCTGCATTTCTAGTCACCTGCTCACTTCTGCCTGCCCAGTCAACCAGCCACTCCAACACAATCAAACCAACTCTGCTCACCTGTTAACCCAGTATATTCACCCCAACCTATATGATACTCTGTTCCTTGTTTCCATATTGCATTTGTGTTTTTGCTAACCAGACTTTTTTGTGAACCTGCCAGCCTGTTTATTTTTCCTATGTACCTGCCAACCAACCACTACCTGAGCTCTCTTGAAATCATCACTAAGCTTTCCTGCTGCCTCGCCTTTTCTTCTGTGTTTGGGTCCAACTCCTGTTGCTCACTTACCAGCCGTGACACCAAGTGCCAAATGAGCTGCTCAATTCAAACAACCTGCAGCTTTTTCAGGTCAGATTTTGATGCTTATGACTATGTTATTTATGTGTTTAGAAGTTTTAATATAATTACTTGTTCAATATTGTTGGCGCCTATTGCCACTCATAAACTGTATGTTTTGCAGGGCATCAGCTGAAGAAACAGACCGATATCGTGGCACTGTATGAAGCGGTGTCATCAGCATACATTGGTGTTTTTTGTGCACACTGGCAGGTCATTGGTGAGATGGAGTATAACAAAGGCCCCAGGCAGCTATCTTGCGGAATCCCAGTCAGTGACAGTGCAGTATAAGAAGCTGGCATTAAAAAATACTTTATTCCTAAGAGATCATCTTTGAACCATGAACTTGCATTGGGTGTAAGATCATAACGCTAACTTGCCAATAAGCAAGGTTTGCTCAATCAGGTTGAACGCTGCACTGAAAGCCAACATAACAGCTCCCACTTGTTATCCATGCTTATTAGCCAAGATGATGGTTTTACTTCCTTTCAGAATTTTGGTCTTCCTCGACAAAGAAACCACATTATGTTTATGTAATCCAGCTGTGCTACTAGAGAGACCGCTTTAGAACAGTGTTCCCCTGAGTAGTTGAAAACAAGGTCTAGTCATGTTGAAGAGGTACTGAGCAGGGCTAACTATTTCCCCACTGACACCAATCTTCATGCCAAGCATCACCTCCTGAGTTAGTGAACAAACATTACCTAGCAAGCAAACTATATTTCTTCTGGCATGAGTTACACACTCAGCACACATACACAAAAATGGTATTAATCTTCTCCTCAAACTCTCTGAAAGAAAAAGCCAAGACGTGTCTTTACCCAGCATGTCAATCTATCACTGTTGTGCCAAAGATTCTCTTTGTCATATTATTCTTCATTGTCTGCTCATGATCAGCTGTGTCAGCTAGGTGACCCCGCTAACACATCATGAGATAATGGACACAAGGTGAATCTTTTGTGAGTGTAATCTACTACCCTGTACTTACACGTAAGCGTGAACTCTGCAACCCCGAAATGTGTTCTTCTTTTGTTCAAAGCAGGTGTTCACAGGTTCGTTAAAGGTGCTTTTTGAGGCTTCCATACAGCAGGGAGGAGCAGGTCCTGGGGGTGAGAATGCGCCCTGGGTACATGGAGAAATCACTGCAATACACAGAACAACAGCCATACTATTATTATATCTAGGAATAGAAAAATATCCTTTCAGGAAAGTTTTTTTTTTAGAGCAAATATTGATTATGTGCTGAAAGTTTGTGAAGAAAAAACAAATGGAAGGCTTAAAGCAAAACTCTCGCCAAAATGCAACCTAGGCTCATTTGTGAATGTATACGAGTCAAACCTTCATGTAAACGCATTATTACGACAAAAGAGGCACTTTTAGGATTTACCGTATTTTTGTTTTCGGGTCAAACTCATTTTCAATGGAAGTACTACTGGCACTACTATTATAGCACCAAAATCGCTATTTTTAAAACACTAAGAATGTTCGACACAACATGGAACTTTGCTCGTAGTATCACCAGGGTCTCTACACATGAACACGAGCATTGAGAACATTGTTTGTGTACACAGAGTTTACGAAAAAGAAGGTTTTTGAACAACTCACCTTAGCAGATGCTTGTTCCACTAGCTGCCGTCCTGCCAGTGAGAAGTATCGATCTCCAAATGCGACTTAACATGGATGAGAGTTAAGGTGGACCGCTCCTAAAGCTTAGTTCCATATAAATTCATGGACAATTCGTTGTTTTGTCACTTGCGAAAAACAATTCTGACCTTGAAGTTGAAAAAGGAGCCTCATATAAGAAACAATACTAAAATCAAAAGCGGGAAAATTCTTGTGAGACTTCGCGTTGCGTTGTTGCCGGAATAAAGTAGCCGTCCACCTTAACTGTCCTCCATGTTACGTCGCATTCTGAGATCGATACTTCTCGGCTGCCATGACGACTGGGAGCGGAACAAGCTACTGCTAACATGACTTGATCAAAAACTTTCTTTTTAGTAAACACTATTTACACCAACAATGTTCTCAATGCTCGTGTTCATGTGTTGAGACTCTGGTGATACTACGAACTAAGTTTCATGTTGTGTCGAGCCTCCTTAGTGTTTTAAAAATAACGATTTTGATGCTAACGCTAATTTGCCCCAAGCACTCCCATTGAAGATGAGTTTGATCCGAAAACAAAAATACAGTAAATCTTAGAAGTGCATCTTTCGTTGTAATTATGCTTTTACACGAAGGTTTGACTTGGGTACAATCACAAAAATTGTGATTGTGCATTGTGGCTAAAGTTTCGCTTTAAAGCAACTTTAGATACAGATAAAACCTGTTAATTAGTGAGTTGTACAGACATGAGAGTGGTTTGATCCCCTAGCATAACTCTCAGCAATAAAGTGAATAAACACATTTCCCAAAATGCTGAATGAACCCTAACTAGCAGTCTTTTAAAGCAATTGTGGGACCAGAACACCCCCCACCCAGTGCCTCTAAAGAAAAACATGGCCTAGCCTACATCTGTTCTTACCCATTAACTAGTACAGTGCAGTTGATAGCCTGTAGAAGACCAAATATCTTACAGCAGCATCAGATCTTCATTTTCCTTAAAGGTCACAGGCTAAATATCATCATCGCAGGTTACTCCAAAATGCAAAGAAATAATAAAAAAAAAACATTCACCATTATTATACAATACAAAAAAAACATCCTGTGCCTAACAAATACATTTTTCGCAATAAAAGATACAATTTTCTTTTTATCACTGATAAGTGCATTATTTAATTTCTATTTAATACATTCAATGGATCTTTATCATTAAAGTTACACATCAAGGACTCTAAAAGTCATTAGTAGTCATTAACACACCTTGTGCACGGAAGAGAGGCAGCATTGTTAAACACAAAAGTGTCAGGCCACAGCAAATGGAGAAAGGCATCCTGGGTCCCAATATGACAAGTGAATAATTGATAGCGCTATTCTGAACACTCACTGGTCCAACCCTTGGCATGAACAGTGATGATCTGTCTTGCAAGAAGAAACCTCCTTGATATAAATGAAACGAGCATGAGATTAGCGCACTGTCATCCCAGAAAAGAGGAACAAGAGTGTGTGATGTGTTTAAGTCTCTGAGAGACACATTGATTGAAGTCACTGAATAACACAAATAAACTAATCGATCGAGGTTTTCATGGGCATAAGCTATGGACAACAAACCCAGGATTTTATTGATGTCAATGTGAATTCACAGATGAGGCCCATTTTTGTACACTTCATCCACTGCCTTCACCTCATATTTCATCATGATGCATTGCACCATGTCGCAATGATCCCTAACCCCAAACTGACCTTTTATTGTGACCAGTCCAAGGCAAACCTGTGTGCTAATCCTGCAGTTTAATCAGCATCCATATATGCCACACCTGTCGGGTGGCTGGATTATCATGGAAGAGGCAATGATCAGAATTTAAAAAGAATAAACCTGTTTTTTCACACTTTTGCTTCACAGAAAAATTCTAAAATGTTTTACTTCAACTCATCAAATAAGAGGATACATTCAGTATATATTTTTTTAGCATATATGTTTTGCTGCTGCCTGTGAGCTTCCCTTTGCTTTTACTCCTGCTGCTTCTCCAAACTGGGGGCTTGCTTACTGCCATCTATTGTAGGCCTTACATTGACCATGGATATGTACCTAATATGACTTGTATCAGATAATATTAATTGCATATTTATAATTGTATTAATACATTTATAAATGCATGCCTCAGTTAACACCAACACCATTAGTAAATCATACTAGACACATTAGTGAACTGTTCAATAACCGTTATTCTAGGTTCTGTAGTAAACAGTGATGCTCTGACTTGCAAGAAGAAACTTCCTTGGTTACAAATGAGTTTAACTTAAAGGGACAAAAACATACTAGTTCCAGAGAAAGAGGAACAACACAAACACTTTTTTTGCTTTTAAGTGGCAACCCAATTAATTTGTGACTACCTATAAGGATAAAAAATATATCTCTACGTAGATACATTGTCTTCAGTAAATGTGTTAAAGGCTTGTTTAATGATATTTTCATTACTATCATGAAGTCCTATTTTAATTTACCAACCAAAACATTTTAAGTTAATTTAAGTCATTTTAAGTAATAAGATATTATGTGCTAGAGACATTAAGAATATTTCATTTGGTTTTTTTTTACTGTAAATACAATAAATACACAGCACAGTGAGAAAATGGTTAAAACTCTTTATTAGTTTAGAAGACAATAAAAATCCATATAAAAAGATATTATTACCATATCTAAATGTACTTTTAAGAAGAGGAAGTTGATAATTTGCTCTAAAACATCAGAAAAAAAGAAGGAGAGAGTGTCCAGATTGTTTCGTAGATGGTCGTGATGCATTATATTCAGTGTGGCTAGTGAACACCCGTCAGAGGATACGGCAACGTATTCCTCTCTGGGGGAGGAGGGCGAAAGCTTTAGGGTTGAGAAGACAGGGAAGAGTAAAAAAAAAACAAGCAAAACAAAAGCAATATGAAGGCTGACTGCAAGAACAGAAAAAAAAGAAAACAATAATCAAATATATACAATGTGTCTTAAACAGAAATATCTGTATTATCAAAATGGTGAATTTAGGCCCAAAAAGTAGATGATACAGATAATTATGTTTATTTAAGGATCCCCATTAGAATCACAAGGCTGTGCCTCTAGTCTTCCTGGGGTCCTGAACATAAAAATACAATATAGACATGCAATAAGAAAGTACACACTATTTAAACAATACAGCTCCCACTTGTTATCAATGCTTGTTAGCCAAGTTACCTCCTTTTAGGATTTTGGTCTTCTTCAAGAAAGCAACTAAATTACAATCACGTAATACAACTGAGCTACTAGGGAGACCGCTTTAGAACAGCGTTCCCAAGAGTAGATGAAAACACGGTCTCATCATGTTGAAGAGGTACTGATCCGGGCTACCTATTTCTCCACTGCTACCAATCTTTATGCAAAGCATCACCTCTAGACTTAGCACACAAACATTACCTACCAAAAAAGTTGCCCAGGTAAACTTCTTCTGGCACAAGTCGCACATTACACATACACAAAAGTGGTATTGATTTTCACGTCTAACTCTGAAATAAAGCCAATAAGAGTCTTTTCCCAGCATGTCAAACTAACATTGTTGTGCCAAAGATTCTCATTCATCATATTATTCTTTGTTGTCTGCTCATGATCAGCTGCGTTGGCTAGGTGGCACCGCCTAACACACCATGAAATAATGGACAAAAGATGACACTACTACCTTGTACTTACATATAAGCATGTACTCTACAACCAAAAAATGTGTTCTTCTTTTGTACAAAGCAGGCGGTGACATGTTCGTTAAAGGCCCCTTTTGAGGCTTCCATACAGCAGATGGGAGAAGGTCCGTAAATGCCATTGGTTTGAAGCGAAAACACTGCAATGCATAGAACAACAGCCATTTTATTATCAATTCTCGGAAAAGGAAAATATTCTTTCAGGACAGCTTTTTTTATGAGCAAAAATCTGTAAAATGTTGCCAGCTTGATTCCCCGTCAAAGTAAAATCTTGGAATTTAACAGATATATAACAGATAGAAGGCCTAAATAACACTTTGGATACAGATATAACCTGTTAATTAGTGAGTTGTACAGACATGAGAGTGGTTTTGATCTTCTCATATAACTCTCAGCAATGAAGTGAATAAACACATTTCCCAAAATGCTGAATGAACAACAATATAACAATCTAAAAACCAGAGGGGACCAGAACACCCCCACCCAGTGCATGGACAGAAAAACGTAGCCTAGCCTACATCTGTTCTTAACCCTCAACTAGTACAGTGCAGCTGATAGCCTGTAGACAACCAAATATCCTACAGCATTATTGTACCATGCAAAATTAAAACTTCCTGTGCCTAAAATATTAACTTTTCGGAAATTTCTTTTAATCACTGATGAGTGTATTATTCAATTTCGACACAATACATTCAATAGATTCTCCTTATCATTAAAGTTACACATCAAGGACTCTAAAAGTCATTAGTAGTCATTAACACACCTTGTGCATGGAGGGTAGGCAGCATGGTTAAACACAAAAGTGTCAGGCCACAGCGAATGGAGAAAGGCATCCTGGGTCCCAATATGACAGTGAGTGAATAATTAATAACGTTATTCTGAACACTCGCTGGTCCAACCCTTGGCATGAACAGTGATGATCTGTCTTGCAATAAGAATCCTCCTTGGTATAAATTAGATTAGCATGAGGGAAAGAGTGCACCATCATTCAGAGAAAGAGGAACAAGAGTGTGTGATGTTTTGAAGTCACTGAGAGACACATCCATTGAAGCCAGTGAATAACACATACAAACTAATTGATCGAGGCAGTGCCTCAAATGTCATAGGATAAATATCGTAACATCACAGGCTGCTCCAGAATGCATAGAAATAAGAAATATCATTATTATACAATATATATATATGTATATATATGTATATATATATATATATATATATATATATATATGTATATATATATATATATATATATATATACAATGTGCCTTAAATATTAACTTTTCAGAATAAGAGATACAACTTTCGTTTCAACACTGATAAGCGTATTATTCAATGTCATATCCAATACATTCAATAGATTCTCCTAATCATGAAAGTTACACATCAAGGACTCTAAAAGTCATTAGTAGTCATTAACACACCTTGTACCAGTAGAAAAGGCAGCATGGATAAACACCCACATGTCAGGCCACAGCGAATGGAGAAAGGCATCCTGGGTCCCAAATATGACAGTGAGTGAATAATAAATCGCTCACTGGTCTAACCATTGGAGTTAACAGTGATGTTCTGACTTGCAAGAAGAAACCTCTTTGATATAATTGAGACAAGCTTTGGTGCACCGTCATTTCTTAGAAAGAGGAACAAGAGTGTTTAAAGTCCGTGTAAAGTGGCAAAAAATTTGTGTTATGAGTTTGTCACACCATAGAAACATGTATCATTGACCACTGAGCCAAATTTGAAAGATTAAAACAATTTTAAGTATATAAAATTTAGGTCTCAAAATCATGGAAAAACAAGCACGTCTTTCTACTGTGAAACGCTGGGGGCGTGTCAGTTAGAGGTGCTGGAACCATGCCCATGTGCGGTGGGGAATTCACACAGAGAGCTGGCACTGCGGCTCCTAAAGAGGTGTGACGGTACACGTCATGTTAATGACGTCGGTGTTTCCCCAGGTGTTCCCCTTGTCTATCTAAACCCGCGGACAGTTTATAATCTTATGGATGCTGTTATCATGTGTAGTGATTGAGATCCTGACCCACCAAACATCCTGGAAAGTGATGGAGTGAAGTTTTTCACGCTAAATTACATAAATATACATAATCACCATCAGTAAACAGGACGCTGTCTGACTCTGTCACTTGCGGGGACGGAGGCTGTTTTCTAGGGGAAAGTTCCCTGAAGTCTCGCTCAGGAGGGCTGGCGGTCGCGGTGATTTATTTTCGTCACAAACACACGGTGAGTTAAAGTTTTTGCCGGGGACAAACGCTGTTTTCTGAGCGGGAGGACAGGCGGAGGACGGACAGGAGGACAGACGCTTCTTCACATACAGCTGTGGTATTTGTTTTCCTCATAAGTTGCCAAAGACAGTTACAGTTACTACGTTACTTTTGTTCGGTAATGTAACGTTGCTTTGCTCTGTATTTAGTTGAGTGAAGAACCTGTGAAGTTATCAGACTGTCAGACCGACACGCCCTCGCTCCGTGCCTCAGGATTATCCGTTCAGACTGGGACGGCTCGCCAATAATGCGGCCCTGATACTACCGCCACATACCGCCGGTGGGACCCGCTGTCAGCGGGAGGGAGAGGGTCGGCGGCGGCGGCCACATTATGCCGGTGGCACCCGCTGTCAGCGGGATGGAGAGGGTCGGTGACAAAATCGATCCACCGTTTCCTTACGTTGTCATCCGAAGGAAACTTAAATAAGCTAACAGCGCTGTCACCCTGCACACTGTGGGATCCAGGAAAGATGCACGAGTGATGTGGAGGAGACATGACTGGTTAGCTGACTGGTTGACTGGTTAGCTAGCTGCAAACTATTGTAAGCAATGCTATCCAAGACTGGGGGCGAGTGGGAGAACCGCTGAAGCTGACGCGCTGAAGGTATTTATACCACTTCCGCAGCAGGGCCGGGTTTATGCAAATCATGGCCGCATTACGTAACACGGCCATGATTTGCATGATTTCTGACCCGCCCATTAAATCCTGAACACAGAAACCCACCCTAGACTCAGCTGACATCTCAAAGTAAAGACCTGCATCTCTTCTTTTATTCCTCTCTAAAACCCTGGAACACGGTGTCTACAACCAACTGTCCTCCTATCTTTCACAAAATGACTTCCTTGACTCCAATCAGTCAGGCTTCAGGACTGCTCACTCCACTGAGACAGCCTTCCTCACAGATACCCTCCTTGCCTCCACAGCCTCGTCCCACTCATCTGTCCTCATCCTCCTCTCCTCTCTGGCTGAAATTGCCATCGCTGACTCTCCTCTAACTTGGTTCACATTCTACCTGACAAATCGCACCTTTCAGGTCATAGGAATGGCTCCTTGTCTAAACTAGCTCTCTAGAAAAACTGGTGTCCCTCAAGGCTCAATACTAAGACCACTTCTGTTGTCGCTATACGCTAGATCACAAGGCCCTGCAATCACATCACATGGATTCTCTTACCACTGTTATGCAGACGACACCCGACTGTTCCTCTCTTTTTCCCCATCCTCTGACACCCACGTTAAAACACGCATCTTGGAATGTCTGGCAGACATCTGCGCTTGGACAACTGTGCATCACCTCAAGCTCAGCCTTTATAAACTGAACTTCTCTTCACTCCCGGAAAAGACTGCCCTCGCATGGACCTGTCAGTCAATGTCGAGGATGTCACAGTATCGCCTTCATCAACGGCGAGGAACCTGGTCGTAATCTTCAACAACAGACTATCCTGCACCCCCAGCATCACTGCTGTGGCCTGATTTGCCCTCTACAACATCCGTGAGATCCGGTCTTTCCTCAAAAAAGATGCAACTCAACTCCTGGTCCAAGTGCTGGTCATCTCCTGCCTGGGCAACTGCAACTTGCTCCTGGCCTCTGCGACTAAACCGTTGCAGCATATCCAGAATGATGCAGCGTGCCTCGTTTTCAATCTACCCAAATTCTCCCATGTGAGCCCCCTCCTCTGTGACCTCCACTGGCTTCCTGTTGCAGCCCGCATCCAATTCAAAATAGTGGTACTGGCATTCAAGGCCATCAGCAGAACTGCACCCATCTACCTCCAAACACTGTTCAGACGACACGCCCCAGCACGAGCACTTCGCTCCATTACATCAGCTGGCCGGCTGGTACCGCCATTGCTGAGAGCGAACAAAGGTTGCTCTGCAAAGTCGCTACTCTTCTCTGCTCTGGTGCCTCAGTGGTTGAGGAAACTCCCAACCAGTGTCAGGACAGCAGGGTCACTTGCCTTCTTCCACAGTTGCTTTATCTAGTTGCTTCAACTCTACTCCTGTGGGGTTATGCATCGCAATCCCCGGATTGACCTAGCATGCTGCTTGTCCAATCCGGGGAGCTTTGGAGTGGAGCCTTCAGCGCCAAGCCTAACTGTATCTCATTTGTTGCAATAAATGATTTAATCAGTGACGAGTTTTCCTGAATGAAATGCACTTATTGTAAGTCGCTTTGGACAAAAGCATCTGCTAAATGACCTAAACGCAAATGTTTTACCAAATAAGGGGATAAGTTGCATTTGCATTTTTATAGAGTATATGTTTTGCTGCTGCCTGTGAGCTTCCTTCTGCTTTTTCTTCTGCTGCTTATCCAAACTGGGGGACTGCTGAGTGCCATCTATTGTAGGTATTACATTGACCATGGATCAGTACCTGATATGACCCCACTTCAAAAACCCAAACTAACCCTGAAGCATCAGGTGAAACATGTACATTTTCGTAAAATATATAACTGTTAATCCCTCACACTGCAGACATTTGTAAACTCATTAGAGAGTAAAATATCAACTGAAATGTCGCTCACTTTCAAGCCACCAGACTCCTTGTGTCAAAAACAGCAATTTTATCTTCGCAGGACATAGGAGGTGCTGCTCTGCTGTGACCTCGACTTGTTTGTTTGTGACATTATGTGACTTCAGTGAATCCAAACCAACCCTTTAAAATAGTGTCTCTCAGTGACTTCAACACATCACGCAATTATTGAAGAAAATATATCTACCTATAAGATACATTTTTTCTCCTCATAGGTAGTATCATAAATTACTTGGGTAACCACTGAAAAAAAATAATAAATAAGTGTTTGTGTTGTTCCTCTTTTTCTGGAAATAGTGTGTGTTTGTCCCTTCAAGTTGAAATAATTTGTAACCAAGGAAGTTTCTTTTTGCAAGTCAGAGCATCACTCTTTAATACAGAGTCTAGAGTAACGGTTAATCAACAGTTAAATAATGTGTCTAGTATGATTTTACTCATAATGTTGGTGTTAACTGAATCAGCATCAATTAAGACATTAATAATAGAATTATAAATATGCTATTAATAGTATCTGATACAGTAATACGAATTAATTAACAGCTTATTGCACATTAATTACCAGTTAATCAAATGTTAGTTAATGTTTATTATTGAAGTAACTTATGAAATGTTTCCCAATCCTAGAAATATGTTTGGGGCTCTTTTACATGTGTTGCCTTTTGCCTTTGAATAATAATCTTGATATAATTTTTGATCAGACGGCCCAGATAGACCTTTGTGGGTGTGGATGTTGGGCTCCTCGGTCTCCGGTGTCTGTCATCTGTTTTTTGCTGATTTTGACCAAAAGTGACATTTACATTTTAGTTGATATTTTACTCTTTGATGAATTTTGTCTGCAGTGTCAGAGATGAACAGTTATACATTTTACTAAAACACATATGATGTTAGTTTGGTTTTTGAATCATCATATCAGGTTCTTATCCATGGTGTACAGTTCTTTTCTTATAATTTAGAGCCAATTATCATCTTTCTCTGGTTATAGGTACATTTATATATGCTAATAATATTGTGGTATGGATTATTATTGTCTTCTGAGATAATAAAGGTTTTTGACCATTGTTGTCTCTGTCTCGCTTTTCTCTCTTGCCATCAGACCTTTCCAAATTTGAAACTGTAGTCATTGTGTTGCTTTCTTTCAAGCCACAAGAATCCATTGCAAAGAACAATGATTTTATTTCAGCAGGACATGGGAGTTGATGCTCTGCTGCAGCCTCGACATGTTTGTCTGTGTGATTGTGTGAAATGATGAACCCAAACCAACCCTTTAAAACAGTCCGTCTGTCAGTGACTTGAACACATCCCACAATCACTGAAGACAATATATCTACCTTCAGATATATGTTTTATCCCTATGGGGAGAAAAGATAATCACAAAATAATTGAGCAATCACCCAAAAAAAACAAAAGTGTTTTTGTTGTTCCTCTTTCTCTGGAATGAGTGTGTGGTTGGCCCTTCAAGTTCACCTCATTTGTAACGAAGGAAGTTTCTTCTTGCAAGTCACAACATGATGTTTACATTATATCTTACTGAGCTCAGCTTAAGTGATGCCACAGTAACACGAAAAGAGCCACCCTGCGCTAACTGTTACAGTTTGCGGTGTCATTAGTTGCACTTGAGATGTGTTTTGGACAACAGCCAAAATTAGATGGCAGGTTCATCTTTCTACCTGTCCACTGTTGTCTCCAGCATTGAGAAGCCCCAGAAAGATTTCTTCTTGTTTAGCTTCTTTTTTCCTCACTTCTTTTCTCTGCAGTGGACGTGGCTTCTTTTCAGGAGCTGCATATTTGTGTTCACTGATGAGACGGCCTGTCTCTGCCTAGGCTACATTGGCACCTTGGACATAACACCGGAACTGCTACTTCTTCAAACTCTGTTGGTAGGATTTAATCATTATTTAAATGTTTTAAATTGAGTAATGTCGAGATCTTGCTAAATGCACCTTTAAAGGTTGGTCCAATATTGCTGCCGTATCAAGAGGTGTCATCAGCATACATTTGTTTTTTGCACACACTGACAAATCATTAGTGAAGATGGAATATAACAAAGGCCCCAGACAGCTTCCTTGTGGAATCCCACAGTCAGTGACGGTCCAGTATGAGAAGCTGGCATTGAAAAAGACTTTCTCCCACAGAGATCATCTTTGAACCATGAAATTACATTGGCACATCAGGAACAGTTTGGGGTTCAGTATCTTGCCAAAGTATGCTTCGACACACAGACCAGGGAACTGAACCAGCGACCTTCTGATAACAAGACCCTGGCTTACCCCTGAGCCACAGTCGCCCTATGTACAGACTATAAATAAACTACAACACAGATCACTAAAGCCCACTACTGCCCCCATTTTTCACGTCTTTAAAGCCCAGAGCCTTGAGCTGTCCATTTCTAACAAATGAAAAGATCTTTATGTTTATGGTTCCGCTCCAGCTCAGAGGGCAGATATCTTAGTTTGGAGCAGCACTGAGATGTGTTCCGATGTGTACTCATTTGTTGTATGGATTTTTTTTAATGTTATTTTTTGGCAAATACCATTTGAATTGTTTGAGATAAGCAGTTTTGTCGGTTTTCACGATGAACTGCAGATAAATTCATATGTTGAGATTGTTTGTGTTGCTATTTAAGAGACCGTACTGCCATCTGCTGGTGGCAGTGTTGAACAGTGTTGAGGATGGAGGAGTACCTGTTGATCATATCGACAGGAAGGCCAGTATGATGTGTACAGGTGGGAGGAAGCAGACGACATGTAATTGGGATGACATGATCAGATTACACAAAGTGGGTACCTATACACAAACCAGATGACACATGTTTTAATGATGTTATGATGTCTAAAATTACTGATTACATTTTGGATCCAGTCTGTAAAATATGCCTTTGTTTTATTAAACTTGTATTATTTTGTTTAAAGGGACTCTGTGTAACATCATGTAGCAGTTTAGATGTAAATCAATATTTTTTATGGCCATATGTCAATGGAAAATCTAAATTTTTTAATGAATACAATTTTAAAACTTTTACTTTCAGGTCAATTGACCCATTGAATCACATTTGATTCAGAAATGTCTTCTTATACAGATCAAAGGAGACACATTTATTTTTATTATCTTTAAATTTAAAGAAATATTTTCATGAAAATTGCTGTTCAGTAGCTTCCAGGAGGGAATTTGATTCAGGGGGTCACATGACCACCCATTTCAGCTATTTCAGAAGTGGGCCACTTCTGAAATATTGGCGTTGCTCTCGGCTGACGTCATCATGTAATGGCTCAGATTTGGAAGACATACATTAAATACATTATCAGTACAGAGACAGCAATGGTCAAAACTCTTTATTGGTTTAGAAGACAATAACGATTCATGCAAGGATATTATTGACATGTCAACATTCCTGCATAGGAGGTCTTGATGAATTATCTTCAGTGTGGCTGTTGAACACCCGTCAGACGACTTGGCAATATATTCCTCTCTGGGGGAGAAGAATTTTAGTTAAAAGTCCCATATTGTAGGAATTAAAATTTCTTTACTTATGCTGTATCTGATTTGAAGTTAAAACCTTGAGTTCCTAAACACTAAGCAGTGAGAGAAAAAAAAACTCACAATAGATTGTCTCACAGCATTAACTCATCAAGAGTATTTGTTAGAGAGAACTGATATAAACCAAGGAGGTAAAAGTTATTCTATTAACAAAAACAAATATTGTGGTATCATGAACAAGTTGTGAAATTGGACCTACTTGCTGTAACCTCTTGAGTCTTCGGGGGATCCACCAGGCTCCTGGGTCCGCACACCAATCATTGTTGCTCGTAGTGTGAAAACTTTAGGGATGAAAAGACAGGAAAGAGTCAAAAATGACTCATTTCTGCATTTCCAGCCACCCCCACCTAATCAGACCAACTCTGCTCACCTGTTAACTCAGTATATACACCCCAGCCTCACTGATACTCTGTTTCTTGTTTCCATATTGCATTTGTAAACCTGCCAGCCTGTTTATTTTTCCTATGTACCTGCCAACTGACCACTACCTGAGCTCTCATGAAATCATCACTTAGCTTTCCTGCTGCCTCGCCTTTTATTCTGTGTTTGGGTCCAACTCCTGTTGCTCACTTACCAGCTGTGACACCAAGTGCCAAACGGGCTGCTCTATTTTAAACAACCTGCACCTTTTTTAGATTTTGATGCTGATGACCAGATTACAGGGCAGTATTCTAGATGAGACAGGATCAGAGAATGAATGAGTGATGTGATTATAGTGGGAGGGCATATTCCTCTTCCCATCTTTAGAACTATATTATTTATGTCTTTAGAATATAATTCTAATAATTACTTGTTCAATATTGTTGGCGCCTATTGCCACTTATATACTGTATATCTCGCAGGGCATCAGCTGAAGAAAAAGACTGATATAGTGGCACTGTACGAAGTGGTGTTATCAGCATACATTGGTGTTTTTTGTGCACACTGGCATGTCATTGGTGAGATGGAGTATAACCAAAGCCCCAGGCAGCTATCTTGTGGAATCCCACAGTCAGTAACAGTGCAGTACGAGAAGCTGTCATTAAAACGACTTCACCCTATAAGAAATCATCTTTGAACCATGAACTTGCATTGGGTGTAAGACCATAACACTGCAACTTGCCAATAGGTAAGTTTGCTTTATCAGGTTGAATGCTGCAATAAAATCCAACATAACAGCTCCCACTTGTTATCCATGCTTGTTAGCCAAGATGATCGTTTTACTCCCTTTCAGAATTTTGGTCTTCCTCGAAGAAGAAACCAAATTATGTTTGTGTAATCCAGCTGTGCTACTAGAGAGACCGCTTTAGAACAGTGTTCCCCTGAGTAGTTGAAAACAAGGTCTAGTCATGTTGAAGAGGTTCTGAGCCGGGCTAGCTATTTCCCCACTGATACCAATCTTTATACTAATCATCACTTCCTGACTTAGCACACATATACAAAAATGGTATAAATCTCTCATCTAACTCGATGAAAGAAAAAGCCAAGAAGTGTCTTTTCCCAGCATGTCAATCTCTTTGTCATATTATTCTTCATTGTCTGCTCATGATCAGCTGTGTCAGCTAGGTGACACTGCCTTACAAACCATGAGATAATGGACACAAGATGAAGCTTTTATGAATGTCATGTAATACCCTGTACTTACATATAAGCATGAACTCTGCAACCCTGAAATGTGTTCTCCTTTTGCTCAAAACAGGCAGTGACAGGTTCGTTAAAGGCGCCTCTTGAGGCTTCCATACAGCAGATGGGAGCAGGTCCCGGATGTTTCCCCTGATTCTCGGTTATCACAGGACTTATCACTGCAATACGCAGAACAACAGCGAATGCTATTATTAAGTAAATGTACAGGAAGATATATAGGAAGACAGCTTTTTTATTAAGAGCAAAAATCAGTTAAATGTTTGTAAGTTGATTCCCTGCCAAAAGTTACATTTTCAGTATTTACAAAGAAATAGAAACTACTTAAATAGCACTGTGGATACAGATAAAACCTGTTAATTAGTGAGTTGTACAGACATGAGAGTGGTTTTGATCTTCTAGCATAACTCTCAGCAATAAAGTGAATAAACCCATTTACCAAATTGCTGAATACACCCTAACTAACAATCTTTTAAAGCAATTGTGGGACCAGAACACCCCGACCCAGTGCCTTGACAGAAAAACTTAGCCTACATCTGTTCTCACCTGTTAACTAGTACAGTGTAGCTGATAACTGTAGAAGACCAAATATCTTACAGCAACACCAGATCTACATTTGCCTCAAAGGTCATAGGCTTAATATAGTAACATCACAGGCTACTCCAAAATGCAAAGAAAGTAAAAAAAAAACCAACATTCTCCATTATTATACAATACAAAATAAAACTTCCTGTGCCTAACAAATACATTTTTTTGGACTAAGAGATACAGTTTTCTTTTCATCACTGATGAGTGATTATTACATTTCTATTCAATACATTCAATAGATTCTCCTTATTAAAGTTACACCAAAGGACTCTAAAAGTCATTAGTAGTCATTAACACACCTTGTGCATGGAGGAGAGGCAGCATGGTTAAACACAAAAGTGTCAGGCCACAGCGAATGGAGAAAGGCATCCTGGGTCCCGATATGACAGTGAGTGAATAATCAATCGCGTTATTCTGAACACTCGCTGGTCCAACCCTTGGCATGAACAGTGGTGATCTGTCTTGCAAGAAGAATCCTCCTTGGTATAAATGATCTGAGCACGAGGGTCAAAAGTGCACCATCATTCAGAGAAAGAGGAACAAGAGTGTGTGACGTGTTGAAGTCACTGAGAGACACATTCATCCAAGTCACTGAATAACGCGAATAACCTGAACAATCGAGGCAGCGGTTTTCATAGGAAGGAATAAGCTATTTACAACAAACCCAGGATTTTATTGATGTCAGTGTGAATTCACAGATGAGGCCCATTGTCGTGCATTTCATCCACTGCCATCACCTCATATTTCATCATGATGCGCTGCCCCATGTCGCAATGATCCCTAACCCCAAACTGACCTTTTATTTTGACTGGTCCAAGGCAAACCTGTGTGCTTATCCTGCAGTTTAATCAGCATCTGTATATACCACACCTGTCAGGTGGCTGGATTATCTGGGAAGAGGCAAAATGTTCACCAACATGGGTTTTAACAAGTTTCTGCTCAGAATATGAGAAGAATAAACCTTTTTTTTTTTACAAACTTTTGTTGCACAGAAAAAGTCTAAGGTGTTTTACTTTACCTCATTAAATACATGCAGTACAGTGATTAATTGCATTTATATTTTTATAGCATATCTGTCTTGCTACTGCCTGTGAGTGTCCTTCTGCTTTTACTCTCGCTCCCTCTCCAAACTAGGGGCTTGCTGACTGCTATCTATTGTAGCCGTTACATTGACCATGGATTAGTACCTGATACAACTCAACTTCAAAAACCCGATATATCGCCTTAAGCAACAGGCGAATCATATATTTTCGGATATTTATGTATAACTGTTAAGACTGCAGACACTTGTACATCCCTTAAAAATAGTAAAATATCAACTGAAATGTAAATGTCACTTCGGGTCAAAATCAGCAAAGAACAAATGAGAGTGGAGACCGAGGAGCCCAACATCCAAACCCACAAAGGTCTATTCTTTTTTTCATCATTGGGAAACATTTGACCAGTTACTGCAACAATAACCATTAACTAACATTTAATTAACATGTAATTAATGTGCAATTTGCAGCTAGTTAATGCTTTTTACTGTATCAACTAATGATAATAGCATCTTTATAATGTTTTAATAATTTCTGATTTAATGCGCCAGTTAACAAAATAACTATTGGTAAATCATACTGGACACCTATTATATTGCAAATGTATCGTTATTCTAAACTCTCACTGGTAAACACTTGTGGATAACACGATGCTCTGACTTGCAAGAAGAAACTTCCTTTGTTACAAATGAGGTGAACTTGAAGGGTCAAACACTCACTTTTTCCAGAGAAAGAGGAACAACACAAACACTTTTGTTTTTTGGGTGACAACTCAATTAATTTGTGATTGTGTTTTCTCCCTGTAAGGATACAAAATGTATCAGAATATATATATATATATAATTTCTTCAGCAGTTCAGTAATTTAATCATTTCTCCCTATAGGGATAAAACATATATCTATAGGTAGTGTTAATAGGCACTGTGGATTTCTAAATGGACTCTGAACTGAACTCCCAGAATTCTCCAGTGTTCACACCTAGGTGCAAATTCAGCTTTGAGCTACTATTGGTCGGGGTGACGGACCCCCTCTGACCAGATTTGTTCTCTCTTCTCCGCCTCTCTCCCCACAGGGCTGCAGTTCTCTTCTCCTCGGTTCTACTGGGCCTAACAGCCGCTGAGAGCTGCAAGCAGCATTTGCAGTTAGTAAGTAAGTTAGCACCGAGCTGCTGTACTTGCAAAGGAAAGGAGTGACCAGTTTCCTCCTCTGCTGTCTTTCATCAGACCTTGCAGAGTAAGAACAGCTTTGTTCAACGTTGGAATCCCAACATTCTCCTGCTTGGCACATCAGCCCCTTGGTAACGTTGAACTGTGCCTAGATAGCATAGCATAGCATGGCTAAGCACAGGACTTTGAACTGTGGTTGATGTAGTGCACATGTGTTCAATCTATGTGTTTGATCACTGTTTTAGATCTCATGTCAGGATATGGTAGTTTACTTTGCGACACTGCAAATTTTTGACGTTAATTTAATTATGCTTCACACAGACTCAGGGTCTTTGCGTGCAACTGACCATCTTCTATAACCTGGCACCATGTCTCACACACACACACACACACACACACACACACACACACACACACACACACACACACACACACACAGAGCTTCAGCCTGGAGTATATCACACCCACATCAGTGAGCACATGATGCAAGAACCACCATTGTTTCTTTGTTCTGCCACACACACACACACACACACACACACACACACATACTATAGCACATGTTAGTGTATTTTTATCTTTGAGGTAAATTAAAGATGTTTTTTTAACCTTCATGCTGTACATTTAATATTTTACAAGAGTGAATGTTGCTGACCTCTACCCTATCAACACTAAATCCTTCGACTATTACAGCTGTCATGGTCATTTTGGTTGTAGTTATTACGATAATTATTAGTCAGTTACAAACGGCTTCGTACCCGTTTACGAGGCATTTTGAAAGGTCTAATAGCAAGACAGAAGAGTGATCATATGTCTAACCTTTTGATTAAAAGAAAAAAGTCTTAGATGTTTGACTTCAAGTCATGAAAAGTGTTGCATTTGTATATTTTTGCATTGGCTCATTGTAAATACATTATCAGCACAGAGACAACAATGGTCAAAACTCTTTATTAGTTTATTAGACAATAACGATTCATGCAAAGATATTATTGACATGTCTAACATGTTTGACATGTCAGCATTCCTGCATAGGAGGTCTTGATGAATTATCTTCGGTGTGGCTGCTGAACACCCGTCAGACGACTTGGCAATATATTCCTCTCTGGGGGAGAAGAATTTTAGTTAAAAGTCCCATATTGTAGGAATCCCAACTAATTCACAACAGACTGTATTTTGGCATTAACTCATAAAAAGTATTTGTTGGAGTGAACTGATATAAATAAAGGAGGAAAGATTTTAATCTAAAAATGAAAACAAATGTTGTGATATCATGAACAGCTTGTTAAATTGGACTTACTTGCTTTAATCTCTTGAGTCTTTGGGGGATCCACCAGGCTCCTGGGTCCACACACTCTTCATTGGTGCTCACAGTGCGAAAGCTATAGGGGTGAAAAGACAGGAAAGAGTAAAAAAGTGAGCCAAACAAAAACAGTATGCAGGCTGATAGCAAGAAAAGAAGAACTATATCAAATATGATTCATGTGTATTTAACACAAATATCTACAGTAGCAAAATAGTGAATTTAGGCCCACAAAGTAGGTGATATGAATGTTTATCCCATTAGATCCCCATTAGAAGCACACGGCTGTGTGCACAGAAAAATACAATACAGACATGCAATAAGAAAGTACAAACTATTTAAACAATGCACACACAGTACGAGAGGAAGAGGTGATAGTGGAGTATAAGCAGTGTAACTATTCATAAGATCAGAATAAACAGGGAAAATAGGAAAACAAAAAGCAACACATGGACTATGTACATGGATGAAACGAAAGCAGACAAATTTGTCAGTTGAGAAAAAGAGAGAAAAAGGTTGAGAATATTTGATTTACACCTATTAACCAAGTATATATACCCAAGCCTCACTCAAGACACTCATTGCTTATTTCCATGTTTCCTTAATGCATTTGTGTTTTTGCTAACTAGACTTTTTTGTGAACCTGCCAGCCTGTTTATTTTTCCTATGTACCTGCCAACTGACCACTACCTGAGCTCTCATGAAATCATCACTTAGCTTTCCTGCTGCCTCGCCTTTTATTCTGTGTTTGGGTCCAACTCCTGTTGCTCACTTACCAGCCGTGACACCAAGTGCCAAACGAGCTGCTCTATTTTGAACAACTTGCAGCTTTTTCAGGTCGGATTTTGATGCTGATGACCAGATTACAGGGCAGTATTCTAGGTGAGACAGGATCAGAGAATGAATGAGTGATTTGATTATAGCAGGAGGCAGATTCCTCTTCCCATCTTTAAGACTATATCATTTATGTGTTCAGAACAGAATAGTGAGCTATCAGGAGTTACAACCAGAAGTTTTAATATGTTGACTTGTTCAATATTGTCGGTGCCTATTGCCATTTTTCTCAACCCACTCGTATATTGTATGTCTCTCGGGGCGTTACCTGTATAATAAGTTAAAGCTTTGCGCCACTATATGACGTGTTGTCATCAGTATACATTGATGTTTTTTGCGCACACTGGCAGGTCATGGGTGAAGAGTATATTGACAATGAGCAAGCTTTGCTCTACCAGGCTGAATGCAACACTAAAATCCAACATCACAGCTCCAACATGTTAGCCAATATGTAACCTACTTTCAGGATCTTGGTCTTACTTGACAAAGCAACCAAATAAAGATCACGTAATCCATCTGGACAGCTTGAGAGCAGTGTTCCCAAGAGTTGTTGACAACAAGGTATAGTCATGTAGAAAAGGTGCTAGTACTGCTAGCTATTTCCCCACTGCTACCAATCTTTATGCCAATCATCACCTCCTGACTTGGCAAAACATTACCTAGCAAATAAGTTAGCCTAGCTAAATTTCCTCTGGCATAAGCCGCATATTTAGCACACATACTTTAAATCCCAGCATGTCAAACTACCACTGTTGTTGCACAGATTGTCTTTATTGTGTCATTCTTCGTTGTCTGCTCATGATCAGCTGTGTCGGCTAGGTGACACCGCCTTGCATACCATGAGATAATGGACACAAGATGAATCTTTTGTGAATGTAATCTAATGCCCTGCACTTACATATAAGCATGTACTCTACAACCCTGAAATGTGTTCTTCTTTTGTTCAAAGCAGGCGATGACAGGTTCGTTAATGGCATGTTTTGAGGCTTCCATACAGCATTTTGGAGAAGGTCCCATGCGTCCGCTCCTGCTCCTGGGACGCTGAGAAGTCACTGCAATGCACAGAACAACAGCCATACTATTACTAATCTTGAAATAGGAAAATATTCTTTCAGGCCAGCTTTTTCATGCCCCGCCAAAGTTAAATTTTCGGATACAGATAAAACCTGTTAACCTTTCATGAGAGTGCATTTGATCTTCTCATATAACTCTCAGCAATAAAGTGAATAAATACATTTCCCAAAATGCTGAACGATCCCTAACTTACAATCCTTTAAAGCAATTGTGGGACCAGAACACCCCCACCCAGTGCCTCTACAGAAAAGCCTAGCCTACATCTGTTCTCACCCGTTAACTAGCACGGTGCAGCTGTAGAAGACCAATTATTCTACAGCAGCATCAGATCTTCATTTGCCTCAAAGGTCATAGGATAAATATGTTGTATACTGTTATACAATACAAAATAAAACTTCCTCTGCATATACATTTTTTTTTTTAACCTTTTTCCGGAATAAGAGATACAATTTTCTTTTTTATCACTGATGAGTGTATTATCAAATTTCTATGCAACACATTGAATAGATTCCCTTTATCATTAAAGTTACACATCAAGGACTCTAAAAGTCATTAGTAGTCATTAACACACCTTGTACCAGGAGGAAAAGCAGCAGGGATAAACACAAAAATGTCAGGCCACAGCGAATGGAGAAAGGCATCCTGGGTCCCAATACGGCAGTGAGTGAATAATTATTAGCGTTAGTCGAAACACTCACTGGTGAACAGTGGTGATCTGTCTTGCAAGAAGAATCCTCCTGCGTATAAATGATACGAGCACGAGGGAAAGAGTGCACCATCATTCAGAGAAAGAGGAACAAGAGTGTGTGATGTGTTGAAGTCACTGAGAGACACATTCACCGAAGTCACTGAACAACGCAAACAAACTAAACGATCGAGGCAGCGGCTTTCATCAGCAGGCATAAGCTATGGACAACAAACCCAGGATTTTATTGATCTCAGTGTGAATTCACAGATGAGGCCCATTGTCGTGTATTTCATCCACTGCCATCATCTCATATTTCATCATTATGCGCTGCCCCATGTCGCAATGATCCCTAACCCCAAACTGACCTTTTATTGTGACCAGTCCAAGGCAAACCTGTGTGCTAATCCTGCAGTTTAATCAGCATCTGTATATACCACACCTGTCGGGTGGCTGGATTATCTGGGAAGAGGCTAAATGCTCACCAACATGGGTTTTAACAAGTTTCTGTCAAACCTTTTGTGTAAAAGAAAGTCTTAGATGTTTGACTTCAAGCCATGAAAAGTGTTTCATTTGTATATTTTTGCTTTGGCTCCTACACCAGTACTCCTGCTGCTTCTACAAACTCGCCAGAAATGTTACGAAGGTGAAGCCATCAGAGAAACAGCATTTTTATTCACATCACTTTTTTTTATGTTTGTATCACATGTATCCAGGAACATCACTACATGTTAGAGGTATTTAACACAATTATTAATAATAGACAGTCAGGCACGGCACAGAACGGTTTTTAGTTGTGTGAGTAGATTAATTTTTGTGCAGGTTTTGCTGCTTTTTCTCAAATCTCGTAAAAATAATCGTGCAAGATTAGGACATGGTGTCAGACCCTACTGTTGAGATAAAAAAGAAAAAGTATATACTGTTTTTGTCAACTGAATCTGGTGGCTTTGAAGAAAGCAGCATAATGGCTTCAGTTCCCTGCCAGACAGGTCTGGCCTCAAGGTAAAACAAGTGAAAATATTAGTAACTTTAACTGATTGCTAATATTTACTCAACAAAAAAAAAATTTCTGTTCCCATTTCTCATACAAACCAATTAACAAATGACCTGATCCGGCCCACACCAAACAGTTTCAGCAGAGTCAAATTCAGAATTGGACCAATTCAGATTTATTCCGTTCCCTCTTAGCTGGTGTGGTCATGTTATGGCTCAGATTTTGACAACAGTAGTGGGCCAACCTAGTGCCATCATCCCATGCAGTACGTTTATGTGTGTATGTGCTATTTCAGTCACTGTTCTTTTTCATTGTAAAAACATCATCAGCACAGAGACAACAATGGTCAAAACTCTTTATTAGTTAATTTATTAGACAATAAAGATTCATGCAAAGGTATCATTGACATGTCTAACATGTTTGACATGTCAACATTCCTGTGTAGAAGGTGGTGATGAATTATCTTCAGTGTGGCTGTTGAACACCCGTCAGACGACTTGGCAATATATTCCTCTCTGGGAGAGAAGAATTTGAGTTAAAAGTCCCATATTGTAGGAATAGTATTCATGTATTTATTTAGGCTGTATCTGATTTAAAGTCAAAACCTTGAGTTCTTAAATACTAAGTGAGAGATAAAAACTCACAAACGACTGTATTACAGCATTAACTCATCAAGAGTATTTGTTAGAGAGAACTGATATAAATTAAGGAGGGAATATTTGAATCTAATAATGAAAACAAATATTGTGATATCATGAACAGGTTGTGAAATTGGACTTACGTGATGTAATCTCTTGAGTCTTCGGGGGATCCACCAGGCTCCTGGGTCCGCACACCAATCATTGTTGCTCGTAGTGCGAAAGCTTTAGGGATGAAAAGATAGGAAAGAGTAAAAAATGACACATTTCTGCATTTCTAGTCACCTGCTCACTTCTGCCTGCCCAGTCAACCAGCCACTCCAACACCAACTCTGCTCACCTGATGTCACAGCTGCTCACCTGTTAACCCAGCATATACACCCCAACCTCAATAATACCCTATTCCTTGTTTCCATGTTTCCTTAATGCACTTGTGTTTTTGCTAACCAGACTTTTTTGTGAACCTGCCAGCCTGTTTATTTTTCCTATGTACCTGCCAACCAACCACTACCTGAACTCTCATGAAATCATCACTAAGCTATCCTGCTGCCTCGCCTTTTATTCTATGTTTGGGTCCAACTCCTGTTGCTCACTTACCAGCTGTGACACCAAGTGCCAAACGAGCTGCTCTATTTTGAACAACCTGCAGCTTTTTCAGGTCGGACTTTGATGCTGACGACCAGATTACAGGGCAGTATTCTAGATGAGACAGGATCAGAGAATGAATGAGTGATGTGATTATAGTGGGAGGGCGGATTCCTCTTCCCATCTTTATAACTATATCATTTATGTGTTTAGAAGTTTTAATATAATTACTTGTTCAATATTGTTGGCGCCTATTGCCACTCATATACTCTATGTCTTGCAGGGCATCAGCTGAAGAAACAGACTGATATTGTGGCACTGTATGAAGTGGTGTCATCAGCATACATTGTTGGTTTTTTTGCACACTGGCAGGTCATTGGTGAGATGGAGTATAACAAAAGCCCAAGGCAGCTATCTTGTGGAATCCCATAGTCAGTAGCCCCTTTCACACAGGAAAGGACACATTAACACCGCAGCTGTGGTTCGCCAATTCTCCTCCGATGGTGATTCACACAGAGTGAAGCATCTCCGCCTTAAAGACGAACCGCTGTGTAATTCCCACAGAAAGCCGGCGCTGTGGCTCCTAAAGAGACGTGACGGTACACCTCATGATGATGACGTTGGTGGTTTTTCAAGGTATCCCCCCTGTCAATCTAAACCTGCAGACAGTTTATAATCATATGGATGCTGTTGCAATGTGTTGTGATTGAGATCCTGACCCACCCAACATCCTGGAAAGTGACACAGTTACGTTTTTCGCTCTAATGTACAACAAACCTTAACATTCTCAACCTTGGCTTACACAAACTCAAAATAATGACTCTATTTCCAGCTAGGTGTGTCTCTCTCCTCCCTCCATTGTTGTTTGTGTTTTTGTCGCTGTGCGGTGTTACATGTTTCATGCTGAAAACGTGACTTGTTGCATACGTGACATCACTCCCCGAGATGCAAGAAGAAAGCAAAAATGTGTATTTTCACCAAGGAAAATTACAGAAATAATAGTAACCCACAGTGACCTGAATAAGTAACTTTAATCTGATTACTGGTCTGGAAATATTAACACATTAGATTACTCGATACTGAAAAAAATACCCTCCCCAAACACATCAGAGACTGTACAGAACTCAATACTTTCAAAACACTCACCAAAACTCACCTTTTAAAAATCGCTTTTAATGTATTACCTGTTTCTTTTCTTTCTATTTTACGTGTGTGTTGTTTTTATACTTCTGTTTTAACCTGTAAAGCGTCTTTGAGTACCTGAAAAGCGCTATAAAAAATACATTTATTATCATTATTATTATTATTATTATTATTAAAATGGTCAGATTAGAGTAAGATGTTACCGGCATCAGTACCCACAGATAGAATCTTTTTTAAGGGGAAATTTTGAAAATTAGACTATTTAAAGATGCAATTTCAGCGTAGTTTGAGAAGGAAAGGAAGGCCAATTATTGGGGTCCCTTATCGTCAAATTTTAATCACAAATAAAGCTAATACTAATATAGTATATTTAGTCAGGGAAAATTAGCTTCAGATCATTGGTGAGATGAAGTTTAACAAAAAGAATCTATGCCGGCCATCCGACTGGCCAATAGGAACGTGGCCCCGCCCATGACATTATTTTCAAAGCGAGAGCAAAATCCTGACATGAGAGCAAGAAAATCCATCGAGAGCAAAGAATTAGGTTTTGAGAGAGAGAAGAAAAACTTTTTGAGAGAAAATGTTTTCACACTGATAGCAAAAAATATATATTAGAGAGTTAAAAAAAGTATTGAGACAGATTTTTTTTCTCAGAAATAATTTTAAAAATGTCAAATTTATATTTTTTTATGTTCTAGGAGAAAATACTTTCTCTCAAAACTTTTTTTCTCTCAAACATTTTTTTTTTTCTCTCAGATCATTTATATTCTTGCATTTAATAAAGACACAAAAACTCCATAGTAGGGCATGTAGAACATTCCCTATTATAATTTCTGCGCTTCATTGTCTATCTGCATTAGGCCTACAGTAGGCTTTGTAGGGTAAAAAAATCATCATTGAACAGAGACTACACACCCAGACTACACCCACGACCATAATTAAATTTTTCATGAACCTGAGCTGATTGAAGTATTATCAGGGATTGGGGGAGATGATGTCTCACTCTCCACATCTTCTTGCTCTGCCTGCAACTTTTTTCCCCAAAGAACCTCCGCATATCCATAATAACTAACTACTGTGGTATTACTGGTAATATCAGTGACACATAGAGGAGGAAAGAATAACACTGATGGTAAATTTGCAACGAATTATTCTAACTCTGCCCATATATGGGCATATGCCGAAAGGAAAGCCAGGTCAGCTTCTGCAAAATTTGCGTTGCTGACAATATTGCAATTGTGGCTGCCAGCCGTTCAATATGCAACCACATAAAAACCTCTGGGGCTATTTTCATAATTAGGCAATCATATTAGATATTTTTAAAGGCACAAAGATCCAGGGCTATTCCCAAAACATCCGAGGCTATAGTCCAGAATTCCCAGTTCTAACGACGTGCCTGAGCTGTACATTTAGCACACATACACAAAAATGGTATTAATCTTCTCAAATAACTCTCTGAAAGAAAAAGTTGGCTTTTCCCAGCATGTCAAACTATCATTGTGCCAAAGATTCTCATTCGTCATATTACTCTTCAGTGTCTGCTCATGATCAGCCGTTTCAGCTAGGTGACACCGCCTTACACACCATGAGATAATGGACACAAGTGGAAGCTTTTATGAATGTAATCTACTACCCTTTACTTACACGAAAGCATGAACTCCACAACCCCCAAATGTGTTCTTCTGTTGTTCAAAGCAGGTGGCGACAGGTTGGTTAAAGGTGCTTTTTGAGGCTTGTGTACAGCACGGAGGAGCAGGTCCTGGAAAATTCTCCTGATTCTCGGTTATTACAGGACTTATCACAGGGAGCACTGCAATGCACAGAAAAACACTGAATACTATTATTAAGTATATGTATAGGAAAATACAGCATATTATTGAGAGCAAAATTCTGTGAAATGTTTGTAAGTTGATTCCCTGCCAAAAGTTACATTTTCAGTATTTACGAAGAAATAGAAATTAGTTAAATCGCACTTTAGATACAGATAAAAACCTATTGATTAGTGAGTTGTACAGACACGAGAGTGGTTTTGATTTTCTCATATAACTGTCAGCAATAAAGTGAATGACCATACATTTTTTTAAGCAATTGTGGGCCCAGAACACCCCCACCCAGTGCCTTGACAGTAAAACTTAGCCTAGCCTATATCTGGCTCACCTCAACTAGTACAGTGCAAAATCATAGACTTGATTACTATACTCAATTATTATTTAATACAAAATTTTAACTTCCTGTGCCTTAAATATTAACTTTTCGGAATAAGAGATACAACTTTTGTTTCAACATAGATAAGTGTATTATCCAATTTCTATGCAACACATTCAAGAGATTCTCCTCATCATGAAAGTAACACATCAAGGACTCTAAAAGTCATTAGTAGTCATTAACACACCTTGTGCATGGAGGAGAGGCAGCATGGTTAAACACAAAAGTGTCAGGCCACAGCGAATGGAGAAAAGCATCCTGGGTCCCAATATGACAGTGAGTGAATAATCAATAGCGTTATTCTGAACACTCACTGGTCCAACCCTTGGCCTGAACAGTGATGATCTGTCTTGCAAGAAGAATCCTCCTTGGTATAAATGAGGTGAGCATGAGAAAAGTGCACCATCATTCAGAGAAAGAGGAACAAACAAACATTTTTCTCCGTATAAGGATAACAAATATAACTGTAGGTAGTTATATTGTCTTCAGTAATTGCACAATGTGTTGGAGTCACTTGAAGACACAGTTACTTTATCAAAGTCATGCCATCACAGGAAGAAACAGATCGAGGCCGCGGCAGAGCAGCAACTCCCATGTCCTGCTGAGATAAAATGATGAAGGAGTCTGGTGGCCTGAAAGAAACCGACATAATGGCGTCAGTGCCATGTTCAGAAAAGTCTCACAGCAACATAATAGAGTGAACATATCTCACACCTTTTGTGTGAGCAAAACTGCTATCTGCCAACTGCTACCAACTGCATGTAATACAGTAAATACATTAAAAAAAAAACCTAACCATTGAAGCAAATGGCGAACCATATACACTGCTCAAAAAATGAAGGGAACACTTAATCATCACAGTTTTACACCAAGTCATTTAACTTCAGGGATATCAATCTGTCCATTCAGGAGGCACAAGTGATTGTGAGTCAATTTCACCTGCTTTGGTGCAAATGAAAGTGACAACAGGTGCAATGGAGAGGCAAAAGCAAGACAACACCGAAAAGGGAATACTTTCACATATGTTTCTATGTACAGTATCTGGTTATTGTGAATAAGGTACGAGCCTCATCCTAGTCTCTCGCTGGTAAACACTTGTAGTTAACATGATGCTCTGACTTGCAAGAAGAAACTTCCTTTGTTACAAATGAGGTGAACTTGCAGGGTCAAACACACACTCATTCCAGAGAAAGAGGAACAACACAAACACTTGTTGTTTTTTTTGATGACTGCTCAATTACTTTGTCATCTTTTCTCCCTATAAGGATAAAACATATATCGGTAGGTAGATATATTGTCTTCAGTGATTGTGAGATGTGTTCAAGTCACTGAGAGACACTGTTTTAAAGGGTTGGTTTGGATTCACCAAAGTCACACAATCACATGAAATAAACAGATTGATGGAGAGAATGTGATGTGAGAGAGCCCTGAGGAGATATGATTTTGCAAATTATTCATTTATTTGGGAGCAATTATACTTCAACACAAGTGCAAGTTCAAATGACACGTGGTTTCTGATAACGTGGATAAACAACATTTTATATTTAACGTTTTTGATATTTAGTTAAATCAATAGTGAGATGTATTACTATGCACAGAATGCCTCTCATGTTTAATTTCTTCTATCAGTTCAGCACCTCACCATTCGTGCTGCCAATTCCCCTTGCCTCTGAAATGTTCCTAGGCATGGGTCAGAGTTTGCGTACAGGTTTGCACATTCTCCCGTCAAATTTATTTCTATAGATCACAACATTTGCGTGGGAAATGGCGTATGCCTCTTTCAAGCCCTATTTTGGGCGTACTCATGCTTTTTTACTGAAAGCCCTGATTTGGACAGATGTACAAGTTTCAGATTCAGATTGGGGCCAGTTCTGGTTTATTGGGTTCACTCTTGGCTGACATGTGGTCAAGCTATGGTTCAGATTTTGGAAAGCGTGAGTGGGCTGCTTAAGTGCCATCACTCCATGCGGTATGTGGGCTGGATGATCTGGGACAATGCTACCAAAAAGCAGACATGGCCATTATGAAAATGATGTAAAGGCTTGTTCAATGACATTGTCATTACTATTATAGAGTCCCATTGTAATTTACTGATAACATTTTTTTTGTATGTATTCAAAGTCATTTTAAAACTGTACCAGGTGTGAATATAGTATGTGCTTCAGACATTATGGATATTGTATTACACAACACAGAGACAACAGTGGTCAAAACTCTTTATTTGCTTAGAAGTCAATGAAAATCCATACAAAGACATTATTACCATATCTTAATGTACCTATCCACCTGTTTCCTCGGAAGCCTATGGGGGCTGCCATGACAGATAACTACTTCCGCCGGCGGTTGTCTGTTTCCGGTTGCCTTGTAACTGCATGACTGACCGCTGCCGCTAAGCTAGCCCTAAACAACTAGCGTTAGGTCATAAGTGCTAAATTGTTTTTAAAATGAGCTCAGGACAGGTACAACATGTGCCGTTGTTGGTTGCCACAACAATTCATGAAAATTGAAGTTTTTGTCAGAAATGTCTCCTGTAGTACATCAACAACTTAGACAAACTTGTTCGTGCCCTGCGCCCTACACACCATGCTGAGGAAGGAGGAACGGAGACTAGCGCGGTTCGCGGCTTTGACACTAGAATAAATATATGGGTTTATGAATATCTTCCGCTGCTGCATGACTGCATGTCTTCCTAACCCGGCAATGTCCGAGCAGCCGCCTGTCTCCACGACTTCACTTCCTTCATCATTATCCACGCTGTATGTTTAGCTTGACTGACACTCTGGCTGGGCGCTACTGCTGCCTTCAGAAATATAAACTCGCTGTGTTTCTTCAACAGTACTTTCCCTATTTTGTTACTGTGCAGGTAGTTGTATGCTTCTGTGCTTTTGTAACGGCGTAATTCTCTGCCGTCAACACCTTTAGAAAATATAAGATATAATATATAAGATAAGATATAAGACGTTAGCTACATGTCGATGTAGCTAACGTCGGGCTAATGCTTCATGTCATCTGCCCACTCCGTGAGAACTGACGGGTGAGACACTGTGAGAACTGTCCTCACGACTTATTAAAACATCTGTACTGTGTATCCACCTCCGATTTTTATCCATTCTGTCGCCTTCTTTGTGTTAAAAGTCGGTTTTTAGAGCGAGCACGACAGCTACATTAGCGTAAACACCGAGGTCAGCCAGTAGGGGTGGGCGGATTGATCCAAATATCGATTGTATCGATACCAAGGTGAGTGTTGGTATCCGATCGATACTAGCGTGATGAGATCGATATTTTTGTTGTAGTTTCTCTTCTATAAATTCAGCAAATCACTCGTATTTCTTCACAGAGTTTGCGTGAGCGCAGCGCTCCTCTTCACTTCTCTCACTCCACTCACTCAGGTTCACTGTAACTCAAAAATATATACTTATATTGATATAGAGCCTACCTCAAACGTGAAGTTTGAATATGGCAGAATATAATAACCCCTTTGTGTATCTGTTGAAGGAACATCAGTATTTATATTTAGGCTACATGGAGATTATAGATTTATTAAGTTAAATATAATTTTCTTATTTGGCTAAAATCTTTGTCCTGTGTTTTATCGTTATCATAATCATGGTCAACTAGTTAAAGGAAAAAGTACTAAATCACTCAATGATCAGGAATTTTCAAGTAAAAAGTATCAGTATCAGTATCGGTATTGATATCAGCAATACTGACCCTGTAATTACTTGGTATCAGATCGATACCAAAATTTGCAGTATCGCCCACCCCTATCAGCCAGTTCAACCGGAAGAGCATAACCGAATACCGCTATGAACCATGGGTAAACTCACGAAGTCAGGAATAAGGTGGATAAGCAGAGAAAGTTGATTATTTGCTCTCAATTATTAGAAAAGAAGAAGGAAACAGTGTCAACATTTCTGCATAGATGGTCGTGATGCGTTATCTTCAGTGTGGCTGTTGAACACCCGTCAGAGGATTTGGCAACGTATTCCTCTCTGGGGGAGAAGAATTTAAGGTAAATGTCTCATATTGCACTAATTATTATTATTATTTTTTTATGCTGCATTTGATTTTAAGTCAAAACCTGGACTGACTTGCTCTAATCTCTTGAGTCTTTGGGGGATCCACCAGGCTCCTGGGTCCACACACCAATCACGTTTGCTCACAGTGCGAAAGCTTTAGGGTTGAAAAGACAGGGAAGAGTAAAAAACAGGGTTAGGGGGTTAGGGTTAGGGTTAGCAAAACAAAAACAGTACGCAATCCGATACCAAGAACAGTGAAAAGAAAAACAAAGATCAAATATGATCAATGTGCCTTGAACAAAAATATCTACAGTAGCAAAATGTTGAATTTAGGCCCACAAAGCAGACGATACAGATGTTCATATTTATTCAAGGATCCCCTAACCCTAACCCTTGTTAGCCAAGATGACCTTCTTACCTCCTTTCAGGATTTTGGTCTTCTTTGACAAAGCAACCAAATTATGCTCACGTAATCCAATTGGACTACTAGGGAGATCGCTTTAGAACAGTGTTCTCTAGAGTAGTTGTAAACAAGGTCTAGTCATGTAGAAGAGGCACTGAGCTGGGCTAGCTATTTCCCCACTAACACCAGTCTTTATGCGAAGCATCACTTCCTGACTTAACACACAAACATAACCCAGTAAAGTAGCTGACTCAGCCAACTTTCTCCTGGCTTTAGTCACATATTTATTACACATACATGACAGTGGTATTTATTTTCTCATCTAACCCTGAAATGAAGCCAATAAGAGTCGTCTCCCAGCATGTCACACTAACACCGTTGTGCCAAAGACTCTCATTTGTCATATTATTCTTTGTTGTCTGCTCATGATCTGCTGTGTCAGGTAGGTGACACCGCCTAACACACCATGAGATAATGGACACAAGATGAAGCTTTTGTGGTGTAATCTACTACCCTGTACGTACATATAAGCATGTACTTCACAACCCGGAAAGATGTTTTCCTTTTGTTCATAGCAGGCGGTGACAGGTTCGTTGAAGGTGCTTTTTGAGGTTGTCGCACAGCAGGTAGGAGCAGGTATTGGGATTCCGACCAAAGGCTGGAAAACCTTTCGAATCACTGCAATGCACGGAACAACAGAGAACACTAGTAATATGTTCACATACAGGAAAATATTATCTCAGGTCAGCTTTATTTTCAAGAGCAAAAGTATGATTTCCTGCGAAAAGTTAAATGCTCAATAATTACTAAGAAAAACAAAAAGAAAGCTTAAATAGCACTTCTGTTAAAAATATAACCTGTTAATTAGTGGGTTGTTCGGTGAATAAACACATTTCCCAAAATGCTGAACGAACCATAACTAAAAATCTTTTAAAACAATTGTGGGACCAGAATACCCCCACCCAGTGCCTTGACAGAAAAACGTAGCCTAGCCTACATCTGTTCTCACCTGTTAACTAGTACAGTGCAGCTGATAGCCTGTAGAAGACCAAATATCTTACAACAGCATCAGATCGTCATTTGCCTCAAAGGTCATAGGATAAATATTGTAACATCACAGGCTGCTCCAGAAAGAAACAAAAAAAGCTTTCTCTGTTATTATACAATACAATATTTAAACTTCCTGTGCCTTAAATATTAACTTTTCGGAATAAGAGATACAACTTTTGTTTCAACATTGACAAGTGTATTATTCAATTTCTATGCAATACATTCAATAGATTCTCCTTATCATTAAAGTTACACAAAAGGACTCTAAAAGTCATTAGTAGTCATTAACACACCTTGTGCATGGAGGAGAGGCAGCATGGTTAAACACAAAAGTGTCAGGCCACAGCGAATGGAGAAAGGCATCCTGGATCCCAATATGACAGTGAGTGAATAATCAATAGCGTTATTCTGAACACTCACTGGTCCTACCCTTGGCATGAACAGTGATGCTCTGGCTTGCAAGAAGAATCCTCCTTGGTATAAATGATATGAGCACGAGGGAAAGAGTGCACCGTCATTCAGAGAAAGAGGAACAAGAGTGTGTGACGTGTTGAAGTCACTGAGAGACACATTCATCCACGCCACTGAATAACACAAACAAACTAATCGATCGAGGCAGCGGCTTTCATAGGAAGGAAAAAGCTATGGACAACAAACCCAGGATTTTATTGATGTCAATGTGAATTCACAGATGAGGCCCATTGTTGTGCATTTCATCCGCTGCCATCATCTCATATTTCATCATGATGCGCTGCCCCATGTCGCAATGATCCCCAAACTGACCTTTTATTGTGACCAGTCCAAGGCAAACCTGTGTGCTAATCCTGCAGTTTAATCAGCATCTGTATATACCACACCCGTTGGGTGGCTGGATTATCTTGGAAAAGACAAAATGTTCTCCAACATAGGCTTTAAAAAAAAGCCTGCTCAGAATTTGAGAGAAAATGGAGCCGTGCTGACTTTTGTCTATTGGAGGCATTACATTGGCCATGGATACATCTTAATCATCCTACAATTTAGGGCATTTAGCAGACACTATTGTCCAAAGTAATTCATACATTCATACACTAATGGTGGTGGCTGGTGTTGACCAGCACATCAGGAGCAGTTTGGGGTTCAGTGTCTAGCCCAAGGACACTTTGACATGCAGACCAGGGGAATCGAACCAGCGACCTTCTGATAACAAGATGCTGGCTCTACCCCTGATCCACAGCCACCCATACTGGTAAACACTCTCATTGGTAAACACTTGGAGTTAACATGATGCTCTTGCAAGAAGAAACTTCCTTTGTTACAAATGAGGTGAACTTGAAGGGTCAAACACACACTCTTTCCAGAGAAAGAGGAACAACACAAACACTTTTTTTTTTTTAGATGACTGCTCAATGTCTTTGTCCTCATTTCTCCCTATAAGGATAGGTAGATATATTGTCTTCAGTAATTGCGCGATGTGTTGAGTCACTGAGAGACACTGTTTTAAAGGGGTGGTTTGGATGCACCAAAGTCACACAATGACATGAAACAAACAGATCGATGGAGGTAATGTGATGGTGAGAGAGCCCGGAGGAAATATAATTGCAGATTTGCGTTGGTTTATATCTTTTACAAACTATCTATTAATTTGGGAGTAATTATACTTCACTACAAGCGCAAGTTCAATTGACAATGCTGGTTTGGTTTCTGATAACATGGATCCATAAATAATGTTTGCTATTTAGTGAAATCAATGGTGAGATGTATTACTGTGCACAGAGTGCCTCTCATGTTTGATTTCTACTATCAGCATCAGTTCAGCACCTCACCATTAGTGTGGCCAATTCCCCTCGCCTCCAAAAGGTTCCTAGGCATGTGTTAGAGTTTGTTTACAGATGCGGACAAACACCCCCGTCAAGTTTATTTCTATAGGTCACAACATTTGCGTGGGAAGTGGCGTACGCCTCTTTCAAGCCCTATTTTGTGCATACACAAGCTTTTTTACTGCGAGCCCTGATCTGGCCCACACCAGACAGATGTACAAGTTTCAGATTCAGACTGGGGCCAGTTCCGGGTCATTGGGCTCGCCCTTGGATGACATGTGGTCATAGTACGGTTCAGATTTTGGAAAACGCGAGTGGGCTGCTTAAGTGCCATCACTCCATGTGGTATGTGGGCTGGATGATCTGGGACAATGCTACCAAAAAACAGACATGGCCATTATGAAAATGATGTAAAGACTTGTTCAATGACATTTTCTTTTCAAAGTCTTTTTATGGCTTTATTGATAGTACAACTGGAGAGGGTGACAGGAAACAGGGAGAGAGAGAGGGGGAGTGACACGCAGCAAAGGGACCCAGGGCGGGAGTCAAACCCGGGTCCGCTGCAGAGTCTAGGAACATGGGACGCCCGCTCTACCAACTGAGCTAAACAGCACGCCCCATGATGTTTTTCATCACTATTGTGGAGTCCCATTGTAATTTACTGATCAAAACATTTTAAATGTATTTAAAAGTCATTTTAAAACTGTACCAGGTGTGAAGATATTATGTGCTTCAGACATTATGGATATTTTTTTTTCTTTTTTTCTTACTGTTAAATACAGAACACAGAGACAACAGTGGCAAAACTCTTTATTCGCTTAGAAGACAATGAAAATCCATGCAAAGACATTATTACCATATCTAAATGTACCTATAAGCAGAGAAAGTTGATTATTTGCTCTCAATTATTAGAAAAGAAGAAGGAAACAGTTTCAACATTTCTGCATAGATGATCGTGATGCGTTATCTTCAGTGTGGCTGTTGAACACCCGTCAGAGGATTTGGCAACGTATTCCTCTCTGAGGGAGAAGAATTTACGGTAAATGTCTCATATTGTACTAATTATTATTTATTTTTTTTATGCTGCATTTGATTTGAAGTCAAAACCTGGACTTACTTGCTCTAATCTCTTGAGTCTTAGGGGGATCCACCAGGCTCCTGGGTCCACACACCAATCACGTTTGCTCACAGTGCGAAAGCTTTAGGGTTGAGAAGACAGGGAAGAGTAAAAAACAGGGTTAGGGGGTTAGGGTTAGCAAAACAAAAACAGCATGCAATCCTAAACCAAGAACAGAGAAAAGAATGTGCCTTGAACAAAAATATGTACAATAAAATGTTGAATTTAGGCCCACAAAGCAGACGATGCAGATGTCCGCTTTAGAACAGTGTTCCCAAGAGTAGATGAAAACAAGGTCTAGTCATGTAGAACAGGCACTGTGCTGGGCTAGCTATTTCCCCACTGACACCAGTCTTTATGCTAAGCATCTCTTCCTGACTTAACACGCAAACATAACCCAGTAAATTAGCTGGCTCAGCCAACTTTCTCCTGGCTTTAGTCACACATTTATTACACATACATGAAAGTGGTATTGATTTTCTCATCTAACCCTGAAATAAAGCCAATGAGATTCTTTTCCCAGCATGTCAAACTAACACCGTTGTGCCAAAGATTCTCATTCCTCATATTATTCTTTCTATTATATTATTCTTTGTTGTCTGCTCATGATCAGCTGTGTCGGGTAGGTGACACCGCCTAACACAGAATGAGATAATGGACACAAGTTGAAGCTTTTGTGGTGTAATCTACTATCCTGTACTTACATATAAGCATGTACTCTACAACCCGGAAAGATGTTTTCCTTTTGTTCATGGCAGGCGGTGACAGGTTCGTTGAGGGTGCTTTTTGAGGTTGTCACACAGCAGGTAGGAGCAGGTATTGGGATTCTGTCCAAAGGCTGGATAACCTTTCGAATCTCTGCAATGCACGGAACAACAGAGAACACTAGTAATACGTTCATATACAGGAAAATATTATCTCTGGTCAGCTGTATTTTCAAGAGCAAAAGTCTGATTCCCTGCGAAAAGATACATTTTCAGTATTTACTGAGAAAAACAAATAGATTGCTTAAATAGCACTGTGGATACAGACATAACCTGTTAATTAATGAGTTGCACAGACATGAGAGTGGTTCTGATCTTCTCATAGAACTCTCAGCAATAAAGTGAACAAACATAATTTCCAAAATGCCGAATGGACCCTAACTAGCAATCTTTTAAAACAGTTGTGGGAACAGAATACCCCCACCCAGTGCCTCAACAGAAAAACTTAGCCTACATCTGTTCTCACCTGTTAACTAGTACAGTGCAGCCGAATGCCTGTAGAAGACCAAATATCTTACAACAGCATCAGATCTTCATTTGCCTCAGAGATCATAGGATAAATATTGTAACATCACAGGCTACTCCAGAATGCAAAGAAAAAACAAGCTTCCTCCTATATTATACAATACAATATGTAATCTTCCTGTGCCTGAAATATTAACTTAATGAGTGTATTATTCAATTTCTGTTAGATACAATTCAACATTGGGCGGCTGTAGCTCAGTGGGTAGAGCTGAGGACTAGTGACCGGAAGGTCGCTGGTTCGAATCCCTGGCTCCCCAGGGCGGGACTGAGTTACAAGCCGAAGCATCCTTGAGCAAGATGCTGAACCCCAACCCCAACACTGCTCCTGATGTGCAGTTGGCACCTTCGTGGCAGCCACTGCCATCAGTAAGGGCCCTGCGATGAGCTGGCGACTTATCCAGGGAGTACCCTGGCCTTCGCCCATAGAGTCACTGGATTTGGCCCCAGTACCCCCGCTCCACCTTGAAAAAAGGTGGTATAAAAGCGGTAACATCACCCGCAACCCGCATGGATAAAGCGGAAGAAAACGGAACGGAACAATTCAACATATTCTCCTAATCATGAAAGGTACACAAAAGGACTCTAAAAGTCATTAGTAGTCGTTAACACACCTTGTGCATGGAGGAGAGGCAGCATGGTTAAACACAAAAGTGTCAGGCCACAGCGAATGGAGAAAGGCATCCTGGGTCCCAATATGACAGTGAGTGAATTATCAATAGCTTTATTCTGAACACTCGCTGGTCCAACCCTTGGCATGAACAGTGATGATCTGTCTTGAAAGAGTGCACCATCATTCAGAGAAAGAGGAACAAGAGTGTGTGATGTGTTGAAGCTGCTCAATAACACAAACAAACTAATGGATTGAGGCTCCTGTGTCTGGTGGGTATCAAGTGGTCAGTTCAAACATATTGCACCTTTGAAATCGACAGATACTTTTTTTATGTGGCTAAAATACACTCAAAAAATATAGACACAACCAGTTCCTGCTGCTATTGTGTTGGCGAGTTGTTTGCTCATTTCAATGGTGATAATGCACAGGGACAGGAACAGGGTGCCCTTAGTGGTCATCAGGTTATGTTACAGGTGGGCATTAGCTATGGATATCAAACACAGGAGCATTTCATTGATGTCAGTGCGAATTCACAGAGGCCCATTGTTGTGCATTTCAGCCGCTGCCATCACCTCATGTTGCATCATAATGCACCGCCCCGTGTCGCAGTGATCCCAAAGGTCCCAAAGGGTTCACCAACATTGTTTTTTACATATTCCCTCTGCTTTTACTTCTGCTTCTCCTTAAAATAGGCTGACTGCAATCTACTTTTGGCTTTACATTGACCATGGATAAGTACCTGATAGGACCCCACTTCAAAAAACTTAGCCCTTTGAGCAACAGTTGAATCATTTTTTTTTTTTAAACGTAAAACTGTTAATCTTTGACACTGCAGACACTTGAAAACTCACCGAAGAGTAAAATATGAACTGGTCAAAATCAGCAAAGAAGGATGACAGAGACCGGAGACCGAGGAGCCCAACATCCAAACCCATTTAGGTCTGTCTCGGCTATCAAGATATCAAGGTGATTATTTAAAGGCAAAAGGCAACACATGTGAACGAGCCCCAATTTTCATTATTGGGAAACATTTCCTTTTCTGGTAACACTTTACAATAAGGGTAAATTCATTAAAACTAGTTACAGCAGTTATAAACTTTAACTAACATTTAATTACTAGTTGGTTAATATGCAATAAACTGTTATCACTGTGTCAGCTAATAAAAGTGACAGACGGACTGTTTTAAAGGGTTGGTTTGGGTTCATCATTTCACACAATCACACAGACAAACAGGTCGAGGCTGCAGCAGAGCACCAACTCCCATGTCCTGCTGAAATAAAATCATTGTTCTTTGCAATGGATTCTTGTGGCTTGAAAGAAAGCGACACAATGACTACAGTTTCAAATTTGGAAAGGTCTGATGGCAAGAGAGAAAAGCGAGACAGAGGTGACAATGGTCAAAAACCTTTATTATCTCAGAAGACAATAATAATCCATACCACAATATTATTAGCATATATAAATGTACCTATAACCAGAGAAAGATGATAATTGGCTCTAAATTATAAGAAAAGAAGTGTACACCATGGATAAGAACCTGATATGATGATTCAAAAACCAAACTAACATGATATGTATTTTAGTAAAATGTATAACTGTTCATCTCTGACACTGCAGACAAAACTCATCAAAGAGTAAAATATCAACTGAAATGTAAATGTCACTTTTGGTCAAAATCAGCAAAGAAGGATGACAGAGACCGGAGACCGAGGAGCCCAACATCCAAACCCATTTAGGTCTATCTGGGCTATAAAGATATCAAGGTGATTATTTAAAGGCAAAAGGCAACACATGTGAACGAGCCCCAATTTCCATTATTGGGAAACATTTCCTTTTCTGGTAACACTTTACAATAAGGGTACATTCATTAACACTAGTTACAGCAGTTATAAACATTAACTAACATTTAATTACTAGTTAGTTAATATGCAATAAACTGTTATCACTGTGTCAGCTAATATTACTAGCATCTTTATAAATGTTTTAATGTCTAAATCAATACCTTAGTTTACATGAACATTATTAGTAAATCATTGCTGGACACTATAGTTTACTGTGAATTAACTGTTTATGTCTATCACTGCATTAACTCATGTTAATTAATGTAACGTACTTGTAAAGAGCACCCATCAGCTTTTATTATGTCGGGGTCACCCTAAGATCTTGCTCAATCTGTTTTTCCACAGCAAGGGAGTCTTGTTACAAAAAAAAAAACAAAAAAAAACTTAAGGTGACAATTTCAATAAGATGCTTTCATTACTTGCATTAAAGGCATTTGGGTCCCAATATGACAGTGTGTCTTTGTACAGTATCTGGTTATAGTGAATAGTTAAGAGCCTTATTCTAGACTCTCACTGGTAAACACTTGTGGAAAACATGATGTTCTGACTTGCATGGAGAAACTTCCTTTGTTACAAATGAGGTGAAGTTAAAGGGCCAAACACACACTCTTTCCAGAGAAAGAGGAACAACACAAACACAATTTTTTTGTGGCTACCTGATTATTTCATTTTTCTCCGTATAAGGACAACAAATATATCTGTAGGTAGTTACATTTTCTTCAGTAACTGCACAATGAGTCACTTGAAGACACAGTTACTTTATCAAAGTCATGCAATCACACGAAGAAACAGATCGAGGCCGCGGCAGAGCAGCAACTCCCATGTCCTGCTGAGATAAAATAATTGTTTTTGTCAAAGGAGTCTGGTGGCCTGAAAGAAACCGACATAATGGCTTCAGTGCAATGTTCAGAAAAGTCTCACAGCAACAAAATAGAGTGAACATATCTCACACCTTTTTTTTCTTTTTCTTTAGTGGCTACCCAAGTAACTTGTGATACTGTTTTCTCTCTATAAGGAGGAAAAAAGAAATATCTGTAGGCAGATACATTGTTCAGTGATTGTGTGAAGTCAAAGGCGTCGGTTTCGGATTCAACAAAGTCACACAATCAGACAAACAAACAGATCGATGGCCGCGGCAGAGCAGCAACTTCCATGTCCTGCCGAGAATAAATTACTGTTTTTTTGCAAATAAAAAAGGCGACATAATGGCTTCAGTTCCACATTTGGAAAGATGAGTGAAAATGTGTCCCACCTTTTGTGTGAACAAATAAAGTCTCAGATCTTTAACTTCCAAGTCTTGTGAAGTGTTGCGTTTATATGTTTTTTGCTTTGGCTCTGACATCAGTACCCCTGCTGCTTCTACAATGTGGGTGGGTGCAGACTGCTATCAGCTGTAGGTAATAATAATACATTGACTGTAGATATGACGCCAACATCAAAAAACCTAAATGAAGCCTTGAGGCAAATGGTTTTCTAAATGTATAACTGAGGAATACCAGATTATCTCACAATGCAGTAAAATCATCAAAGAGTCAAATATTAACTGAAATGTAAATGTCACTCGAGGCCAGAAATCAGCAACGAAGGATGAGAGCGGGTAATTCAATGCAAAGACAAGGCATACCAAGTTTATGATTCAACAGCATTGTTTTTGCACAGGTGTGCCTTAGGCCGGGCACAATAAAAAAGCCCCTCTAAAATGTGCCGTGGAATGACACAACACAATGCCCCAAGTGTCGCAAGTTCTGAGGGAGCGTGCATCTGTGCACCTATTCCAAAGAAAGAGGAACTACTAAAACACCCCTGAGGTTTTCTGTGAGCGGTTATTCAATTATTTGTCGGTACATAGGGATAAAAAAAAAAAATGCAAATTTGTTGTCTTGTCGGTTGTCGGCGTGATGTTTTGAAGTCACTGAGAGACAAAAAAGCCTGGTCGTGACACATAATCATTAGTTGGGGTCCAGTGTGGGGGGTTCAGAGGGATCTACTGGCAGAAATGGAATAGAATATTCATCATTCTGTCTTTTATTAGTGTGTATTCACTTGAAACTAAGAATAGTGGTTTTTCTGTTGCCTCTGAATGAGTATTTCATATCTACTGAGGGAGCGGATGCCGTTCCAGTGAGTCTGCCTCATTGCGCTGCCATGTTTTTAGAGTAGCCCAGAATGGACAAACTTAACACTGACCCAAGAGGGTGTTTTTATTATAGGCCACTTAGACTTAGACTTCTCTTTATTGATCCTTTTGGGATGACTCCCGCAAGGAAATTGATTTTCCAGCAGCTTACAAGTAGAAAATAGAGAGGTATAAAAATACAGTATAAAAACCCTAACCCTAACCCTCTTAGAATAAACAGTAAACAATAAACTCTTAGAATAAACAGTAAGCAATAAACTCTTAGCTATGTATATATATATATATATATACATATATATATATATATATATATATATATATATATATATATATATATATATATAAAGTAGAGATAAGAATAAAAGTAAATAAAATAGAATTCACGGAAAAAACAAAATCAGATAAGATACATGTAACTGTAAAGAACTGTATAGAGGATAAATATAGATAAATAAGGATAAAATATGGACTATATGGCATTGGGTCTTACACACTAGTCCTCTAAATGTAGCCCCTTTTTAATCAATCCCAACATCCGTTGGCATTTATTGCCCTGAACTTTTCAGTCTGTAATTTCCATTTTGTTGCTCATGTTGCATAATCATCACCCTCTTACAGAGTTGGATGAAAAGATCCATACCACTCACACAGGAATTGGCAGGATCCTTACGAAGCTAGCAGCTAGTTAGCATCGCATAAAGACAATTAGCCGGACGGAGGGAAGCAGCCAGCATGGCTCGTCTAACCTAAACTGCGGCTAACTGCTAAAACCGCCGTCTTGAAAACTGCAATTTCTTGTTTGTGTATGAATTACTGAGCTTCGGAGAGAGAGAATTGACCAGGCTAGCTGTCTTCAGTTTTTGTATCAGGATAAGGTAACCTGCCGTTGGCTGTGGCTTCATACTTGCACTGCAAATATAATAGCATCTTTAGGCTAGGAAGTGAATGGCAAACTATAACCTTTAAGATTCTAATGCTTTTCTTTTTTCTTTTACTGATTTGTAAGGCAGTAATGAGGCTGTGAAAGGCTACCACATGCTGTAAATTCACCAACCACACCAAGACATGATTTTTCAGAATGCTCTTTATTAGTTTAGAAGGTGTTAAAGATTCCTGCAATAGCTTTAGTAATATTGTTTAACACAATTCAAAAATCGAGGATATGAATCATCTCATCCACGTTTGCCGACAAATTGACCACGAAATCGGTGCCACTGCAGACTTCTGCTTAGAAGATCTGCGCGCCATGGCGGCTGGGGGCCTTTGCCAGGGCTGTGCAATTTATTCCCTCCTGAGGAGAAAAAAAACAGTTAAGCTTAGACAATTTAATATTACAGGATAATTCAAAAGCTACAATTGAATGTGGCACACTAGATCCCCTCATCCATAATCAGACACAGTGCAATGAAACTCTATGAAACCCCTGCTCATAATTAGACCATAAACAAGATTTCCAGCAGGTTCTCCAGACTCACCTCCTCCAACACCTTGAGTTTTTCCGGGAGCCACTTGGCACTTGGATCCACACAATATTGTTGAGTCTCACAGATAAAACTAGAGGGTTGAAAAGACAGAGAATAGACAAGAAAAGCTATGAGTATACGGTCACAGTCGCGCTGAGGGAATTGTAAGAAGTTTTGGAAAAATCAATTTCGTTTTCATGGCGAGGGTTAGACAGTAAGACTGATAGAGCCCCCGAAATGTCTGCGCGTGACACATTACAGACAAGCGATCTAACAAGTTTCTGGACCATACAGGAGATATTTTAATTAAGTTTTTGCAGGAGCCTGAGAAGGCCGGCTTTCTCCTTCACATCATTTCTGGTATGTCTGGTCATGATTTGCTTAGCAGGTGGAACGCAGAGAAAGATGAATCCTTACTTACATGTACGCATGGATTTTGCAATTGCGAAGGGTGTTTTCCTTCTGTTCGTAGCATGCCTTGACCGGTTCAGTAACTGAGTACTTGGAGGCTCTCAGACAGCAGGTGGGAGCCGGCAGCAAAATGGAGGGGTGAGGCGTGGCGCGCTGAAGCTGTCCTAACACCCAAAACACACAAGAGATTAACACAACTAGAGCGAGCAGGTATACTGTTCTGGATTGAATCTGTGCCTCAACACAGTATCATTTGCTGTGTCACACTTTCATGTGTACATAAACGATGCATGTTCAGAAGCAGCACTCACCTTGCGCGGGAAGGTAAAGCAGCGCGTTGACGAACATGAAACAGAGTCCACGGACAACGGGGGAATGCATCCTGATGTATCTCGGAGATCCGGTAGCGTCGGTTTCTGAACACTGGTCAGAGTCACGGAGGAGGGAAATTTATATATGCAGCAGATATGCGGGAACACACACACCGCTCATTGCTCATTTCTCGAGAAAGAGCCACACCAGATGATGACACCACGTGGCTGGGTTGCTTAATGTACCGCGCTATAAAAAAAAAATAAAGCCAAGGGGATGCACAGATTTTAAAGGGGATTTGACACGTATGAACCACTTTTTCACTGGCCTGATTTATGTGGATTGTAATGTGGAGTGAAAAATGTATTCGTGACTTAAAGCACGTGCCCAGTGCTGCTCCGCTTCGCTAACAGAGAGCAAAAATAGCTAACGTTAGTTTAGATAATTAAGTCCCCGACCACAAACTAACGTCTGGCTTCCAGCACACAGAAGTTCCGCATAGCACTCTTTCATACCAAATCAAATCAAATCAAATCAATCATTATTTATATGGCGCTTTTCATACAAAAAAGTAGCTCAAAGTGCCTTACAGAAGGCACAATGTTTTTGAATGTTTTTTATTTTTTTAATCATTAAAACCATGAACTTTAATGTTGTTTTATTCTTTTTTCCAAGGCAAATTTAACATGTTCTTAGTGTTTTACTGTCTTTAAATCCATTTTCCATGTCTCTGTAAAGCACTTTGAATAGCCTTGTGTCTAAAAGGTGCTACTATAACTAAACTTGCCTTTCAAGGTCCTGTTTGCTGAAATATGATGACTCAAATTTAATAGGGTCAGAAGCACACAGAAAAATCCTGGAGTGAGGCTTCCTTTTCAATTAAAAACTGCAGCTGTATCAGGTTGTACAATGCATTTCCCTTCTCACGAAATTTGTGTATTCACCCTTTTGCAGAGTTGGATAAAAAGACAAATACCACTCTGGTAATTCTGGGATAAATATGAAGCTAGCTGCTGGTTAGCTTAGTTTAGCATAAAGTCTCCCTCCATTATTAAAGGGGCTCTGTAAACTTCTTGTGAATTGCTAGAAATTGTATTAAAGAGCCCCATTAATGTCTGTGTATCGACATAGCTTTATTTTTTCAAGGAGGAACATTAAGTAACCCAGTTAGACGGTGTCATCATCTGCGGTGTCTCTTTCTCGAGACCGAACAACCCTCATTGCTCATTCTGGAGAATGAGTCACAGCAGAGCATCAGCTGACGACACCTTGTGATTGATTTGCTCAGTGATCCTCCCTATAGAATAAAACACAGTTGATATGACCGACTTCCAGCGCAACACAAAAGTTCTAGTAATGTTCTCAAATCAGACAGACACAGTTTTTACAATTGAAACAATGTACTTTATTGTCAAGCCACTGGTTGAACTTAACACAGCCAGCCATACAAAATATTGAATTTAAGGGGACGAATTTATCTCAAGCCACAAATGTCTGGATCAGATCCCAGCTTGACACATAAAATAAAGTGGAAAACGGATATGACTGATGCACCCATTATTCAATCACCCTCTGACGTCTATGCACTGACAATGTTATTATGACCGTCACTTTCAGACTTCTATGAAAGCAGAGTGCTGCTAACTGGTATTTGACCTCTTGCGACTCACTTGTATAGCTGCCTCTGTAAATGTCATTGACTGGCTCTGTATGAGGTGATGACTACAGCATCACTCACAAATGAAAAGAGGGATACAAAAAGGACAGTTTTAAAACTGAGACTGATTTAAATCCAAGTTATGACCAGTAGCACCATATAAAATATGCGATTATGGTAAGAATAATTGAGTACATTGGAGAGCACTGAAAGTGAACATCTGGACCCCGCCGGATGGATTTCAACACGCTGTGTGTTGTATTGTACTGGTGGATTATTTAAAGACCGTTAAAGTCAAGAATCGACTTCAGCGATGAGAAGACAGACACTGAACTGAATCATGTGATCTCACTAGATGATTCAATCCTCGCTAACATGATGTCAGTATATGATGATAGGTGACTCCAACACATTAAAGCGTGTGTCCTTGTATGTGTTCAGGTTGAACACATTCAAGGACATTCACCTGTTTTTATGCAGCAGACTCCTAAATGTGTATTAATTTGCATTTTCTTTGCAGATTGTCTGGGAATTTGTTTTTTAGACAGACAGTTTGCTACTGTCTATGTGCTTTTTCACATGGCTGCTGGGGCAAATCATATTTAAATTAAATTCTGACTTTTGAATTCTTCAAATTTCCACCAAAAAAACTAGAAACTACTTTTTAGGAAAAGGTGATAAATGCTTATTTTCTTATGATTTATTAACAGCATGCTAGAATGTTAGCATAAAACCCAGGCTAAGGTTACTGACTCAGGGATACAGTCATGATGTTTGTGTCTGTGTTGTCATCACTCAAGTGCTGACAGTCGACCAGGACAATGTGTATTTCTTTCACATTTGGTTGGTCACGCTGATAATCGGAAGGACACAGCATAGGAGCGTCGGAGGGGAGGAGGTGTGTTTTTTAAAATCACTAGCGGGAGGAGTTGGAACTAGAGCGTGACCGGTGGCGGCGTCGGCCGGGTGACCGAGATCTGCGACGCACTGGAGAGCGTCGCCGTGGAGACCGAGACCTAGGAGAGGAAGAAAGAAAGACAGAATAAGAGAAAAAGCAGGAAAAGTGATGTTGAAAAGAATAAAAAGATAGATATTGGATGACATAGCAACCAAGAGTAAAAATGTTGACTGTAATAGAATACAGTGTAGCAGTTGAGGGATAGTCTTCATTATTTGTTTCCCCAATTAAAGCACTGCTGCACCTTTTCCTACTCATCACGCCCTGCTCACCTTCTCCTCATTCGAGGTGGAGTGCGTCTCCACATGGGTGGTGGAGGAGGCATCCTGCGGGGAGGGGACAGCCTGCGCGGAGGAGGGCGCACTGTGGGTGTCAGCACAGCTGTGACCGTGATCTCCTGACCGTCGATTTGACCTGAAAGGCAAAACATTTCAGTATTTCAGTGACGTGAGACATCAACATAAGTGCGCCAAAGAAACATGGCAATCACTGAGCAATCTGTTATCTTTACTACATTATACAATCACAAACAACATAGCTGTCATCCAGTCTGTTCCCTCTCCATGTTCCTCTGCATCCTCTTACCTCCGTCCATGTGTTTCAGGGCCTTCTCCGCCTCCTCTGGGGTCTCAAACTCCACGTAGGCGTAGCCTTTGGACAGATGAGGATGGACGCGGTTCATGGGCATGTCAATCATCTTGATCTTGCCATAGGTGGAGAAGATCTCCTGAATGTGTTCCTTCATAAGGCAAAAAAGAGAATACTTTGAATTATTACACGGCTCTTCTTAATGCTGTAGAATGCTCCATTCACTTGAATGGGGCTTCCCAACGTTCGGCAGTCAATTATTTTTGTATAACTGACCTCTGCTAAGCATATTTGACCGTCGTCAAGGAAAGCGGCCTTTTTACCTCTGATTCACATATTTCGTATCACTCCGCGCTCTACAGTCTTTGCTCCGCAAGTGGTCCGGTCACTTATCACCTCAGCGTCTTCGGTCGCTTAGCAACGTCAGCTGAACAGTTGCAACTCTTTGACAGTTAACTTTAAGTTACTTCATATAAGAAAAACAAACTCCTAGGCTACTATGGACAAGTTTGAAATCAACTTCAATATTTTTGGAAAAGATGGTGACTTCGAGTCTCGGCTAAAGGCTGAGTTGTTGTCACCAGCGAAAAAAGAAAAAAGAGGAAAGTAGCGAAGAGGGAGAGGCAAAACGGCACAAAGTTTTGGAGGACAGAGAAACTGATCAAATAGAAGAGGATCGACACGAATTGAACACAAAAAGGAGCACGGTATGGGCCATGTCCGTTTTAAGAGACTGGTTAGTGGAGAAAAACCTGTCATCAGACTTGTTCAACTGTAGTGCAGAGTCTCTAAATAAGGTGCAACAATTATTTTATCCTTCGGTGCAAAATGCCAACGGCAAAGCCTACTCGATTGCGAGCTACATTGCAATTCGGTCAGAGATAGCTTGTCACTTCTCGACATTCAACCAGGGTTTTCCCTGCCATTATACGGCTTAGGCGCGGCGCCCAAGCATATTTGCCTCCCGCCTAAGCAGGCGCTACGCTACGCCGCTATACCGCTATACTCCGCGCGTGACGGTGACGAGCGTCCGTCCGTCCCCCGGTTGACGGTTATGAGCTCCCGGCTGACGGCGATGAGCGTCCGTCCGTCCCCCGGCTGACGGAGTTGATGACCGTCTGTCGGTCCGTCCGTTTTCCTCCCCCCCCGGACAGACGGTGCACCGCAACACTACAAATTTCTGGGGAGAACCCTGATTCAACATCATTAACTGCGGCACTTTCAAGTCGAGCAATGATGTATTCAAGTCTGTCATCAAAGACCTACGGAAAAAAGGCAAAGACACCAGCCAGCATCACCCTCCTGTTTCAGCGACAGACCTACAGATGCTCATCAACTCTGAGGTGCTGTCTGTCAACACAGCTCCCAGACTTGTCAGGAAGGTGTGGTTCGATGTGCAGCTCCATCTGGCGAGACGCGGCAGAGAGGGCAATCGACACCTAACCAAGGACTCTTTTGTCATACAGAAAGACGACAACGGCAACGAATATATTTCCCTTGCATATAACGCCGAGACGAAAATCCATAAAGATGCCAGAGATCCCTGCAAGGAGAATTATCGTGGCTATATTTTTGCTGAACCTGACAACCCAAATTGCCCCGTTGCCAGTTTTAAAAAGTACATCTCCCTTTGCCCCCCTGACGTCGACGCATTCTACCTGCACCCATTGAAAAAGAACCAGCAGCTGCTGAACCAGCAGGGTGTCTGGTTCTCTCGAGAGCCCATGGGACACAATTTCCTGGGGCAAATGTTGTCCAAGATCAGCCAGGCAGCTGGCCTCTCAAGGAAGTACATAAACCACAGTCTGCGCAGCACCGATGTCTAACTGCTGTCCCAGGCTGGTCTGGAGAGTCGGGAAATAATGTCTGTGACTGGGCACAGATGTGAAGGCAGTCTGAGGAGCTACTGGACTCTGTCCCTCACAGACAGGGAAAAGTGGAGCAGAGTCCTGTCCTCTCATCCCGGCAGTAGCGGATCTGGTTAGTTTACAGTTACATAGCCTAATATTAACAATTTGAAATATCAAACATTTTTTGCCTGACATGATCGTTTTTCTCAGGTGTGTCCATTTATGCTTGCTTTACAGAAGCAGCACTACCATCAATTAACCATCGATTTTTGTCGATCACTTTTCATTGTGTTCAACACACCTGGCATGTCATGATGTTTTGGATATGTGATCCCTACAAAATTCATAAAAACAAAAGACAAAAATGATGTATTGTTTCCCTGTGCTGGAAATTGTTTTACATGCGTTGCCTTCAGCCTTTACCTTTATAACATTTCTGGTTAGCCGGCCCAGATAGACCTTTGTGGGTTTCGGTGTGGGGCTTCTACGTCGCCGATCTCTGTCGTCCTTCTTTGCTGATTTTGACCTGGTGACAGTTACATATTAGTTAGTATTTGAAATTGCAATGAGTTCACTCGTAACACTATGTTAGACATTAACATTGTACTATATTAGACATCCAAAAAAAATAAAAAATGATTCACCGCTTGCTCAAAGGGAAATAATCTGGTATTTGGATGTGGGTTCCTATCAGGTACTCATTCACAGTCAATGTATCACCGACAGTCGACAGCAGTCAGCAGTCAGCACGCCTCCAGTTTGAAAAAGCAGCAGTAGTACTGGTGTAGGACGTTAAGCAATGCACTTATGTGGATGGGGGCAGCAGCAACACGTACTACAGTTGCATAAGAACATCAATATCAGTTCCGTGCAGACTATATCAAAAATGTTTTCACTGCTGTACATTGCCGTCAGACCTTTCTGACAGGGAATAAAATGTCATATCGCTCTCTCCAAAGCTACCAGACTCCTTTACCAAAAACGGGTCATTTTTGCTCACAGAACACAGGAGTTGCTGGTCTATGACTGCCTTGTTTGGTTAGTTTGTTTGTGCTCTTGTGTGATTCAAAGGATGCTGGACTAACCCTTTAAAACAGTGTCGTCCCGAACAAAGTTTTTTGTCAAAGGAGTCTGGTAGCTTTGAAGAGAGCATAGATGGATATAACAGTTTCAGTTTTGAGTGGGTTTAAATCGAATATGATTATGTTTTTTTTCCCTCCGTTTCTTGTTAATTTAAGCTTTTCATTTTTCTTTTTACATTGATTACCTGCCCTAGCATCAGCTATTGAGAATCCTTTAAATAAACAAATAGACATCAGTCCTCCTGCTGCTCCTTCAAACTGGGGGTTCGCCGACCACCATCTTACTGGATGAAATGCACCGACTAAGGAGTACCTCACACAGCCTCACTTCCAAAACCCAAACTGTCCCTTTAATTTTCCAGAAAATTTCATTGTGACCGATTCCGTACTTGGACCGCGAACGTCGTCTGTTGTTGTGGCGCTGGCGGCTGGGGCTCGGTGAGGAGGATGAAGAGGAGGAGGAAGAGGAGCGGGAGCTGGACGAGCCTGAGTGGCTGGAGTTGGAGGAGCTGGAGCCACTGGAGGAGCCTGAGCTGGAGCCCGAGCTGCTGCTGGAGCTGGAACTGGACCTAAACAAGAGCAGATATGAACGGTTTATCCTCCACTCTCTAAAGTAAATTAGGAGGATAAATGCTGCTGTGACCTTGTGTCAAAGTCAGAACATAGCATCCGATACAGAGCCCAACATTTCCCTTGATCATATGAAAAATGTATAAATAACAAAAATAACAGGGAACAAGGAAATAGGAACCTGGCAGCATTTATTGATATCTACATATAACAGTCTCTGACCTGCTGCTCCGACTGGAAGCACTGCGGCGCGTGCGGTTCTTCTCTCGGCCGCGGCCTTTGTCAGCTCCTTCTTTCGTCGATCCGGACTTCTCTTTACCTCTCTGTTTACTCTTGTCATCCTCCTTCCTCTTAGTTGGGGAAGGCGCCCTGTTGGAGGACAGGAAAGAAGACAAAAAGTCAGGATTGATAGCACTGGACCAAACTTGAAAGCCATGACATTTAAACAGCATGCAAAAATACACAAAAACAGTGACATCAAAACTTCCAAACTGACTGCTAACAAGTAGGTAAACTTGCAAGAGTTATCAAAGATAATTCAATGCAATGAAATGCATACACCCTTATGGCTGCACTATTAATTGTGGTTACACATACAGCATAGATTTAATTTAACATATACAACAACACTGGCTGTGAAGGCATGTAAACACTGATGAATCATCGAGTCAAATGCATCGGCTACAATAAATATTAAAGTATATCTAATTTGCTCTAGAATTTTTTTGCACCACACTCAAGTAATGAGCACCAGAACGAAAATGAACAACACTGCATTGAGTGTGCATTTGTCTCGTCACTTGTTCGACTATCCAGCTTTCAACACTTTACGTGGTTCCACTGAGAACAGGTGCCGAGTGGCAGCAATCAGTGCACTCGGGGCTAAATCAAAGATTGACGGTAGCCTGCTAGCCAAACACCAGCCCGTGTTAGCATTAGCTCCTGAGCAAATACTGCCTCGTTACGTCGTGCAGAGTGTCAAATGCGCGCGTTTGGAACCAACAAACTGCACGTATCAAGAGTCTGAGGTCCAGTCGCGGATGTATGTCATACAGGGATATTCTACACATAACAACCGCTGATGGAGGTGGTCGCGTTTACTTACATATTTGCACCTACTCCCGACACTGATAGTCGCTGAAATGTGACGTAACATTTTAGCCTGACGTAATCAAAAGACTGCGCGCACACAGTCAGGAGTGGAAATTGTATCCCCTGAATCTGGACTGCCAGGATAGGTTTTCTTTTTATTATTCCAGTCGATCCTCAGTACAACCAAACATCAACAAACAAAACACAACAAAGCCCTGTTTAGAGGTCAGCTATTTTAAAGGAGTATATTTGAATTATCTAAATGGTCTAATTTTGGCAATTTCTGTTTTTTTTTAGATTTGGATTTCCAATAGACGTCAAATATGTGTTGCAGTGTGACACTCAAGCAAATTAATGTTATAAATGTAATATTTTGCTAAGATAGTAATTCAGTAAATGATATACATTTCTTCTGGGGAGAAGCTGGACTTGTTATCCTCCTTTGTTGGAGTGACATCTTTTTCCAGCATTTCTGAAAGATATTTCTGTAAATCAAGCCTAAAGGTAGTAGTATGGAAAAAAAAAATCTGTAAATACACGTTGAACAGTTTCTCCCTCACAATAACAAAAAGGACACCTGTTGTTTACATCAGGGGAAAGCTGACAAATATTTTCTATTTTAGCTAATTAGCTTTTTTTAAATGAATAGTTCAACCATTGCTATAACGCTACTATTCTAACTTTTAAATTGGCTTGGGTCAGATGTGATGCACTTTGCCTGAGTGCTGTGACAGGATCAACGGTGCGCAGCGCAGCGAGCAGTACGTAGGTGATTGCCTGCAGTTGCCTGACAGCTTATACTGAGGGAAAAGACGTGCCGAAATGAAACCGGTAAGGGTTTCTTTTCCTTTCAAACTACACGGCAACAGCAACGTTAGCTTGGCTATAGCACTACACACGGTCCATGTACTATAACTCAAACAAAACGGTTACCTATTAAGCCAAAGCTAGCCTGAGATGGTGTTTGTCAAGACTTAATTACTGGATGTTATCGAGTGAAGGGCACACACACTCTTCCTCTGGGGACGGCCAGACCCGAGATGAGCTCCTCCAGCGACACTGAGCCGACTGCAGCCGGCAAATCCTCGGGCAGGACCCTTGCTTTGACTGTATGCTCTGCTGCCATTGGAGGCACCTTCCAGTATGGCTACAACATCTCGATTATCAACGCTCCTACCAGCTACATCCAGGGCTTCATCAATGACACCTACATGGAGCGCTGGGGCATCGGCCTGGAGATGCCTCAGGTGACCCTTGTGTGGACTCTGATTGTATCAGCGTTCTCGCTGGGGGGTTTGCTCGGGGCCCTGATAGGAGGGCCCCTGGCGGTCCGCTTCGGCAGGAAGAACACGCTGCTTCTGAACAACTCCTTCCTGTTTGCCGGCGCTGTGCTTGTGCTGACGTGCAGGGCGGCGAAATCATTTGAGATGCTCATCGTCGCTCGGTTTCTTGTGGGGATGAACTCGGGGGTCAGCATGAATGTCCAGCCTATGTACTTTGGGGAGAGCGCCCCCACACACCTCCGAGGTGCCGTGGCCTTTTCCTCGGCCGTCTTCACTGCGTTCGGGATCTTCTTGGGCCAAGTTGTGGGACTCACTGAGCTGCTGGGTGCAAAGCATCTTTGGCCCTACCTGTTAGCTAGTAACGCTTTGCCAGGGTTGATCCAGCTTTTTACCCTGCCCTGGTTCCCTGAAAGCCCCAGATACCTTCTCATTGACCGCGGAGACAAGGAAGCATGTATGAAGGCGCTTGGAAGGCTTCGAGGTGGGGAGGCTCCTGTCCAAGAGATGGAGGAGATGCTTCAGGAGCTGCAGCAGCAGAAAGCCGCAAATTCTGGGTCTGCAGCTTCTGCCAAGACGCCCTGGTCCCTGTTCAAGAGTCGTGACCTGCGAGCCCAGCTCAGGACAGTCATGACTGCCAGTTCTTCCATGATGCTCTGCGGCAATGACTCGATCTACTTCTATGCTTATTACATCTTCCTCGCAGCGGGGATCCCCCCAGACAAAATCCAGTACGTCACCATTGGCACTGGGGCGTCTGAGTTCACCGCCTCTATCCTGAGTAATCTTCTGATCGAACGTGTGGGTCGCAGGTACCTTCTTGTGGGCGGATACGGTCTTATGTCTTGCTGGACCGTAGTCTTCACCGTAGCTCTTAACCTCCAGAGCCGCGGGGTGGCTGGGATGGCCTACCTCAGCATGGCATGCGTGTTCTGCTACATCCTGAGCTTTGGACTGGGCCCAGCGGGGGTGACGGGGATTTTACCAGCCGAGATCTTCGACCAGGCGGCTCGGCCGGCAGCGTACATGGTCGCTGGCTCGTGTATGTGGATCAGCCTGTTCTTGGTTGGAATGCTGTTCCCCTTCATCGTCAAAGGCCTGGGGGACTTCTGCTTCCTACCCTTCTTGGTTGTGTGCGTGGTGTCAGCCCTGTGTCTGGGGCTCACTTTACCAGAGACCAAGGGCAAGACGCTGGCCGAGATAACTGCAGAGTTTGATAGACAGAACGGAGTGACGAGGGAGATGCAAGACACGCAGTTGGACGAGCCCGTTACGCATCTGGGTAAAGCCTGCTCCTTCACTGCCCTCACGGAAGATCCTGACCCTCAACCGACAGCAAGACTGGGGAGGGAAATTTGACATCCTCCTGTAAAAATGGAGATGAAATGGGCAGCGCCTTCATGGCCTCTTCAGTGATAGGTTACGTAACAGATAAAGCCCCAAGTGTCCTTTTAATGAAACCATTTGTCTGTGTAATGATTGATCTTTCAGTTGATTTGAAATGTCAAGTTAGATTATGCAAAGCTTTGTGTCTGTTAACCAGGAGTGGAAATCATTGGAATACCTACGCTGGTGGATTTCCAAATTTCCAAGAAAAGGAATACTGGGAGGAATAATCTATTTCGTGTTTAAGTCTTTTCCGTCGTCCTTTCATTCAGTATACCCTGCTTCGGCAGTTAAAAAGCAACGTGACCATTCACATTCACAGACCTTCCCAAAATAATTTTGTTTCTATTTTCCACCTCTATCAGCTGCTTTCGTAATTTCCCTTCCAGTTTCTTCGTGTAAACTTGGCTTCATGCCAAATTTTTAATCAACTTTTTGATTTACTTTACTTTTATGAATTTACGGTGCGACTTTATTGTACTCCTGAGCTTTATTGAACAATCCGGGAGCAATAAACAGACTGAGGTGAACCGATAAAGTGCTTGCAAACATGCTCTAGTCTTTCCTGAGTGAAACATGCTTCAACTGTGCAACGTTAAACCTGCACTAAACGTGCTGAACCCAAAGCGTGATGGATTATATACCTCCAATGTAGCCACATAGCTCATATTCATACCCACTTGAATCGTCTGAACGTATGTACAATAATAGAGGTTTTTGCGGTGGAGTCGGTAATGATTTGAACTGCATGTATTCGAGGATTATCCTCTAATCCAACACTTCTGCACTGTGTTGATAACAGTGCTTGTTTATGGTGTAATATGATTATATTCTCTGCTCCATCAGCATCTATCCAGGCCAGTGATCCATGCTTGTGTACATTTTCCTGCTCAGTGATCCAAAGAGGCAACATAGCCTCTCTTAACTCAGTCTACAGACTGGACTGTATGTGTGTTATTATAGACTCCTACCCAAGTGATCCTTCCTACTGGTGCTACTAACATAATAATCCGATATAACCATCTCTTGTGGTGTCTTTTGTGTGTACTCAAGGCTGAATTACATGTGCGTTTATGACTGGAGCTCTGCAAAACGGCCAGTAGATGTCGCCACCGTCGTAGCGCTCCGCTCAGTGCTCAAACGTAAATCTGTAAGCGATCGGAGTGAGTCACAGATGTAACACCCGGGCGAAGATGTAATTCAACAGCTGTCAGCTCACAGGCCTTACAAGCCTTCTGTTGACCATCTGCCACAGCCTCTGCATGTTGCCTTTCACAGATTATTTCTTAGGATGAATCAAGGGACAACATCTACTCGTTGTTTTACATTTAAGATGCTTCACTTAAAAGCATATATTTTTTTTTTATTAATTCCTTGAAAACGACTTTCTTGCTGCTTATCGAAGAAAACGCTATATTGTTGTAGCAGCTGGAAGATGCTTTGCACTAAATGAGTGTTATATATTTACTGTACGATGCTGTCTTTCCAAAGCATGTTGTGACAATCTTCGGCGATGATATGGATTGTGTATTGGACTGATGCACGATGTTCAGGCTTTATTTTGTATAATTGAGTTATTAATATATATTTTGCGCACTGAAATTATTTATTCAATAATATTTATACAGTAGTAAATGACTGTATGTGCATGTTATGGACCCTCCCTTTCTGCCCGCAGTTGCCTCCTTCTGCAGGAGCTTGCACTTGGGAGGGCCGATAAGTCATGTGGCCACATCCTGTGTGGGCCTCCACCGAGGCTGTAACCACCAGCCTGGTCTCATTGTCCGTCTCTCTCGCACCACTTTTCCACCAAATAAACAGTTTTTTTTGTAGGTTATTTGATGTTTTTGCTGCCTTCAACACTTACATGCCCATTCCTCACTCATCCATACTGACCTCACCCGCCCCTGATGACATTCATCAACACACCGCCATGTTTTTCGTTATTGGTCGTGCCAGTTAATTTTCAATAAAATACTCTAGTCGCTTATCAACCTGACTCGCCTCCGCTCTTCGTCTCGTGCACTGAGACGGTTTGTGATGTGCAACAATAAAAAAAAAAACTGAAAGTGCTAACCCACGGCATCGTCTTCTTTGTGATTTTGCTAACTGATTCCGGCAGTCTGATCCAACGGCTTTCTTTATTGCATTTAATCACATTACTCTGGCTCCCCTCGCTCCTCGCCACTTCGATCCAACTGCTCCCACCCACTCCCATGAAAACTGCCAGCGTAACGCTGTTTATTTGTGGCAACGAGGGCTGACGGAAAACATCTAGCTCCAAAGAGGGGTTAAGGTACAAGTGGGATGTTTCGCTGGATTCATGTAATGGATTATATTACTACATTTCAGCGTAATTGTGTCCTGGCTATTTGAACTACTTCAATGTGATGACGGAAAAATTTGTTTTTATATAGCTTAATATTTAATCTTGTGTAGCCCGGAAAGTAGGATTATGTATGTGTGAGAGCGAATTGAGGTAAAGACAGTACGAACCCAAATTAAAAGGGTAACTATTCCAACTACAACGGTAAAGAGAATATTTTTGCTCTCGCTAGTCTTCACTTTGTCATCAAAAATCCTCCGGCCTTTTCTTTGTAAGCCCAAATAGCGCTGCTGTCAAGGTGGCAGGATATAAAGATTTAGAGATAGAGGTGTCAAAGGAGATTCCTAATTAGCAGAACTAGCCTAAGTTCATTACATTAAACTTCAGAGATACAGTACATCTAGGTCAGGCCGGTCTGATTAGACAGAGGATGTTCAAACACATGAATCTGCACTTGACCCGTCACCTTCTGAACCTTCACCTCTGGGGCCTTTGTTGATGATTTCAGGCCTTTTGTGTTTTATTTCAGAGCTTAAGGCTACAGTGAATGTCCTCTGAAGGATATGCAGGGTATCACATACAGTAAACACAATGACGGATGCATCTGCTGCACGAGCGACAGCATCTCAGTGCAGCAGTGTAGAGCTCTGATCCCGGCGGCTGGGTGAACCGCACTTTTCTGGCAATAGTTTGATATTTGGAGTTAGAAGGTTATTGACTGTCTTGCGCAGAAAAACGAGAGTTAACGCTTGAAGACACCTGCCAGTAGAGCAGAGCATTGTTTTGGCATTAAGCTTTTGGTGCTTCTATTACTTCCTCAGCACCACCCTCCCCCCTTAAAGCCACCGTAAATGTCGTTTTTAGCTAACATCCTGTCTGTTTTGCAGTTAGCAGTCCCCTCCCTCCTCTCACCCCGTGAACACTCATCAGTAATCACCAGACATTGCAGCATGCGGGGAGATCATGCTCTCGGCACATTCGTGAGCAGACCGGCAAGAGGAGATGCATGGGCTGCTGACCAAACACTCTATATAAGTGATTACTGTTTGAATATAGTGCTACTTAACTCTTATTTGAATAAAACATATATCCCTTACAGCAGCCTGAATGTTTCAGTCCACATCTTGCATATGTTACTTTCAAAAACTCATTGGTAGTAGTAACATTGCACATAATACAATCTAATGTATGGGACTAAATGAGCAACCCTGCCCAGGTCTGAACTGAACGGTCGCACTTTGATCTGAGCTATTGAAAAATAGCCGATACCTTGCTGAGTTCTTCATGGGGGATAAAGAGTGTGATTGCAAGAGCACAGGTCTGCCAGCTGAGCTGCCATCAAGGCCCTTGGGATATTACCCAGTCCTCCTGATTGCTACCCTGACACTGTCTGAGCCAGTATTCTACAAATAAACTCTGCCTTTTCCAGTGTCACTTCCTATCTACCAAAGTCTGTCTGTTATTTGTGTGGTTCCAAACGTGTCATTTAAAGGAGAACTTCGGTCGATTTAAACATGCAACCTTATTGCTCAAGCTACCCTTGACTTGCCAGTACCGAAGACACGAACAAATTTGGTCCAACCATTACAGAGCTCCGTGAACGGAGACTTAGCATTGAACGCTAACAGCATGGGGTCAGAACTTTGCACTGTGTTTTAAGTGTCTTAACATGCTCCACATCTCACACCAAAAGTTATGCAACATCAGCAGACACCTTAGCACACAGCACTGTAGCGTGTATGACTCAAACTGAATAAAAAAGTCGTTAAAACAGTGTGTTTGTGCAAGGAGCTACTTACCTGTTTGTTGACATCCGTATCGTCCGGTAGCTAGACCAAACTATTCAATCCGTCGAGCGTGCACTTACTCCCTCACTGGCGGAGACGGAAACATAATCCAGCATTTTCGTGTACATGTTCATAATGTACATGTCCATGTTACAGCCTGTTATGAGCCATGAGCCTTACAATAGCCTGTTAAGCCTGTTAAGTGCACACTCGATGGATATGCTAGTTTGGTCTAGCTACCGGAACACACGGATGTCAACAAACAAGTAAGTAGCTCCTTGCACAAACACACTATTTTAACTACTTTTTCATTCATTTTGAGTCATACACACTACAGTGCTGTGTTGTAAGGTGTCTGCTGATGTTGCATAACTTTTGGTGTGAGATGTGGAGCATGTTAAAACACTTAAAACACAGTGCAAAGTTCTGGCCCCATGCTGTTAGCGTTCAATGCTAAGTCTCTAAGAGCTCTGTAATGGCTGGACCAAATTTGTTCGCGTCTTCGGTACTGGCAAGTCAAGGGTAGCTTGAGCAATGAAGCTGCATGTTTAAATCGACTGAGGTTATCCTTTAAGTAGGCTCGACTGTCATCTTTTTAATTGTAGGTATGGTTTTGGTTAAGGCGTTGGAGATGGTACTCAACCATTATGTTCAACAGACAGCTCAATCTGTTCATACATTTTACATGAAAGAACAACGTCACATTTGGCATTTTTAACATATTCTTGACGTGCCTGTTCAAAGAGGAGCACTTGCTAATTTATACCAAGTGGTGCTTCAGAGTCTTTGGTCTTTTTTTTTAGGTGAAAGTGGGCTCTTAGAGGTGGCTGGTCCCAGGAAGTGACAGTGACAGAGAGGGCATGTTTCAGCCTGCTGCTTTTGTTTGCACCTTCCTCCTCGACTGAAGTGTGCAGGTTTCCTTTGGCAACCACAAGTGCAGTGCAGTAATACTGTCAGAGTAGAGAGCCTTACCTTGAGGATGTTGCCGAGCACTTGAGAAAGTATACGATGAGGAAATTGAGCTGCAACAGGACGTCATGGGATTTAAAAAAAGGAGGCGATATCAGATGGTATTGTCTCGCAGCCATGGACAAATTTAGTTTCTGTAATAAAAGCTGTGTTTGAGGTTTATTCTCTTGATAACACAAGAGGCTGATGACGCTATGATGAAGCAGACAGCGCGTCACAGAGAGAGCCTCACTATCGTCATTGTCTTCGATGCAGGCTGGCCGCCATCTCTGATATGAGCAGATAGCGTGGAGAAATTAAGTTGTTATTACTGTTTCATCTTTTGTCTTGGGAGAGACGAGGACGGTGTTGCCCACTTCATACAGTGCCTGTAAAAAACATTCACCTCCCGCGGATGTTTTTCCATTGTATTGCTTTTATAAATGGAATCGTGGTCAATTACAAAAAATATCTCCCCCAAATAATGTACAAACAAAAAATGCTTTAATGTCAAAGTGAAAACAGACGTCTACACAGTAATTTCAATTGATTAAAAATATATTATATTAAAGGAGTCATTGCATACATATTTAGTAATAGTGGTCCAGCCAACAGTGCTAGTTGTCTCACAGTTGGTGAAATGGAGATCACCTGAGTGCAATGAATGTGTCTCAAGTGATTGCCATACTAAGACACCCGTGTCTGAAGCTCCAGTCACTGGTTAATCAGTATTCCTGGCTACATTTAAATCATGACGACAAAAGAACACTCCAAGCAGCTCCATGAAACGGTTATTGAAAGGTATAAGTTAGGGGATGGAGACAAAAAACATCTCCAAGTCACTGAACATCTTTCAGCCCATTGTTTAGGCATTAAAACCTGGGGATATTGTCGTTCAAGTCCATTTCCAGCTACTGCAGGCATAATTAGGATGGGCTGACGGTTCTTTTTGTATCCGAACTTTCTGCATTTTTTTCACAATTAGAAGGACGGAGGTGACAAATACTGGCACCTACTGGTCACAGGTATGCCTACCTCAGAAAAAACAAGATCCATTTCAAATGTAAGAGATACTGACACAGCGCCTTGATTATTGCAAAAGCCTCTTCTGGTGTCGTAATGAAAAAATTTGAAACAACTAGAGACTGTACGGAACTCATCTGCTCAACTTTTAACCAGAACTAAGATGTCGGTCACGTCACATCAAATCACATCATCATGTTTTTTATTTTTAAAGCTCTTCTCTCCTGGCTAAATGTTATATTTCAGATCAGTTAATCCCTTATGAACCTGTGTGTGAGTGGTCCTCTGCCTCTGTCAGACTCCAGGATGAAAACTAAAAGGACAGAGCTTTTGCTGTCGGGGCCTCCGAGGCTCTGAAATGACCTTTCCGAGGAAACAAGCCCAAGTCAGGGTCTTTTATCCAGATTTGATCTGATTTGCCTGGTTATTTTGTTGGTTTGAACTTTAGCTGTTGATGAGAATGTTTAATGTCGCTCTTCTTGCATATATTCCTACTCGTTTGGGCATTTTATTTCATTTCATCTGAGTAAGGCACTTTGTAGCTTGGTTTGATAAGTGCTCTATAAGTAAAGTTTATCATTATCGGTTTCAGTTGCTGAATGTGTGGCGAGAGGTAACATTGCAGTCCAACACAATTACATATTTAACCCAAAGAGCTAAAACCTTATTTATACTGTGTTTTTAGACCTCGACTTTATTCTGATAGATATTGTGCGCCTGTTAGAATGTGGTAGCTTATTTATTTATTTTTTACTTTCAGTAAACCTATTGGTTTATTCTGATAGATATTGTGCACCTGATAGAATGTGTGGGAGCTTATTTATTTTTGACTTTCAGTAAACCTATTGTTTATTCTGATAGATATGCTGTGGGACTCCCCATGATGCACTGAGCCCCTCTCTGCTCCTCTTCCTCTGTCTGTCCCATTAATGTGTGATTTCGGACTTGGCTTCTTCCCCGGAGTGTCTGTGCTTTCTCATCTAGCAGGTTCCCATTGATCGCGGTCGGCTCTGCTGCTGTTGCCCTGCGGTCCAGCGGTTGCTGTACAGCAGGGCCAGATCGCACATAATCCAGAGCCCCAGAACATTTGTCACGTTACAGTCAGACGAAACCCAGAAATGCAAAGACCGACTAAGAGTCGAAAACTGTGGGAGACAAAAGTTTTTTCACTTTGTATTTTCTCTTTAATATTGCAGGATGATAACAATTTCAGGTTCTCTCTGAAAGTTACATAATGAAAGTAACACAATTGCACAATTATAAATATGAGTGTCATAAGTACATGAGTGTCAATATTCCAGTAAAGTTATCATTGCTGTCACAGTGTCATTTTTTAATGTCCTCAGGGAGCAGCTACAGGGTTTGTCATTAGACAACAACATCAGCAGCGTAGTCTCTCTCTCTCTCTCTCTCTCTCTCTCTCGGTTATTCAGCTTAATTAATGAGCAACTTTTCAGAATCCAATAAAGTCTTCATAAAGCACTGTTGCTTTAAATCTCAGCGACTTTAAGGTAATAGCCGTGAGTGCAGATTGAGAGTGGTTATAAAACTGTCTGAAGCTAGTGTATGTCGGAAGTGTCTTGATGAATGAGTTCAGTTTAGGCACCTGCCAGCCAATCAGGAGCAAGGACTCTCCATGGACACACTTAACTTTGTTTTTAGGGTTTTCCACCCAGCATGAAACAGTGATAATAATAATAATAATAATAATAATAATAATAATAATAATAATAATAATAATAATAATAATAATAATAATAATGATAACAATAATAATAATAATAATAATAATAATAATAATAATGATAATAATAATAATAATAATAAACTTTATTTACATGGCACTTTTTAAAAACACAGTTTACATAGACATCCTCTATCTATGGCAGGCCACATAGTTGGCCATCAGAATGGTATGGGAGACAACACTGAGATTGTTTTCCAGAGTGAGATAATGCCTGTTCATTTATCATGCTTCTGTGATGGAAAGCCGTATTAACCAGCATGCCTGGTTACTGACATTACCTGCATTGTTACCGCAGCAACCAGTGCAGTGTACCACTGCCTGGTTAACAAATCACAGTGTCTGTGTGTGTGTGTGTGTGTGTGTGTGCAGACGCTGTGTTTGCAGATCTGATTTTTGAAATAGAACTCCGATTCGCCTTCTTTCTGAACAGCCTGAGACTTAAGACAGGTGCCCTTTTGATACAAAATCGTGCTTAGCCTGGCTTCTCATTCATTACCGTCTACCTGCCATCATATGTTTTATTTTGTTGAATTTTGTGAGGGAGAATGTGTGCACGCGACAACACACAATGAACTGCCTGTGTGCGAGTGTGTGTGAGAGAGAGACGCATAATTTCATCAACAGCTCTCCCTCCTCATGGACCCGATCTGTGTGTCTGACAGCGTCGAGGTCAGCAGGCATCACTCGGGGACTTTAGGGAAAATGTAATCTTATTTAACCAGAACATTGATTTCCTGGTGGCCTTATTGATGTCTGATAAGAACCAGATGAAACTAGATAAATAGAGGACGAGAAAATGAAGATGCCAAAAAAAAAAAATCACAATAACCCACAACAGTGCATTTTCCTAAATGTCACCTGTAGATGAATACTTTGGAGGGCTGTCGGGTAAACAATATCAATTCACTCTCACATCACGGCTGGCACCCAAGGGGGATCCGGGGCATTTCAGCAGAGGTGATTGATGTCGTGCAGCCACCGAGAGGGCAGTTACAGCGGGACCACAGCTCCCGGGGCGGCCCCCCTGCAGGTTCCTCTGGATATCATGACAGGCTGATGGAGAAAAATCGCCTCTCCCCTCTCCTGCATCAGCTCTCACTGCGAGAGAATGCATTTAGCAGTGAATTAGAGCCATTCTGAATATAATGAGGCACCTGGCAAGCACTCTAACAGCAGACGTTCATCCAATTTGGCCGGAGCTGTCATCATCTCAACATAATGGAGGGTTGGCCGTCTGTAGAGAGTGAGAAAGATGTATGCTGGGGGGCCCAAATGTGTTTGTCTCTGATTTGGTATTGTCTTCTCATAGAGGGGATGTTCATTCACACATATGCCATGAAGCTGTTGGTCTACGCAGGTACTTAGTGGCTTGTATTCCTAGATGACTGTCGTTAAAACGTATGGCAGCAAAGTGTCAAATATAACCATAGAGGTAAAGTTAGACACAATAAAAGAGACAACAAACAGTTCAGATGAGAGTGCAAGTAGAGGACCAGGTATTTCCTATTGACTGTTCTCTAGCTAAATCTCGCCCTGAACAGCGATCATCCCATATAATTTTATATGACTGCAAATGTTGGCATTTCTGGCTAACTAGTGTTATTATCAAGGCTAACCAGTGCTACATATTACATGATTTAGTGTGGTTTCAAGTAAAGTAAAAAAAAGAAAAACCTCTTACACTCATCCAAGATAGCATTATGTCCGGCAAACACATTAGTCCCCGCCCCCCCCAAAAAACGTATTCTTGTAAAAAGTGAAATGGAACCATGAAGCGTGGTACTTGTTACATACACAGAACAAAAATATGAACACAACACTTTTGTTTTTGCTCCCATTTTTCACGAGCTAAAACATTTTCTATATACACAAAAGAACCATTTCTCTCAAATAATGTTCACAAATCTGTCTAAATCTGTGGTAGTGAGCACTTCTCCTTTGCTGAGATAATCCATCCCACCTACCAGGTGTGGCATATCAAGATGCTGATTAGACGGCATGATTATCGCACAGGTGTGCCTTAGGCTGGCCACAATAATAAGTAAACCGCTAACAGTTGCTAACTGTACTGGGCTTCAAGGGATCATGGCCGGTGTTGAAGCCCAACACAAACTTCAAGCTAGTGCCAGTTTAACCACAGGCAATCAAGTTCTGAGATGGTCTATGGAGTTTAGTTGCTGTTAGACAGTTACAGTTTGCTAATTTGGTCATGCAGATAACGTTGCTGGTTGCCAGGAACTAAACCCAGAAAGAAAGCCACCTTTGTACTGTTCCCTGTCATCAAATTTGCTGACGTCAGGCTGAGATGCCCATTTTGAGGTAACATGTCTGCCACTGTATTGTAAACTGGATATGCACCTGGTTTTCTTATTGTCTAGTATTTTCCACTTTTCAGCACTGCTTGGATGGCTGCATTTCATTTTCCTCTTACAAGAAGGCAAAAAACTAGCTGCTGTACTGGCCAAGTCAAGTTCTGTGATTGCAGAGGTGTGAGCCGAGTGCCCACTTTAAATCTAGAAAGCCTAACCATGGATCATAGCACACCATATACAAACACGCACATGTACACACACACGTACACACACACACACACACACACACAATCTCAACAATGTCAATTTGCATTGATTTCCTGGATCCTTAACATAACCATAACAACTTGCCCTAACCCTAATCTAAATGGCTGAACCGATGATCAGTGTTTTCCAAACTGGGGACATAGATTTTGTCCCCAGTTGCACCAGTTTTCCCCAAATAACTGGTGTGTCCCCCAAAAAGTGGCATAGGTCAGACCACACTCACACACGCATGCACACACATGCTTACTTTATTAAAAGGACAGGATGGATACAGGGAAAGAGTATTGAGATTTATTACATGGACAGAAGCTGTAAAATGAATATCCGACAGTACAATGGCTCTTTTCAAACGGAACCGCCATGACAGTCATCGTATTCATAACAGACAATGATTCACCACGGCTAAATTGGATGGTTTATGATTTGTACTTCAATAAACCTTCTGCAGCAACGTCTTTGATTCATCTGCTCGACCAGTCACAGCCAGCTGTGGTTGTATCTTGGCAGACTCGGAACTGTGGGGGAGACAGAGATATGACCGTGTATTGTACAATTTTTGACTCCATCACTCAAAATGTATTTGTCGGATGCAGGTCAGGCCCAAATGACTTATACTGTTTTTCAAATGTATCATTCATTAAATGATGTGGTATCAAAAGACTTCCATAAACACTTTTTAATCACCTTTTTTAAAACCACAACTGCAGATTGGTGATGGCAGTGTGCAGCTGTAATTGTCATATATGATGTAATCAAACCTATTCAAAATATCTAATCAGAAAGAAATGAAAATCATAGCAGCATGCAATATAATGCTAATCGCTTCTCATTAAGGGACAGGAAATTATTATTTTACGGGGCATTTGGTTTCTCTTTAGTACTGAGTGTTGTGGAGGGTGAGAAATAAATTGCTGATTAGTTTTCTAGCTGTGCTGGTTTGCTGCTCAGCTAATTTGTCATTAATTGAATTATGGGGAGGAGAGGGCTGGTGGCTTGTTAAAAGTTTCAGGGGCTGACAGACTTTCACTTGTCACGAACTGCCGCCGAGGTAAAAATAGTCCATACAAAAGCTGTTTTTCAGCGCTTAAAGTTTTGGGCGTATTTTGAAGTGGCGCTCTGTAGCAGCCTTGTTTTTGCTGGCCAGTCTGTCTGTCTGTGATGTGAACAAGCGAGCTAGACAAGCGCGCATAATAGAGGAAGAGTACTGGTACTTAGCCTTAACCCTCTGCATCAGTCTCCTCATTTAACAACTGTCGGAACTAAAGCAAATGTAAGTTTATTACAGTTTATTTTAGTATATTTTCCGTAATGACTCAATATTCCTGCTAAGGTTGTTACACAAGAAAACCTTACTTAGTATCGTCATAAACACATATATATATATTTAGAGGTACATATACAGTGTATAGCATGTAGCTGTGAAGACCGATTTTACTTTTTAGCAATATATTAGGCTTCATGTGACATCATACATTTCAAATGCACAGCAGGTTATTGTAACATCACATGTGGGACACAATGTATGCACATCCTCAAAAACTATACATTGTAATTGACGTAGGTCGTAATGTGGTAATTTGGTATGTGGTAATTGTAGTGATTCAAAGAGGTATGTAAGATTGGCAACCTGTTGAATTCAGAGCTATGCTGTTAGACTATCACCTCTTGATGTACGAAGTGCGAGACAGGATGGGCTGGGGCTAGCTGGTTAGCAAGCTACCTTCAGCACTCACATATTGTATCTTTAAAATGCTTTCATCATAAAAAACGCTCAAAGGCAGCAAGGCAATAAGTTGTAAAGTATAACCATTGTGTTAACTCCTCAGGAAATAGAAACTGTTTCATACCATTCTTGTTCATTTTAGCACTATAAAGCATGTCATACATGTCTCAATTCATCGGCGGTGTATTGATTTCTAATTCTCCACCCAGCCCTAACTTTGCCCTTGTTGCTCTTTGCTCTGAGCAGGTGTGTCTGCCGGTTTGGTGTAATGCCGTTGCCCTTGTGCCATCCTTTCTGCCCAGACACCCGCCATCTGGCCCCACTATGATTAGTATGCATTAACTGTGACCTCCACTAGGAAACATGCGCTGAGTCATTCTGTGTGCATTTATCAGGGGAAGACGGACCACCAGATTTGAGGCAGCGGATAAACGAGCAAGGGAGGGCTCGACCGGAGAAGACAGGAGGAGTGGTGGGGTGGGGGGGGGGGGGGGGGGTGGGGGGGGGGGGGATGAGAAATTAGCCTGGTCTGTTGGGCATCGATGTAGAAACTAGAGAAGGAATGAGAAAGCTGACGGTGAGGGGGAAAAAAAAAAACAACACTCCTGGAGTCCTGGGATGAGTCACCAAGCCTTTCTGTATCTTTAATCTCCACTCTCATCCTTTAAAGCTGCACTGAAAAGGCAGAAATTTGATAAAAGAAAGCTGAAGCTGTGTGAGAGGGACTATTTTTTGATGTGCGTGGAAAAAAAGGATAGCTGTCAGGTATAGTGCATCTGAGGACGCAAAGCAGTAATGTCTCAGTAATGTGCTGCCGCATAGCAAACAGCGGAGTGGAGCAGGAGAATGGAAATCTAATCACGTCATTGAAAGGCACTTTAATTCTTAATAACGGTATTATGAAGGTGTGGCGAATGATGTTGAATTACCAATTAGCAGCGTTTGCCAGCTGAGTCAGAGACGCTTCTTCATTGAATGATCAATAAAAATAAATGGTTATACAGTCAGATTTGTTGCAGGAATGGTTTGGCGAAGTAATAGCTGGAAAGATCCGCTTTTAATGGCCACTTGGCACACCTGAAATAATATGATTTGACATTTCTAGTCAACTGGTCGCCAAACAGCTGGCGACTAAGCCACTGCTACATGAGCGATAACGAAGCAGCTGATACCAAACAGTCTGTCCACTGTAGGTTATTACATCCGTTTCATTAATTCTCGTCCAGTACCAACGGTAAGTAATGTTTCCAATACTGTATAAAGCAAGCTGGATAAAAGTGCTGGTGGAGGGGCGGGGAGGAGAGCAGAGAACTGCAGTAACCATTTGTCCACCGGGCTCTCCAGTTCATTATTATCCTCTTATGTCTCTCTCAATTTCAGAAATGGTATCATACATTTAAACTGGCAGAGGAAATGACCGCGAAATCCTTTTATTCTCAGAAAACCAGAGAAAAAATTCTCAACTGTAAGCTGTTAGAAAATACTTCTTTCCAGATCCTAACAATGTTTTCTGTGACTGAAAATACATCTTTCCATCCCAGTGGAGGTTATGCACCACAGGGTATACTCTGCCTGGATTCATTCATTTTCATCAAGTGTTTTTTTTTTGCCTTTGGCTTTATTGACAGGACAGTTGAAGATATGACAGGAAACAGGTTGAGAGAGAAGGGGAGTGACACGCAGCAAAGTGACCCAGGCCGGGAGTCGAGCCGGGGTCTGCTGCAGCGAGGACAAAGCCTCTGCACATGGGACGCCCGCTCTACCCACTGAGCTAAACAGCGCCCCTGCCTAGATTCATTTTGGGTGTGTTATTAAAGATCACAATTTAATTTAAAATGACACGGCAATATTAAACAGTTTTTCTTAAAATAGGCCCAAGAGGCAGAATATTCCTTCTGGTGCAAAACATCCACCAGAGTGGAAAATGATGAATTTTCAGTCACAGAAAAAAGATGTATAGAAAAAAAAATTATCAAAGCCAGGATAAAGTATTTTTCAAGGTTGTACTGAGTTAAAAAATATTGTTGTCACCTGTCTGGTTTAAAGATTTAACAGTTATTTCTGAATTTTTTATACCATTGATGCATGGTGAAAGAAAAGCTGTGATTTAATCATTCAAATATGAAAGGGTTAAGGTTCATAGGTTTTGATACTTGAATTAGTAACTAGCATACAAGTGCTACTTCAGTGCTCGGCCCAAATTAACATTCTTACGGGATTTAGCAGACGCTTTTGTTCAATAAATACATTTGTCACAAGAAAGAAACCACACCATATCATTTTTGAGAAAGTAAGAATGAAAAGATTGAAACATTTTTTAAGCCTAGTAGCTGCTATTTATCAAGGATACCTTAAGTACATAAGTGTTACGATTTAAGTGCTGAGTGCAATTTGCAATTAAAAGTAAGTATCACTGTGACGTGTAGTTTTTGTAACGCGTAACCCCCAGCACTGATGTTGACAACATCCAAAACCAACAAATATGGGGCGAAAGATCATTACTGCATCCTTTTTGTTTTTGGTTTTTGAACATGATATTCTGACAAAGTAGACAAAATGTATTCATTATGCAGTTCTGCTGCGTCAGTCCAGTGGGGGGTATAATTAGCTGAACTCTTTTTTTGTTTTTAATTGTGATATGAAAAGAGAGCGCAAAGGGCAGGCTGGAGAGAAGGAGAGTGAGAAGGGCAGAGGAAAAAAGACAGAGTGTTGATGCACTGCTCAATCAATAACACACTCAGCAGGCTTTTATAGAGAGACGCTGTATATATTGAAGGAGCAGGTCCTTCAGCAGTCCGGGGCAGATTTGTTGGCCTTCTACGTGACACAGTGAACAAAACCGACTAAGCAAAAGTAATCTATGGTACAGTGGTTCGGTCAGGAGGGTTCAAGAAAGCAACGCACTGCAGAAAATCTAAAGGCCCTTAAAATTTAATAAGAGAACTGAAACCATCTCTGCCGCTGCTTTACTATAAAGCATGTCAAGCTGTTGTAAGCCACTAGCACTATGGTGAAAGCCAAATAATGAGATTTCACAACATTTATAAGAGACTGAAGTTTTTCTTTAAATTTCTGTACAAATCTGCCAGGGTTGTTAAGAGATTGGGGTAAGTAGACATAAAACCCTCAGCAATTCTCTTAATAGGAAATGATATTTAGTAATTTGAATAATATTCAGTAGCAGACGATCTCTTTACGTAAGATATCAGGTTACAGTGCAGCATAAAACCGCAGTAAATTTTTTCTTTTTTACTTTTTTGTTTTGCCCCATGGTGGCAGTGCAACAAGCAGTAAACATGACAGTGAAATATTACCACGTTATAAAGCTGTTGTAGTGAGTGTCAGTGAACAGTCACCTCACTACAGATCCATCAGATACAGAGCAACTTTAGTATGACTTTTGGGTCATATTTGTGGCTATCTTTCAGTCTGTTTTAGCTCTGTTTTGGCCTCCACCAACAACTAGCTGCTAAAATGCTCCACTATGCTAGTCGATGACTTTATATTTGTGCCATTAGGTATCATGCACAGTAGGTTTATCAGATCTTTTCTTCTGAAAACAAAAGAAAAGCAATTGAAAATGACAACTGCGTCGGTCTAAAACTAACGATGACATTTGTCCACCAGGCGTGACATCGGGCCCTTCCAATGAAATTCTAACCAGATGTTGCATGTGACATTTTTTTTTTGTAAACTTGACCACACAGCCCTTCAAGTTCAAAACTGATGCTGGAGGGGTGGGTAGGATGTCATAGTTTGAGACCATGTCCACACGTACCAAAACAATCTTTTTTTCCCCCGTCTTCCTTGGCATTTGCCCTAGTAACCCTAATAGGCTCAATATCTTCTGCGGCACGAACACAAGCATGTAGTCCAACATTGTTGTTGTTATGAGATGTCGCGGGGTTAAGAGTTTGAAGGCTAGAGGTTGAGGGATGGGGCAGTGGCGTCATCGATACGCAAAGTATGTGGATTCACCGTCCACATGTGAATGCGAGGGCAGCGAGCTGGGAGCCAGGACGTTGTGAAATGCTCCACTATGTTCTCCTGTTAGCAGCTAACTTTGTATTTCTGCTTTGGGTGGGTATATCAGAGCTTTTTGCACTGAGAACAGTTAAACGATGAGGAAAACAAAAAAAAACTACTCATGCATCAACCAAAACAATGAGATGGCGTAAATCTACATAGAGCTGAGGGCACATGCAGAGTCTGTTAATTGCTGTCTGTGGGTTCATCACTGCAAGTAAAATCTTTCACATTACACATTTGATCCATTGTACATGGAACAAAAATAGAAATACTGATTGGTTGTCTGATTTTCCTTTAATCCTCTTAATACTTTTGACATGGACAATGCTCACTGATCAGTTGAAATAAAGGACAGTAAATAAGATAGTTGGTCAGCCTGGAGTGCTTATTTCTAGATGTATTCTCTGGCTGAATATAATTTTGAATATAATGGTAAATTGATACTGTGTACAGTATGTGGCGCCCCCCTCTCCATAGAATCCTGACCTCAACCCCGGCCAACAACTTTGGTATGAATCCAATGAATTGTTCCAATCTCTTCTGCTCTGAATGTGAGGCTGCATAACGTCACAACAGACAAACCATTTAGATAAAAAAAAGCACTTTGGTGTTCACCTAAGGGTTATTTTTACTTGCTACTGCGTGCAATTATATGAGGATTCAAGTGCCCAAGACGTAAACCAATGTGACCGTTGAGCAGAATCCCCCATAAGTCAGTGCTTTCCATCAGTCCTCTCTGATACAGTATGATGGCGAGACCCACCATACCTAATTAAATCAGGCGCTGGAAAAATTAATGGCATTGGCAATTATTGAATACGATCGACCTTGTTAAAAATTTTCGCTATGACACATCATATTAAAATTCCTGTGTGGGCTAATTTTACTCAATTCAAAATTAGTGTATTTAAATGAAGCAGTGTGCTTTCAGAGGTGTTGAGCGAGCCGCCTTGCTCATTACGTAGAATATATTACATTCATTGAACATATTAATTGTTTATACTGGGGCAGTATTTTGAACCCATTTCCCATTTTAAAATTTTGTTGCTTTCCTCTGGAAAGAAAAGCATGTTTTGAAGCAAGTGTTGCTATTTTGACAGATTTCCTGTTGTCCGAAGGTACAAAAAGAAAAAAAGCCATGCACTTTGCAGAAAGGGGCTTTTTCGCGGAAAGACAGCCATGATGGGTGCTTTCATCTGAGCCACTCAAGGGACGACATTTCCAGGATGTCTTGGTGGATGGTAAGCCTTTGACTACAAAGGTTGCCATTTCATTAATTTTTCAGCAAATGCATTTATGTGGCTTTTTACTTCTCAATCAACATCCACTTTCTTTGTGTCTCGTCTGTCTGAAAAGCCTTTTGCTTTACTGCTATCAGTAAATCAAACTAAATGCTCTGCAGTCGTTTGCTGGCAAATTGTGTTTTGTAGTCGGATAGAGCCAGTGTAAAGTGCATGTGCTCACCTGCCTCTGTGACTGCAAGCCATTAAAAGACAGGAAAGCACAATTCCATGTAAAGCAGAGTGATGTTCCCTATCGCATCCTGTGCACGCACACTCCACAACGTGACCATCTCTGATCCTGTGGCGATTTTCACACTTGTGTGATACATTGAGATGGGCGAGTTAAACAGATATATGCAGCTAGTTGCCTTACCCTCATCCCTCCTGACGTCACTCTGCTTTTTGCGCTAATACACAGATGCATCATAATGAATTATTCATGACATCTGGGAATGCGCAGCAAAAATCTAAATGGGAAAAAATAAAAGAAATGTTCCTGCCCATTTGTCCATCAGCTGGTCCCATATATGAGTCATCAATCACGGCTGATTGCGGGACAATTTACTATCCAGGTCTCTGGCTCTCTGTAACACACACACACACACACACACACACACAGACGGATAAAATCACACCGCTCGTGTATTTTTCTCTTTTTATTTGCTTTGTCTCTGTCCGGGCGAAATCCATTTCCAAGGCCACTTCTTTTTTTGTCACAGTCAAGATGGGGAAGTTAATAACATGAAGCTGTGGCTGTGATGAGCAGCAACAAAGCACCTGCCACTGTTTATGGATGTTTCTCTTTGTGTTTGCTGTTTTATGTCTGTATGGATTGAATATCCACACATGGATAGAAAGCTGTTAACATGAGAGGAAAATGTTAACAGCCCATACCTGCTCACACTGCATGAAAAAAGTTCAGATTTACGACTGCACACGGCAAATTGCAGGCGACCCGAAAACTGCTGTGAATTGTCGGAAATTGACTTGGGATTTGCTCGGCAGTTGTTCCCCCCATGACGCCCCCCAGACCCAAGACACAGGCTTTAACATGTAAAAAAAAATGCTGTGAGCTATCCAAATGCAAATCAGGGTAAGAGGGAAGTTTTACCCTGGGTGACATTTTTCTAAAAGGTATTAACTTCATTTTAAAATAATCTCTGGTATGAATAGATCAGGCTGAGTATAGCCTAATTATAGACTCTTAAATTTTAGTTTGAATTGATTTATTAATGAAAGTATGCTAGTCTGTTTTCGCAGACTAACCTCTCCTCATAACGAGGCCGTGACCTTGTATTTGCTCGGAGCTATGTCTGCAAGTCCAGATTTACATGATGCTGATAATGACGCCATTGTGTGTAAGTAATGCTTACTGTTTTCTCCTGCCTAGTTTAATTTTACTGTGACTTACGTCTCTTTATTCATACCACTCTCATTCAATTGTTTTCCAGCTGCCTGTAAGATGTTATGAGACAGTATGCAGGAGCTTCAGGTAAAAAAAACCTGATCTTGCATCGTAGGCGGAAGCTGTGAAGAGTTCAGCTCGGAGTCGATCGAAAAAGAAAGGGTAAGACTTAGAGATCCGTTTTTGGTCAGTGTGACTATTTTTCAGGTGCAGGCGCAGTACTGATTGTCTTTATTGATTGTTTGTACAAAATAACAACATTCAATCTTGTAACTTAGTAACGAAAGTGACCTTTACTCATGTCACATACTTCAACTTACGTATGTAGTATAACTTAAAAACAAGTCACACTTTCAAGTACCCCAATGACCCCCTGATATGGACTTTTCTCACTGCACTAGAGGGCCCTTTCAAAAAGTCACCTGAGAGGGGTACATACAGCGTCAAACTTATAACGATATTCCACTGACCAGGCTGAGGGTGAGAACAGGCTGTTTTAGCAAAAGAGCTCTCATAAACACACCTATGCTCCCTGGCAAGCATGAAATCGGTAAGCAACTAGCTAACTCGCAGCAAAGCTATGCTGAACACATCCAGACAACAGCCCCTTACTTACCACCTGTGAGTGAGTATTGGCTGCGCTGATCTGTTATCTCATAAAAAGCAGTATTCATGAGAGATGGATCCCTGCTATGTCCCAGCAGCGTCCCGTGTACCTGTATGCAACTTGGTGGAGACCAAAACAGAGCTAAAACTGGCCTGATTACATTCATTAGGGTGGCCAGAAACAAGATTCCACAGGGAAAACACAAACTTGTGCAGAGGGGGCGAAGCCTTGGTGGAATCAAGATGGAATTAGCCAGTGGCTTGTACCAGTGCTTGAATATGATGAGGCCTGAGAATTGAACAAGAAAACACACTAAAGGCTTAAACATGTCGTTTTCATTCTGAACATTCGAGAAAATTGAGACAACAGACCTGAAAGTACAGTCAACTCAAACCTGTGTGTGCGTTTATGTGTATATGAGAGCCTTTGTCGCTGTCTACTACTTGTGCTAGGTGAAAGTGGGTTGTACCACTCATGGATGAAACATGAGGGCAGGTGGAGAGAGCGAAAAAAGAGGAAGAGGGAGGGAGATATGGCGCTTCAGACAGCAGAGGGGTGGTGATGATGGAGAGAGGAGAAACAGTCTGTAGAGCTGCTGAGCCTGGCTGCATATACATCCATCTTACTGACAGGGAGGTGTGATTATCAAGGCCACCTGCTTTCTCGTTCACTCTCTCTCTTTTACCCTGACCTGGAATGCCTGAAGGACCAATTTGTTGCAGCTTCTTTTTATTTTCTTGTATTATTTACAGTCAAACACAAAAAGTAGGAAAACCTTGATGCCAAATGGCACCTGGTGGCAGTCTCGAACCCGGCTACCAGAATAAAATAGTGGCATGGGATTTTCCGGAACGTGTTCAATCATGGATAGCCCACTTCACAATCCACAGGACTCATAGGATCCACCAGGACACCCTTGGAGGTTTTGTATCAATGCCTCAATGGGTTAATAAAGTCTGGTCCATGGTAAGGCCTCTGTGGATCAATTTGTTAATGGCACTCAGGCCATCAGAAACTGATGTTGCCATGGGGGGTGCACTTAGACGTTAGTAGAAAATTGTATTTCAACAAGATGATCAATGTTATTCACTCCACTTTTGAGTCCTTACAATGTTGTGGCTGATCGGTGTATACAATAACTCGCGTCTATGCAAAAGCCTGGTCAGAGATGGAAGCTCTTTACACAATGGGTAGCACTTCCGTTCCAACGTCTGCTTGAAATGTGAATATTTCACTGATGATTCGTGAACAAAATGAATAGAATAGTAACAAGATTGCATTCAATTGATGCTTTTTCTGCTTACAGACAAAGCAATGTTCCATTTTGCCTCGTATTCACCCATCCACACACTTATTCACACACAAATGGCGGCAGAAATGCCATGCAAGGAACTGACCTTCCTGTTGTGAGCAATTCAGGGTGTATTGTAAGGTGATACATACAGTAACCCTGGGTGTATTTGTATAAACCCCTCATGTTAACATCTTGTAAACAACCATACAATGAGTCACACTAGTAATGTAAGTGTCCATTTCATGGCACACAGGTATCTTTCATTCTTAGCTGAATGTAAAGCGAAAGTAAAGATCAGTAGCTGTAAGTAAGGTCTCAATGTTGCAATAGCGTCTCTCTGTGACCTCCCACACCTCTCTGTACCATTTACAAAAGTGGTCGTGTCTTGTACTCTTTATGAGAACTACTTGAGGTAAGACAAAGACCAGAGCGAGTAGGTGGGGAGGAGGCAGGTACACCGGAGAGAGAGATGGTAGCTGGAAGCCACTTGTCAGGAGTACGCTGCAAAAGGTTAAACTGAAACGCATTAATGCCTGGTGTCTGAAAAAGAGCATGTGTACGAAACACCTTTCATATGAATACATTTGAATAAATATTGAATTATCATCAGCACTTAAGAATCAAAATGTATTGGAGTACATATATATATTAACTATTACTCAACAACAAAAATAATCTTTCACGTTACTCATTACTTTTGTTACTCAGCAGCGCCATTAAAGGCGCCTTTATTAAACAACTACAAATTTCCACTCATGTCACATCATGTATACATCATGTATTTAACGTATCAACACATTTGAGAAATTGTGGTTTATCAAGCAGCCAGCCAATGCCTCGCAGCTACTCACTGCCCATCAGCGGCTAGCTCAACATTAGCCTTGGTTCAGCTCAAAAGACTCTGAAAAGAGTTTCAGCGAGACGCACCATGTGAATACAATTTGAACAGTTACCAGGGGCTATTTTTGAGGCGAAGTGCCTCACCACTCCTCCAGCCCCAGCTCTTATGTCTGTCAGCTACAGTAAATGCAGGGGAACCAAACAGATATTCCATCAAACTCCTGCAAAGACGGAAAATAAGCCGACTCCAATTCGGGATCAGTAACTGTCATGAATTTACTGATTTTTTTGTTTGTAGATTACCCTAATGCTATACGTAACTGAAATTTGTATTCACATTGCAATGGGTTAAGAGAGGCTGATGACTAGATGGATCCATAGCGTCAGTCATCATAGAATTAGGGTTTTGTTCATTCATGGCTTATCCATCTTTAAAATCAGTGAAAATATTTCCTTTCATTTAAATATTTGTTATATTTGTGACGCTGAATCACAGTTGTCAGTTAACTGATACCATTGGTTTGAATTGTTTTCCCCCAGTTTCGCCTCACCTCATTATTATTCAGATTTTCTGCCTGTGAAAGATGAGTCCAGCTCCAGATCTTAAAAAAAATAAAAAGTACCCTTTATCAACCTATGGATGATGTTTCAGGGACGATATTCAGACCTTATCTTGTTGCTTCCATGGTGACATGACAGCTCCCAAAATACCTTCCAAGTGAACTCCAGGTGGAAATATTTTAATTGACTTGTACGGATCCAGCCTGACTCACAACTCTCTCCGAAACTTTAACGACCCCTCAGAATTTGTTCATAAGGCTCCCGTTAGTCATACCTGTAACCCTGGGGTGTGTGACTAGTAACCAAAGATCTCGACAACGCACGCACACACCCCGCGCCCTGAACTTTTCCACACATTGCGCTCACACTCTGCATATGGAGGCACCATCTGACACATATGCTGGCCAGGCAGAATGGGATGAGAGTGGTAATGACTGTTGATGCTAATTCACACCTTGCTCTCAGCGGCTGTGGGCGGACTGCTGAAGAAGCTAAGAGTGCTGCAGGACCACAGGGGGAGCCATGAGATGATGCAGAGAGAGTGTAGGTGCAAAAATGTGAAAAAAAAAAAAAAAAAAAATGTGAGAGGTACTTTAACGACAGACAGAGACAGGAGTCGGTTTGGTCTGCTTGACTTTTTTTTTTTTTTAAGTGATCTCATTACACAACGCACACAGCACCTTCCTCCACACATGTACACATATTAGATGGAGCCTACACAATGTCTGTGGCGGTAATGTGCAAGCGTTTATTTCGAAACGTTTTCTCTTTCCTCAATGTATAAAGGGTCCATTAAGCTGGCAACATGTCTCAAGTGATGCTCATTGATATTTTCCTGGATTCTAGATCAGTGTAGCAAGTGAATCCACTCTTGTCAGGTTTTCTGACAAGGTTTTCTTTCTTTATGTCACTGAGGTCACACACACATCCCTGCATTTCATTAGTTTATTTCGAGTACCCACAAGGGCATTCCCCACCTGAGACTGAACGTGAAAAAATATCGCTGCACGTGTGGGTAAGCCAATTTCCGCGGAAGATGGGAGCCCGAACGCGGCGTAAGCTCGCGGGAGACACTCGAGCTGATTAAAATAAGCATCTCGAGGCAATTTGGAAAACACTCTGCGCTACAAATCAGGTTAAACACTCACACGTATGATGCACAGTGGTGGCAAAAAGAGCGGTATGAGACCACACACACACACACACACACACACACACACACACACACACCTCGGGACAGGTAGACGTGCGCACCCCCACACTCGCAACACGCCCCGCTGCAAATGAATGAGTCATGCAATATGCATCGGTATAAAAGGGAGATCAATGTCAAACCCACCGCAGTTCCCTCCTCTCCAGCTCTCTATCTGTCTCCCATGACATTTTCCCAGACAATCCGGGAACGCACATCCATCCCACCCACACACGAGCTCGAGGTGTGCGACGGGATCCTCGGCGAAGCAGAAGTGCAATTAAAGTAATAATGTGACATTTTCAAAGATATTAAATTTGTGTTTCGCCACCTTTTGTCATATGAGCTGTTATCAGACACGTGGCACCGGCAGTTGTTTTTGAAAAACTTCCCGTGATGAAAACAAATAAGATAATAAAAAAAAAATCCCTTGAGATTTTAACGGATGATGACTGTAAACACACATCTTGAGTGAAACAAAGCAGTGAACATCTGTCAGAGTATGAAGAGCTGACATCCACTCATATTAACACTGACCTCTCTAGTTAAATAAACAGACGGAAAAGAAGATTTCCTACAATGATATTTTGGGTGATTCAGGCTCGTCTTTTTCCTCGTTCAAATTTACCAACTGTGACATGTTGTACCCCCACGGATGATGTTGGCAAGCCAGCAGGGGCTGACACAGAACAGACCGTGTCATCCGTCAGAGAAAGTTTTAATAAAAAAAGTCTTACCAATGGTGCGGAGGATATTGCTTGTAAAAGTTTAGATTGACAACTTCTGGAGTTGAACTGAAATTAGATTTCTTCTCACTTTGTATGTAGAAAATACAGGCTATAATGTCTGAACATCAACCTCAGGGTGGGTGTTTTCCATGGGTGGGTGTTTTCCATGGCTGTGGTTGACAGACATCTGAGGGCCACGGTTGCTTGGAGACACACTGAATTAATGTGGTGCACTTCTGCCTGGAGCAACGCAACAGCCCTGTATAGACTACAAACATTGAAAGGAGAGAAGAAAAAGTGATTTTATTCTTCTCCTCACAAAGCCTTAGTTAAGTCCTGTTGGTGCTTTGTAGGATATGGAGTTCAAGGGTCACTCCAAAAATATAAGAGGCAGCATGTCACCACAGTAAATGCCAGCTGCTGCTCTTTGCTAGCTATCCTTGGCCGTAGGTAGTTACTGTTAGTCAATTAACTCATGGCTCAGTCAGTGGTGGATTCAGAGGCCCTAGTTTTGGCTCTCAAACTTGCCGTTATGAAGTGGTATTACAAGACAGGGGGGTCTTCACCAAGTTTCCTCACACTTGATAATGTTGCGTCATTTTCTGTTTTAAAATTCCGGCCACATCTTACAAATTGCTCCTTTAAAAAATCTGTCCCTTCATGAACATTTGAGAGAACCCATGTGCTGTTAAGTTTGTATTTTACTCGGAAAGTTGGAGCTGGTTAGCTTCGATTAGCCAATATCATCACTTATTTCTCACTGGGCACTATTTATCGTTCATGTTACTTCAATGTTATTTTGGCCCACAAAAATATATTCCAGAGTCTACCATGACACTTCCTGTAGCCACTGTCTTGGACCTCCAATAATACATTGAAAAGTGTTAAGTAAGTGAGTTAGTTTGTATGTACTGATTTGTAGACTGTCTCTTGTGTGTGTTGTCTGTCGACTGGTATGGTGCTGTGAAAATCAAATTTACCCTTGGGATAATAAAGTCTAGAGTTAAATGTTGCAAAAGGATGTTTGATTTTCACTTCATTGGCAACCCCCGGTGGAATGTTTCGCGGACACCACAACAAAAGCCCCTTGTTATTTAGTCATTTAAAAGCTTTTAATATGGAGCAGATTACAGTTGTTTCCATCGGTAGCAACTAAACGACTCCCGAAACACCCGGGAGAGATCACGATGACACAGTAAAACACAGCAGACGTTTGAAAATACAGGACTAGAGAAGCTAAAAACATTCATTTAGAATCTACACAAGCGCTGACAGCTGAACACAGACGGGGAAACACAGAGAAAATGTGTTTCTCACAGGTTTCTTGCACAGACCAAGGCCCGCTTGGATGCAACTCCTGAGCAGGTCCATAGTCGGCACGGCCCGGCTCAACTCGGCGTGATAAAACTGGTAGTGGAAAAGTAAATCAGTGTGGCTCCGTTGTACCTGGCCAAAACTGCCAACGGGAAAATGGTTATAGCCAGTTAGCTGCATTCATTTAGTTGGAACCAAAAGTTAATGGCCCCTCTGGTACGCTAGTGTAGGTAGTTACAGTTTTGACCGGAATAAGTGCACAAAATTGGAACAACACCCAGATCAAGATCAATTTGCAAGAAGCAAATATACTGATTTCCTAGCAAAAGTTTATTTGAACTTCAGTTTGACCTTCAAAGTAACAACCAGTCTCCCCCTTTGGACCCACAGCGACACAGTCAAACAAACTCAAAGCTATTAGTGCATCTGTTGGGATATTTGTCAGCTGCTGAGGTCAGCCCACCAGACAATACGCTGTCAAAACCACGCTGCCCATATGCCAAAAATGAGTGTGTGTGTGTGTTTGTGTGTGCGCCACAAAACACAGATGCCAGCTACCAGCCGCTGACCCCGGTGGGCTCCTCCTGGGTGAGCTGTCATGTCCGGAGCAGAAGCTGGAACTGGATCTCGGTGGAAAGGACACGGCAGAGGAGAGGAGAGGGGTAGAGAAGGGAAGAGGAAGCGACCAAAAACAGCTCAAAAGGTTTTTTTACAGGCCAGGCAGGGAGATACTTTTGTGAATCAGAGAACGATATAAAGGGAGAAAACATGGAGGGAGGAAGAGAAGTCTGGATATACAGCCACTATCTTCAGCCGCCGAAGGTTCCATGGCAACCTTCCCACTTCAGCCTTTTGAACAGCTCTTCAAACAGAAAGGCGGCAGATGGTCGACATAGGATTAGTATTTCGAGACAAGCAGGCAGATATATTTCTAAATTCCTTTTCCGTCAAAGTGAAATTACGTCATCTGCGTCACTGCCGCCATGAGAGAATCTTGTCGGCTGATCCACGACTAAACACAACAGTTGGGAAGGTCCATAAATAGCACTCAAAAACTACAATTAGACGAGGCGTTTAAAGAACGAATCCACCCTCCGAACGGAAAGACATCAGTTACAAAAAAAGCAGCCAGCCAACAAGACAGCGGGGACAATTAGAGTTGGACTTTTACACAATTACCAAGACGTGTTGCCGTGCGAAACCAGCCGAATCAATCATAGAGTGCTTGTGGGTGAGATCTAATGAGAGGATGGACGGCGTTCCGTTCGAGGAAAAACAATTAAGGGCTTGTAACATTTCATGGAATTTATGGGCAGAAGAAAATGTCCCGATTGTTGCTGGGAAAAAGGACCTGAAGCATCAAATGAAAGCAGTGCGACGCTTTTAGCTAAAAGTGAATAGAAGCCAGAAATAGCAGAGCTGAATGTGTAACCTTGGGGCTCCTCACAGACGTGGCTGCTAGCAAGAGACACCAGAAGACATGAGCATCAACTAACCTCAAATCAATAACTCATTCATAGGACTTTTATTTTAAGATTAACGATGATTACAACTTTTTTTTGGCGTTGCTCAGCCAGCCTCGCGACTTCAGATGCCTTTCGACAAACAATGTGTGGTTAATACAACAGATGATCTGCAGTATACGTACTACAATAAAATAACTCTGATCGACTCCAGTGCTTCTGGCAGGCATAAATTAATCCAAAGCCTGGGCGATGGAAAAACACAGCTTGTTTTATTTTTGTCCACAGTTTGTGCACATCCTTGATTGATGCTTCTGAGTGATCTTTCTGAGAAGGCCAGTTCATCACGTCAGTCTCCACTGTTCCCCCAAATCCTCCCACTCCTGGAAAAACAATGCCTTTCAGACTAAAAGGTTGCTTCTGTGCAATCCTGAACAATGAGGCTGACGCACCACGACTCAAGGGAAGCAACACGCGGGCTCAGCGAGTGATTTCTGAGGCATCTTCACAACAGGGTTACCAACATGAAAGCGCCATGTGGTGATGAAGAGAGTCCTTGTCAGATGAAAGGCTGGAAGTGTGCTGCCATTATTCCCACCGAGAATCCCCTTCAAAGTCTCCGGCACTCTGCAGCCTCAGGCCATAATCAACTCATTGTTTTGACGCGCATCGGTCTATTTGGTCAAGTCAGAGAATCATCAGGAGTCACATGCATTCTGTGAAGGATGGCATTTCAGCCACAAATCGTCTTCTTTAGGCCAATTGCTGCCATGCTCATGTACAAAACATACGATTGGGCAGTTTGCGGGCATCACCACCATTGGCGTTAACCTTGACATCACTGGCAGTCTTTGCAGCTCTGACAGGTCAAGGGGTCGTGTCAGGATGGAGCCCAAGACACGGAGAGGTTAAACCATTCAACGTCATCATGAATATCTTCAACTTTTGGGAAACTATGAGTGAATATACACAGCAGCCCTTGCAAAAAACGACAATCGCACTTTCTGTGTTCGCCGGGGCTAACAGCTAATCTATTTCTAACCCGGCAAGGAAATTTATGGAAAGACATACAATAAAATTGATATTGATTCCACCAGGGAGGTTTTGACATTTAATTCAACGTAAGCCAGCTGCTTTACATACATTTACCCTGGAGACAATTATGCGTGAACGCCCGTCTTACCGCCTTCACACTGCAGGCACTTCGAACAATGTATGCAGAACAGGTGCCTGTGAGCTCAACCAATAAGCCGGCTCCTGATCAGTAAATACCACAAGGGGCCAAGGGGCACTCTTTATGTGCTTCAGCTTTTAATGAAGAAAGATGGTACAAGTGAAACATATTACATTAGCTACACACACACACATACACACACACACACACACTGAAAATATGATTTCAGAATCAATTAATGAAGGCCTGAAGGAGGAACAGTGAAATTCATCTGAACGTCTTTGTGAAGAAATTCAGCTGTAGAAGCTTGGTGACACAGCAGCTACTTACAGGGTCACTGGTAAACTTCTGCTGGGGCGCTAAGCCCTGCACTGGGAGATGCGAGTCAGTCACGACACTTCCCAGACTTTCTATATTTCCTGCATTGTTTACTCCCTCTGGCATTTTGTTGTATAGCAAATGAATTTGCTAATTCTCAGTTTGTCTACAAACCATTCCATTCCAGTGATGGATGAAACTGGATAGCACAACACAGCTTGCATTCTGCCCCCACAGAGATCAGCACTATTATGACAGCTTGCTATTAGTCAGTGGTTGGACATTTTGGCTCAAAGTTCACCAAAGTGGAACTTTACTCTGTTTCACCCAGGGGCTGCTAATTGTAGGGATTCCTTTGGATGTAATTGATTTTCGCCACAATATCTCATTACGTTTAAAGGTCCAGAAAATATACTTATTTTCTCAAACTGGCCATTGCTGCAGCCCAACGATCGCCTCTCTCTTTAAGGCTGTCCCTCCCAAAAAGCCAAATCTGCTCTGATTGGTCAGGTCTCACATGCCTGAGCAGGCACCGCCCAGTGCGCTTCTGCCTAAGCCCTGCTGGTCTTGTTGCAGCCACAGCTGTGCTGGGGCATGTCTGAGGGAGGCGACTGTATAGGTGTAACATCACATCCTTATGAAAGTTCCAATGGCTTGCTTGATGGGAACAGTTTCTTCATATTGGCTGGTGTTCATATTCTCCGTGGATTGAGCGTTTTAACACTTGGACTTTATATAACATCCATACAATCAAGAAAGACAGTGTCACACACTGTAATAACAGACCTTTAAAGTAGGGATGGCCTGATCAGGTTTTTTTGCCCCAGAGTCCAAGTCATTAGATTTTGAGTATCTGCCGATACCGAGTCCAAATCCGATACTTCTATAATACATTAAAAAAATTAAGAAGAGCGAAGAAACGGATCCAGGATGTCCCTTGTTTTTTTATTTTATTCACCTTATTTTATCATTTAACACTTATCATAAGTGTGATTGGCAAAGGACAGAAAAGCAGAAAAATATTCAGCTCCACTATGTCTCTCTTTACATTTATTTTGTCCCGTTGTTGGCTTCAGCTAAGAAAGAAATAGTTCAGACCACACGTCCAACCTCTTGAGCATTAGAGAACTTTTTACCATTATTTTCTTTGTTATTATAGATTTTTTATGGAAACAGAATCTGTTTCGGAAGTCAGTGGGCCACATGACATGGAAGCTATTGAGAAAAAAATCAGTTTCTGTTTCTGGGAACAGACCGACTACAGATATGTACTTTATAACACCCCTATTCAAAAAACCCGAACTATCCCTAATGCTGGAGTGGGATTGCCCCTATGACTCTGCACATGTTTTTAGTCTTAGGATGGCATTTTTCTAAAACAACCAAACAAACATGAGAGGGTTCACAAAATGACCATAATTAGGGTGTCTATAAATCTTATTCCAGCAGGAAAGACCAATCACATGTAAGAAGAAAAATTGGCCAAAACAAGGCTCACTCTACCCGACAGTGATGGATGGGATTACTGATTTCTCTCCCAGAAAGAAGACAGATCTATAATAACACCAGATGGTGCTGGATTTTTAGTCTATGAATCTTCTCTTCGCAGCCATTTCCAATGAAATGTACCTTTATTTTACATCAGAGTTTAAAAAATAATGTATGTCTGCAGCAAGTACATTGTGTTCCCTGGCACATAAAATTGAGTTGTGGAGCTCCGCTGTGCGGCCTTTCAAGTTTAAGACAGCTATCAGGAGAAGTGACGATTATTAAGTGGTGTGAAAGACAGGCGTCACTGACTTCCTTTCTCGATTTACAGAAGAAGTGGATGTGAACGTGTTTGTTATGCCCATTTACCATCAGATGAATCATGACAACAAAAGTTTCTAGATGTCTTCGCTCAAACTTTTTTCAGACTGTTACATTGACAGTCTTCTTCTGGTTTACTTGGTGTCATTAGATTTTCTCCTTTTACTTTATTTACCAAAGTTCCTAATTGGCGCTGCTCAGCTATTTTTAACTTGTGTATGTGAGGTGACATTATATAATGTAATTACACAAGATTTCCATCAGCTTTGAAGCGCAGATGGAAAAAACAAGATATTCTGTTCTGACTGTGAAAACTCTTTCATAATGTCCTTCTGTGGATAACATGAAAACGCTCCCTTGTAATGACATACCAACAGAGATTTTTCACACAGGTCTGTGGTTAGGGTTAGGTATATAAACCTTTGCAGGTAACACAATACAAAAGTAAAGGAAAAGGTTACAGGAAGGAAGCAAACAGAGTAATATAACTGGTTTGTAATAGGATTTTTATATATTACATCAATCAAAGTGTTTATTGATGTACACACCGCGCCACTTCTGCCAGTTTATCAGAGAAAAGGAAAAAAAAAAAAACTAAAAGTAAACTGGAATCTATGTAGCAGGGACTCCACAGCATGCAATAACACAAGTAATAGGAAGAAACACATGGAGGGGGTCCACGCTAACTGCAAGATATGAGGTCGCTGGCTCACAGAGGAGACAGGCTGAGGACAAGTGCGCGAGCAGCCTGATGAAAACAGAAGGGAGGTTTCTCTGGATTTGCTGTGAGGATGCTTGTACCCCAAGAGGTGAGGAGGCTTGTTGAAGACGAAGTAAGTTGTCTAAGATATGCAGCCTCTGTCAACAGTCGAATCAGCAGCTTTTAAAGGGTCTCTCAGCTTAATTCCAGTCAAAACCAATTACAGGGTAAGCAAGCGGTTCCATAGAGACCGGGTTATTTCGAGGCTATAGTGGCGAGGCGATGGAGGTATCGCTACACACCGCCCAGAACAAAATAATATCTCCCTCTTTCATTTCAAAATGTTAAAATCTAGTCATACTTACGCAGTTATTTTTGATGAAAGTAGTGTCATCAGTTACACATTATTCTGCGGTGATATTGTACAGTAACGTTCAACCTTAAAATGAATAGTTTACATTGCATTTTGGAAGAGACTCGTTAGCAGTCACTAAGCACAGCTCCAATGTGGCTGAAAGCATTTTGTTAGCGGTCAACAGTGGCGGATATCCGTAAGATAGATAGATAGATTGATTTAATTATCCCTAAGGGGAAATTAGGTTATCATGGCAACGGGTAAAAGTACAAATACAACCAAGTTACAAGGGCAAATAAAGAAACAATAGTAAAAACAAAAACAAAACAAAGTACTATATACAAGTAGCTATAGAATATAATAAAAATACTGCGGTAGAAGAGAAAAGGTAAGTGGTACATAAGGTGTGAGAGGATAAGGTGTAGTGTTTACAGTGATGATAATTTCAAGCGCATTATTTTTGTGTTTTGGAGAGTGCGTTGTGAAGCCTGATGGCACCAGGAAGGAACGATTTCCTGTGCCGTTCCTTTGGGCGGCAGGGTTGAATGAGTCTGTTGCCGAAGCTGCTCGTAAGTGCAAACAGTAATGGAGTGAGGGGGAAAAAAAAACCACAGAGATTCCGGAAGAAGCCGCAAAAGTTCAGAGCGCTGAACATGAGAAATAAAAAAAAAAAAAGAAGAACATTCTCTCTTGCCTCGAGCACAGAAAGTCGAGTTCAGCTGGCGCAGACACGCCTCGGGACAGTTTGGACGGCTGCTGTGGTTACGTGTTAGCCGCATGTAGCCGTGCTCCCGAGCAGGACCACAGCAGCAGCGTGGCCGTCCCCTCGCTGTGAGGGCTGTAATTGAAACTCACGTCATCGCATCCTGGCTTGGCACGGCGCAGCTAAAGCAGTCCAAAGCCGAGTTTCTTAACAGAATGATTAAGGAGTGCCATTGGACGTGATTGCATTACATAACGTTCCGGTCCCTGCATGCATCTGTGTGGCCATCTGTGCTGCGTTGGTGTTTATCAGCCAGGGAAGAAAAAAAAAGCATCAATTGTAGGCAGCGATGGGGCAAAGCTGCCCTGTAATTGAACTGTCCAGCGTGTGACTGAACGTGTGTGTAATTGAATGACCCGGTGTGTGTGTGTGTGTGTGTGTAAATCAAATGTCCATAGCATTCTCGAGAGGTGTTTATTGATTAGCGAGTCAGACTGTTCTCACACAGAATGTTTAACCTTTTATTAAAGCGTTTCCCACGTAAACGGGACACACACACACACAGACACACACACACACACACACACACACTTAAAAGACAGAGATAGGTTTAGATCAAGAATCAGATGGGATATTTCATTTGCCCTCCTGTCAGTCATCGCAGATTCACCCGAGAAAGGGAAAAAATACTCTCGGCACACACACACTAGAGTGAAGATTAAAGAGAGGGGACATGGATAAAAAAACAAAGGAGAGCAGGCAGGAAATCCTGAAGACTATGAAGATCACAGCAGGTAACAGAAATAGAGAAGAAAAGACAGTACAGTCTTTCAACAGTCACCGCCGCGGCAGCTTGGATTGTTTTTATAACAAATGGTAAAGAAGGCAGCTAACGGTGTGCTGGTGCTGAATATGTTTACATTTATCTTACATTCATAAGATATATTTACATACATCTCTATTCTGGGCAAGCTATGTAGCAAATGCTAATGCAAAAGGTTAGTTTGTTTGTCATTTTACAAAACTAGTGATGTAAAACTAAAATAAATCCCTTTATGCCACAAACAAAACAGAACAAACTATAACATGCAGTTGAAAAGACGCTGCTCTGTAGACTGGCGGTGCGACAGTGAATACTTCTGTATCTTCTGCCAGATGGCAGCGGGGTGAACACACTGTGGTTGGAGGGGGTGAGTATCCTTTAGACAGAAATCAGCGCTGGATACATGCGTGATCTTACAAATCCAGATCCAACTGCCTCGCAAGTTAACGTGATTTGGGCCGCAGGACTGCTACGTTCTCACGCAACGAGAGAAATCTCCCGGGAAAAGGAATGTTAACTGGCGATCCGTTTCTGTTATAGGCTAATGGATGGAATAAACTCATGTTGTTGTTATTTCGGACTCTGAGGAAAACAGAAACGATCCAGTTGTCATGCAACAGTGGCGCCAGCAATAATTCCACTTGGAAACACTGTGTGGATACGTTGTCTGTGGCCACTTAAAAGCTTCTATTTTGAAAAATGTATTCAGTTTTACTGTTTTAAGTGTTTGTCTTCAGCTCAAGTGTTGTCTCTTGTAAGGCCGTTTTTGACAGTGTGTCATACTCACGACTTACTGGGACACTTGAATCCAACAAAGCCATTGAGTGTGTTGTGCTTTGTGTGGCATGACTACTCAAAATGCCTGGTTTCTGGCACTCGGTGTGGCCTTGGGAGCTTTTCAGACACATCCAAAATGACTTTACCTCTTATTTCTTATAAATTAGCTGCATCTTTTGCAACACTGCTCACGATTTAGTTGTAATCGCGTATAAAACAAATCCTGTGCTTGAAATGAAATGCCAATGTCGCACTTGCATGGGTATTGTGTGAAATGTAAAAATTTTACGTAGTGTTTTGTTGTTTTTACTGGCAATCAGCTGTATTGGAATCTGAATCCATATTAATTGTCAAATTATTGGAGCTGACATGGACATGTAATCATGTGAAACTCGGATGTGTCCTGTGATCGTCACCTGTCAGCCATCAACGAGTTTTTCCTGTGGACAGGCGTAATTACAAGCATTTTAATGGCATATCTGAGCAGAAAAAAAAGTGCTTCTTTATTTTTAGCTCTTTAATAACTTGATTATAGAATAAGCATATGTTTCAATCACGAGCAGCTGTGTGACATTAAGGCTGTCTACACGTGATTACCAGCTGAATTGGCTTTTGACGACTTGAGCTATTCAGTTCCTACGGCGAGGACAATGGCCCTTGAAGTGGTGTCAGCTTCCCCTTGGGAGTTGCACACAGCTCACATTTTACACTTAGCATGGCTCGGAATTCCTATTATAGCAATTTCCTGTTTCCCGTGACCTTTTAAAGTATGCGAGAACGTTCGGGTGCTTTGCTTTCACCTAGTTACGCTTCCATCTGTGACGCGGAATTCAATCAGGGTCCCTCCCCAGCAAAGACACTCCATCCAATCCCCTAAAAGGGCTGTGGAGGAGGTGAGGAGTGAGAGGAGATGTATCCTACGCATTGTTTTCGAATTGGGACGCAACCCCCTTTCAGTCAGAATCTGTTTAACGATCGCTCAGCTGGTCTGATGCGGACAATGAAAGGCCAGGCTGGTGAGGAAACAGCAGTACTGTGTGATTAATATGATTTTAACCTGTAGACTAGGAAAACTACAAGTGGAGAGAGGCTAAACAAATGATTGTGTTTGTGCTTATGGTCTGGTTAGGTTTAGGAGAAGATGTTTTGGCTAAAAATACCTGTTTTGGCGATGTCCACCGTTTTTTTCTTTTTGTTTTTTTTTGCCCAGTACAATTACATTTTACGGCATTTAGCAGACACTTTTGTCCAAAGCGACTTAAACATTCTTTTGCATTCTTACACTGACCGCAGAGACTGCCATGCGCGGTGCCAGCTGCTCATAGGGAGCAATCTGTGGTTCAATATCTTGCTCAAGGACACTTCAACATGCAGCTAGGAGGCGCCGGGATTCTACCAGCGACCTTCCGATTGCTAGATGACCCGCTGTACCTCCTGAGCTACAGCCGCCTCCTCAGGTCGCTTTAAGAATATGCAGTGGCTTCATGTTCAGGAGTGCTGAAACGCAGTCTTGAGCTGTGGTCACCGGCTTGGCAGCCTTCTCTCCTGCTGCTCCGACAACATCGCCGTGCGCCTCCTCATACGAAAGTCGAGGTCATAAACGTGTAACGTGGATGTGATATGACACATTTTTTTGTCAACAGCTTATGACACAAACAAATCCAAATGCATCAGTGGTTTGCGGAAACGTTAACTGCCAACACTCTTTCCTGGCGCCTGGGCCGACACTGATGAATCACAAAAGTCTTATGTAAATATATAAAACATTATTGGGTTTTTTCTTCTTCTTTTTTTTTTCTTTCTGTTCCAAGTGCATCATTGCTCATCCGGGAAAAATTAGGCAACCAGATACTGTCTGAGGAACAGTTATTTTTCTTGCCTGAACCTGAAAGGAGCAAACCTAATGAACCTGCAGCTTTTCGCGAACAGATTAGAGATTTGGTAGAGTGCATTTGTGCTGACGTTATTGTTCCCCCATGAATAATCTGTTCCTTCCGTAATAAACTGATTTTATCTCCCTATTGATCTAATCGGTCACATTCCACGTTGCCTTGACACCACAAAGCGTTTCGAGAGGGAAGCAACTGTCATGAGGCGCCAGCTGATATTTCAAACGATAACTCGAAGAGATTGAGACGCCAAAACTTAGGTTGGAGCGAGCAATGATGTGCTGGGTGAAAAAATACAGTTCCTCTTTTCCGTGCATCTCTCTCGTCTCTCTGGAAGAAGCTATGCTGTGATAAAGGGACATGAGCGAGATGAGCAAGAAGCCGTATGATCCCAGCTGAACTCTTAAACTCTGAGTTTCCAGAAGTGTATTTTCTGTGTGTATTTGGCTCCTTTATGATGGCACGCCACCGCCGACACATGAGTTCGAAGTGCGCTTGCAAACACGGGCCTCGATAGGCATCTTTATTAGAACTAACAACTCCTGAGCAGCATTTCAGCAAAAGTGTAGTTAATCACTTATTCAGAAAGCAACACCTGGAGCTCAGAGTGTTCCTCAGACTGATGAGGCCTGACGGTGTGTGAGCGGATCTGAGAAATCTGAGAAAGGACGTCTGCTACACACTTCATTAAAATGGAGTCATGGGAAGTAACGACTTTTACAGCGCCGTAGCCACTCTGATGCACGGTCAGCTCCTGCTCCTGGGATTGAAAATCTTAGTATGATCTGGACCTGTAAGAACCTTTTATTTTCCTTTTTTTCAGCTGTCCTAAATTGGATGATGTGTGATATGTGCTTCTATGTTTTTTTCCCATATGTGTATATGAGGACTCTACTGCAAACAAAATCAACCCTGGGTACTAATAAAGTAACTTGACTTGACTCGACCGGACGTGGCTAAGCAAATACGGCTATCCATAGGTAGCTATAGAAAGATATGGACTTGTAGACACAGTATATGGAACTGCAGAGGACTGTTATCCTTCTCACACACCCGTGTTGTTAGATGGATGCTAAATGGAATGGTAAACTGACTCGCATTTATGCAGCACTTTTGCAACCACTTAAAGTGCTTTGCAACACTTGCCACATTCACCCATTCACACACACATCCACATGCCCATGCGGGAGGATGCCATACAAAATGCTGACATGCCCACCAGAAGCGACACAGCACTCATGCACCATCCATCTGGAGCAATCTGGGGTTCAGTATATTTCCCAAGGAGCCGGGGGATTGAATGACCGAGCATCCCATTAGTGGACGACCTTTGACTGCATACATTTATGTAACTGTGCACGTGTTCAAGATGAATCATAATATTTACAGGGGGGGAAAAAAAAGAGAGATTTAGATACTCAAAGATGATTTTTGACATTGAGTAGTCTTATGAAACAATGACACAGATTCACAACTTTGATACAACTTTTCATTTCACTGTATCTTCACACAGGTGGTTGCCTCGGTTACAGTAGTATACCGATTTCAAGGTTACCATACCATGTACATTTGCTTATCTACAGCATTGAATTACACCATTCTAGTGTTATTAGTGTGAGAGCTGACACATTGACGGGTACTCCATTTAGAAATGGTTCACACATTAGCACTTACAATATGGTACGTATACAACACACATAGAAACAGAGTGTGGTCACTGATCAGGTGCTTTACATTTTGGCTGATAACTCGTGAAAAAAAAATAAACCATGGAAAATGATATTCCTTGGGTGATGCCGACACCTTTAAATGTTCTGTTCTGCAATCTAGAAATGTTTAGCAAACACATTCTTCACTTCTATATGCACATATTTCTTTCAAAAGTCACACGATTTGGTACATACCATATTTAGATGAACCCATTTATTTGTTTTTTGATATCGCTTTTCCCTTGTCTCTAATTGGTTACTCAAAATTTGGAGGCGTGGCCTGAGGCACTCGATAAGCCGTAACTGTTCCGTGCTAGATTCGATTGAGACCAGATTTAAGATCTACATACTGTTAGTTTTATAACCTACCCACAAAAAAACCTTCTATTTTCATTCCTTAAAGGGTAACTGTAATAATACTCATGTGAAACTGTGATATTTTCTGAGATCGCTACTGTTTCTCATTCTCTCATGCTGTTGCGGCCCTCGGGGTGAGGCTGCAGGGATAGCATTTACACATTGCCAGCTCCAGATGTGTTCGCGCCACTCTGATCACATTTCAATCACAGTGGGGTGCATTCATTCCTTGCAATAAAACGCCTAACATCCTTCTGCAGAAAATATATCAAAATACATTTTGCAGAAAATGTTGATAAAATGAATAAAGACAAAGTAAACCTTTTTCCAGCAGAAGAAATCCAGACAGCATAAATTCATTTTCACCGTCTCCTTACTGCCCAAGGCACTGTAGTTATCAGACATGATCCCAGACTAATGAGGAGAAATTTAATGAGATGATTTGTTGACCAGGAGGCTGGTTTATAATCTTTTGCATTTCATTTTGAAAACATTACTGGTCATAACGCTGTTTAGAAGACGCTAGAGATGCTATAAAAAGGCTCATATACTCATAAGACCTTCCACGTCACAGCTCCCTACGGCTTGGGTGTTTCTTTTGCACCTCAGCTAATTTAAATAAGAATATTACTTTTCTTAAATTCTGCATTATCTTTTTTCTGTTAACAATATACATTTACTCTCCATGATGAGGTCACGCAACCCTGCTGAAACCTCCATTTGCGGCCTTTGTGGGTAATTACAATTATGCGCTTTGAAAAAACGAGAGGCAGCGCTCACCTCTTGTAGTGACAACACCTGCTAGTTCGATGTCCGGTTCTAAACAAAGTGAATGGGCAGTTAAAATGCAATCAGCAGAAGACGAAGCGGAAGGCTCAAAGGCAGACGCGATGAGAGATGGCGCCGACAGATCTGAACATGTGAGGCGACTTCACTCCGCGATAATTAGCAACCTTTGACACCGGACTCGCCACGGACGAGTCGCAGCTAAGCAGAAGGAATCCGTGGCAGGCTAATTAACAGAACATGCTAATGAGTTGATTTGTCCGTGACACCGGCTGTAACCGCAGAAGAGATGATAAGAGGAGAGCTTGAGGTAGGGAGGAGGGGAGGAGAAGCAATCAGCATGGAAACACATACAGTGATATTTAAAGGTGATTAGAGGTAATATACTCACACTTCACCCATGGTGGTCTGAATCCTGAGTGAGTCGCAGAATAATGTAAGTAAACAACACTGAACAAATAGAGGAAAGCTTTCTCTGGCATAAATACCTCAAACTCCCAGCAAATCTTTTCTTACTTACCTATTCTCTATAACCCATCGTAATTAGTGAATAACAGTGCATTATATATAGATGTACGATAATTGTTGTATTTGTGCAATAATTGTTTCCTTTGTAGGTGCTGTTATCCACTAATAGTACATAATGTACGATAATTTGACCATTTTGTGAAGCTTACATTCATAATTAGTTTTAGTCTCTCATTGAATTCATTTCCTGACATGATCGAGATGGCCAATAACGGCTATGATCACAAACTGATGGCTGTGCTAACGGCTAAGCTGTGCCTCTCCCTTTCATTTGAAGCAACTTGCAGGTGGTGCTCTAACTTTCTCGCCAAGGTTCACTGTGTAGGTCCATTTTCCAAGTCACATAACCTGCACCACTCCAAGGATTCAGCAAACATCTTTAGTAAAGACAACATCTGTAGTCATATCTCCCTCTATCTTATGGAAATATAAGAGGAATATAGTAGGACTACTTGAGGCAGCAGTGCATCTATATGACCCTATACACTGTGCAGTGGCGTGCGCAGACTTTTTGAAGGGCAGGGACGAAAAAAAGGGCACTTTAGCACGCGTTTTGGCTCCCAAGAGGGCACTTTAGCACGCGTTTTGGCTCCCAAGAGGGCACTTTAGCGTGTGTTTTGGCTCCCAAGAGGGCAGTTTATCATGTTTTAACCAGCCAAGGGGGCAGTTTTGTGTGTTTTGCCAACCAAGAGGGCACTTTGGCACGCTTTTTTGGCTCTCAGGAGGGCACTTTAGCGTGCATTTTGGCTCTCCGGAGGGCACTTTAGCGCGCATTTTTCAACAATTGGGCCACGAGCCCCCCCCTTGTGCACATCACTGACACTGTGTAATAGTCGTCAACCTGAGGGCAGTAAAAGCAAGCTAAACACACCCCTACCATATTATAGGGAGCTTGGTGGCATATGTAGAAGCTGCAGATGAGCTCTGGTTGGTTCTCCACCAGCTGCACCAACAACCAAACCACAACTGTTTGACAACTTTATTGGCAAAAGTCATATAACGTCATACTGTGTGAACTGTCAGCACACTTTATTTTGAAAGTCCTACAGGATGTATTAGAGCTGCCTGGACCCGTAGGAAGGGTGCCTAAAAATGCCTTTTCCTATAAACTTGAGTCACAACCCTGTAAAATGCCCACTGTCAGAATCCAAGCCATTCAGTCCAATCAAATTTGGATAATTTGGAAAATGTAGGAAAAACGGCACAATTTAATTATTTTATCCCTATTCAAGTTAGCCTGCCGCTAAACCGGAAGTTAGCTGGCTCAGCCGGCGGGAAGTCTTTGGTGCGCATGCTCCATGAGCTGCGCAACAAGGATGATCCTGATATTCTCATACCCAGGGAGTTTAGCTTTTATGGCTTCAAAGTGCCACTGAGCAGCTTTCATAGAAAGGAATGGGGCTCCACCTCCTACACTGAGTCCAGATTTAATGTAACATCCTTGGACAGGGGAACCCTTCAGGTGCATAGCCTGCCAACGGATTCTCCATTTGGATTCTCTCTAGATTTATACAAAGATTGAGGTTTTATTTATGCAAAAAAACACAGGGGGACATTATGATTGGACCTGTATTCGTAACAAAAAGTTGTTGTGTGGCGCTATAATAATAATTAGTTCAATCATCATTTGGGCTACATATGTTCTGTGTCCATTTGCTGACAATTAACTGCAGTGATAATTGTCTGGTGCAGCTAAATGGCATCCCCAGTTTCACTCTTACACATTCTTCTCTCAACCAGCCGCCCACCCTTCTCACAGTTTCCTTTGCTTTCGACATCAGCCTGGGATATTTTTAGCTCCGTCCAGGGGGAGAGGGAGAGAGAAAGAGAATGACACAATCCCATATAAATGGGTGGATGAGAGGGATAGGAGGAGGAGGAAGAGGAGGAGGAGGAGGCGGCGGAGGAGGAAGAGGAGAACGCGTGGGCGCATTCAGGATGGGTGCTTATTTGAATATTCATAGAAACAGCTGTGTTTACAAAGGTGCCGAGATGGCAGTGAGCACGTATGCATCAGCGGAAATCAATAGAGGCCTCTGCCGCTGAGAGTTTTGGATGATAGGCTTGGCTAATAAATGGAGCATAGTAATTAGAAGTTGTGCGGGACATGCTAATGTGATGCAGCGATGACAATAAGAGTGGTCGCAGCAGAAAGGGAATTGGATATGGTTGTACAAAGAACACATTGAAGGTTTTCTCATTTATCCTCATATCACTCTTTCTAAGAACAGATGTGTCTCTCTTATTGTAAGCTTTGCCTGCACTATATTGCTGTCTTATTTTTAAGGATCCTGAGACATTCTGAGCATTTCAAGATTTTCGCTCGTTCTCTGCAAGGCTCAACATGACAGGTTTGGCAGAATTATGGCTGTCTGTGTTGTTTCTGGAAGATGGAAATGTTGGCCTGTCCACCACTTTGGTTTCGGGCTGAAACGTACATGCATCGTACATTGGCGACACAAAGATGATTCATAATGCCTTTGGTGATCCTCTGCAGCCCAGTCACCAGGTCAAATTGATGGCAGTCAATGTTTTTAATCTGCCTCAGTAGCATAGATGGGTGTGTTTTGTGCAGCGCAGGTAGGACAGTGCCTTGAGGAAAATGTGTGTTTTGTGACATTGGCTTGACTTGACTGGGATTTCCTTTTTAATTGAAGGAGCTCAGGCTTGAGCATAGTGCAGCATTCTTTTAACTTATTGCACAGAGCTTCTGTCAACTTGTTAACTCAAACAAATGAGGAGTGATTGTGGAACTAAAACATACAGACCCAAAGGTACTATGTTAGATAATCATTAAGTAATGATTAGTTCATGAATATCTATGAATCGATAATACTTAGGCTACCTATTTCTTCTTGAGTGGTTCATGATTAACTCTGCACCAGCCGGTGAATGGCACAAAACTAAAAGCTCATTAATTAGTAATAAGTTAAACATTTACTTATTGTCCAAGTACTGATAAATAATGCAGAGTAATAATTATGTAGTCATTATTATTGTACATATTTTACCCCTATTATGTCCCTTCAATTGAACTGGTTACTGAGGCCAGATTCATTCCTATATGAGTTCCTGTCCGTCACGTCTCCTTTCTGTTCTCTTCGAATCATTTACTCACAATAAACTTGTTTTTAGCACAAAATTGGATTAGTAGTCATTCATTAACGACAACTAGTAGTTAGTTCCTCATTCCTTCTGACTTCTCTTTTGAACTTCTATTCTCAGTAACATGTTAAATGCAGAGCCCTAATATGTTCCCCAGTATAATATAATAATATAAATACAAAATGTTATTGTTTAATGTATGGCTCTAAAATTACAATTGAACCTGAAATAATGAAGGTAAGATGGGTTTGGATGAATCTACCTGTGGCCACATTGCAATTTCTTTTAAAAATCATTTCAAAGGCCATATGGACCACATGACATTACAAAAAATAACTGAAAAGTTCAAAAGGGGAGAAGTCAGGCTGAGGGGTATTTAAATGGTATTTTAAATATATGGAAGCTGTGCCAAGTTCAGTAACACAAAATTCAAATATGTTGAATTGTGTGTAAAATGTGTGGTACTGTCATTTAAAAATGTGGATCTTTGTTCAGTGAGGGCCACACGGCCATTCACAGGCCTTGTGCTATCCAATGTATTGCATGGTAAGAGTCAGCAGTGGCGTTGTAGTTGAGGATAATGGCACCAGCTGTAGCTCGCTCTGACCATAAATGGCAAGTAGTGAATAAAAAGGTCAGTGAGGGAGACATGGTCGTCATATCACTCAGAACCACTCCTAACCCCACTCCAAATTCTCTGCATGAATGACCTCACTAATGACAGTAAATGTGTTGTTTGAGCAGCACTTTCCCAGCATGGTGAAAAGAACCGATACCCATACAGCTTGTTTCCAAAACAGACTGTTGCTTTTAATCCAGCGCTTCAGCAGTTTACAGTAAACGACAAAAATGTACAATCTTACACACACTTAGAGAGAGACAAAAAATAAACTTCTTGATAAATATATTTGGTATTTCTGGTTATTTACTAAAGGAACTGTATCAAAGTGTGACATTAGGTATTTTCATGCACAGCATTAACAAACACTTGACTGGAGTAAACTGACATTTCTGCATCTCGTGGGCTACTCTATCACCGGCACCTGTAGGCCTGCACAGCTCACATCAACGGCACCTTACAGAGAAACATTGATGTTGCAAGTAAAAGGCACTCAGAGAAAAGCTGGGCCATGCCAATAAAACTCAAAGCAAATAACCACTTAAGCAACTGAATAATTTCATTCCAAAACCTTTTTTATCAAGATTGTCTTTAAAAAAAAAAAAATACCACCTGAAATTTACTTGTGAATGTTAAAAAAGGCAATTTTAATTATAACCCATAATGTGATTCACCTTGATGGGAATTTTCGCCTTGTCGGTGTACGGTCTTTTAAATGGCAGATGTCTCATTTTGGAATGAAACAATTACAATTGACACGCACAGCAACACACTTGAAATCATTACAACCAGAGAGCTGTTGGAACAGAAATAAAATCAATAGTGTGGGCAACTGCCTCAAAGAGATACATACCGGACTGTATGTCTAAATATGCTCTGTCTACTCAAAATAGAAGATTCATAAATAGTCTTTACACTCTGTACAAGGATGTTGATAAGACACTGACTGTTAGAGGTACATTCAGAAATGTAGCTACACGCTTAGTTAGACACAGTACCTACAGTATTTATGATATGTCATTTAGAAGAATACACAGTATTTCATGACCAAAATGTGTATACACGGATGAACACGTCAACACTGTGATGGATTAGCTCAGATCATCTCGGGTTTTACGAGCAGACTGTGAAAGCCCTAACGTTAAACTGAATGGGCGACATGGAGGAGGAAGCGGGGGAAACCAATGGAAATAGACTAGAGTGTAGCTTTAGTGCGCACACCCACACACGCAGAGTACACATTTCCACAGATGCTGCTCCACATGAAGGCAGCAGTTGTAACCCCATGAAAAAAAAAAAAAAAAAAAAATAGGAGCATGAGTGATGCCCGGTAAACATTTCGTCAAAGAGATGGAAATCAAATATCAATCAAAGACGATAACAGCGCTACAACTGATGAGAAGCTGCTGGGTCTTCCTCGAAGCCACATCATCTGCCACTAAAGACCATACACTGTCGTAGTTACTACGGTTAACATGCTGCTACATTTTGGCTCCACAACTCGAATTTTTCATCCTTCAAGGAACAACGGCTGAAAAGAAACCACCTGACTCCTTGAGCTTCTGATTCTAGTGTATTATGTTCGAGACAGAACAATATCCAGGACAAAGGCATTAAGACACAATAGCTACCACTATGTTATATCCATCTAGAAAGACAAGTTAAATCTTGTTAAGCCTCTCATATCAAGCCAGCTAAATAAACAACCATATAAATCCTTCCAATAGAGGGTACAAAGGAAATTGCTCAAAATGGTGTCGCCTTTCTTGGGTTTAGCAGGAGGATCAGAGGAATCAGGTAGGCAAAGATGAGGCCATCATGCGCTTTGTCTTTGTAAATGTGTGTTTACAGAGGCATGTTTGAAATGAGATTTCCTTGTCATACAATGTAAGTCATCTATGACAAGTCCAAGAGTGCTTGGAAATGCTATTTCATCTGTCGGGGACTGAAATTGCAGCCCATTCCCTCCAAAGCTTAATACTTCACGGAGCGGTGATTTCTATTGATCCGGCACAGCTGGAATCGTGTTTATCCACCACCAAGCTTGGCGGCAGGAAGGAAAAGTGTTGACCCAGTACAATACATTAATACAACATATCGAACTGCGGGGAGGAACATGAAGGTGGGAGTACGCGTGTGGAGGAGTTCCTCACCCTGGGAAGATTTTCTGAACATGTTTCCTTTGCATGATTTTGTCTCCCTTATTCTGTTTCATATACAAGCCCCCTCGCTGTGGCTCGGTACTTTCGCCCCTAATGAGCGACCGCGCTCAGGCAGTCAGAGACTACGGTGTAAGTGCATTAGGGCACCTCAACAGCAGTTCTGTAAGAAAGGGAAATCATGTCCCATTTACCTCTCCCATTTGCCCAGGACCAAACTTTTTGGTCCTGGGCTCCTCCAACAAGTATGATGTTGACCGTCGGTGAAGCGACTGCACCGTTAAGCCATCGTGCACAAGCTCAAAAGTCTGACAATGTCTCCTAGACTGTTCTTTGCTCTGATTACCTTACATGCTCATTCAGATCTTCCCGATGGGCATATCTGGTCGCAGCTAACACCTCCTGACCCGCACAGGCACACCTCTTTAGGGAGACTGTGCACTGTCGAGCTGTAAATAGAGGATCAGGAGGTGTCAGATAACTTTTCCTGAGGTGCCTATCTCTCATACAATTCGCTGACACAAGAACTCAGTCTTGGAGCAATGATCTGTATTGTGACACATTCTTCACCCTGTATGTCTGCTCAGGATGGTCATGATGCCTATGCTAAACTGGCCTTTACTGGATACACACATGTCCTCCTGTCAATAGTGTCAGAAAGTTTCCCTGGCAACATTTTTCAGATATTTTTCAACTCTCTTCATCACTGTCATGGTGCATAGAGGAAAAAGCGTGGATGGTCCCTAAATCTCATTCATGTCATTTAGTTGTCTTTCGAGAAGTCCAACTTGAAGCACTCTGTCCTGACTTACAAGGATCGGACCGTGTAAGTCCACACTCCATCACAATGTCCCCTGATCAGCGGCGAAGAATCCCCCTTCCTTCTTTTTCCTCCTCCTCAGTCTGTGCGCCCGCCAGCAAACAGCTGCCACGAGCAGCATCACGACGCCGGCGCACAGCAGCGCCACAGACACCACCTTGGTCTGGAGCAGCGTGTCAAAAGTGAAAGTCACCCCGGTGCCCGCCATGCCAATCACCAGGGATATCACGCCGAAAGGGAACACGCAGCGGTACCAGGACTTTTCTGTCCCGCCAGTAGCCTGGGCGAGTCTCTCCAGTGTGGGAAGAGACTCTGGGGGTTTGGCTGAGTCCCTTCCAACACTTCCTTCTGCATCTCTTCCTTCACCAAAGCCGTTCAAACCCTGGGCCTGGCTGTCAGAGTCCTGGGGTAAGGTGTTCGTCTCGCTGTTGTTGCCACAGTCAAGGTCCGGGTGAAGTACTGGGGCTGGGGGCTGGCGGCCTGAGGAGCAGCCCATCTCGGAGTTGTTGTCCTTGGGTAACGATGCAAGAAAGGCTGCCCGTCAGTGGCGGACCTCTCAGAGAGCGGCCGACGATTGCTACAGGCGCTGATGACACTACAAGGGGATTCTCTCAAGCTGCTTCCGGTCCCGTCAATCTCTCTCAGGTTGCCGCTGTTGTTGTTGCCCTCAATACCTGCCAGCATGTGTCTGCAGTTAGAGAGATGGAGAGAGGAGAGCTGACGACAGAGGAGGGGAGATGGGAAGAAATATAGCACACAGGACCTAGAAAACAAAACTGGGGAAACAATCTAGCTTTGCCACGGAATAAAAAAGAAAATGGTAAAAGAAAAAAAAAAGAGAAAATCACACAAGAGAGGTGTCTTATTTGTTAGCTTCACACACACAGCTGAGAAGAGGATGCACTCACCCTGTATTTTCAGTTTCCATCAATGGGTGAGTGTTTTCAGTGCAGCCTCATCTCCCAAGCTGCTCCCAGCAGCAGCAGCAGCAGCAGCAGCGTTGTGTGTGTATTGTAATGCCGACATCCAAAGGCTATATAATCACGGAGGGGAGGAGGAGGGGCCTGTGGGAAGCGGTAGACAGGATGCGAGGCTCCGATTGGCTCCCACGGCAGAGTGATTTCAGATGAGGAGGGGCGGTGGGTGAGGTTGACTGCTCAGCAGTCTCATTCAGTGATATTAATTCATTATTTAGTGTGACGAGGAATTCGAGCTGTCCCGTAGGTGCTGCCGTGTTCAGGGTCTGCTGGAGGCTGCCGAATCAAAATGACGCTGGGTTTTCGCCAAACGCATCGGATGCATTGTGACACTGAGACTGCTACATGAGGTTTAACTTACATTATCACAGTCTTTCCGCCAGAGGATTGCTATCAGCATTGATTTGCTGTCCTTCTTTGTTTGTCCAGACAGGCACACAATGTCTGTTTCTGTCGATCTTCATGTTCCACAGCTGCTGTCATACACATTGTTAAACTCCGATATCTGTAGATTTTTTTTATTTACTAGGCTGTGCAAGACGTCACAGAGCAATGCTGGAATATCGTTACTGTTAGGTGGAAATTGCGTATCTCCAAAGTGTCACCTTTGTCAGCAGGACGGCCAGACTTGTCTGTAGCCTTCTAAAATGTCGAGATTATTGAATGGAACTCTTACTGTGTTTCACCAGCCTGAGGGACACTCACATGTAATTCAGGATTGAAGTGAAAACATCCACTCCACATGAACTGACACACACCTCTCTCCTCTCCTCTCTGTATTCCCATTGCCCCTTCGTCTTGTGCGTCATCCGTGTTCCCCTACACAAAGGCTCAGTCAGCTAGGACCCGTCACGGTCGCGGTCCCCGCCGCATTCTCCGCGTATGTCCCCATGTTGTTCGCGCTCCCCTCTCTCCTCTCAGACAATGTCAGTGACACGAGCCATCATGAAACCCTGGGGATGGCTCATATCACCGGTAGCAGGGCAGACAGGGCAGACAGGGCATCGTGTCTATGTGTGTGCAGGCGTGCAATCATGCGTGGCGATCTATATATTCCAGGATTTTCTTCTTTCTTGGGGCAAATTTCTAGAACCACAAGATCCGCTGTAATTATCTCGTGTCCGATTTTTAGCCGATATCTCACAGGCACAGCTGTCCTGGAGGCAGCGGTAATCACATTTGAGCTAGACTCTAAATGGTGGAACCGCAGAGCTACGGTTTTCTATTACTGAAGCACAGTGAAAATGGCAAAGGTTAACAATATGGCTGAATGTCGAATCAGTGCAGAAGTGGTTTCGTTGCTGCAGCCCTAATGACGGCAACCACTACACAGAGCGCAATAATCATATTTGTTAAGTTAAAGACACGCCGCATTGACATTTGTACCTGGGAGTTGCCAAGTTATTGTCTTGTAGATTTCAGAGTGCTTGAAAACATTATCTAATTGTCAAAACAAACATTTTGGACTGCGATGTCCTATCGTCACTGTCACCGAGACATAAAAATGACACTGAAGACAACCACACATTGAGGGGAAATAGACTGTCAACACAATAAATGGAAGCTGTATGTTAGTTGCCATGGGAAAATCCAGGTACAAATGAGCTTTGTTTACTGGAAATGAACAGGAGACGATTGTCAAGTTCCATTGACACGTCCCAGTATGTCATGTCAGTGAGATGACATGAACAATATAAGGGCACAAAAACTGAACAATGTCATTACTAATGTATAATTAAATACAAATGTGCATTTCTTGCTTTGTCTTGTCAAGTTGTTCGGATTAATTATCTGGACTTGAAGTGAGTCAATGCAAAATCATTTGCTCATTATCAGTTCTTGTTGTAATAGCCGTCTCTACAGTCATTTTGAGATACTGATATAACGCTACACACGGGGTAGCCTCCTGTTGCTTGTTTAGGCTAAGTACTAAATGTTGTCTGTTTCTGAGGAGATAGCATAGATTGCTAGCCTACTATCGCAAAAAAGTGTAGTGCTCCTTTAGCTTAACTGCTCCTGAGTACCTAGCAGCTTTGCTAAATACAGTTTCAAATTAGCTCTCCTGACACTGAAGGTAATGTTAATACTACAGGTTTAGCTTAAGGTTTTTTTTTTTATGGTGGTACTGGTAAGAGAAACTAACTGAAGACTGGATACAACATGTTGTTAAAGTTTAATGCTAACGTTAGGCCCATTTTCCTGCTCAGCTCTCTGTCCATGGCAAGACCTAGCATTCACGTTAGCTTAAAACAGCTAAAATCTACCTGACTAGGAAATGTTGCGTTCTCACAGTGGATGTGTTGACTGATAGCATTGGTAACAGGTGCATTCTGGTCTGCCGTGCCGTTTCCAAGACAAGTTGGCTCTCTGACAAGGCCACTAGTAATTAGAACCAATTAGCTACACCTGTGCTTTTCTTGCTAGTACAAACCAAGATATCCTCAGTGACAGAACTCTGCGTTTCATATTCTGTGTCTCAAAACTGTCAGCCTGTTTTTACACTTTTCTTCTAATCGATATCAAATGATGTCGTGGGTTAAATGGATGATTGCCTCGCTGTTTATTAGCTATACGCGGCTCGTGAAGCACAAAGCACATGGAGTATCTGAGTTAGTCCGCGTGTATTCATGGTGGTACCCAAGGGCCATCTAATATTAATGCCTAACATGTGTGACATTGTGTGAGACCTTGCCAGTTTCCCCTCGTGGTTGGACTAAAAGCGTCCCAGTTCATCTGAAGGTAAGCCAGCACTCCTTTTTAGGCCTGTTTGCTTATTATGTGCTGTCTTGTGCGTCACAACATGAAGCAGCGTAATTTTAGTGCCGTGACTCATTTGAGTTTGGTTGTGGTTATTAAAGCATTAGCAGTCTCCAGTCTTACTACAGCAGTCTGGACTCTCCGCTTTTATTGTGTTTGCGCTTTAACTGGCAATCCCTCTGGTCTTTGAGCCATAATAACATATGTGGATGCAATCTGATCATTGAGGTTGGTTTTCTAAAATGGGTGTCTTGTATAAGTCTGGTTAAAGATGGTTGTTAAAGATTAAGCTGTTGTGCGTCAGTACGGAGTTGTTTTCCTGGCAATAAGTACATTAGCGCTTTTTTATTGTCGCTTGCCTGACACTGAGGTAACCAGCCACCAACCACCATCATGAAGGGGAACTGCATCCAATTTGCAGTAAAAAATGCTGACCATGTTTTAATGGGCCGTTGATGCATGTTTAGCTTATTTTACCACTGGTGCCACCATAGACTGTGTCCTAAAATACCCTCAACCACACTTGTTTACATCCGTGTGCTGTCTGCTATGCTGAATGCCCCCCTGGTGCTGCGATGTGATGCGTTTGTGTCACGGCCACAGCCGCTTCAAGCAAAGCAGAAGATTACCCTCTTAATCTAAATACCTAATCACCTGCGAAATCACCGGCGGCGCGGCTGATACCGTGCCATTACCTTTGCATACCCGCAAAGGCTCATTTGTGAGGCACGGGCTGTTGTGTGTGACTCCGTTTTGAGGGAGGTCATTGTAAATCAGACAGAGGCCTTCAATAATGGATAGCGTGAGTGCATGAACACTCGCAGTGGGAAAAAACACATGGAGGAGGAGGAGGAGGTGGAGGAACGGAGGAGAGCTATAGAAGGATCTTACACGCTACCGGCCGCTGTGCTCCTGTCAGCCGTTCATGCTCTGTAACAATGAGGAGCTTTGTGCAGTGAACAAAAACACACCCCCACACACACGCATTGTACAGTAAAACCACCCACTGTACACACAAAAAAGGCAGATTTCTCGTGGGTCAGTGGAGCTGTTGATTGTTTATCCGGAGGTGAAATAAACAAGGAGAACGTCTCAGGGCGGCGAAACGCACAGTTGACAGCATACAGATATACAGTTACACAGTTATATTGATATTTAAAAAAAACATATATGTTCCGATCACAGGATTTATATTCAGTTCTGTGTTAGAAAATCAATCATGAGATTAACGCACTTGTGTCAAACGACATGTGCAAGAAACAGTTTCCGGAGAACAGAATTGTTGTATTATTGGAACGGCTCAAGCTATAACATTATGGAGTCTTTCTGTAATGAAGTTTTGATCCATGTAGGTTTCGTATGTGTTAAGCTTTCCTCAAGCTGAGAGAAGGGATTTAAATTTCAGTGACGTCATCATGATGTAAGGTCTGCTGGCCGAGTGGCAACTCGCAGGCGGGGCCAGCGGGGAAAACGCTCTAGCGCTGCACAACCAGGAAGTAATAACGTTTCTGAGATAAGGTGTCTAGGTAGAGGGGTAAGTAGAGCATCATACTAAAGCTTAAGGCCACTGACCAAAGGTGACCAAATTGACGAGATGGGAGCGAGGACGTTTTGTCTAGCACAGAGCTAACTCAGTTTCTCTGAACACAGAGATTAAGGTTGTATTTCAAATAAGGTGTTTATACTGCGTAATGCAGTGTTAATATGAGGCACAAAGGAGATTTACATGAATCCAAATGTCTTCCTGAAAGGATTTGATATAGCCTGCAGGCTAAGAGAGGATAAAGGTTTGATAGGAAATTAGTAATAAGCTTGCTTGTTGGTGGCTCCCCTGACAGTAGAGCCATTAAACTGTCACACCATAAAACTAATTGTATTCCTCCCCTGCAGCCTGCCATGCTTACCTGTAACCTTCTTGGTGTGTGTGTGTGTGTGTGTTTGTCCGCACGCACGTGTGCAGCCTGTGCAACTGTAGCCTTCATATGGGATAAGTAATTCAAATGATTCATTTCGAACATAGACCATTCCTTCAACCTGTAACCTGAGGCACTTATGACTCGGGAGGCTTCGGTGGGTATGAGATGATGTTGTCAGCTGCATCCCCATAAGCGTGACATTAATCTGATTTTATCAAACATGTTGCATATTAAATATTTAATGAAGAGCATCAGGAGATGATTATCGGGCATAGGAGGCATATTATATGTACATGCATGCATGTGTGGTTTGGTCACGCCCGGACCGGCATCCTTCTCTCTCACTCTTCCCCCGCTCTGTTGGGAACCAGCCGACACACCGTCTGTCCACGCCACCAAAATGGGCCATCACGACATAAAAACATTTGTACCTGTGGAGTAGCTCCTGCGTGACTCAAGGCCCTCCAGGAGGGCACTTGTGTGAAGGATGGCATGCGTCAAAGCTGAGCACGACGTGAGAATGCCATGCCTCCCCAAAACTAGTTTGAAACGTGGCTAGAATGCTAATAGACAGTATCAATCACTGAGGAAAGTAAAGTTTTAATGATGGGGATTTCACTGGTTCTATTGATTTTTATTTCTTTGCACATGCTTTTCTACCTGCTGTGCAGGTATGATGTTTTTCAGATATTTTTTCTAATGACTGGGTAGTTTGAGCCATTCATTTGTACAGGGCATTAACTGACTGATGTGGTGCATCTTGGGCACTTTTAGTAATTAGATTACCATATCCTCATGAGAGGTCATATACAGTGAGGACATATGCACATAATGAAGATGTTTTTCATATTGTGTTTTGCATTAACTGCATTCTCTTCATGTGTATTTCCACTTATTGTATCTAGATGGCATAGCTCTTTGTGTGTATGTATGTATTCAGTCTATGAGAGGTGAAGATGACATGCATCAAGAATGATCCTGTTTGATGTGAAAGGAAATAAGCACAATGATAGACAGCAGCCCTGAAGCCCTCAGAGAGGATGTATCTGCGTGTAACATGAAAAATGGAGAGTGCAGTATTAAAAGGGTTAACATATTAGCATAGTCAGAGATGTTACCATAGTCAGACATGTAAATAACTTTCTTTTTTCTTTTTTATATAAATCTGTGTCCCTCTGACATTTTGTAGAGCCATGTCGCTGGGTCATGGCTATAGTCACTCATATTCAGTACCACTGTCATTATGGACCGAACCCCACATGACATTAATAATACATTTCCAAAACTTTAAATATTACAAAACTTTAAACAGGTCATTTTAAGCATGATTAGCGCTGATTCAATTCACATATTTCATTTAAAAAATCATTTTGTTTCATTTCGGCCATCATGCCCCTTTCATACTTGTCATGTCATTTCCCACAACTTAAATTGGAACCACCCTGAAAGAAGACTTCTGGTGTTTTTAAACCTTGTCACATATTAACACATTTTGATTTTACTTGCCAAACTTTTGGGAATCAGTCCAGTGGATCGCCTCAGCTGCTAGCTGCGACACGGCTACAGTGGCTACCAATGGGGCACCTCCGACCATCAAACTTCTGTCCACTAAAAGTTCTTGTTTTTGTAACTGACAGGGTGAGGTTGTAGCTCTAAGAGTTAGTCGATAACAAATAAATAAGAGCGAGAGTATTCTGTTGTTGAGTTGATCAGATCTCATCTCGGGGTGTTAGTAGCTAGTTGATATAGCGTTGCTCCCCTTGTACTGAAGCTGTGTCCTTGCTGCAGCAGCCTGGATTTTGAATCTGACCCAGTGGCCCATTGCGGCATGTCTTTTGCCCCTCTTGCTAAACCTGTTTGCTAAGCTGTCCCATCTGATAAAGCCATGAAAAGGCCACTCAAGTCTCACCCAAAAAGGTGTCTGAAATCTTGGGAGGTGAGTTGTTACAGTTGCCTCAGCCAAATTGTTGAATTCAGCTCAATATTCAGTCATTACTTTGGAAATAAGTTCCGCTTGGTAAACTCAACTCCTCTTTCAAACTCTCTGACTCACATTTCCCTCGCAGTTATTCGCCTCTTTCTTGAGATTTCACCGTGACATTTCTTCTGGAACGAGACTTGTGTGGGCCTCTGAAACATGCCATTAGTACATCAGTACATCATTTCAAAATTAAGTATTTTAATGAGGTAATAATACAAACGCGGAATTTTTTATCTTTTCCCTAACTGAATAAACAAGCTGTTCTTGGAGGAAAATAAGTTCCCCAGAACACTGTTTGAAGCTAGAAAGTTGGCAGGGTAAGTAAAACAGTGTGAAATTGATTGATTGTTTAGGTATAAAAGATCAGTCAAAGAAGATCTTTCTCTTCTGATGAAAATGTCTTCCACCAAAACTACAATGTGCTCCTTGAATTAGAAAAAAAGACATGAAGACACACTGATAAAACAATGTTGAATGTTTTTTGAGCTGTTAAAGCCATTGACATTAGATTATAAGAAGAGACCTGGAATGGAAACTCAATACATATTTACAATTGCTCACTTCCAACAACTGTCAATGAATTCAGCTTTTGTTAATGAGTAGTTTAGATTTTGGAGACCATGGAATGAACCCCTTCTTCATCTGTGTTATTGGAATGTAATACAGTGTGACCAACTCAGCTCTCCATAGCTCCTCAGAGGCTGTTAATATATATACTGACGTTCATCGCTCCATCGTGGTACACTTCCTCTCCAGAGCTTTTCCTTCGTCCAGTGTTCTGATATGGTTCTATGAAGGCTTCGCTCTGCATGCTCTTGGAATGGAGTTTCTCCGGTTTCAGTCAGTCATACATGACGCCCTGAACCTTGTGCTGCACAGCACAGTTGTCGGCTCAGTGCATCGCTCCCTGCTGTTATGACAGTATTGTTGTTATCCAAAGCTTGTTCCTTTGAGACCCGTTCCCAGGTCTAAAAGTTCTGCTGGCTGTGCTTTTTTTGGGGCAACCTACAGCCTCCTTTCATTTTCATTTCGTCATCCATTATACGCAAAGACTTTCTTTCTGGCGTACTTTGTTTAAATCGTCAGTCGCATGTCACGACTGGCCTATTGCCCAGTCAGTGCCTCTCTTGGGCAACAGAATTCCTTTTCGCACGGTTATGTGTTGCTGCATCATTGCCTCTGCCGCCTTTTTCATCGCAGCAAACATTTGCAAAGCGGGTCCTGAATTACCTTGTGTCCTCGTCTCGCGGCCTCACGCTCTTCTTTCACTTCAGTAAACCTCTCCTCTGAGACTCTGTGCTGAAAGCTTTATCTCGCGGGCTTGAAGTTTTTGTTGCGAGTGTTTTGGTGTTGGGGGTTTATCGACCGTGTCACAGAGCTAAGCGCCACAAAAGGGCCGCGGACCAATTAAGTTTGGTTTCTGTGTGTGAACTGATGAAACCTACAGAACTGAATCCCAGACCTGAATGTGGGATTCGTTCTTACTCGCAGTCACTGGGAAATGAGGGGAAGGATAATCCCTCAATTAGACTCCTTTCTACCAATTGGATGATAAAATGTCCATCATCGTTCATGCGTAAAAGAAAAAATATTGACCGGACGTTAGCTTCATACATTTGACCCCAGGAAGAGTAGCTGGTGTTGTTACAGTAGGGAATGGGGACCTAAACAGACAAACAAACAAGATATTGGTGCAGTGCTGCTGAGACCAGCTTTGGCAGGTTGACTATTGCCATGGGGTTCATGCTGTCAGGCCCATCTGGCAGCGGCCGGTGCCAAATCGTGTCCTGTCAGCCCTGCTTATGCTGCCACCCACCTACATCCTCATAAACACTGTGAGGATGGAACCTCTCCACTTTCCCCTTTCGGTCCTTCTTAGGTCATGTGCTCTGCTCCTGCTAAGTCTCAAGTACCGGTAACTACTTTTTTACTAATTAACAATCAGTTGTTATCACCCTCATGCAGATGAAAGGTCACGTGTCAGGTGAAAATTCTTAGTCCACAAAACATATTCTGGAGTTTAACATTTACAATTAAGTTCATTTGAAAAGTAATTTTCACCCTTTATGCACGGTGCATCCACTTTGATTACGCCAGATGAGCAGCATGGAGCCATTTAAGTCCCCATCTGCTTCAGTTGTTTGAGAGAATGCGGCAACGCTGTTTTGCTGTGACGGTCCTGATATGTTTTGCTGACTACAAAACTTCACCCGACTCTCCATTAGCATGCAGGCGAGTGGAGAATGACGGAATTTTCATCTTTGGGTGAACTTGTGCTCTAATTGCAACTTTTTCTCACTACTGCCGGTGCTCCCACATGACACTCATGTCTTTGGCATTTTCTTGGGAATTTGGCGTGTGACCTTACTAGCTCGACAGGGTTCATGAGAAAAGTGGAGCTGCGGGCTGTGAAACCAAAACAATGAGCTGAAAGACACATAAATGCTGTCGACAGGTGAGGAGAACTGTAAAGTTGGGGGAAAATTCCCTGCTGGGGTCAACTGACCCCTTGTAAATGTAAAAATATTGATAAGTGAATCTTTAAATCTGACCTTTGGGCAAACAAAAAAAAAAGGGGGTAAACAATTGGACGAAGGATCTAGTATTTCAGATCCAGAATTTCACATCTGACATTGTTGAGAAGGCTTTGAATGTAAATGTTTAACATAATGTTAAAAATCTGAGAATAAATCAGACATAAAAAAAAAAAATATATTAAACATGTGTGGGTTACATCAGGGCAGGGGTCTCAAACTGCACACGAAGTGCAATGTGTATTTTTAGGCAGCGAATACATTTTAAATATGTCAGGGAGTAGTTCTATTCAGTCTGGGGTTGTAATACTAAGGAGGAGCTATTAGATTAAGAGCTGTAGGCGACAAAACGCACAGCCGCAACTTCTCCGGGAGGTAAACATCAATTATGTTATCAGGTTCCTTATTATGACTGAGTTTAAACCTGACATATTGCCAGATAGGTATTTTTGCTTTGACAGCAGATCCTCCGCCATCATCTTGTCAGCCAGCGCTCTTAATTCTCGGCACGTCAAACGTTGAATGTGATTCCTGTTACTTTGTGCTGCGACTCTGCTGCTGGCCCTGCTGCTGCACAGAGTGGACGCCTGCAGCAGTTTGCATTCGTAGTGTCCATCATTAGACTATTGATTTTTTTTTTTTTTAAACGGTTAGGGCCGTTGGGCAAGTAATGTAATCAGTGTATACCCGACCACAGTGTAACACAGGAACAGCAACTGTGGTTTGAATAAGTCATTTATAAGGAAAAAAAAATATATCTGCACCATTAAAAGCTTTAACATGTAACATCAACACTGCACAGGAACATGTAAGAATAGAAATTCACATTTACATAATCATACACAATTAGCCTACAAATTGGCTGTGATACAGCGAGTGCCACCTACAGAAACTCAAAGTTTAACCATAAATCAAAAGAAAAGAGCATCGCATTACACCCCCACTGTTCTCGTGGGAATTATCAGCAACACAATAGCACTAAAGACGATAAAAAAAAAACATATAGCGAGTGAATTACCTCTTTAAACTTCGTCTGAACCCACCTAATACTGTCACCCATCCGTGCACACAGGGGAACAATGGTTCTTTTGAAGTATCCGTCTTTCCATTTGTAAGGTTGAGATTCCCTCAGCCTCCGCATTCCACATCAATACCTCCAACTGTACCGCTCTACGCGAAAGACACACTTTTCTCAGGAAAATAAAGGAAAAAGTGATGAGAGTTTCAAACTGTCAGGGGGAGGCAAAGAGACTTATAAAAAAGAGTCAGTGCAATAACAAATAATTAGACATAAATGAAGTTGGCATGGAGAGAAAATTACGCTCAGCACAGAGAAGATGATCACACAAAAGAAAAAAGCGAGTACGTTACAATAGACGTGACATGAAGTAACCCTGATGCGGAAAAGAATATTGACAGGGAGTGTTTCTGCCAGAAGAGAATGAGATAAGAATGACAAGCGTGTGTGGGCGATCGTGGGTGTTGTGTTGCCATGAGAGAAAAAAAAAGTTTCAATTAGATGAAATCTATATATAAGTCAATGTGTGAGGCTGCCGAGAGCTGCAGTTTCAATCAGAGGAAAGCGTTCCTTCAGAACCAGCTGGTTAAGTTGAACAGCGTATCCAAATATATATGTATATGGATGTGCCAGCAATAACTGCACATGACGAGAGACAAGAGGCGCTCGAGGGTAATTGACAGCCACATCTACCAGACTTGGCAGACACTTTCTGTCCATTAAATAATGGGAAATTAGGAATTTTCACCTGAGGGAGAAATAACCAATGTGGGTTTTTCTCTTTTGGCGTTTTCAAAATTGAACAAATTGGATCTCACCTCTTCATTCTCACGCTGTTCCTAAACTCTGATTGCAGTTGTCAAGGTATAATTGTGTTTGAGTCCAAACAGGATTTGAGGAGGACGCTGAAGTGGATGAGACATTTTCGAGTGAGCAAATACTACTAAATAATGTATGAACTGTGTACAATGATACATATTTTTGTGTGTACTTCATAACACATATTGTGGAAAGAGTCATTTATGTAAATCAGAAAACGCATTTGAACCCTCCTTTGTGCATTTCCTAATATAGACACACATTTTCATTGTTTCCCCGAATCAATGAAGCAGAAATACATAGATAAAAGCAAAAACAGATACAAGAATACATATGTCTGTAAAATGAATAGGGCAACTGCAGTTGGTAAATGATGATACAGAAATAAATACAAAAATAAATATATCAAAAAATGTCAAAGGTTGTAAAGAGGCAAATTAAAGCAGAAATATCTATTTGTTTCACATTTTATCATTTTTAATTAACGCCTACATTTATTAAATGTCCAATTTCCATATTTTGGGGGGATTTCGGCAGGCTCAGTCCTCCCCACCTCTAGCACCGGGACCTTTAACTCACAACGTCATGAAAGTGAAGGTTATTTTATTATTTTCTTCTCACCAAACAAGCGAACCCTGGAAATTATCCTGCAACCCCCACAGGAACCGATGCCCTACATAACCATTCAATGCAAACTCCTTGTTATGTGGGCCCACTCTGCTATAGACATGAGATCAGTGGTCAGCACATCAACACTCCAACAATTGTTAAGCCAAGTTTTTCATTTGGTTCCCACTTGTGATTCAATCAGTCTGTTTGTTAATACTTTGAAACTTCCATTCTGAGCTCTCAGCCCATGTGATTCAGCTGACGATGCGCACGTTTAAAAGGTAATAAGTACTTTGATCTTTATAAAAAAAAAAGGGGTTGTTAGGGACTATTTTTATTCATAGATTCAGCACACTGATGAATATTTGCAGCAGCAGGACAGTGTCTGTGGGACTGACTCAAAATCAACTGATAAAGGAGTCATCTTTTTCCTGAAATTGCCATCGTTTATTCTATACGGCAAAACCTTACTTATGAAATCCAGCCGTCACATTTACCGACCTCCTGCTGAGATGAAATCAACACTCGAAGCCTGCAGCAGAGATGTGCATCCAGCCGCGACCAGCTCGAAACAGTAACGACCTGAAGCAACAAGTAGTGAGCGGAGAGGGATGAAGAAAAAAATAGGACAGGGCCGCCACCTTCTCTCGTCTGTATCGAGCGACGGAAAGGAGTGTGATCCCTCCTACCGGAGCTCTGACGGATTACCTGCGGATCGATGCACAACCAGCGTACAGTAGCAGGGACCTGCATCATCCACTCGCACCAATTATGATGATGACACCATTGCAATACAACTGTAACAGTGTTGTGCTAAAATGTAATAGCCATAATAAAAAGACTGTAGGTTATCCTTTCTAATAATTGTTTAACTGTAATAATTGTTAACAATGCATCACATATCACATTCTGATTGCATGTGTATATGAGCTGGCTTTCATTTCCAGACTTGTACAAGGATGCTGGTTTCACAGCTGTGTGAAACCGGTTCCAACGTAAGTAAAGATGTTTTTCTCTGAGACGTCAGGGCACTTTCCAGCCACGTTTGTGGCGACAGAACCAGGTAAGACAAAACAGGATCTTTTCCTAACCCTAACACAAGTTTTTTGTGCCTGAATCTAACCAGACCAAAAGAACAGTGTTGTGACCGTTGGGCAAGACCGCTACCGAGGGGGAGTCAGCTGTTTGAGACTGTTTCTTCAACACTGGCTATGTTGACCAAGACATCCAGACGTTTCAATCAGGAGAGACTCAGAACTTTTTGAGGGAATTATTGCCATGTGTACGTTGAGAGAATGAGATAGTCTTTGGCGTTTAGACTTCATCGCGATATTTGGGGAGGTGATGAAGCTGCGCGTATAATAGGAAAACCCCCTGATGGAGTGTAGTTTATATATATATATATATATATATATATATATATATATATATATTATTTTTTTTTTTTCAGCCATGTTGGTGGCAACAATACTGGATGCTTTGATTCGAAAGTCGGGACATTTTCCAGCTTTGTTTGTGCCAATGGGAGACTTGGCTGCCATTTTCCAGCTATGTTAGTATCAACAGAACTGTATTTTTTGGATGAATTGTTGGGGCATTTTCTAGATGCCTAAGTGCCAACAAAACCCAATATCTTTTGCTGAGATGTCCGGACATTTTCCAGCTGTGTTTGTGGCAATAAAACTGAAGTGAGGGATTTTTAAAAACTGAAAATCAAACAGAGAGAAACCCAGGTTGTGACCTAAAGAAACGTGTGCCAACACATCTGTGGCTTGCAGAAATGTATATTGCCAGTATTAAATTGGGGATTTACGTTGTTTAAGTAGTAGACTGGAGAGGTAAGACACAAAATAGCAATTGGCTACAGTGATGACATTATAAATGCAAAAATCCCCCCCACAGACCGCTGTCAAGTAATCGCTACCTCTCCCTATTGTCTTAAAGGTCAGCCTTATTTGGACAGTGCTATTCACAGGGAAAGACTAAAAAATGTGACGTTTCTTATCATCAGCGTTCAATGCTGGAGCCAGCAGGCAATTATGGATTGGTTCTGCTGGCTACATTTAATTAAAGGCTTACTTATTGTTCCATTATGTGTCATCGTGTGGACTCGAGGAAATGAGAATCAGTGGATGAGATGAGGCTCGCGCAAAGTCAACAAAGCACACACATATTACACACTCTCACAGACATGTAGCCTCGTGAAAACCAGTCCATCTCTGCTTCTGTCCCGTCACACAGACACGACGGTAAACACTCGTACAGTACACTCGCTCTCTGTGACTCGTATGATACATTTTAAATGGGTGAACGGTCATGACTTAGATAAGCAGGCACACACACACACACAGTTATGGTCAGACAGGGCATCAAGCAGCCCGTGAGGAAGTGAAGCTCAGGCCTTCCTCGTCTGGACGCTGCTGCTTGTGCTTTCAACTAATTGGCAAGGTTTTCAGTCTTTTTTTAGGCTTTCGGTTGACACTTTCACAAAGTGCAGAGGCAGAGTAAGCTTCATTATAGGCAAGGAGCGTCCGAGGCGGCACACCATCCTGTTATCTGTGGTTATCTGCCTTATTAGACCTCCTAATTTGAAGAGTTAGAAGCTGCTGTAGTGACCTTTTCTCTCAGAAAAACAAAACCCTCGGCCTGTAAGTGGCTGAGGCTGCTCGCTCTGACACAAGTGGTGAAAATATACAATATACTGTACATACTTGATATTTTTCACAAGTCATGCCTTTACTGAAAAAAGGCTGTTACACAGGAGAAGAGTGTGAGACCTCCTCTCATCACATCTGCTGATCCATTTGGCTAATGAGACTCAATTTACCCTACTTATCGGCTAGATGTATTATTGGAATTCTAGTCAATGCTCAAAATGAATTAGACATCGTGTATGGCACTCTTTGGGGTAGTGGGAACAATGACTTGGCATCACCTTGCTGATACTAGCGTGAAGGCTAGCATGTTAGCAAACAGCTTGTCTTTTTATGAACCCAGCAGGTCTACAGCAACATAAGCCATTATCATGTTTTTGGTCATCAAATTTGTTTATTACTTTTCACTCTTCAGTATCATGTACAATATTAATGTTTATTTCTCCCAGTACCATTGCAAATATGACTTGTTTTTATTTTATTTTTATTTCAGTTACCCAATTTTCCTTCGTTTATCTATTTTTATTGTTATTATATGAGGTGATATGAGTCAAATTTGACTCCTTTTACACATCATATTATTTCTTTCTTATCATATTGTAAGTTCAACGTTCAGTTGTCTGTTGGCTCCTTAGGGAAATTTCCGGTTCCTTAGCCTATAAATGCTACACCATGTTCATCAGCTGGTTACTAAATCTGGCCTGCCATAACTCTCATTTGGCGCTGGTGAGGTAATATACAGTGGGTGGGAGTGAGCCCCTTTAAGTAAAGTCAAATCAATATTAGTTATAAATTATATTTAAAAACATATTATATATCATATCATATTATTTATCTCTTTATTCTGTAAGACTTTTCAATCTGCACTTGGGATGGACCTTGCGATTTCTCAAGGCAAATACCGATTTTTATTAAACAAAAAGACAGATAACCGATATATGGAGCTGATTATAGAAAATAAAAGTGATGGAATGTAACTAACTGCTATTTACTCAAGTAATGTACTTAAGTGCAATTTTGAGGTATTTCCATTTTTTGCTACTTTTGACTTCCAATCCAATCCAAGTTACTAATTACTTTGTTTATTAAGAGCACATGCTGACCTTTGCATAATATATAACCTTAAGGATAGTTTATGGACCAGTGATATCAATGAACACAAAAGTGTAGTTTGATACTTCTGTGCGTACGATGATGCAATGACCTCAAACATTACATTATATCAGATGAAATATTTAAATCATAGGGCACTGACGGGGGGATCCAGAAAGAGAACAGCACCACTTGCTGGTGTAGGACGACAACAAATCCCTCTTTATGCTTCAATCTGGACAGTGCGAATTGTGAGTGTGCGTGTGTGCGTGTGTGCGTGTGTGCGGGGGGCGTGCAGATACAGCTCGTGGGTGTTCGGTCCAAGGGTTATCAGCTCGGAACATATGGGTGAGCGACACGCAGAGCTGGAGTGGCCTTGAGCAGCAAGACTCCAATTCTGACTCTACCTGCCGGCTGCCAACACGAGACGCAGGCTGCACGGAGAAAAACCACGTGTTGAAATATATCCAAGTGTGGAATGAAAATAAAGTAATTTTCAGATCACACGGCAGAGAATCAGACATCGTGTCACAGCTCAGAAAAATGCATCGACACAATGGAAATGGGTGAACACATTTCAGTGCAGTGCAGCATCAGAGCTGTTTCGTGTCCAAAAATATATTTCTCCTGAGAGCAAAAGCTGTCTGTTGTTCCACGTTGAAGGATCTTCTGTGAAGCATTTTAGCCGACGACAGAGGGGGACAAGGGATCAATAAGAAACAAAACAGTTTGCCTGTCGGCCCAAGGTCGCACTTGTTGGCAAAGACGAAAAACAAATGAAAGGACCCAGAATACCCCACAGCCAATCTCTGCCGTGCCCTGTAACAGAGCCAATAAAAGACGTGTCGCCACTGACTTTTACCTTGTTAAAAATACACCCGCAGATTTGTTTTACATCTAAATATGCGTGTGTGCTCTCATCTCTTCTATTTAAACTGCTGGCAATTTGTTCCATCCCAGCTTCAGAAAAGGTGACCGCGGCCCCTTCGGCGCAAGCGAGAGCCTCTCCAGAACGCGGCTTCTTGAAGAAAAAAAAAAAAACGCGTGAGTGACAGCAGTTTGCCATTACTGATAATAATCTAATGAGGCAGAAAGAAAGCGGCAGGCTGCAGGTCGGAGAGATGAGTCACACAGTCGGCGGGAGCGTTTCCATCACGGAGTGGTTGAACAGCTCCATTTGTATCCAGCTGTATCTGTCCACACTATTATTAGAACACACAACACAGACAGAGCTGGTTTAAAAAAAAAAAAAAAAGAAAGTTGTAATAGAGCAGAGGAGATGGTTTCAAAACAAGCCGCCCACGCCTCTTTAAAGCTTTGAAAAACTGCGTAGTGAAACGCTGAAAGGCTGCTGAGGCTTCAGCACATGAGGGGAAATCACTGAAGTGGAGCTGGCTGTGTTGTAGACTGGGCAACACCACTCTCCGAAACACTATTTTTGACGTTCACTTAAGTGGTACAAAATCTAATTAGGTGTCCCTGTGGCTGCCTGAGGGGGCTCTGCTGCATTATTAAAAAGCCATAACTACCAAAGCCACTGATAAACAGGAGTCATAAAATTGAAGTAGCCCATCCTGCGAAAGGGTCCATTATATCAGCAGTGCCACATCCTCCATTAGAGGATCGTGTGTGATGCTTGTTGAAACTCGTTTGTTCGTTTTCTTTTCCGCTTTTCCGTCAGGGTTGCGGGATGTTGCCGCTTTTTATCCCCCCGTGGGGGGTTGCGGGGCTTACTGGGGCCAAATCCAGTTCGACTTATGGGCGAAGGCCAGGGTACACCCTGAACGAGTCGCCAGCTCATTGCAGGACCCTTACTGATGGCAGTGGCTGCCCTACAGGGTGCCAACTGCACATCAGGAGCAATTCTGGTGTTCAGTATCTTGCTCAAGGATACTTCGGCATGCTTGTTGAAACTCTTTTCCCATAAATGACCTGTAGCTTCAGACTCATTGCTGACGTTCATCATCGTGGAAACTGAAAAGCGCAACAAGGATCCATCCATTTTCCTGATGTCTTTTCTTTATTCTGGATCACTGGTTGGGCTGCAGTTGACAGTATGCACTGGGTGAAAGCAACGTGGACGAAAAAACCTGCATGCGTATGCCTTTTCCCCACAGATAAAAGTGGTATATACAAAGTGAGAATGCTTACACACGCTTTTCTAGAAGAAATGAGAAACATGAACGACAAGGTGAGGGACAAAACCTTGGAGTCAGACATTGTATTGGCTGTTTTCATGATTTCATGGATTGTGTCTTCTCAACAGTCTTCAGCCACTCAGAAGCGCAGTTATAAACCTCAATTGTAATTACTATGAGGGATGAATTATATCCCCCTTTTTACAAATACAACTTTGGAGCCATTTCTTTCTTGCAGTAGCGCACTCAGGATATTTGAGGGGCAGGGGCGAAATATATAAGAAGGGCACCAGCTTTATGCGGCTGGGCACCAGCACGCAGAAAGTCGTGATACATATATAAAAAGAGTTTCCAACCCCAGTTGAGATTTTAGAAATGTAATACGTGATTCACTACCGCACCTCTATAATAAAACACACGCAGAATTATTAACTATATAAGTGATTATTTCACATTTATCGGACAAGACATGGTGACTACTGGGAGGGCACCCTGTAGGGCACTTTATCAATAGCCGCTTTTATACTGGGCAGCAAGCCGCCAATTCAGCCATCCTTTTTGCAGCTAGGTCCGCAGATTTAGACAGAAGGCGGTAAATGGGGGGTCTGTTTTGGTCCGCCAATTTGACGCCTTGGAGGGTACACTTTTTCCACCTCCACTGCTATGTAAATCCAAGTTGTGGGTGTGCCGGCAATTGCGTGAGATGGGCAGATGAGCTTTTTGGAAAAGAAGGAATATTACACCTCCCTTTTAGATAGACAAGGCAGCACATTGCGGCCTTTACCTTGCTGCAAATGCACAGCCTTTTCTATCTAAAAGGGGCCAGTGTTTTATCTACAACAGGAGCATTGGGGCATATAAAAAAAAATGGTTCAGTCCACCAGTGCTCTCCTGTCATTGATCCTTTCATGTTACTCTGAATTGTAAAGCATTCTGTGAAGTCAATTTCAAGACGAGTCATGGATTTTCATTGGTTGTCCCTCTGACGTTTGATAATGATGATTGACACATTACGACGATGATGGTTTACAGCTACATGAGCATGATCAATCAGTGGTGCAGGCGCTATAAATAGCCACAGGTGTGCCCACCAGTCGCTCATAATGACTGCAGCTGTCGTTGCGCAGTTGAACCTCGCTGATGTGACACAGGTGGTTAAACTGCGTCAAGCTTATTTTCTGGTCGGTCGAAGTCTAATGAGTGGTGGCGTGAGCACAAGTACAGATAAGATGCAGAAGGGGAAATGCGGCTTGTTGTTTGTTTTCTACGAATATAAGATTAATTTATCAGAACACATAGCCACTCAGGAGCTGGGTCGATGCACGAAAACAAAGTCAGTCAGGCAAACAATCGGCAAATGGGCCAAAGCAAAGGCAAGGTCAAAAAACATGAGCAAGGATGTAATAACCGGAAACACCAGACGCTGGGAAATAAGGCAGGTACAAGTGACACGAGGGATGAAGACGAACTGGCACAGAAAGCTGGGATGAATACACAATGGCGGCAGGGATAATTGGACACAGGTGAAACACATCGGGGCGGGCAGACAACAAATGTAGGTCATGAAATGTATAACACAGAATCAGACGTTCCTACATCTTTACAGATCTGATAAAAAAAAAAGAATGTGTACGCATATTACTGTCTTTGTGCAGGCACACAGTTTAAGTTGTGAATCTACACAAAATGTTCATGCATTCGGTCCTCGCCAGTCAAGTATACAGTTTTGAAACGGGAGGGTCGACTGTTTCCCGAGTGATTCTCTTCACTCCATTTCCATTTTTAAATGTTTCACTAACTGATATCCTCAACAGCTTAATTCACCCAAAACGGGCTGTTTTCCAGTAGTGTTATTTCTGCTTTCACTGCATGTCAGGTTTTTTTTAAGCTTGGCTCATTGGATTTTTATTTATTTTTTTTTTTTACAAAATGTATATTTATATTCGGTTCAAGAACACAGGTGAGTGCACCACCATTGAAGCATTCAGACATAACCTTCCTCTGAAATATGGAAGCTTTACTTAAGAAGATATTTCGATTCAGAAAATGAGGGTTAAAATTGGTGGAAACAAACAGCGAAGTGCAATGTCATTTCAAAATGATATTCACTGTGAACCACGAATACATGTAGACATGGAAGTCAGGTCAAGTGGAAGTAAAGCACGTGAAGTCTTTTCCACTTCAGTATGTGAAAGTGACTTCAGCTAATTAAACCTAGCAATTACACAAAATGTTTAAGTACGTACAAAAGTGTCTTCATATTATCTGTGCATACGTGTGTGTGTGTGTGTGTGTGTCAGTCACTTCTCCGTCTACGTTTAATTTTCTTTACCGTGGCCTCAGAAGCGTGTCTTGTGGGGTTCATGGGGCTTAATAACAGACTGTGGCACTCACTTTGACACAACAACATCCCCTCGGCTTCAGCTTTACACAGCCCTCATCACGCCGCGCCTCTCGCTGATTAGCATGCCACGCACTGCGGAGTGATGATTAGCAGTTGGCTGTGCTGTGGTGTTTTTTTCCAGGTCATCCTCAATTACGAGGTGCAACGTGTGTGAAATCAGCCCGTCAGAGCTAAGCCACGGCTTCAGCAATCGCCGCTTCTCGTTAACGGTGACTTAGGACGGAATAACCTGTGTGCGGGGGATCGCTTGGAGTGTAAACGTCTTGCTTTTTTTCCTTCTTCCTCCTTCACATTGTTTTAATGCTCACAGCAGTAGCTGTTAAGCAGAAGCCACAGTTAATTCCCGCACAGTATGAAGAAACAGCTTTCTCTCAGCGACATACTCCATCTCAATGAACATAAAGCCTTCGCCGGCTTCAGTCAGTGTTATTCATGGTGATTTTATGCGGTGTGTTGCCATGCTTCCTAAATCACACTTGACACCCACAGCTCAGCACAATGTCACCTTGCCAATTTTATTGTCAAGTCCTTTTTATCACCTCCGCCAATGAGGCTATGTTTGCGCCAGTGTCCGTTTGTTTGTGGGTTTGTTTGTTGGTTGACTGGTTGGTTGGTTTGTCAGCAGGATTAAACAAAAACTACTGAATGGATTTCGATCAGACTCGGAGTCTCGGCCCAGAATAGATCCCATTAACTTTGGCATGGATCCGGATAAAAGGAAAGATCAAGGAATTTCTTCTCACTTTCTTAAACATTGCGAGATGGTGTGTTTTTCAACATTTTTGTTAATTTCTCAGGTAATAATGATTGGATCCTCATGACAAAAAAAATCCAGCATATTAAGTCGGCTGATATCTATGAGTGAGTACAATTGAATTTGGAAAATATGCATTGAGCAGATTTGAATGTGTTTTATTTGATATGGGACAAGGCATGATCAAAGGCTTGGCTCCCACTTGTTTGCGTAAGTGTGTCTGCGCATATATTGCAATATATGCAATATATTGCAATATATTATAATAATAATATAACTATTGCTACTTGTTACTTGTTCTTATTTATTTAGTGATGTTTGATGTTTTCATATAATATTTGTATTTGTGTTTCCTGCCAATGGGACTGCAGATGTAAATTAGCGTAAGGCTAACTTGAATTGAATTAAAAGGGATTCACTAGCAAGGACCACACGTCAACGAGATGCGTTTAAGGATTTATTAGTGACAAAGGAAAACGAAGTGTCGAAGATCTTGGTTCTTTTGAGTTCTTCGAGTGCGTTGTGGGGATTCTTGTAGAGAATCCGCCGCCTGCTCCCGGGCAGCGACGGACCCCCTCATGGACCTACGAAGGAGAGGAGAGAAAGAAGAAACAGGCAGAGAGAAATGGGGTGGGGGGGGAGGGGTGCAGAATACGAGAGCGAAGCAGAGGAGAGGGTCAGGTGGTTATTTATAGAAATGCGGAAGTTGGCGCTGTTGAGGTGTGGTCCTGCTCCTGAAACTTCGCCAATTAAGCTTCAATTGTTGGGCCTTGGCAAAGGTATGCAACCCTAACCCTAACCCTCAATATCTTCAGAAATCAGTTGGGGTTAAGGCCCAGACACACCAAACTGACATCAAGGAACAAGCTGCGACAAAGTCTGACTGTTGCGTCCCCTTAGTCGCCGGCCTCTCAGCCAAAAAACTGCGCTTGAACTCACCGCAAAGATTACAGCCGATGGCCAACAAGCTCATATGTTCTGCACCTGTGTGAAAGGAAACTACTGACATCACTGTCACTGATCTAGCTGCTTTTATTGGGAATATGTCTGATAAGCTCAGGCTGTAGCTCAGGGGTAGAGCCATCGTCTTGTTATCGGAAGGTCGCGGGTCTCGATTACCCTGGCTGCATGCCGAGGTGTCCTTGGGCGAGATACTGAACCCCTAATTGCTCCTGATGTGTTGGTCGGCACCTTGCATGGCAGCCACCACCATCAGTGTATGCATGTATGAATAACTGTAAGTTGCTTTGGACAAAAGCATCTGCTAAATACCCTAAATGTAAATGTGAATGATAAAAATTGCAAATGTCACCAACGAAGAGGTGGAGGAGAAAATGGGTGATGGAAGGGTTGATATGAGTGGTGGGACGCGGCAGCAAACTGTGTGTCCGAAAACCAAAACAACTGGCTAAAGGTTGCTAAAATGCAATGTAATGCTTAGGAAAACTGCAGAATTCCGTGAACATTTGGGTCTGATTCCTGTGGGTTTATCACTATAAGCAACCCGTTTAATATTACAGTAGTCATTTGATCATTGGAACCTAAAGGTATTGATAGTGCAACTTAAACATAGATTTTGGGAATGTGTTAAAAATAACATCTGGATTGACTATGTATGAGATGATACATTTAAAAAAGAAAAAACATCATCATTAAAAAAAAAGTATGTTACTGTTAAAGTATTTATAAGTATCTCTGTTTCCATGGAACCCACAGGTACTTATCATGTGTGAGACTGTAAACATCGTGAATATTGTGTTCTACAGTTGTGCAGTGCAGAATCAAAGGGATCAAAAAAAAAAAAACAGGGCTAATTACCAGATTCAAAATAGCCCTGAATTTTTTTATTTATCCTTCTTATCCATCAGATTCTCTCTCACACTGTGCTGTCTTCCAAGCTCCCTCCTTGTATCTCTCAAAAAAAAAATACTTTCATCTTGGTGTGCATCCATTGCCTCCCTGCAGATTACCGGAGGGTTCTTTGTCAGAAGCGGAGTCTCGCCTCAGATGCTGATATAAGTAGATTTCCCACTTGCTGAAATAGCAGCAGACAGAGATAAAGAGGGGTTTTTTGGAGTCGGATTGGAGCGGTTTGTCTTCGGATACAGATCGAACTGTTTAGGAAACGCACTGAGCCCAGCTTGCCCACATAACATTTTGTTTTTTCGTCATCTATCACGTTCGCTTTTTTATGATTATCATTATTTTCAGTTTTATGGCAAAATCAAATGTCGAAGGAGGCAGCTGGTATTTCCTCAATAATAATAGTATATTTCTCAGAGGCCCACCTGAACATGCATTTTTCAAAGTAATTTCAGTTCATGCTTAATGTTGGTGTGCTGCTTATTGGAGAAAACTGTCCCATTGGGAGAGCTGAGATAAAAACACTGGCGACCGATGTGTGATTTAGAAAGAGAAACACCAGCTTACGGTGGGAAACCATGACAACACAGCTGTCATACTCACATAATGGGTGCAGCATTCGTTCACCATTGACTTATTTCTACAATGTAATGCAGAAATCAGCCACCAGATGGCACCAGCAGCTAGTTTTTAAATGTTGTGCTTGACGATCACAGCATTGAAACTTGTGCCCGTCAGGTTGTAACTTTACAGGATGATTCCATCCACATAGCCAGACCTTTACAATGGAAATCACCATGAGATGAGAATATTGAGAGCAATCTGTAAATGTAAAGATCGACAGTATGACACAATGTCTGTTAATATCTCAGCTTTTTTAATCACAACACGCATATGTAGTAGGATGAGTTAAACATTCACAGCCGTCACTCATTTGTGTACTGTGATTTCCACTTTTCCCGATATTCTGTAAGTTTCGAGCGTTGGCAATCAAAGCAAGTATTGGTTATCAAGTTAATATATCACAGAGTTGTGATTTCACATTTTAACAGAATCTAACCTTTAATTAATTAACTATTTTTATTTCTGTGGCTCGAGTATCGTCACAGTGCCCCTCCACAACAGACAGAAGAGATTTTGAAAGGGCTATTATCAATGTTTTTCAGTTACCAATTGTTACACCCCATCCCCCCATCTGATCATGTCACTTACTCATATGCTGTCTCTCAATTCGGAGTCTGCATCCTTCGAAGGACCCGGCCTTTGCGGTCTTTCAAAGGCAAGTCCTTTGGAGAGACCTTCGAAAGCCGTGTCAACCATTGTTAAATGGGACAGTTTAGCCTTTGGAGCATTTCCTGGTTGCATCACCAGATGTTCCCGCATTTACCCTTAGGTCACGATTTCTGCCACCCAGCCCCGCGAAAGCGACGATCTACGCCAAGTGATGTCGCCATTTTCTTTTTCTTTCTTTCTACTTTTTCTGGCGCGCAAAGAATCTCGGGATATGTGAGGCCACAAAGGATAGTAGCGGTGCATCCTCCAAAAAGGAGAGAAAAGAAGGCCGCATTTGTGGGCTGCATTTGGAGGAGCCTTTGGATTATGACAGCCTTCTTTGTGACGTCATTGGCCTTCAAATGCAGCCTCCGAAGGATGCAGACCATGAATTGAGACACAGCAATAGTCTGGTGTTTTCTTCCTCTCTCCAGGTGAGCCTACTCAGGCTGATTGGGGACTCAATAAAGAGATGGAGGGGACTCAAGACTCTCTTTTCCATTCCTGGCCTGTCAGCAGCAGTAGCAGCAGTTGTTCTTTTGCCTATTCTGGTGGATCTGGTGGCCCAGTTTTTTGGCACTATTTCCGTTGTAAGTTTAGTTTAGGTAGGGTAGAGGGAAGAGCCCGGTTTCGACGTCCCGGTAAGGGTCAGGCTGAAGTGGCTTCCCTTCTTTTGTTCTTTTTTTTTTGCCGGCCCATCGGTTTGCAGTTAGCTGGGGTTAGTTAAGTTTAGCTTTTGATTGATTGTGTTCTGTCTGTGGAAATACAAATCTTCTCTTTTTTTGTCCTCTTGACTCGTGTAATTATGTTCGACTTCTTTGGGCCACGAGCTTTCTTTCGGGGTAGTAACACCAGTGGCCAACACTGCCCTACTCAGCCAATCAAATCTGTGTTTTGAATTAGGCATTTGAATGTAATGTTGCAAATACAACAATTACAAATGAAAAATTTTGCTAACATTAAACTTAATTTGATTTTCATTATTCAATGCGGAAACGCTTTTTTTTAAATTCCCAAACATATTTTCAAAGTCACTACCTTAGAATTGACGTCTTCTCCTAGAATTGAGTCCCTTCTTCCCTCTTCACACTTGCTGTTGATTAAACAACAAAACAAGTGATGAGCTTTCTTTTTTCAATGAAGCCTCTGACTGCATTTTTTTTTTTTTTTTTTTTTTTTTTTTTTTGTGTACATGCAGATTATTATACATTTTAAAATGTAAAATAAAAGTTCCCGCACTCACAAAATGAAGTGAAATATCGCAAAGTGCTGTCCCAGTCCTATATATACCATTACAGGCCCTTGCAACATCTCTCACTCACCTAGCAGGTGATGTCAAATAGGATTCAGGACTAAAGCCCTTGGGGGGACATTGGGATTGGACCAGTATATACAGTCCTTTACTGACATTGTTTGGCTGCAGCAACCCCCTTGCATGCACTTCCACATTCACAGCACGTGGTGGCAGCAAAGCTCCACTAAAACAGCAGAGTTCTTCCCTACTGTTGGCTGCTGAGCCCACACTTAGTTCATATCAGAGCTTGCAGCCACTCGCAAAGTACACAAACATAGCTGCTTAATGTGCAGGGGAGGCATGAGACGAGACTTTGACAGCTCCTTCAATCCGCCTCTTGACTCCGTGTCTAACCCTCTGTTCCACAGAAAGCTGCAGTGCTGTTGTAAACAGGCTTTTTTGTTCAGTCGTTATTGAAGGTCTGACAGGTAATGACATCTTTCTCTCTCAGCCATGGTGTGTTTGTTATTGAAAGGTGGTGTAATTCAAGTCTGTCACTACTGACAGTTAAATTAATCATAAAAAATGCTCTCGGCATAAATCCATCTTGGTTGAACCAACATGATACGTGTTTATTTATTTCAAATACCCACAATCCTTTCATTCAGAACACGCTTCCCCAGTGCCGCGCTGCTCCTCGGGTGAAAAAAATGACTGGAGGTGGGAAAATGTGCTTATGTTTTTGTGTCCTCTGTCTGTTCTGTCATTATGAATCCAGAGATATCTTTATTCTCCTCGCATTCACTCTTCACCTTCAAACCTTCCGGCTGTCGTCCCACACACTGGAACGTGCGAGGTGAAGCTGCAGCCCTTTTCCCTCCGTCACCTGGGCAGCTCCACTGAAGCAGCTGGAGGCAAAGTGCTTCACTCAGGGGCTAAACGTTACAGCAGCTGTCGCGGGGCAGTGCACTGGTCAATCAAAAAAAAAAGAATGCACATAGGCACATTCCTGCTAGATTACTTTGTAACTTAACATCAGACTCCTTCTGTTTACCTCGCAACCGAAACATGGAATGACTGCTGCAGTCACAGACTTCCAGAGTTGTGCAATCCTGTCTCAGAGTCTAGTAAACTAGCGTTTAAGAGGCTCATGTAATACTCATTTTCAGATTCATACTTTTATACAGGGTGTCATGAAGACTGTTAATTTCTGCGGCACCTCTATTCAGCCTGTGTCTGAACTTTAAGGCCCCATTCCCGAAAAGCCCAGTATGCTCTGATTGGTCACCCCTCACAGGTCTGAGCAAGCCCCGCCCATCGTGTTTCTGCCTCAGCTCTGTTGGTGTTCTTGCAACCACGTCTGTACAGTATACTTGTAGCATCACAACCTTAAAGACGGCCCGACAGCTGGGCGGTTTTGATACTTCTGCAGTATTTCTATAGCACCTAGAACTTCAAAAGACAGGGAATCTCACTTAAGAATCTGAGAAGACTTAAAATTGATCTCTGGAACTAAGGACTGGACCTCTTGGATTACAATTAAATGTCTTACTGGTACCAACACGCCCCCCAGCAGCACATCCCCTCCAACGTCTTTGCTGGGATGATTTCCGTCTTAAAGTGAACTTCAGGCCGGGTTGATTTGAACACACGGCCCTGGACTGTCGTCATCAGCCACTAATTTACTGTGACTCACTAATGTGTGAGATTAGCAGGTTTTATATAACTTCTAATTTTGGGCTAAGCGGTACTTTGACCATTGGGACAACCTTTAGAGCGCCCCATGGATGAATTCTCAAGATTTATGAGACTGGATTGGGCTGCCTTTAACTGCCTAATTTTGTGTCTAACTATTTTTTGAAACTCTCCTCTCTGCAGTATTGCACTCCGTTATTTATCTAATCTCCAATCATCCCTCCTCTCCTCTCCTCTCCTCTCCTCCTGGGGCTATCTCATCCTCTCTCTATCCATCCGGAACGTTCCCCTGGTCTTTGCCCAGCACCCTGCAGCTGTTCCCCATTGAGCCTCCTCAGGATTTTAACCCCCTCATCTCCTCCTTATCCCCCGCTTCCACCCCCTCCTCCCCATTACTTTACACTCTAAAAAAGTACAAGAAAGAAGTTAGGGGACTGTTTGGTTGTCTGGGCTCAAACGTCGATTGGAAAACCTCTTCCACGATGAGCTCACGAACTTAATACGAGGCATCTCTATGTCCTCTTTCGACAAGGAAGCTTTTCATGCTGCACCAACATACACTTGAGGGTTTTGAATGTATGGATTGGTAAAAAAAAAACAAAAAAACATTCCATTTGTTGAACAGGAACCCATTTCAACCTTTTCCTGTTTCGTGTGCGGGATCCGAGCCGGGCCCCGTGTTTTTAGAGTGTAGGATAAAAAAGAAGCTGAAGGGTCTGAGAGGGGGGTGGGGAGGTGGAAAGATGTTTCCGATTGAAGAATGCAAGTAATTAACCCCTCTTCCTCTCAAAACAAAAACACTCTCCTGCAGCATGTGTGGGGGTGATTGATCTGCGGGCCGGTGCCTTCACATGTGTGGGCATACGAGCGTCCGTATATGGGTGTGCGCGCACCCCGATTTGAATCCACATTGTATACACATTAGCACAGTTGTCTGTCATATGTAAGGTTCAAAAAGACTAACACCCGCCCCCCACGTACGCACACACCCTCATTCTCCGAGCCCCCCCGCACCACAACAGACTGCGACACCTCCTAATTGGGATGGATGGATTTCATTACGTAGCATCAAGAGAGAGTGAGAACAGTGACGTAGGGAGGGGAGGGCAACAAAAAAAAAAAACACACAACGTGCAATCATAACAAACATTGCAGAGAGCTGCAGTCCTCAGCTCCCTTCACACGCACACACACACACACACACACACACAAGTTCTAGTACGATGTTACAATGCAGCCAACTCTGCCTCTTTCTTTAAATACACTGTGGGCCCCCAGGGGTTGACCAATGACTAACAGTTACTCCTCAGATCCCTCCGCTATACATTTGTCCCCTCCATTGTCACCTCACTAATAGCGCCTCCTCCCCTCGCCACAAATCCTCACTACTGATGTTTCCTCTGCGCTGGCTCGGCGCGCTAATGACACCGACGGAGCTGCGAGAACCGTCATCAGAGACGGCGAGGACAGCCTGCTGATGCGTTGCCATTTGGTCGCCATTAAAGTGTTTTTGTAGATGCTTTTTTAAAAAACAATATCTGCCACAGGCGTCACATCTTGCCATTCGCCTCAATGGAATATATGTGAAGGGGAACCCGATGCCAAACCACAAGCACAGACAGGAAAACTTATGGACAAAACACTACGACAATGTCATTTTTGTGCTTGATAAGCCTAATGAGAATTTTATGGACTTATGAGTGTCGTCAATTTATGATCGCAAAAAAATGGGTCAGTAGTATCCCTGCGAGGAGGTCATCTTGCCCTTCAAATGATGCAGCAATTCAAGCTTTCAGCAGGGCCGGAGCCAGGACTGTAAACATACTGAGGTTATAAACCCCCCACACAAACCACCACCTTCTATAAAAAACTTTGGAGGAGACACTAAAAAGGTCCCCTCTGTTATTGTTAACTGTTCAGTCAATAAAGTTGTAAATTACATTTCCCAACGAAAAGTGAAGTCTTCTTTAGCCTGCTGGTGTTAAATACTTTACCTTTTTATTTTTGCAAAAGGTAGACAACATACACAGTCTTGATAAATACTTAGTCTGATTCACTAGATATAGAACGTGGCATATTACTACCCACGACAGCAACAACAAACTCAGCGCTAGCATGCTAACCCTCAACTCTTGGCTAACGCTACAAATGTAAACAAGCTAGCAGATGTTACCGTTTCCTTGGTAGGGATTTAGCCATTGAAATACCAGGGCTTACATCACTACTTGCAAACAAGGTTACTACAAGTACACCATTAATCAGCCTGCGTCCTAGGCTAGTCACATGAACTATTTTTTGTTGATGTTTTAACAGATTGATAATGGCTGCAGGCAGAACTTTCTCCAGCACTGGCACACCTTGTAGAGATGGACCCAGCAATGCAAGACAAGAAAGTACTCCATTCATTTAACTTGTAGGACCAATTGCAACAGAGGTGGAGCACAATGAGGGTCTATGGTTTTTGACCGTGAGACGGCAAACTTGGTGGGTTTATTTTGAGAGACTTTATTCATTTGGTTTAATGTGAAAAATAAATGGACTGACGTATCTGACTATAATTTTTTTGGGCCACTTGACCGTTTTTTAATCACAACAGGTGACACAAAACGGTGTGTCAACAATGTGTATGTATGATTTGGTTTGTAGACAGTAAAAACTTACAGCACACCTCGTACAAAAAAAAACACGACCATACAATCATGCCACGCTAACATACCTAATATTTGAGGTAACATGAAGAGTTTTAGCACAAATATTTGCTGTGTCTGCAACAATTTAAAGGTTTGAGAGGCCTAGTGTTGCTCTATGTTGTGGGTCACTTGCCTACATCTATTCAGTATATTAGTAATTTATACAGAGGGTTCTAACTTTATGTCAGATGTTTTGTAACTATGTGATTGGAAAAGGGTTTCGACTTAAGCCTACTGGACGTATGCTAAAGCTAGGAGAACCGGTACTTTCAAACCCACAGAGATTCATCACGTCTGAGTTAGCATTGTTTTAATAGGGTTAGCACACTGTTATTTGTCTTTCCTGCAACTTTGTTTGCCTTGCTATTTTATTGCCCTAATCAGTATAATTTCTGGCTGCAGCAGACAGACAAAGTTACTGTCACAACTAGCAATAAACAATGAGGCACTTCGCTGAATAAAACAGAGCTAAAATAGAGCTAAGAAGAGAGCGGATGTTGCACCACATTTGTCAGGTTGCCAGAATCATGACAGTAAAGTATCTAATGCTGCCGGACGTGTAAAGAAGCAACTTCTTGTGAACAAGTTTTTCACATCAGCTTTTATAAGATGATAAAACGTTAATGCTGTGTTATGTTCTGTGACCCCCACGTGGCCAAATCTCCCTAAAAACTTCATGTAAGATAAAAGTATCGGGGTATTGGCAAACTGGCTTGTTGATCTTAAATCTGTTCGGTTTATTATAGTTTATGAGTCAGTGTTAGCACGGAGCACTAGAGCTAATGAACTACAGGGGACGCATGATTTGGGGTTTAATGTGTGTAGTGTGAGTTATATAGTTGTGTTACGGCTGATTGTCAATAAAAATGTCATATTTTCTATATTTTATGGCGGCGAAAAGGGGGGAGGGTGATCATTAGCAGCTGTAAAATAAATAGTTTGTTAATAAAAGTTGTTAAAAATGGTTAACGTCAAAAAAGCCTCCATCCACTCGTCCTTCCTTCTCAGTGAAATGTGGTTGTTTTGGAGACTAGGCTGTGCCCTTCTGTACTGAGGCCAACGCAAACACATATAGGAACATATTCAGTTATTTATTTATTGAATGTGCGTGCAATGCCACGGAAGATATATGTGGTGTGTCGTACATGTGTACGTGTGTGTGGTAGGTAAATGGCACAAAGCAAAGTCTGGTCATAAGCGAGAGCAAAGATTTAGATTTCTCAGACCCTGTTCTGAAATCCCCTCCATCACACACACACAGTGGGATAAGAGTCCATGGCATAAGTGGCTAATGTGAAAGAGGCAGTCGGATCCGGCTTGGGCTTGTTTCCCGCATTGTTAAGACGTTGGAGTGCGATAAGTCAGAGTTGGACTGCCCAGAGTGGGTCGGTCCTCAGCTGTTTCATACCGCTCAGTTGTGGATTAACTCTCTCTTGCCACCTGAGCACTAAATCCAACACTGGCAACTAAAATTTGGAGTTTTAAACATGTCAGAGCTGCTTGACAAGAGAAAAAATGAAAGCTGAATCTAAACAAATGTTAAGTTGCAACATGAAGGCGAGTAAAGTTTTAACTCATCTGTGGTTCAGCAGAATCGTACTTTGCCAATATTCATTCTGGTGATTGTATTGTTTAGTTCACATTGTCCTCCAATGGTGCATATTTCCCAGATCCAACCTAGTTGTGTTAAATCAAATTTCCACACATTTCTTGACTCACAGATAAGTAGGTCTAAGCAGTATCATTTAACATATAATAATAGTATTGTTTGTGTTCCTAGTAAACTGGCTGTAGTTTCAATTGCTAGACATGGACTTCAATGGGTTAATACAGTGAGATCAAAAAGTGGCTCAGGTGAGAGTGAGTTGGTTATAAGTTGTCTTGTCTTGCTCAAAGGTGTGTAATTATCGGCGGCATGACTTAATAATACACTGCGAACAGGTGTGCTCTCCCTGGCTACAGCAACTCGCGAGCAGCATCAGCACTTTGTCCGAACTGTTTGGGGTAACAAAAAAAGAAATGACAACAGCAGAAATAGCATGTGATTTCTTAAACTATCACCGGTGTCTGATTTCAGCAATCCTCTAAATGTCTGTCTGTCATCAGTGTAGAGTATTTACCATGCTCGTTTGAAAGAGTTTAATCAACCTCTTAAACTTTCCTCATTTATATTAGTGTATTTAGGCTCATGAGCGCAAAAAACAGTCAACACCAAGGCACTTGAAAAAACTATTTTATTTACAAAATTGCAAAAAGAGATATGGATGGCATTAAAGGACTTGTAGGGGATATATGGTGCGTGGGTGTTGGTTGCAGTTTCTGTTTTGGTGGAAGCACTGTGCCCAGGTGCCCTCAGTGAGTTCAATAGGGCAGCCCCACCTACCAATTACCTTCAAGAGAGGAGCAAAGAGGACACAACCAAACAAGTCTCTGTCCTGTTCTTGCAGACATGCAAAGTTAAAACATAACCTGAATCATGTCCAGGAAACAACCCAGAAATACAGACTCTGCAGGCAGAGACAGATGATCGGCAGCAGTTCCTCATGCTTGGAAAGCCAACAGTAACAAAATGAACCTTCTCATATTCAGATATTTGTCCTCAACTCGTACGTCACTGAGACATGTTGACCTTTTTTGACTCTGGAAGCTCTGAAACTAAAAACGTGAAGGGGTTATAGAGAATTTACAGGAAGTGGTAGCTTGTTTCCAAACATTAACACCCAACTTGCTGTAGATTTGCTTGTTCTGCCTTGTGACTTCTGGTGACCTGCATCATTCAACAACCATCAACCATTGTCTGTACATTGTCTGTACAAATCACAACCCCATCCAAACTACAACATTGCAAACACACACACACTCTCACACACACACACTCTCACACACACACACACACACACACACACCGGGGGCTGTCAATAATGGAACAGTGATTGGTTGGAGTTTGGCACGAGGTATCTTTCAACATCACCGACTGGTTAGTCGCCACACGCAAGGGGGGATGGGATAACAATGGCAGCTTCAACAACACGAGCAGAACATGCTGCTGCATGCGACTTGCCTGAAGACTCCCCGCTGCGTAAAGCCACTTTTGACGGTTGGATATACAAACATTTCTTTGAATTTGTTGAACGACGGTAAGGTGCACACTTTGCCCGTGTTGGAAACTTCTCTCCATCGCTGCTAACACTACCTCAAACTTAACGAAGCACCCGGAAGCATCTACAGAGACAGCAGGCACACACACAAAGCTTGTTGCTAAGGAACCGTGGAGCAACATGAATGTAATGAGTAATGTAACTAGTAATGTAACTAATTACTTTCTTCAGGGAGTAATCATGTAATGTAAGGCATTACTATTTTTGAGAGTAATGTGTAATGTGTAATATATTACTTTTTTGAGTAACGATCCCCACACTGATTATAGGATGTACAGAATGGGGCTGCAACACCATGCAAACTTTTACCACCAACCCACAACTGTGAACAGTGTTCACTGTAAAATTACCAAATTTATCTTATATTCTCTGACATGTATATGAATTAGGTGTTTGAAACTTGCAATATATATTTTTAGTATTTTTCTAAGAAAAACATGTACTTGTTTTGATGTCAGATGCAAGGATCACCAAATTATGAAGTTACTTTATAAAACAATCATTACGATCTCTATGTAGCTAATATGTCTCGACGTTAAATGACATGTGGACATCGGAGGAGCATCAGGGGTAATTTCTGGAATTCCTAATGGATTATATTGTTGGAGGAAATGAAAACGGAAACTGTCTTCATCTTTTTTTGCTTTGAAGGAAACCATCTTTCGTTTCGCAAGAGGTAACATGAGTCAGTGAGGAGGTCAGGTCATATCCCACCATGGAGGTTCCTTCCCCTTTCTTCTGAAAGAGACTCATCTCTCTCTGATCTCCGTATGCCTTGGCAAGACCCTCAAAGCCTCCCTTGGCACATGGCTGCTATCTCTTCTATTTCTGGGATGAAAAGGAAAAACCTCTCGCTCAGCGAGCATCCTCGAAAGTACTGGAAATGCTCCTCCTCTTGTTTCTTGTCTTTGAAGTGCTCACTTCCTGTCTGCAGCGTACAGCAGGGTGAAGAGGCACAGAAATTATATAAGACAATGCAAAAATGCTTGTCAATGGGCTCTTTCATTCGGTGTATTAGAACATAAATGTCCAAAGAGCTTTTTACATCTCCATGGCATCGCATCCAAAAGAGATCAAAGCGATCCTTCAACTGAAAGGTCCTTACCTTACCCAACACTCGAGTCGAAGATGAAGGTACCGTGCAAGCAACACCCCTTTTTCTTTTTCACCCTACTCTGGTACAACATGCTTATAGCATCTGCAATGTACTGTAGCTGATAAGTCTCTCTAGGTACATTTAATAGCTGCAAGTTGGTAGGGTGGAGAAAATTTGGACCAAGGTTTTCCATCAAGAGCAGGCATCGCGATCACATATCAATGACACATCAATTTAGCCAGGGTAATGTAAGCCCAAGATCTAATTTTCACTGGGACAAGACCAAAATGCCTGTCATCATCATCTTAATCTGTACTGTAAAAATGAATCTTGTTGTGTACACAGTTACAGCCAACAATGGCGGTTAGTGCTACCCTCACATACAAATACAAGACATTTTCTGTAGTGGGTTACAATAAAAGAACACACATGATTTGCCTATGTAAGGCTTTTAATGTGATACAAGAGATGGTGGTCAATTTGAATTAGCCTATTAACTAACACCTATGAATTAACTGCACTCCTGACCTGGCTCGAGAACATTCTTGGTCTTAATCAAATTCCCTTTCACCTGAAATAAATTTGGACCCAAACAGATCGACAGTTTGACCACAATCACAAATATGCATCTGTGACTGCACGCAGATGCAATCTTGGAAATGACCACAAAGGTTTTTACATTTTTGGCATTCAATATCAATGCACTTTAATACATTTATATAAATAGATTAAAGGAGCATTTTGTAAGATATGACCGGAGTTTAAACTTTTCTTAAAAAACATAATCAACAGAATGCGAAGAAACTACAGTGTTGATGTCATGTCAAAGATGTCTATGTATTGGGTTGCAAAGCTGTCTCCTGAGGTTAGGCCTACCACTTTGTACCACCAAGAGGCAATAGTTGGTTATGCTGGGAGATATAAGCCAGCATTTAGTGTAATAAAATAACAAAATAAAACCACAAAATGTCAAGAAATGAAATACTCTTACTTCAACTTACTTAATTTCCTTACTAAGAAGAAATAACAACCGTTTCTCTTTTACGCTACTGCTGCTGTCGGACATGTCCTTTCCCTGCCTGCAGTGTCTACTTTCCCCAGAGTCATAGTCTTGGTGAGAGCTGCTGTAAATCACCTCCATACTGTACCCCCCATCCTCGAACTTACCTCAGTTGGTCTTGGTGGCTGTGTTAAGTCCCAGTTTGTTGTCCATCTGTGTTCACTTTCAGGCTGCCAAACCCCATTGAGACAAACTGAGCGAATTAGCTAACAATAGCTCACTACAGCCAAGGATAGCTAGCAAAGAGCAGCATTTCCTGGTAACACTGGTGATACACTGTCCCTTATGCTTCTGGAATTCTGACCATATTACAAATGACACCTTTAATGAATCCAGAAAATCGTATTGATGTTAAACTAAGTTTGCCACAATGTTTGTGACCCTTGTTGTTAGTCAGAGCGGATATACTACAGTCCATTTAGTTTAGACTACGAAATACTGTATTGTCCATACATTAATGCAATAGGAATGGAATACTGGCTGTAAGATAATCACTGCAAACCTTTAAGGGTTGAGTTTTCTGGATCAGTGCCTACTAAAGGATAAGTTATCATCTTACAGACAACATTTGATATAGTGTAACCTCTGTTTGATAACTTGCTGTGCAACTTCACCTAAAACATACTTAAACCCATAAAATGTTAAACCTATTCCAGAGGTTCAAACAGTGCAACATACATTTTTGTTCTGGAAATAGCATTTGAGCGTATATATGGACATAAAAACTTCAGCTAAATGAAAATAAGGGCGGCTTATGTTGTGTAATAGACTGACCGTGGCCAAAGCTGTACAAAAATAGAAACATAATGTGATCCACCGGTGTTACACAACTGGTTATGGGTAAGGGACTCTTGACATGTGTTATTAAGTTTTGTGAGGCTGCCACATCCAGCTGTGTGTTTTGCTGCCGTTGGGTTTGACGTCAGAGGGGGGAGGAGGGAGAGAGGGTGGGAGTGAGGATGGGGGAGAGAAAAAAAAGAGACCTCATATTTCACCGAGATTCAGTTCCAGTACAGAAAACTAATAAAAGCATGTAACGAGATACTGCCACCGTCAATTTCTTTCATTCCCCTTTTCCTTCTGTCACTCTGTCTTTGCCGGGTGTTTTTGTGAGCTAATGATGACACTGTGTGGCATAATGTCTGTGTGAGCATGTGTGTGTGTGCATTTATACAATTCTAGAATGCAGTCAGACCATTTTAGCAGCTAACTGGTGAACTTGATGGACTACTCAGGAGCCGAAGAGCCAGACTTTGCCCCTCGGAGGTTAGTTGAATCCAAAAGATACCTAAAAGAAGAGTGAATATTGGTCTTACAATTGCCACTTGTCCAGAAAAACAAAACTTGAAGTTAATGCTAATGTTGCTCGTCATCTTCTGGGGAGGCATATAGGCAACTAACTGTGAGGGGATTCTCAGAATAATTAGCTAGTCGACTATCAACACCATTAGTTGAAGCTGTGCACTGATATAGACTCATCATTCATGTGAGATTTTAGCATGATGCAGCTTTTGAGATGGCCTTCTTATAACGAAAAGAGGGTATAACTTCAGTTATTGTTGAACATGTATTTGTTTTAATTATAAATCATGTTAAAGAAACATAATTAATAATTTAGGGTATTTGCAAGAAAGCATTCTTGCTGTTCCTGCTGTCAAACACAACAACATCTCCAGCTCAGGCAAGCCTGCTTGGGATTTAGGCCATTCAGATTGCAGCAGCTCACTTGTAAACAGCCACTAAGAACCAGTCGACAACTCTGTTATTTCACCTTCTCCCTGGTTGTTCACACTAACAAAAATGTAAAGCTTCTCTTTAAGTGATGTAGCAGGGGGACACGGGTTACTGACCAACCTCCTACTGTTGGAATAAAGAGCAATTTAAGACTAATTTTAATATAAATATATCACTTACAGCAGCTTAAAGGTCATCATTTAATAATGCAGGTTAAAGTTTACAGTGAATTGTGCTGAGCTGAGCTTGTGCAGTCGGATCTACTTGCAACAATGGCTGGTGGAAGCTCATTTAGCTGCAATATGAATTCTAGCTATTATCAGCCACAGTGATTGATGCCAGCTTTTTCTGACCTTTGCAATTATCAGTCTGAAGTGCACAGTGAAGCACACATATCTTCAGTTCAAGGTATTAGACTCCCCCTCCCACAGATAGTTGTCAAGGACAGTAGCTAAGGCCAGGCAGTTATTCTTCTGATCATACACAGCAGTATCTAAACTGATACAATATGGCCTGTATGGTGACAGGACACCGGCCATGTGCTGGTTCTGGATGTACTAACAATGAACTTTATTAATATAGCACTTTTCTAAATGCGGAGCGCTTCGTTGTAAAAACAACAAGGCAAAACAGGCAAAAATGGTCAAAGCTGCGAAAATAATAAAAACCAAACGAAATGAATCCTTGAACCTCTGACAGCAGGCACACAACAACTACCTTCGACCTCAGTGCACCTAACCGGTTGATGTATGTGTTCATACGCCAAATACTGGCGCAAGGACCCACGAGAGTCCATAAACACTTGGGCGCAGAGTCGCCCTGCTTATCCCTTCATTGTTTACATAGGCTCTGTGAAGACTGCATGAGCTGCAGAACCAGCGAGTTCCTAGCCTGTGAAGTCATATGGACACTGAGATTACAGGCCCCCATAGGCTCGCCAATAGCTAATATCACACACAGTTTGAGTTTTGGATTTGACTTCCTCCCTCTTTTAATGCTTTTGTGCTGGACAACAAATGAACAGGGAGAGGGCTGGGAGAAAGGCAGCATGAAGGGAATCGCCTTACGCGCCTCTACCATACTGCCACCAATTGCAACGGTCAGGCGCGTAACAACCAGTTTTCACTTTAACTCAAAAGACCTGGAACTGAAATGGAGGTTTTAATCCACTCATTGCCCTTCGCCTTCTCTCCCCTCTCCTCGCACTCAGCCCAAAGCCACTATGGTTAGATGAAAATGTGCTTATTACACAACCCGCCCCAACCCCTGTCACCCCCACCCTGCAACAAGACATATTTGCCCATCATTAAATGCCACATTAAGAAACCCATCACACGTAGCTTCGCCAATGCTGTGTATTTATCTTAGCCTTCGTCTAGCGTGCAAGGAAAACAAACACGCCACTGCGGTCGATCAGGCGGCGCGAGAGAATGGAGAATGCGGCCTCGGGTATGTTCAATATGCTACGAGCGGTTTGTTTTGAGTTGCAAGATTGAGGCAGACAAGTGAGGCGCTAAAACAAAAAAATTGCCAGAGTGACTTGATGGATTCCTTACTGGCATGGTTAGCAGGCTTTTTTAAGGTCAAAGAGAATTGGACTGTCCCCTTGACTGGTTTGAGTGAGATGGGAATTTCACTATGACAATGCTAATGTTAGCACCGCTTCGTGTGGCTAATGGGACCACCATCAGGCTCGATGCATTAGAAATAAATGTTTGGCCGGCTGAGGCTGAGACTCGAGTGTGTTCGATTCTTCTGGCATGGCTCCCACCATCATGTGGAAATTTAATTTATGTAATGCTCAATTTCTTGAATCCTCATACGAACCTGTGAAAAAGAAAGAAAAGTCAGAGCAAGCGATGACATCACCCTTGTTTTGTAATCACGTCAAGCGGGTGGAAATGTCTGTGGTGTGTTGGTTGCTGTGTATGACCCAAATACCACAGTAATTTCCCAGACCATTTATTGTCGAAAATGGATGACAAATGCTATTTTTCTGGTCTTGACAGAGTTATTGAACGTACGTAAAATACAGTGTGATGAAAACTGGTGGCAACAAAATTGTGTCAGATAGAAAAAGGGCCTGTAATCTGTGATATACAATATTATCTACTGTAATGGAAGAGCAGGAAATTACATCTAAACTTGGTTTGTCAAGGTACAACTTTAAAGAAATGTTGTGTGTGTGTGTGTGTGTGCGTGTTTCACATTTATTAGTTCTTGTAAATGTAAATGGTCTTGAAAGTTAAAAAGGCCAAAGTCAGCACCAATGGAAGCTTTCTTCGCCGTCCTGAAGCGCCTTGTCAAAAGTCCCGCCTTTCATTCTGTGACTTCATGACATGACACTTTGTCACTGAGTCAAACACATGCATATATTATGCCTAATGGCTAGTTTGGTACATAAGAATTGATTTAGCACAGCTGCTCTATAAGTCTTAAGAGGTGCTGGCTCAGGTTTGTGTGAGCTGACCAATAAGAGCAGGCTTGGTATTCTGGAGGGGCGGGGGGCCTTAAAGGGGGACAGAGGGAGAATACAGAGCTGCAGCACTGGGCCGTATGAGAAAACAAACATATTTTTTACTATAAAAGCATTTAAAACATAATAGGGATCCAAAATACGATTATGAACCTGAAAATGATACGTCTCCTTTAAAGCAGTGGTTCTCAAACTTGAAGCGAGTGCTTCATGTCAAGGACCCTTAATTTATTGCCCTAGGGTCCCTCATCTGATAAGAAGTAAATAGTTCCTTTATTTGCAGGGGACACCCTGGACCACCCACTTTTAGTACCACTGTGTTGTTGCTCTAGAGCAGTGGTTCTCAACCGGTGGGGCCCGCCCCCCTGGGGGGGCGCGGACACTCTCCCGGGGGGGCGCGAGTAGGCTACAGAATGGGAGGGAAAACAAAAATCTGAAAAAAAAATAAATAAATCACAAAAATTCCCCCCCATGTCGAAATGCAAGTGGTTGGACTATTATAACACACAAACAAATCATCCTTGTGGCGACTTTTTTTGTCAAAAGCGACTACCGACAAATCTAGTGACTTTTACTGGTGTTATTAGAGACTTTTTTGGTATTTGGAGACTCTGACTTGAAAGCACGTATCACTCTGCAGTTACTGTGCTCAACGAGCAGCGGGTGCTGCCGTGAGTTCCTCCCGCGAACAAAAGCACTCACAGGCGGTCAATCTCTCGTAGCCTCGCGCAGCAGTCCAGCCTGCAGTCAGAGCAGAAAGGAGACACACACCACTCCTCGTCCAGGCTGCAAATGTATCGCGGATGCACATGGCCACCGCCGCCGTTCCGGCGTACAGAGCGGGGTGTAAATGTACCGTATATTACCAAATAATAGCCGGGTTTCAATTAACCACAGGGTCCCCTTTAAATGCAGGGTGCAGGTGTATATTTTGATAAATAACCGCAGGGGAAACACCTGGGAAACACCCCGACGTCATCATCATGACGTCTACCGTCACGTCTCTTTAGGAGCGGAAGCGCCGCCTTCTGTGTGAATTACATGAATTACAATTACTGCGCTGCCGCTCCTAAATAAATGCTGAGTCTAATTCATTTTTTTTTTTAATCAAGGAAGAAGACGTGACTACTGACACTGGACGTTTTTCTTCTTCGCCTTTATCATGTGTTGTGCTTTCTGTCAGTCAGTATCACACTGATGATCGCCATGGCTCCGGTGCAGCAAAAAAATAAAAAGTACGACTTGAAATTCAAACGTTCTTTCGCAAAATATGCAGAGGAAAACTCGGGAGAAGCAGCCGCTAGAGTTTCTCTGAAAAATCAAAGTGAGCTTCAGCATCTGTCCGAGGAGGACAGCAGCAGGACCAGGCTGCCTGGTGGAGGGAGGAAGAAGGCGAGCGAGGAGCTGGAGATAAACATGCGGGGATGGGTGATCAGCAAACGGGCACGCCATGAAAGAGTGTCCCGCAAAATGATCAGGGTGATGGTGAAACAAATGTCCGCCACCGTGAGTGACAGCTGAGATGAGGAGTTTGCAGCGAGTGCTGGTTGACTGAATCGTTTCCTCCGCCGCAACAACTTCACTTGCAGAAGGATGCCAGAGAATTCACCGAGAAGCTGGAGAAGTTTGTGACATTTTCATCCCGGACTTTTTGTGAGGAAGGAATTAAACGCCTGTCCCAAATTGCTGCCTGGTCTGTTAAGTGAGTAAAACAAATAAACGCCCCGGCTATTATTTGGTATTTTACGGTATGATAACTCTCCCGGCCGGGGAGAGAGACATGCATCACAATGCTCAGCTGCAGACACAGCGGAGAGGTGATGAGATGCGACTCATCATGACCGACAAGCATCAAGGCCAATCAGCGTTACCTTACCGACCCAATTCTGGACAGCTGTTCTTTTTCCTTGGGCGGGGGGGGTTTGGGGGCCAACTGCAATGAACCGGCTTTGGGGGGGCCCAGGTTGCAAAAGGTTGAGAACCCCTGCTCTAGAGGATCGGTTATATCGTCCCTTCTCTTTGACCCGTATTCATATTTCATCACCAGCGGTCAATAAAGTGACCACTGGTCAAACTGACCACGCATTTTCTACACCGTGGGAGTTTTTGATTGAATGCCCGCTTTATCCCCAGTCACACTTCCCCCTCCTTTTCCGGGATTCGAACTGGCAACCTCCCGATCACAAACCTCTCCCCGCGTCTCCAACATACCATTGCCTCATATTTTCATTTGGTGGATGATAGTCCACCAACGCTGTGGTACGAGGAGGTTGGAATACAAACGTATCATTACTGGTCCGTTGGGAGAGACTTGAGAAGATTAATGATCGCCTCAGTCAATATAGGGAGTTATGGCTGCTGGGGTTGTCATGGTAACAAGCTACAGTTGAGCGTAGGTGGGTAAACAGTGTGGTTAGTTTTTTTGGATGCCTCTCACAAGGATCCCACGATGTGTGTGTGTGTGCACATGACTTTGTGTGTATTTGTTGTTGTGTGTTGAGTGCATGCGTACATGAGTAAGAGGACTGTAGTGTACTTTTGCATGTTGTGTTTTTAGTTAATGTGTGTGCAAGTAGGGAATACATTTATCTTTATTTGTATAATGTTAGTGTGTGTGTGTGTGTGTGTGTGTGTGTGTGTGTATGTGTGTGTGTTGTGTTTGTGTATGTGTGCTATGGCTCCCTGGTTTTCCTCTTCCCTCAGACCCTCCGGTTCTTGTCAGATAACAGCTTTTCCCACAACTCCCCAGCTTTCCTGGAATCTCGCTCATCTTGATGAAACTACAGCAAAGACGTTTCACCTGTTGGTGTCCTGGCCTGACACACCACACACACACTGAGGATACGGGAAATAAAAACCTGGCCAAAAGAAGTCCCCCCTTGTACGAAAAACGTGGATCTTGAAGTTGCATCATATCAAACACAACGGCAACAAATGCAAACCCCGATGTGTAAAGTTGTTGAAAATGATTACAGTGTGAAAACTGTGTTGCATATTGCACATACAAAAGCTCCATAATGAATGTTTCCTTTGGGAAATCTTCAAAGAACAGCTGCGACTGTGGCATTGCTTTCGCAACAGGACTCGCGCCGCAAAATGTGAGAACGCGTGTGGTTGTAATATGTTTAGTCCATAAACTTGATAAAATTCAAAAAAGGAAAAAAAAAGAAGCACATTGCTCAGCTCTGTTGCAAATGTTAATGACTCACCAAAGCAAACATTGATTACTAGGCAGGTTATTTGATGATTCACGCCAGACACCTTCTGCTCTTAACCATTAAAGAGTAATTCTGCTCAGGTGCAAGGTGGGAGGAGCTTTGCTGGGAATCATGTCAGGTCAGCAGTCTTAACGCACCAATCACAATGTAAGCTACCACCACACAAAGTATTGAGAGAGATAGCAGTCTTCCACTGCCCCAAAAAGAGCTCTAATCAGGCAACCAAGGACAACAATGGAGTACAAATGAATGCATTTATTTCATACAATAAAAAATATGTCAAATATATCTGAAATCTGTTCATCTCTAAATGTCATAGTGATACAAACATCAAATGGGTGTCTCTCAGTTTCTGTGTGTGATATGCGTCGTGGTACCTGGCAACCCAACCCAGAGGCCCGGGGTGAGCGTGCCCAAGCCGACGCTGCCCCCCACGTGCAACTCGGCCCTGCACTCAGTCAGGCCCTCCTTGCTTCGCTCGGTTTGCTGCTGAAAATGGATGAAACAGATCCCGAAGAGAAATATACGCTTTCAAATCTCACGCCACCCGGTGCAAGACCTTGCCTTGATATCAGTCACAATTGTCAAGTTGTTATGCTGTTTCCTGTCTTATTTTTGATGGTCCTTCTGACATTGATGTTGACTTTTGATCACTTTTGTATGTTTTTTAAGTGTATTTTACCTCGAGCTGTGAATCTGAAGACTAACTATAAGTCCTATTGACCTGTGTTGAAGGGTGGAGGCGGGCCATTGAGGGCAGGCTATTTGCATCAAAGCTAGAAAAGCATATATCATTACAGTGTTTGGCTAAGTGCATTTTGTTACTTTTCACCTACCATGTAATTACCACAAATGCACACTACTGTCAGACACATCGGTTCTGTAATTCTTTAAAGAATACAACACCTTACCTCATGAATACCACATGTTATCAATTTGTGATCGGATGCAAGCAGGGACTGTTTTTGTGATTGTGACATATTAGGTTTGAGTAAGCTGTCAAAATCTTATGATCCATTTCACAACATCTATATTTACTTGTGTTTGGCCTTTTGTGTTTTTCCAGCAGCTCATAATTGCAGTGCTTTTTTGCAGCCAGCTCGTCCTTGAATGCACCGGCAAGAAGCCCCTCGCATACCACTGCGTGTAGTTCTTCGACATAAAGACTGCTACGTTTCTAATTTGATGGATGACTTGGCAATTCAGTCGCTGCCTGTTGAGTTTTATTTGTGAAATAGACGAACAGCCCAAAGCAAATATACACACCTCAGTGTTACATGTTGTGGGATCGATTCCTACTTGACATGCCGTACATACAGAAATTAACAAATGGAAATGTGTCATTGAGCAGTACAACGTGACAATCAAGGCAACTAGAACTGATTTGAGTCACGGAGAAGAGTTCCCGCAGCTATCACGGCTCATTATGCTCATCTGAAAAAAAGGGGAAAATGTTGCAAGCTGTCTTACTACTGCTGCTTTATAATAAACGATTCCCTAGTGTATCGCTCTGCCTCAACTCTCTGTGATTTACGGAGTTTCCTGAAAGCAACTGGTAACTGTTGCGGACCGACGCTACAAGTTAGCTCTGCCAGCCTAGCTGACGCTGCTTGGAGCCAAAACGAGGAAAGTCATTGTTTACAGCCCTGGAATGCCAGAAAGAGGAGGTTCAACCGGGCTCGGCTGCCTATACAGACATCATGACGGAGGTGAAGAGACCGAAGAAGAAGGCGCTGATGGAGGAAACTGAGAGGAGAAAAAGAGGCAAGTGACGAGACCCTCAGACTGGCTTTTTTTTTCGACAGCTTTGTTAAATAAAAGACTGCACGACAGACACAAAGCTGGACTAGTTGACGTAAGACTGCTGAGTCATATTAGCTGGCTTGGTTAGTTCTGTGTCTTGTGTTGTTGCACTTGCTCAATGTTTGGCTGTGTTAGCATAGTTGTCAGCTTGCTAGTTTCTGATCATAAGACAGGTCAGCCCATTCCAAGTTTTTTTTTTCAATTGCTCGTGAATTTTTCAAGTCTTGTATGGGAAAAGATGCTTGTGTTAATATACTGTACATCATTAAAAGATCAAATTGATACAGCGGAGGCTGAATTACCCAGATGTTAAGTGCCAGCGTCACAGGATACTGCACCTTCCATAGTGCAACTCAATAGCATCTCTTTGCAAGACTCTTCCTCCCTGTTAACCTCCCACCTCTTTCAAACTCCATACACCCAGTTTGTGACTCAGGTTCTCAAATAAAGAATTTTGTCTGCAACCCCATGCCGAGCTGACCCTGGTGACATCATCAGGGGGTTATTATCTCAGAATTGACATAGCTCCTCCAAAGCCGCAGAAAACATTTTACAACCGTTTTAACAACATAAGTCAAGAAATGTGAAGTGCCCCTTTAAAGAATATTTGAATCCATTTTTGTACTTTCTTTTTTTCTTATCCAAAAATTGTTTTATAGCCCTTTAAAAACACAATCAGCTGTAATCGGCTATGGCATACAACACAAAATCAACTGTGAAAATATCAACCAAACCAGATTAAGTGTTACGTAAGACACACCTGCTCCAGAACAGCATCACCCTGGCAGTGCTTAATCCTCCTAAATAGAGGAAAAATACTGATCTTTTCGTTCCTTGGGGGATGACAACCGTACTTAAAAAACACCACGGCACCCAAAATCTAAAGTCGAGCCAAAGTTAAATCTATGTTTAGTCCTTTCGTTTGTTGCTGGAAATATTACTCATTTGTGAGGTTGAGTGCACGTGGACAACTCCAGAAAGTGACAAATGGAGTGGAAAACTTGTTTTTAGCTCTTCGACTGATGATTCGATCGGGCATTTTGATTGGTATATTATGAAAAAGTCACCTGTGCTGCTTTATTTAGTCACAGAAGTGGGTCTGTCTGCACTTAGACAACTACACACCTCTGAGACAAAACAGCCGAAAAACAAGAAGAGGACGAGGGAAGAGTGGAAAAACCCAAAAAAGTAAGTGGTTGTTGACAGACAGAATATAAACATGGTGCGAAGAATTGAGGAAAAGGGACGGAAAAGACAGTGCAAAATAAAACACAAAAACAAGACCCAATTAATGAAAACCATGTCTGACATTTTCCCTCTATCTCTCAATATCTTGCTCTCGCTCTCTCTCTCTCTCTTTCCCCCGCCGGTTCCCTCCCTCTCTCTCCGCTCGGTGCCATCATAAACACTGCTAATGCTAACAGAGTAGCCCTAAAGCTCGCCTGCGGGGTCTGTCGCCGTGGCAACCGGGCCAAACACACAGCCCCGACAAAACCGCTAATATATAGCAGAAGAGGATTTGCTGCACACACACACACACACACACACACACGCATACGGGTGCACAGACACACACACACATACACACACATGCTCTTGCTCACACACTCTCGACCCAGCCTGTTAGACGGACAATAGAGAGGTGGAGAAAGACTGCAAGTGACTGAATTTAATGGCGGCGCGCTGCATCTGAGTTTGTGAGTGAGACAGGAAGCGAGTGACGAGGGGAACATCTGCATTTTACACACACGTACATGCACGTGTGTGTGTTGCGTGTGTGTGTGCGTACATGGTATGTTCGAAACTTGCGCCCGTGCATTTTCCTCCCTTGTGTACACTGCGTCCACATGTGCATCTGTTTGTGTGTGTGTGTGTGTGTGTGTGTGTGTCCATGTGGTTCCGTTTAACCCTTTCCTTTGAGTGTGACACCATTTAACCTGTGGGCCGCTGCAGTGAGACTCCAGTTAACACCACATTTCCTGTTCGCTCAGCTGCATCTGGATGCGAGTGGAAACACACACACACACACACGCACGTTAATCAGTGTTATTACCCTTGACTCGGCTGCATCTGGAGATGCAAATGCAAACACGATCAACGGCCCCGCAAACACACTCACACATGCACGTGCCCTCGCACACACATCTGAAAAGAAGCCGCCATCTATCATGAGTTTACCCTTAAAGTTTGTTACAGTGGATTACTTGAGTGTATCAATCATCAAGGCTGAGATGATGAACGTGTTTGCTTTATTTTGAAAATGGTTTTTAAATGAGACCACAGCGCGTTTAAAGCTGCACTTGGCAAGAATCTTAAAGGAAAAATAAACCCCGTCTGTGGAAATGCAACAGAGAGGGTCCAAGCTTCACCAAATACCATGAGAAACAGCTGATTTAACTTGTACAGTATATGTAGTGAGTCGTTCTCCTCCAGACTGATATGATCGTACAGTAGTTCAGACCGAGCGGCACCGTTACACTTTTTTTTATTTTGTTAAGGTGGCTCAAAGGAATCCATCACTCGCATCAAAAACAACAGAAAATACCCCTCTGCTAAAAAATGCATCTCAGCTAAAGTGTGCGCGTTTGTTTTCTTCATCACCTCACGCCTCCGACAGCTCCGGAGGGGAGCCTGGTGTTTCGAGCTGTCAGCGTGAGGCCCGTCTGTCACCGCCATTTCAGTGAAAGCTTGTCATGGAAAAGCTTGTGGGGATTTCACCCTTCAGCCCCTCCTCCTCTTCCTCCCCTTTTTACCACTTTATGGCCCCTCTGCCCCCCCCCGACAGGTGCCAGCAGCAAGTGTTTCAAAAGATGACTCTTTGTAACAATCCGTCACCACGCTCGCCGTCACATCACTGCACTGTTGACGTCAGTCCTGGTAAAGCTGGCATTTAGGGACGGCGTGTGAGCATGAGGAGACCAGAGCGGCACATTTTTGATCAAAAGGTTGTCGGTGCGACTTTTCTAGAACACTGGGAAAGTCAGAAAACGCGATTAAAGAGGGGATCCTAATCTCTTTTATGCAAGGATGTGGAAATGAGCACGGGCCGTTCCTGAATAAACGGCTTTGATTTACACTGTCTTTGACCTTAAATCATATTCTAACCATAAAAATAATGATAGTCTGATGTTTCTGGAGCCATTTAAAGACAATTTTTACGATCCGCCCTCTTTCTGCCCTCATGGAATCTCATCAAAGAGCGGGCAATCATATTGTTTAGGCTTTTGCCATTCAGCGATCAAGTAAAAGTCAACAGCTCTGTCCACCACCTCCCTCCACGCTCCGCCCGCGGCTCTCCAACATAAAGAGTTTGTTTAGCGGCCTTTGCAGCATCACTCGCAACTACTCATTGATCACAGTTTTAGACAGACTTGGAGACGGAGCCGGACGGAGTCACAGCTCGTAAAGTAATGCCTCTTGGGCCCGTTTGACTCAGCGCTTATTACCACTGAGATGGCCTAATGCTTGACTGAGAATATTAATTGGGACAATGCAGATGGAGAGACAGGGGATGGAAGAAGGGATGAAGGGATAAAGGGTTGCATGGGGCAGATCAAAGGGAAGATGGCTGGAAAAACAAAACGGAGCATGAGAGAGAAAGTTTTACAAGACTGAGAGTCTTTAGCCATGCTGGCAGCTCTGAGACTGTACTTAGGCGGAGCGGTGCTTTGAGCTAAATGCTATGCTAGCATGGTAACAATAACACTGCAGAAAGTGCTCTGGTTTTTTAGCAACTGGCGCTCGGGGTTTTACTGCAAGTGGGGTTGGGCTTAATCCAGAGGTGGGTGGGAAATTGATACGTGTTGATCATAAGTCGCTACATCTATCATTTCTAACAAAACTAATCACAGAACAGCCACATAATTCAACTGGTTCTGATCACAGGATTATGAGAGCTATTCACAGAACTTATTTTTCGTGTGAACCCAAATGAATAATCTTCAATCTGCCAGTGAGTAAAGATTTTCCTTCCATCTTCAGACTGACAGTTTGCACAGATATTGGCACCTTTTACCCGGATGATACACCTACTTGCCCAGGTAGGTGTTCCTGGGTGCTCCAGTAGTTCAGTTGGGTAGATCTGCGCCCTGTGTACAGAGGCTGTGCCCTCGCCACAGCAGCCCAGGGTTGTGGTCCGACCTGTGGCCCTTTGCTGCATGTCGCCCCCATGTCTCTCATCCCATTTCCTGTCACTCTGAAGCTGTCCTGTCACATAAAGCCACGGAAGGTCAAAATAATAATTACGATACTGGAAGAAGTAGATTGTAGTGGATAATGGTTTCGGCTGAGTGTTCTCTGAAGTTCTGAAATGTTTGTCATCTTAGTTTGGCGTGTCAAAATCCTAACAATAGTAAATTACAGCCATAACTAATGGGAATGTCATTAGTTTAGTTATGAACTCAATTCAGTCGAACACATTTGGATCTGATGCGATTACATGTTAGTGGCTTACCAAACTTAATTCAATTCTACCTCAACGGAATTTGAATGCCTGAACCACATTTTATGGTGATCCATGCATCACTTGTTAAAACCAAAGACTCTGTTGTCCTCGGGTTCACTATCTGTGTGTTACTGTTTCCAAAATGTCCTAGTCCATCACCAGTATTTTTCTGCGGTAAATTGAGTTTCGCTTGTCCTGTTTGTACTTTCAAATATCTGCTGTGTTTAACTGTTTTATCGTGTTCGCTATTAGCCGTTTGGGGAGTCGCGTTTAGTTACTGCTGGTGCCATGTCATTTCCTGTGATGCTGCTTTATAATAAAAGCTTTTAAATGACAAAGAAACACAGGGCTTTTGTTGTGAAGAAGTTATAGTCATATTAAGAAACACCTTCAACCACCCTGGTGTGGTGGAAATGCAAATCCCTGGGCTGGTCTGCTGCGCCGAGTCAAACCCGAGTAGAGCCAGGCTGGCAGATGTAATGAAAAAAACGGTACTGGACGCTATTTTTGCAGAGTAACCTTCGCTGCATCCTGGGTTTAGCCCTGCCAAAGACTAATGTGATTGGTCTCAAGAAACAACCCTGAGCATATTTTCCCCAGAATGATAATTGGTGCAACCAGACCTTAGTCAAGCACCAACAGTGCATTGAAAAGTCCAATCATCTACAAATAAAATAAAACATACTTTGTCTCTTTATAAGGCTCTATTGCCTCTCTCCGATATTATCACCACCGTTCAAGACATGTAGTTGGGAAACTACCATTCTGCGACGGTGCTGGCCTGGCTCTTTAGTAAGACGTCTGGTGGTTTTATCACTGTGATATGAAGGACATTCCAGGAACATGCCGCAATCCACTGCTGGATCAGAGAAGCAGCGGGGTTCAAGCGTGGGAACTCATCATTATTGGGAACGTAGGTGGCACGGATGCACACTGAATCAATTGTCTTTAACCTGTTACGAGTTTCAGTGCAGATTATTAAAATGTGATTTTTTTTTTGGCTTGCTTTACGAGCACTTTTTCTCTGTTGCACATATTAAATAGGTACATTAGCCACATTAGCTTGCGATGTAAATATGAACGCCTCAGCTGTCAATCAGCTTGAGCAGTACATTCACATCATGTATTAGATCTGTTTCTGTTTGACACAGAAAGGTCCCAAAGCTGCAGGCCAAACCATAGCATATTTGGCTCGGTCCAGCGGGCCCACTACGCCGAGGATGATCTGAAATCACAGCGCACCAGGATTTGTTAAAGTTAGCCCTCAAATTAAGTGAGACGGTCGAGGCAGTAAAACCCAGCGTTTGAAAAAACATTCATGGATTTGCTCGGAAATAACTGCCACCCCCTTTTGCGTTTTCCAACCGGTTTTATGTCCCTTCGTTAACGTCAAGCATGAAAAAACAGACAGCTTAAAAGAAAAAAATCCCAAACGGAAACTGCATTTGAAGAATCAAATCTTTCGACACCCCGAATAACTCACACCAGCTACACTTCAAGTACAATTCTTGTTGACGTCAGCCGTAATTCTGTTATTGCTGCGATGAAGTATTTTGGCGGATCACTTCTTTAAGAAAACAACTGGGAGTTAGTGAGGAGCTCTCGGAGGAAAAATGAATGAGAGCCTTTCTTACGCTCCTCCAAGAAAAGTCTCTTCAATCAAGATGCGGAGAAAATGACCCCTAATGTCTCTTTTCTGTTTCTCCCTCACACATTTACCTACCACCAATTTCACTTTCTTCTCACCAGTATAGGTCCTTCTTTCTCGTTTTGCACATTTTCTTTCAGTGTAAGGGTGCAGTCGGTGTGGTCACTGTCTTTGAAATGCACGAAGCAGACCAAATAAGCACCTCGACGCTTATCTGCATGCTCTCTTGACAGATTGACAGCTTGTCAGGCTTTCGGCGGAGGTCAAAGTTGAAGCCACAAACTCCTCTCTTGCAGCCCTCGAGTGATGAGGCCACAGCTTCCTGCAAAAAAAAAAAACGTGCACTGGGTAAAATGTAATTCCTAAAATTCCACCGGTGGAAATATAGGATGTTTGGTTTTGCAATATTGTGTTGAGTGAGCTTGACATGTGCTTCCTATGGAGGGGAAAAAAACGCTGCAGATCATAGTCAAACAACAGGTCGGGCTGTTTGCATTGAGCTGCAGTAATGGGGATGGAGATGAAGAAGGAGACATTTATTTGCCTCTCTGCTGACTGCACCAAGTTAAAATTTTATCCTGCCCGTGGGAAGTTAAAATTGATCGCCATTTGACATTTTCCTCACAAGCACACAAGACCATTATTTTATATATAAGTATTATTATTTTCATATCAGCGGGGATTTTGGTGGGTAATGTTGTAGAAGCAGTTTCAAAAGCTTTTCCATTCTGCCAAGAAACTCTTAGCAGTCAGAGAGGCGGACACTTTGGCATGAGAATATTTGAAATTTCGAGATATTCAATATCGGCAAAAAAGAAAAAAAACACTCTGCACTGGCAACTTTAATTTAATAATAAATGGTGTCAGTCTGCGACTTCAGAGACTCGTGCCCTTTGAAACTTCACAGATGCAAGATATGTGTGTAAAATAGGACTACAATGGCGACTGCTGGACATGATGTTGCATTTACGGCCTGTCTGTGACTTGTGCTGTCCGTGCAGTGGGCGTAGACCATAATTAGTAATGTATTAACTTGTACGTGAATGAGTGTCTGGATTGTTTCGGGACCGCTCTTGGGTTTTCAAGTGAAATTTCAATGACAGAATAATGACCGAGGGGGGAAACCAGCGTGACTCATATTCACCGCTCTATCACCCTCGGCGCTCTGCATCACACGGCAATTATTCTCTTTGCTTGTGAAGGATCTCACAGGCCACTAGTGCGCCCTGCACAAACCACCAATGAAGTTTTTATGGGCTTATTAGGTGAATAGAAAGCTGCTACATTTCGTAAGGATTACAGCCCCATTAAAATGTGTTGACAATGAAATAAGTAGCTTCCTTTTAAAGTGGCTTCAATAGATATTTTTATAACCGCGTATCAAATGACAATGTGAAACTACATTATTACCCAAATCTTCATGTTTCTGGTTCACTGTCACTGCATCCTAGCATTTCCTTGTGGTATTACTGTCAAAACGTTAGCGACATGGCCACTGCTAGAAAGCCTGGCTACTTTCTAAAGCAAATAACAACGGTAAGAATCCCATTTTCGGTTCAATGAAAAGGCAGAGTTAAACACCAGGTTGCATAGGTCGACAGGTTTTGCTACATACTGAAGAGACTTTGACACAACATTGAAGTGCTAATGGGTATCCTAAATGGTGACTTCTTCTTCTGGTTGTGTCAGCTAGCTTGTGAGCTAGCATGCACGTCGGGCCTGGAGATCCCATTTCAGACGTTAATAATGATATAAACAGGCTTCATAGGCATATATTCGTTGCCAAAAGAGAGATTATAAAAAATAAGGCTTAAGTTTCCTCAAATAGATGAATTGAAAACAATTTGCATCCAAACTTGAGTTCAACAACTCTTTCATCTTGGTGTTTCATCTGACTTGTTTGACCAAACATGTGCTCCAACAAATGTAAGAATTTTCTTTACCTGAAACAGCCACATCAAAAAGAATGGACATTATCTTTCATACATGTGCACAATTATTCAGCAATATAAGCAGAGAGAGCATGTATCAGAAACACTTAACACATTCAAGTAGAGGTGACTCAGAGTTGACCTTAGCAATTAAACATATTATCCAATTCATCTAGAGCCTTCTTGCTGCGAATCTGTCATTGCCGACAACTGAATAACAAGATGGATTAATTATGATGTGTTAATTCAGATTTACGCACAGACAACAGATGCAAAAGCTGTTTACAGGGTACTCTAATCACACACCCATGGGATCTTAATACCTCCCTATTAATAACATCCACCATTACAGGAGTAAAAGGAGAACACAAACCACAGTACCATCGGGCATCACTGCCATTTGCCATCTCAATAGCCAAGAAAAGAACTTCCCTCCACCACCTCTCACTCCACACTCATTAGGCCGTGCACAGCTTTGCACTCTCTCAGGAAAGTCAGCGGCGAGGCTGGGTGAAGTAGGTGCCCACTTCAGTGCGAAACTCCTCACTGATCATTATGTCAGCTGTCTGGAAGAGGAGCGTTTTCTTGTCCACATTCATTTAAAAAGGTGGATCCTTCCACTGACACAGTGGCCTTTGAGAATATAACTAGTACTGTCTGAGAGTTTTGACCAAGACTCTTCAAAGACACTTACAATTTACAACTTACACTTTTTACTTTGTTATTGTTGGTAATGGTCTATTGGCTATCCAGCTGGGCCCACAAGAGCTTCCTTAATGCCCAAAACAAGAAAAAACCTATTGACATAAGAGGCTATTTTTAGTTAAGTAGCCTAACTGAAGATGGTAGGCACTGTCAATCTGTCTGTCTGGTTGTCTCTGTCTGGTAAGCTATCTACCCACCAAAGAGGCAACCTTCAGGGAATGATCCCTGAGGTTCCACTCCAATAACCTTTAGAAAACCTTTAGAAAACATTTAGAGAACGTCCCTTACTCGAGTATGAACTTCAGATAACGTGAGTCTGGGGTAGGGCAGGGTAAATTATGATACCAGTACCCTTTTTTTATAGCTACAGAAATTTGAGGTGAGACAACCCACGAGTTACGAAAGCACCTCTATCCGCATGCTTGAATGACATTTGAACATGCGTATGTGGGGAATCCACATAGGGTCAAGTTTTCTTTTTTTGTACTGAATAAATCCAGAGAGTATTACATTCATGCCACTGTTGTCCAGATTACTCTGCAAGTTTTTGGTGTCATGGATCCAAGCATGAAGGAAAAAGCTACCCTGACACCCACCAAGTCTCGCAACCGATAGGTACCAGTGTCAACAGACACTGCCTTAACATCAGTAAGGGTCCACCAGATCTGTGAGATCCAGTTTTCCTTTTCTCTTTCTGACCCAACAGATCATGAAGCCCATCATCTTTGTGAAGGGCCAGTGTTGGCCTTCTCACCTTTGTTGTCTAACAATGGCAGGTTGAAGATCAAGATCATCTATGCTTCAAAACCAGACAAAGGACAAAGACAAAGATTATTTTTTTATTCAGACATGGCAAAGAAAATCATGGTAATGCTGACTTCTTATTCTGCCTACACAAAAACAGTATTGATGGACCTGTAGCTGTGGGTTTTTTTTTGGTTTTTTTTTAACCCTAAGCAGAAATTTTCCTTACCTTTTTGCCAGGTTGTCTGTGCAATACAGCTCCTGCTCCCACGGTTCTCCCTGTCCTTCCCCCATCATTTCTCCTGATGGTTAACTGAAGCTGGCATATATTACATCACTGTATCCGTCAGACTTATTGTCTCATTGTCAGAACAGTAGGATATTAAATGGGAATGCTGTGGTACACTAACACACAGCTTGCCTACACACACAGTGCAGGGAGTGGCCGGGCTATATGGTTCCACTGAATCATGTCTCCTGCTCTGATGATCTGTTGGTTCAGTCTTGGTGCTGATTGCTTTATGTGTTGGATGGATGGTGTACAGCCACTGAGACCATCTGCTGCTGGCTTTCCTCAGTACCAGCCAATATGCTGCTGCTGTTTGACGCTTTTTGTGTGTGTGTGTGATGTCCTCGACTACGCACATCAGGACCGAATGTTCTTGTAATGTGTACGGCTCAAATACATTGGATCAACAAGAAGCGTTTCTCCCGAGGCAGAAATTAAGTCACTGCTTGAGTCAGTCCTCAGTGGCTTGAGCCACAGGAGCCACAGTGTTTTGCTGTGGGACTTAATGGGCAAATTGGGTAAGGTAATGGGAAGGGAAGAACTCAAAATATACAACCGACAAGGGACGTACACAGGCATTTTGAGGGCCAGTGGCTTCGTTATAAAATACCTGCTATAAATTCCCACAGACCAATGATGTACAGTATCTTGCTTTGGCAGACCAACAGTCCAAAATCCAAAGATATTCAGTTAGTCATGTTTGACAAAGAAAAGGATCAAATCATTCCAGATTTCAGAAGAAGAAAACAGCAAATGTTTGTCAGTAATTTAGTTTGAAAAGCCGATTAGAACAATTATTCGACTATCAAAATAGTTGTTGAATGCTGTTCTGTTGATCGACTAATCATAGTAAGTCTAAGTTATGTAACTTTAAAAAATGAATTTGAATTTGTTATTTATTTGAACCACTTTAACAACTATACTAAGCAAGCTAGCTAACTCGTGGACCTCGACAGCTACCAAGTATGGCATTGGTTATTGCTGAGTGTTCAGTCATTCTGGTGTAGCTTAACCACGGTTCCAAATTAATGCTAATGGTGTACTGTCTGCTGACTGTGTAAATTAGCATTTTTTTTTGCTAAAGTGTCATATTGATATCACTATTGCATTTAAACTTGAGCTTATGCTTAAGCCCAAGTGGCCAAAAGTCAATGAATGCAGTGGGGATGTCAATGGTTAATCAGTTAAGCAAGCTAGCTAAGTAGTGGACCTAGATGGCTACCAAGTGTGGCAGTGGCTTTACTAGCTAATACTTTATAGTGGCTTTAATTTAAGTCAATTTTTCTTCCTGTCGAGTGGTCAAGGTCTTCAACTAGCTGTCTAGACCAATCATGTTACTACCTGGCTTTTATGATCATGTGACTGTCTGCTAACCTATAAATGGAAGAATCAAAAGATGGCCATTTTGTAGCACACTGATGAAGGCCTTAATGGCTGAAGCGTGTTTTTTGTCTGAAAAATAGACTACTGGTTGTTTATACTGTTTAAATAAATGTACACCTTTCTTATCTCACTGTGTAACAGTAATGTTAGCTGGGTAGGAGTTACACGCTAATGTTAGCTGTTTTCTAACAGAAGCAAATGGGTTGTTTTAGCTTGATTATTGCCTGATGTCCCTCCGGATTTTCACTTTCCATTGTGTTTTCACTTGCTAATCAGTGACAAAGTGGTAAATGGTAACTCTTTGTCAGATTCCCTACGTTTATGACTGGAACCTGGAACACAGCTGCAGAACATTTGAGCTTCCCACCCTGACTATGATGTCAGAGGGAAAATGGCCACTGTGTGACTATGGTCTATGGTTGTCGGCCTTTTCAAAAACAAAATTTTACCAAGGATGCATGATTTCCCTAGAATGCAGGTTAACTGGTACAAGGCAACTGTGTCTGAGTATATGAGTCTTTTATTATCTCGAATCACATTTTATAAGAACATTTTCTGGAAGGCTTTTTTTTTTAAGATTGTAAGGCTTCTTAATATTAACTTTGCTTTGTTCCTAAGGAAATGTATCTGAATAATAATAATAAAAAAACTTCTGTATGCATGAGTCTGTGTGCTCTGAGCACATGTGCCTGTGTTTGTGTGTGTGTGTGTGTGTGTGTGTGTGTGACTAGTTCACTCATTTCTGCCAAGCTAAAGAACCTTGCTGCACACTGGAGAGCAATAAGAACACGATGGCCTGTTAGTGCTTACCGGAACCATACGGAATATAAAATGAAAGCTGCAAAAAAAAAAAAAGAAAGACAACATGATTCAGAGAGTCTCCGAACACATGAATAAATCAAGTTCACGGCATGGAACACTTCGCACAAAAACACGAGCCAAAACCCCAAGCACATGGCAAGGAAAAACTTTTTTCTGCCCCTTAATGGCGGTATTTACCGTGTTAATGATGAATTAAAATTATGTGAGAGACCTCGGTGTGTGTGCATGTGTGTGCACGCCTTTAGGGGGTCTTGGGTGTTGATGCACAAACGTTGCGCGCCGATGTCGGTGGTTTTCAGGTGTTTTCGTGCGGTATGTGACCTACGTGTATGAGGATCACGTGTGTTTGTGTGTTTTTAGTGTGTGTGCGTAGACAGAAGTCGCGCCAGACCTAGTCACCTGTCACTTCTGTGTATTCGCTGTATGTGGGAACGTGCCAGTGGAAAAAGCCCTCACTATTTTAATGCTGCTTATTTCCCAGCACCTCGCACTGGTCTTTTCCTCTCTCTGCTTTGGCACGAGACTGAGGAAAACCCTCTGTGTGTGTGTGTGTGTGTGTGTGTGTGTGTGTGTGCGTACGCCCTCGCACCTCGTCACCTCTGATGCTGCAGCGGGAAGCCTTTCTTTGCCAGGAGAACCCCAGACTGGCAGGCATACCGAACGCCTACGCACACACACATGCACGCACATGCCTGTGCACATTCGCACATGCTTTAACACACACGTGAGCTGCCCGTATGCACATTAAAATACGTGTGCGACGTACACAAGCGCACACGTATTTAAATATGTAACGCACGCTTGCCTCTCCGTTCCCACACACTCGCGTTAAAGCTTTTCCATTATTTTACTGCTTCTTGTATAATGGTGGCAGCGAAGCCCACACGGCCGAGACCACACTCCAACGTAAACAGTAGGACTCGAATGTGACACCCGACTTCGCGCCGGGGAGTCCTGTAGCAATCAGAGGGACCGGGTGGTGAATCGCACAACAGCCGGCAAAATCAGGATTTCTGCTTCCAACAGTAGTAGCTGCCTCTCCCACTCAACTTGTTAAATATTCCAGATTTCTCACATTGGAACTTATTCATCAGTATTTCCCACCGCGGACAACATCGGAAAATGCCGAGATGCCAGACCTAAAAAAAAATCATGCACCCAGGGTTTCAGCAATGAAAATCTACATGCCTGTTTGATTTTTTCCTATAACCTTTATTTATCTGGGGAAAGTTGACTGCGCCTGCTGGATCTGACTCGGCTGTGCCCTGCTTTTCTGATTCAGCCGCACAGACTCAATTAAGGTCACAAAACCTGCTTCTTTAATTTAGCCGTCACTGCATTATTCTTAATGTAAGTAAGGAATTACTCAGGGAACCTTTTTAAACCAAGCTGCTCCGGTCGTATCAAAATCAGAGCTTTTTTATGTTCCGAATATTGCTTGTACGTTAGGAATATGGTTGTCTCTACTTCTTTGCTTATTTTAATTTCCAACTTGTTATCTTTTGAAGTGATGACAGTTGATATTGATAGTGACAATGTAAAAGTGGTCGGTCCTTCTGATGAACCTGCGGAGAAGCTCCACAGTGACTATCAGCCTGTTATTTAGCCATCCATCCACGACTCCACTCGTTTGGTTCTCTCTCACAGCTGTCATTGTGTTTGGTCAGCCGCAGGCGGCTGTTTTTACTGAAAATAGCTCCCAAAACTCACTTTACGCTACCTGCTCAGCACCAAACAGCAGGCAGACACAGTTAGCGATTAGTTGGTGAACACAGTGGAGCATTTAGCAGCTCTAAAGAGTCAAATATTCTCCTTAATTGATGGTGGAGACCAAAACAGAGCTTAAAGAGACTAAATATCAGAATTCAATTCATGAGGTAACTAGAACCACCTCTCCAAACGAATGATAACGTTGTTCCATAATTGTTTCATGTGTAAATGAACGACTTTGCTTCATATAAACTTATAAACAATGTATCATAACATTGTCCATTTTGTGTCCGCACTCTTGTAACCAGCGTCCCGAGATGTTCATACAACAATATTGTAGGACAAGACAAGACCACGACTATAAGAGGTTGAGTGTCACACTCCATGAGACGCTTAAAATAAGATGTGGAACCTGCAAACCATATGCAGTAAAAATTAATCTGAAATATCCACATTCGCATGAAGACATCCAAAGAAGAAAGATTTCAAAAAATTGCTTGTCTTTCACCTCTTTCATTGCTCGTTTCCGTGCATGTTTGTCTGCGTTTGCAACGAGAAATGTCTTCAATCAAAAGGCATGACAGAGGTGAATTTTATTAGTGTGAAATTTGACTTTGTTGTCCAGCAAAAAAACAAACACAAGATATTACCATCTGCCCAACACAAAACATTTATTTTGTGCAAGCATCTGCTTTTCTCAGTGACTTTCGTCTTCCACTACAAAATGAAGCTTAGCATCAGTTCACACAGGACATGGAGGTCCCCAGCTGTAATCAGCTGACTGCGTGCCGACCGAATCATCGTTAACAATCAATCTCACACCAATCACAGCTATTCTCACCACAAGGCGGTCCATCTAAGTATGGCTCCCTCCTCACTCATAACCACTCCTACTCAAAAGCTGCCACAAACGGCTGCCATTGGAAAGTATTGTATTCCATTTGTTGCAATAAATAGTTCAACCTTTCACAAGAGTGTTCCTGACTGAACCATCATTATTAAGTACAGAATGTGTCAAACAATTATTCAGTACAGTGCTGCAGTTGCTGTCTTGACTGAGTCCTCTTTGTCTACGAGACAAAACAGAGGAAGAATGCAGTTGCTACGAGACAGAGACTTTAAAAAAGGTGCCAAGTCCAACCTCAAGTACTACAACACTGTCATACCGGACTTGTTACTCTTGCCAGACAGTTTTGGTGACTGTCATTCTGCATCATCAGTGCTACAGGAGAGTTTACCACGATGACTGGTAATCAGTCATGCAACACTTTATTGTGCCTTACGTGGTTATTTATCCGAAATATATCGGACAGTCCCAGTGGGTTTGCTACATTTGACTTACTTTTCACGACGGAATTGCTAACAAGCAATAAGTCTTCCTGAAGTGCAAAACACAGCCGCTTTGACCTCTTTTCAGATATGTCAGGAAAAATATTATTGCGCTTGATGGGAATGCGAGTATAATCCCTTTTATTAATTAGAGATTCTTATTTTGCTTCTACCACATTTTCAAAGGTTTTTACTCCACATTGCAGCACTCGAGTGTTGTTTCCCAGCATTTGTAAGACACTGTGCTCGTGTTGTGCCTGTGTATCAATCAAACCTGCAGTCGAGCTTTAGGGAACATATATGGAGGTGACCTGGATGAGAATCAGCCGCGTGGCTGTGTTTTTCCAGTTGTGTACATGCGTGTGCGGATGGTTTACATCGAGACGTGCATCTGTGTTGATGCCAGCCCTCCAATAAGGTATCGCTGGCGGGAGGGAGGCGGGGGGGGGGGTCGGATTAAGTTTCTCAAGTGAAATGTCAGCTGAATATTGTTACCGCCAGAGGATCAGAGCAGTCGGGCACCAGTGAACCGTCTCCGGATGGAAATCACTGCTGCTGGATTTCTTTAGTCTCTCTCTTTCCACGCCACCGCCATTGATCCCTCGCTACTTGATGGGCTTTCCCAGTGCGTGTGTGTGTGAGCGACTTAAGAGTTGCTGACAAAACATGTATCCCGAAAATGACATAATGCAAAAGAGGATTTTGCATGTGTGTCTGCTTTTTGTGCATGTATTAGCAGGTGCTGACAGAGGTTTGGGTTGTATGAGCTTGGGAACACACATACTGTCCGCACACACACACACACACACACACACACACACACACACACACACAGACATGGGCGAGATGGCCTGGTAATGCTAACAGCAATTCGCTATGCAAATTCCTGCACCATGAACCAAGTGTTACTGTGTACGAGAGAGAGAGAGAAGGCTAACCAGGTGGTGCCCAGTCTTGTGTCCCAGTCAGGGTGGTCCTCTGAGAGGGGCTGAAATAAATCCTCATTACATTAATCAGGCTCACATACAGTACACACACATGCACAACGGGCCAACTTAATCACAAAGCACGTGTTTTGCTGTACATTCACATTCCCTGCTATTACTGGAGCCGTATCACACATACTTCATATGGCGCGAGATGCTCTACATTTCAGCCTGACTCCTTTTCTTACTGGTGCCATGCATACTGAACATCGACCAAATGTCTTCAATTACAGCAGGTTAATGTGAAACATGAGGGGGAGGAATTTATTTAAATTTATGTAACAGTCATTTCGTTGATTGAAAAGTCAGCATGTACCAAATTCTGAAAAAACCTCTTGAATAAAAAAAGGCAAACCCCCCGCACATGGTACATCCTCACAGGTGTTTCCACTTGTTGTCTGATTAGCCCTCTTCTCAGCGCAGCGTGGGCCGGCCACACTGTGCTTAACTGATCGCACTAGCTCACCTGTTCTCATGCTCTAAGGTGAAATAAACACCTATTACTACTAGGGTTTGTCACCTGTGTGGGTGTGAAGGGTCTGGAAAGGAAAAACAATGGTGAGTAAACAGACATTTCTCATTAAACCATGTAACCGGTGTGATGGGATTTGATGAGAACCACCATTAAGGGACTGCTCATTAGCTAGCTGTACTGTAGCTCATTGCCTATACCCATAGATAACAACAGTTACACTGACATGAAGTATGACAGGCAATTCTTACCAATACATTTGTAGAAGGGCAACAGTCTGACTGTGCTCAAAAGTTGCTCAGATGTTGTGTTCCTATGCAGTTTTTCAATGCTCAAAACAGATACATTCTTGTATTTATTATGATGAAAACGAAAAGAAAACTACATATGACAACCAAATAACCCCAATATTACCTTAAAATGGAGGCAATAACTGCTGTTGCCAGCTTTCTGCAGTTATGATAATCATAACTCAAAATCCTGTTAGTAGCAGGGGCGCTTACGTTCATAACATAAATCAGGACACTTTCAAAACCAAGAGTCAGACGGGAGAGAGATGCTCATCAACAGCATACAAAAGCTGTGTTTGTATAACTTTGAATTCAAACTCAGTTATTTGAGTTGGATTGTGTTTAACATCAGCAGAGACACCACTGTAAGTAACTATGCTATCACAAGGAATTATCTTGATGTTTCATAGTCATACGAACATTTTTAGAGCTTTTTCAGTTCCCAGAAAACCAACGACATTGTATGCGATGCGTGTTGGAGTACTGTGAGGTACAGTGGCAATACCACAGACCTTGATAAGCAGCAGAATTAAGTTAAAAGCAGTGGTCTTGAGAAGAGGAGGGGGGAAAGGTGCTGCTCGGGCAAGTCCTCCTGCAATCGCATGCATCCTTTGACGCTGTCAGACATGAACCGAAAGACTATGTTGCTATTGGTCCGTGGTAAAGTGATTCCCGTCCTTCTAAGTTTCAATTTGTGTGTTGCTGTCCAAACAACGAGATTTCCCTGCATTCTTAAAACTACGAAGTGCCGTCTAATTAAGCTTTTGTACGAAATACGGCTTTCGGATTGGTAGGGTTACGATAGCAGCCTGGGTTTTACTTGGTATCCGATCAGAATGGATGTCAGCGGTATTGCACATCACGAGGGACCACCCCAGAACCTCAGGCGCCAGTCTCACAGACCATGCCCATCTCTGAACTCGCCCCTCAAATGCACAAATTCAATTTCGTGACTGCATCTTGCACCATCGTGGAGCCGTGTTGGTGAAAAAAATTGGTCCAAAGACGGACCAATCTCTTCTGTGTTAGTTCCTGCTACACTAGCTGTCTCCAGGACCACATTTTGATTGATGACGGACAACCACACAAAGACTCACAAACTGAAAGCATTACACCCATTTAGTATTAATTTGATTGGGAACATGCCCCTCAGTGTGCAGTGTACAACATCAGTACAGTCATGATTGATGGAGACATTAACTCAATACCCTAACACAGGGCTTTGCTTATAAATACCGTGAGGGAAATTTACACTGTTGGTCATCAGTACTGATTGTTCAGTATAGACAAATTACTCGACTTTCTTTAAAGCCCCGTAAGTTTATAGACCGACGTGAAGTCGTCCATACTGTGTTGATCCTGGGCCAAACGTACATACACAACAGGAGACTCAATGTGCTGAGTGACAGCCAGATTGGCCCATGTGTCAACTTCCAGCACTGTTAACTCAAAATTCAGATTATATTCATCTTATTTGCAACAGCAACAGTGTTTTGAGGAAAACACATTGCTGACCTAATAATGTTTTCTATTAATATTATGGGGAAATGTTGTTAATTAACACATCGATGAAGTCACAAACAGTGTTGTTCCGACAGCTGACTGAAATATCCCATCTTGCAATGCAATATCCGGGGTGAATTATCTACAGCATTATTAAACCTTTTTATGGTTATGTTTAATTACCAGCAGAATAGAACTAAAACCACTTTCTTTCCTAACCTTAAGCACCACTTAAGTGTTTTATTGTCTAAACCTTGTCACCACATTGTAATTGGGACAATTTAGTTATATATAACCGTCATTTCTAGGATTCAGGGGTTGCAGCATCTCGTGCTGTGTTATGTCAAATATTAGCCACATTATCATTTTAACTATTGTTTTAAAGCTACAGTTGATGTTAAATCCAACCTGCCCAATAACAGTATAGTACCTAATCAGTGTCAGAGTCCTAAAGTAGGCCACAAGTTTTTTATGACATTGGGAGACCACAGGATTAGAACAGGCTGCTCCAAGCCTCAAGCCTTTGTAGGTATAAAACTAATAAACTAGTTTAGTTAAATTTGATTGATTTTAGGTCAGGTCTAGTTGGTTTTACAGACCCCAGAGGATATCCAGAGGAAACCTCATTGTCGAAAAAAAAAAAAAAATCAGAGCGATATAGTGTACTGTATACTGACAGTAATGACATCAAAATCCAATAAATAATATAATGCATCAGTAACAAATGAGGGAAATCAAATCTTCCATGACTCTATTCCTGCATGCTGGAGCCACGTTGTCCTCGGAAATTTTAATATCAGCCTAAAAAAGCATGAAATTGTACACACCCAGTGGTAAAAAATTGTATTAATGGACATTTTGGAGAATGTCAGAAATGATGTCAGAAAGATTTATGTTCTGATTTCACTAGAATACCAAGAATATATTGCTGTCTAAGAGAGGTTTAAGAAAGGCTTTTCTGAGGGACGGATGAAGAATCTACAGTAATATGTGAGTATTGTTAACTGTCAGTTACTCCTATATGAACTTACTGAACTGCTTTTTAGTTTTTACTTTTCGTGAGCGGGGCTTTGGTATGACAGGAAGTGATCGAGCTGAAAACTTACAGAGCTAAACTACTTCTTTTGAGGTGTGTGTGTGTGTGTGTGTGTGTGTTTGTGTGTGTGAGTAGGTATGCTTCACACCGATTACCTATCTCGCTTTCTGTCAATCAGACTGACAGACTTGCTTGTAGAATCCATGTTCTGGTGTCCAGTAGGACTGTGACGTTGTGACATGTGCTGTACCTTTTCACCCTTTGTGAATTTCATCTGTGTGTTTTTGGCTGTAAATGCATATGCCAGTGTCGATGCACTAATTGTGCCTATGTGCGTATGGCCTTTTGTAAGTGCATGTCTGTCTGTGTGTGTCTGTGTGTGTGTGCATATTTCCAGCGGCTCTCCCTCCAGGAATGCAGCATGGCTCTTCAGAAGGGGATATTAGTGCTGACCGCAGGGCCTCTTTCCCCTCTCCGCTTCCATCTGGTGTCGCATTAAATATTAAACTTTTTAATTTGATTCAATTCCCGACGACAAACACCCGTGATTGGATCCAGATGCCGGCAACCAGCAGGCCCACCCCAGGCCTGGTCTGTGCCTAAGGTTTGGATACTCTGGAGCTCGGTACAGGAGCTGGAACTGAGACCCGCATTAAGGCTGGAACTGGGAGTGGAGATGCGGAAGGTTCTCCAGTTTGGACTGGGGGGTGGAAGTGGTCGTTTTGGTAGAAGAGGAGGTGTAGCAGAAGCTGCCCTTTGGGACTGGGAATTGAAATTGAGCTGGCAATTGGGTTAGAACTGGAACTTTAACTGGACTGAAACTGTCATGTCTTGCCCTTTCACAGAAGAGTGCCTTGACAGGACATGGGGAAAAGAAATGTTTAATGTTGATGATAATGGGTCATCCTCAGGTTTTTCAAGTTCAACCTGATTCCATGACCCTGGTTCAAGCCAGACAATGCTATAAAAGGGTGCTAAATGTTGTTCCTCTTTGCAGCAAATATAGTTCAACATCAATGCAGAACTATTTGCATACATTGTAAGAATTCTGCATTTTCTCTGTTGGTATGCATGTGCTTAGTTCCAACATCACCTTCAGATTAAGTGACACGGTACATCATTTTGTAATCACCATCAGGAACTATACACTAATCTGATACAGCTGTGGTTATTACCCTGCTAGGCAACTGGATTTGCTAGATCACATGACCATATGATCTTGCAAATCTGTTTTGCTCCACTTCAAGCTCTGTGCTTCTAGTCAAATAAAGGTGGTTCAACCAACTAGCATCCTATAGGGGACAAGCAGCTAAAGCTGTGGTTAAGCGTGACAACAAGAGACAGAAGTGACTGTTCATTTGAAATAACGATGGCGGCTCCTAAAAAGGTTTGATTAGAGGCTGCTATAGCATCAGTTAATCTCATAACTGGTCAGTAATTCTTAATTGAAAAGAGAGAACAGAACTAAGGGCTTGTCTCAATGGAAAATATAGTTTTGCTCTTTATCCAGTGGCATTGGCAAGAGCTTCATTTACCAACTGGCCCTGCAGGACAATCAGGCACATCAGTTTACAATGGTTATGGGCAAATATGGCTTGGTTAGGGTCAGGGAATCATCCTGGTCATGGTTAAAAGAACCATCACTGACTAAATTATATTGACCAACTGTAACAAACCTCCAATGTTTTGTGTCACACTAGTTCCTGTTATGCTCTAGACTGAAAAACAGTGAAGTGAATAAAGATTAACATCAATCTAAATGGCTATCTATATATCAGCCATGTAACAGACTGGCAACCAGACAAGGATATACCCTGTACGGAAATGAACCCTGGAGAAAGCAGGGAAGCAGGTAGAGATGCCTGACCAATCATCTAGTCTCAATAGTCAAACACAGGATTGCACAGGATAGGCAAAAATAAGCCTTGGCTTCAGCCTATTCCTTTTTCGGTTACAGAGTTTGTTTAATATTTTTGTTGTGAGAAAATGTTGAGTGGAAGTCTGTATGATAATATTTGCCAGTTGATTGCACATAATTTAAGTATTTTATATTGTAACCGAAATAAAACTATTCATTCATTCATTCATTCATTGAAATAAAACTATTCATTCATTCATTCATTCATTTAGTGAGATTGATAAAATAATGGGACCAGAACATGATGGGGGCTCATGGGTCGGCATAAAGTTGGAATTATTTAAGATTGCCTTGGCTTGAGATCTTCACTCACATGTCAGCCTGTATCAAGTGTCATTTGGGGTTTCATCCTGACTCTAAGGTGTTTGATAACTTTTCTGTTTTCTCAGTCTGTCCTCCACACTCTGTCTCCTCCCCTTCCTCTGCTAGAATGGTGTGTTAAGTGAAGCTTGAGGCCAAGTGTAAGCCAAGGTCTGGGGATTGAGGTTTGGATGTCTCCGCGCTCCATCTGCGCGGTTCTGGGAGTTGTTCACCAGTGGGCGCATGTACAGCGCAAAATAGCCATCAAGGTCAAAGTCTTCCCATCTCACTTTCCTTAAAACAACAAAAACAAGTCATTTTCTTTTTAAGAAGTGAAACAAACCGGCATATGGGGTGAGATAATATCATCTGTTGCCAATGTAAGTTAGTTTGCTTCAAGAATTTCCTTGAATCAGTGCCATCGGTTGTGTTGGATACCTTAATCTGCCTTGCTTTGACACGTTTTACGTGAAAGTTCTTGAAATAAGCAAAAGTGCTTTGGAGACATGTGTTATTATTTCATTTCATTGGCAATAACTTGTCATGTATTATATCAAGAACATTTTTTAGGCTAAATAACTTGTAAATACTCTGTATCAAACTAAATTAACGCCATATTAGGGTATCTGTTTCTCCCTTGTACTTCTCTTACTTGAACTGCAACTACTGTCAACCCCCCCCCCCCCTCATTCCCATCTCCATTTGTTTTCCCCAGTTGCATGATGTATCACTAAATTAGTGTACCATTACCTAATTTACTGGAGATAATAGAGCTCAGAGGACACCAGAGCGGTCCAGAAAACCTGGGGCTAAATGTGACTTCCCATGTCTGCGTGAGGACCTGACAGCGGGCTTTGGTCCAGGGCTCTGTGTCCCCACCCGCAATCCCATCTGCTGCCTTGATCCAGATGTCTCGGTGAGGATGAATCATAACTACTTCAGCTTGTTACTATTAGACTCTATCTTTATGTTCCTCCCAACATTATATCTTTTTTACAGTTTAGACAGCAAAGAAACTGAGTGGAAAGGAGCAAAAGTAGGCATTAAAAAGTGGACAAAAGAGTTCCTTTTTTTTTTATTAGATTTTTGTCTTCATCTTTGTCGCTTATTGACAGTTTACTTAAGCCCTAACCCAAACAGCAATTCTCCAGTGATAGCTTAGCATAAGCAAAAGACTTGCTTATGCTAAGCTATCACTGGACAGTTGCTCAAGATGATGCATTTAAAGAATCGTATTAGAGATTTATTTAGCCATTCTATAACCAGAAAAAGTAGAAGAGCAAAAGTTGAAGGAACTGATTAAACAGTGTGATTATCGACAGTTGTTAGCATGTTTAGCGTACAAGCTTACTGTCAGTTACTACAGAACTAAAACCCAACCTGGCAGATACTTCCAAGGCCAAGGAACCATTAACTAACTACATTTGATTGTACAGTGACATGTTATGTTAAAAAAAGCTGCATTTATGTCCAACATGTTAGCTTACCCACCATTAATCTTAGCCAGTAGCCGAGATAGCATAATATTTGAAGTGAAAACAAAGGCTGCTGTTTGAAAATATGAACATGCTAAATGGCTAAACACAGTTGTGTTAGCTTGATTTAAATGTATGATCCGTTTTTCTTTAACAGACTTCCTCAACATAAATCGAGGACTCAGTAGTTATACACTGTAATACACATCAACATCAACTGGTACGAATGCTGGCTTCTTGCCTGGCGCATGGAGCTTTGGCATCAGTTCCTTCAGCATGATATCTTGTATATAACCATAAAGTGTACATTAAAAGCATAAAATAAGTGTTGAATAGCCATATTCCAACTGTAATCACTGTTATAGAGTGTTTGGTCAGTAACCCATGTCTCTCCTCCCCCGCCTCACGCAGTAAAAGGGAAAGGAAACTTTCTGGTATCCCCGATACTGATCGCTAGAAACAACATTTTGAATGTAATCTGGACACTTTTCATTGAGCTAATGTCAGCGTAACTGGCTGGTTCGCTGAGACTGGTGAAGAACAGTTGTCATTTGAGTTGACAAAATGGACCGTCAATGGTTGGAAATGAGAAGTCACTTTTGCCTTCCTCTGTCTGAAATCAAGGACCCATTTTGTCATAAGCTACCAAGATTTTGGAGAAATAAATCTGTGTCCATTATCACTGTAATCTGAGTATGTGCAGTGTGAGAACAGGAAGCTGGACCGGCATAGCTGTAGTAATAAAGGGGTTTGGTGAATGGTCAGTTGCTTAATGCCAAGATTTTTACACTCCGCACCTCCCAGAGACTGATGGCCAGTCTTCTCTGTCAATTAAGTCAGACTTTTTGGAGTTGCTACTCAAAAATGTGTTTAAAAACCCATGCTAATGTGTGATGAAAGATTTGAAGAGAAGTGAAAAATAAATGAATAAATAAATAGAACCAAAGACAGTGAAGAGACAGCGAAGAGAGAGAAAAGTGACAGGAGGCGGGGGAAAGTGATTGAGTGAGAAATAGAGAGCACTTTTTATTATTATTATTAGAATTATGCAGCGTTTCCTCTCCCACTGGTTCATACTGGATGTTTGCCTCCAACCAGATTTTGGCCCGCTGTGGCCTCGGTCCTCAGCGATCAGAGAGAAACAGGGTGTGAGAGAATTTTGCAGGATCTCAAATTAGCGTCTCTGTGGATCTTATGTAACACAATCTAACATTATCTAGGAATTCACAGCTTCCAGTGTGTACCTTTACACAGTCCAGCTGCACCGATCACATGAACATCCACTGCAGTTTCAGGGAAAATGTCTATTATTGAATAAGTCTCCATTCAGGCATTTATCTCTCTTTCATAACTAGTACAGGAGGTTCTCTTCTGAATGATATACAGCTGAGCAGATTAGTATATTGTTACACAAAACTTTGCTGTATCTCTACCGACCAGACTTTTTCTTGCAAACCTCTGGCAGCCCGGAATGAGCAAAACTTATTCCAAACAATTCCACTTGGACGGGGAACCGAAGTGCCACACGGGTTAGAAAATGAGGCCTTCAGATTTGATGAGATTAGATTAGATGAAACTTTAATGATCTCCTTTGAGAAACTGCAGCAGCAAGAAGTAAAAGGATACATCGTAGAAAACATAGGATATAAATATGAAGAGGCTGAATGAAGGTTTATATAAACACGTGCAGCCGACAGTAATTCACAATGACTGCATACGTGCAATCTAATTTACGGCAAATCGTCAACACCAAATGCGCAGTATTGAATTATGGGCCGTGTGTGCGACATGCATGTTAGCGAGTGTGACCTTTGCCTCAAGGAAAGGAAGGAGAGTGTAGACTGTACGGGCTCTATTTCTGCATTCTCCAGTAAATGTACAAAGGACAGTGAAAACATGCCACTGGGTGTGTTTACACAGTATGAACATGCTCATGTATGAGTCTCTCTCTCCATATGCTCCTGCGCTGCTGTGTTGTGAGTGCATGTATGTGTGTGTGCGTTTGTGTGTGTGGTTGGCAGGGCTGATAAACAGGCAGTGGGTTGGGAGGTGGAAGGAGTCCACCGCCTCAGATTATTGACACAATTCTGGCAGAACGCAGCGCCCGGCGCTCCAAGAAAATCTGGCTGGCGGGGGCTCAGCGCTGCAATCTGATCCCCTCCATCCGACGTACAGCGCAGAAAAAACACACAGAGACAGGCTGCGAGGGACACAGCTCTATCTATTCTTATTGCTCGCCCTGCGCCTTTTTTTTTTTTCTTCCCTGTGTGTAACAATCAGCTTTAGGGGATTTCTTTACTCCAATTTGCCTTCCTGTCAGTCTCTCTGTCTCTTACTGTCTGGCACTCTATCACTCACTCTGCCTCGGTCTCAGGACGGCATGTTAAGAGTTGTTAAGGCCACGTGCAGACCTTAAGGGTTGAGGTCCTGGGCCTGAGATTTGGACTGCAGCCTCAGCACTTTGTTGACTGCATCATTTGTTTCTGAAAGTTGTATTTGTGTCTTTGAACATGGGCGTAAAACTTGAATGAATTAGCTGCCGCCGGCGTCACAGCTCAGGGCGAGGTAAGGAGTCGTGTCCACCGTTGAATGAACATGGGAACATTTTGTTCTTTACAACCTGTCACTCGGATCACATTGAATTTGTTTGACGCGTTGCGCTCAGTTGGAAGTCTATTTCTCCCCGATGACAGATCGATGGCGCATGCAGATGCATTGCATTCATGCGTTGGGTTCATTCTACTATTGATTGTGTTTCCATAAACTAAACGAACTGACTCACTGACCAAATGCTTTCACAATGACAACATCGCAGAGAAGGAGGTGAAACAGTCAATGATTTTGTGAATAATTAATGTTAGAGTGGCGCAATCAGTAACCATATGTGATATATTTTTAGTAGAAAACAGATAAGGGGGCCAGTTTGCAGGTGCATAAATGTCACGGTTACATTGATAAGTAAAATGTATGACCAAAGCCAGCGTGTTGATAAACAGCAGGAGTCATAGCTGCACTGACAGAAATCATTTTTTCTGAACTGCAACTTCATGACAAACAAAGCCAGTGTTATAGTTCTCTAAGCTGCCATCTGTCTAATGGATTCAAGATAATGGCTTTACAAACTCAGATAAGGCCCATATAGATTTCAGTCAATAGTTAAAAAATTTGCTTTGGAAAACAAACATTTGGTAACACTCATTATTATAACAAAGTCGTTTTGAATACGCATGATTAATAAGTAATAATCCCCATATAAGACCTTGTAAGATGTGTATAAACACTATTACAACTATTTAGGTGTTTTAGACTATAGACTTCTTATCAAGGTTAGTAAGATGTACGTTAACATTAATAAGACTATTTCAGTATTAATTATAGCATTATTAACACATTTATTACAGTGTGTCTTATTAATATATAAGATCATATGATGAACTTGTTAGGCTTTATTTGCATTGTTCAGCATTTTGTAAACTTAACTGGTTTCTAAACTTAATATTTCTCAAAAACCATTAATAAATGTGACACTCATGCTTTTAGTAACCCCCTTATATAGTCTTAGATTTAATTAGCATCTCATCAACCTTGATAAGCAGTCACTAAGCTTTTAACAAGTTTCTTAAATGTGCTATAGCGTCTTTTAAACCAGAGTTAATGTGTAAATCTCACTGTACACACTGACAGTTTTAATCTTTAATAAGAATTTTTCTAGGGCTTTTGAGCAGGTTATTACCTATCAATTACACTTGATACAATGATCTGAATATAAAGCGTTACCAAAACATTATAAAAAAGCGTTTCCCATAGAATAAAAAAACAAACAAACTCATAAATGATTTCACCTCTATTTTGTCTGGGTTGCGGAGAGAATGTGTGATTCCTTAAAGAGCTACTCCTGAGATTTGACATTGCAACATGAGTGTTAAAAGACACAGTAACCACATTTTAAAAAAAACATTTTCAAAAAAGAATGGTTGGGGCACCCTTTTGGCCTGGAGGTTCATACTGTACCACATAACCACTATGTCCAATCTCGCGACTCTGTCAACTGTCAAACAGCGGGGACACGCCAAGAAAATAGAAAGAATGGTCAAAACTGAGGTAGAAGAGGCAGCGCTACACAGACTTTTAGTCTCCCAAAATATTGGTTTTGCCATTTCCCACAATGCACCTGGAATGCATCTGTCATTACACCATGACGTCAACAAAAACTATTTGGAAAGCTCTCTCTGGAGCCACAGATTACATCGTACAAATGTTTTCAAATTAAGATGAAATTTCCCGTGGCGATCCAAACGTCCATGCTTTGAAACCTTCCTCCAGAAACATACGGGTGACATCACAGACACTATATTAATGTTTGTTTATAGACTACCGTAAATAGAGTACATGTCAGTGACATCCAAGTGAAAGACAGGCAGATTTGAAATAAAAAATGAATAAGAATAAGGAAAAATGATGCCTTCAGACCATGCATATCCTTCAGGTGATTCTGTGTTGAATGTCAGAAGCATGATAATTAAATTTGAAAGTTCCATTAAAAAATATTATGTCTGTAATTTACCATTACTTGCAAATTCCAGCAGCTAAAAAGGCAGTAAATCTTGATTTCTCTACTTGATTTCCCTCTGAGACTGGCACGAAACAAGTTCAGCTCAGCAAATCTCAAGCGTAAGCGGTGCTGTTATAAAGTCTACTCCACCTCAGCAGTCCAGCCTTGATGGAGACATCAAGATACACGGCGTGTTTAAAATATGATTTTTTTAGTCATTCAATGACTCTATTATTGCACTTCAATTCACATCTTTGAGCAGATCAGTGCCACTCAGCAGCTGTGGTGAGATATTTTGTGCCTTGCTCAAGAACAACATGACAGTGACGCTAGTAGAAGTGAGTGGGCAGCAAATCTCTGATTCACTTTTCAGATTCTCTCACATCGGATTCTAACAGCCGGTTTAATTAAAGGTCTTCAGCCTGCTGGCTACCACCAACAAACATTCTGAAGAAACCATCAGACACGGAAATAAAGACATTAAGGACAATAGTCTGAGCCATCTACTTTCCTTTGCCACTACATGTTTAAGTCATGTTATAGCATAGGACCTGAGTAAGGGTTAAGAACATAAGCACTGCCATGTGTTTTGCTAGGCAGAGTAGGTCTGTTTTGCCAGGCCAATCATCTACTCTTGGCTGTTTAAACTATAGAGCTGGGACGTTCTCCTGCCAGCCTCTGTTGCCAGTGGACCAGTGGACTTGGCTGAGCACGACTCTCTCCCTCCATGGCACTTAGTGCGGCGGTACTCAGCCAATAGACTGTGATCTTTTGCAGAAATGGGCTGGAAACAGGACTGCCGAGGGCTGCAGGCCGGGTTATAATCTTCAGCAGTGTGCCCAATACTTTTGGCTTAGCCTGAGCCGCTCTCAAATACCCTCTAATTCTACTAATGCAGGGCCTTGGCTCTGTGCATCGCACAGACAGACTTGAGGCAAGTTTGGTACTCTTTATTGTCATTTTAGGTATTTATTTATTCTTTATCAGTGATACCCAAACAGTTATAATTGTGATAGGCCACTGTTAATTCTGACAACTGGAAACCGTGACACATGCATACATTAATCAAGTCTTTATACAGGTGAATGCCCACAGAAAGGCTCTAACACTGCGAGGGTAGGGGGTTCCATTCCTATGGGGACAATCTTTGCTGAAAATGTAAGCTGAGTGTTGTAGATGACACATTGTATCACATTATAAGTCCAATAGGATTAAAGTTTCTTAATGTATTTAGTGGGAATGTGTTGTATTTTCAGAACCATTCCTTTGAAATAATTCTGACCAGACCTAAAGGATTGTCTGAGCATGTTACGCTCTTCGAAACACAGAAAATGGACAACAAGGTTTTAACCATGTTGGACATTGTTTTTCTTTCAGGAAGTATTACTAGTTTACATAAACCACAAGTCATTCGTAGCAGCTCTCTTTTGTTATATGTATGTTGGGAACATACTTCCTTGATCATAAGCTGTAACCGTCATAAGCACAGCGTTTCACTTGAAAAGATCTCAGTGGAATTGGAAATAGCTTAGCTATCATGTAACGTAGCCGCCGGCAAAACATCAAAACCGAATCAAAACAACTGCAAATGCAGAGTTTACAGTATCACAACACAATTTTGATTGTGCATGCGTGCCAGTTGGCAAACCAATCACATGTCCATTCGATTTTTGACAGTGATGAGAGCGGACAACAAAGAAAGGGAACAAAGTGTTTTTTGAACATGCTAGGAAGTGGTGCGGTTTTGGAGCAGCAGCTTACTGGCTCCTTGTTTCCTGGTTTACAGTAGAATCTAAGTGTATAATGAGAGCCCTGTAAACCTTTTGGTGCTGCGGTCAGAGAAGCCTGCATTGCAGTTAACATAATTAGGACCAATACCACTGGAGTACCACATGTAGGACTTGTTCACACTGCTGGACTGAGCTGAGGCGACCTCTGTTGAGCCCAGTCAACTAAGGGAAACAAGGTCATGTTTGTGAACTCCGAATCTGATATTAATGTCATTCATGGCAACAATTTCATCTGCATGAAGATGGGGTCAGGAAAAAACCTACTTTGTAAATTATAGTTTACAAGAAGTATTTGTCCACTCGTTTGGGATTTGAAATTAGTGTGTCTTGTTTGGGAAAGAACAAAATTTTTTAACAAGTCAACATATACACACAGCTATTCGATACAAATAGCAAAAAGTATATAACAGTAAACACATTGCATCAGCTTTCAAGGTCCAAATCGACCATTGGTGGACGTGTCATCTACATAGCCTACAAAGAAATTTTTCAGATCAGTGACCAAAGATTTAATAACATTTCTCTCATTATTTTCTACTTCTGTCTCAGGCCACCCAGAATTGCACAGTGTAAATGTGCCATCAGAATTTGTTCAGAGACACATGCTCCACTATACGAATAAAAGACTATTTAAGAAAAAAAAAATCTAGATAGATAGATAGATAGATAGATAGATAGATAGATAGACAGATAGATAGATACATACTTTATTTATCCCGAGGGAAATTCAAGTGTCCAGTAGCATACGAAATGCAAAACATACATTACACATACATTAAACATACATTAAACTAAAATTAAAAACCCTAACCTTAAGAATAGAATTAAAAATAGAATAAAAGATCAAATATGAAGTATTATATATATATAATATATAAAATGAATATAAAATGAACAGTAGCTGCAGTTAACAGTGCAAAATGGTAGACAGTGCAAATGAAAGTGAAACAGTGCAAATGGATGTGCAAATAGAGGTGGAAATTGTCCATTGTCTATTATCTATTGTCCTCCCTGCCTTCCTGACTGTTGTACAGTCTGATGGCGAGAGGGACGAAAGAGTTTTTGAGTCTGTTGGTGGAGCTGGACTCGGACAGCAGTCTGCCACTGAACACACTCCTCTGCCTGGTGAAGGTGTCGTGCAGAGGGCGGTGGGCGTTGTCCAGTATGGACAGCAGCTTGTCCAGGGTCCTTCTCGCTGCCACTGTCACCAGAGAGTCCAGCTCTGTGCCCACAACTGAGCCAGCTCTCCTCACCAGTCTGTCCAGTCGGGTGGCGTCTCTCTTCTTAGCAGTTATAGGCAGATTTTATTTTATTCACTTTAATGTTGTATTTCTGAGTCCTAAGAAGGATATAGGGTTGCATCAGATTAGCTCAGACTCAACACACAAAAAGGAGGAACGATAAAGACACTTGGCGGCGTGGGGATACTCACAAGGCTAGCTAGTCACTCTAGCTGGCACGCATATGGTTAATACGCTACTAAGCAAGGAACATGCTAGCAGACTGGGAACATGCTAGCAGGCTGGGAACATGCCAGCGCTAGTCACTAACAATAACTCTTAGCCCTTCTTTCTTTCCTCTCTGGCCATCTACTTGCCCCTGACATTACGTTCTCAGAATTAGACTGAATCTCCATAACTGTACTAACAACAGTCACATCCAGGTAGACAACTGGCATTGCATTTGATTTGCATTGTGTAGATATCTGATAGCTGCGAACTTGGTTATTTGAAGCATGACTTGTCATGTTCAGTCATAACTCTCATGTGTATTAATAGGATTTATAGTTAAACCTCTCTCATGTGTCTGCTTCCTAGCCGTCAAACATGCTTTGAGTAAACTCCAGCAGCCATTTTCTTTAGTCTGTGGCCCAACAGTATGTGAGTTGGGGATGTTGTGCAAGTAAATTAATGCATACAAACATTGTTATTGGTTCAATTAAGAATAAAAGCTCCGAGTTAGGGTGCTAGCTAGGCTGGCGGGCAAATACATTCACATGGTTTTGATGAATTTGTTTTATTTGTACGTGACCGTATGACTCCTGTCACAAGGTTGGAAAACAGCTTGTCTTCTCCGAAGCAGTTGTTTAAACTCCAACGTAGGAAGAACTTACTAGAAGAAAAAAAAAGTTGCTTGCTTGCTTCAGGACTAATAAGCCACAACAGCTGTCTTTATATTGGATTGAAAACAATGTGGCATTAGTCAAAGTTCACCAAAGTCTGTCAATGTTGATTTCAACCTGAAAAATGTTGCATTTGCTTTTTACCGCAAGTGGTTCTGCTGACATGAGTTGATCTTGCCATGAAATTTCAACTTGAATTCTTGTGTGATCCGGCCTGACTGACTGACCTTTCTACCTTTGTAGAAAATACACAGGAAAATAGGTAGAAGAGCAAGCTTTCCACATGCTGCTAACAATTGGCTAACCTGCCGTACCCGGAGCCAAAGGATCTGATTGAGTATTAAGCTACAGATTGTCTCACGTAACTGAGTTTACAATGAAAAAGAGGCACGCAGGGGAAAATTGTGCATCAAGGGTGGAGTTGTAGGCCAAACCTAGATTAAAGGTCTTATATTGTGAAGGTGGTGACAAGCTGTTGGTCTCGCAGAGGTACTGGGACTGCTAGTTTAGAGGAAAGATCTAAGAAGACGAGAACGGGCGAGCCAAATGACTGTTAAGCGATAGTGGAGGAAGTCTTGTGACAGGATGATGTCGAGGGAGGATTTTTGTGTTAGTGTGGGATCAAAACCATTGCTGTTAGTGTGTAAATGTTTGTCTCCATGTGTTACGCTGGATTTTTCCTGGCAGCTGCTGTACAGGCCACAAATCTCCCCAGTAAGTGACTGATTAAGCCCATTAATTACACCAGTGACAGTACACAGCCTCCATCACATTTCCCCCTCTTACTGTCTCCCTCCCACGCACACTCGCTGCAGTTTGGCATGTCATCCTCTGGCCGGAGTTTAGCATCGCCAGGGGTTCACTTTTACTGGGAATGTTATCTAACTAGCAGGGCAGCACATGTTCTATGTAACGCTCGTTTTACCCCAGGGAGAAACAAAAAGACGATCTTTAGGAGGAACGAGATCCAAACATGCAGCGTGTTGCAATTCAGAGTTAGTTTCTGCTTTTGTTGTGATTGGGGCTTGGCTCCCAGTAGAAATGCTGGAGGCCTATTTAACAGAGCATACACACGGACCTCCACACACACACACATACACACACACACACGCACACACACACATCAACGAATTGTCTCCCTCTCCTGAGGCTGCTGGAGGTTTGGCTGAGGACAGGAAATGGTGGTTGTGGTCTTTCCTCAGACACTGCTGGGGGTTGGTGGAGACGCCTGCCCATGTAACCACCAGCCCCGTCAGCCATAAGCCAAAAAATACATAATGTGTCCAGCTGGATCTTGTGTCTATGTGCGTGCGTGTACTCAATAGTTTGTGTATACATGATCTTTTCTTGTATGCTAAGTGCCATCTTTAACCACTGTCAAATAAACTGTGTAGCATTACTGTAGTAATTATGGCAAACAAATGAAACCGGGGTCAAAAAGTGCCTCTTTCCAGCAGAAGGTGATGTTATTACATTCATGGCATCTGTCATAGAGCTCTTACTCAGCATAGACACACAGGAGACTCCTGGGTAATGATTCTGTTGGTATTTTGGTACTATCAGCTTCTTTCTTCAACGCTGAAAGACATAATTCAGCAGCTGTAGCAAATGCAAACACGTTGGCCTGGCATGTTTTCAGTTTTCTCATCTCCTTTATCTTTTTGCTTCTGCAGCTGTTGCAGCTACTGTGTATTGGATGTTTCTTAGCGAAATGCACCTCAGGATTTGGAGTCTGTTTTTTACCTTCTCATCAAAACACTGCTTCGATTCGTGTGTCGATCCAGGCTGTAGAAGTATTCCAAGTTTAAGTCATCTAGCATTTTGGTTTGATCCAAATGTAGAACACATTTTAATGAGAATGTTCAGTTAATCTCATGTTGCAGGTGACTGCAGGTATGCATGTTTCACTACTCTGGCAAATGCACATTTTAGGAGTGGGCTCATTAAGGTGAGCAGAAGATTGAGATTGAGTGAGATTAAGAGTGAAAATCCCTGACTGTTACTCTGGGTGTGTGCTCTGTGCTAGCATTGCTGGCTAAAGGAAGTTGCTACCACCGCAGCTCTGTGCGGCAAGGTTGGCTGCGTGCTTTCTGCTAACGTTAGCCACTACGGGGGTGTGTTGGTGCCACAGCGGCTCATTTGTTTGGGCTCAGTGACTGTGTGCTTTGTGGTTCTCAGTCAGCAGCTAAGTGCTACTGGGTTAGGGTTTGGGTTAGCAAGCTTCTTAAGGGCAGGCTCAAACTTTACTTGCTTTAAGCTTCAGCAACACATGACCTTAACTCAGTGGAAGTCTCCGGTTATAGTGTGTGCAGGAAGACAGAAACGTAGCAATGGTATGTTAACATTTTGGCACATTTTTTAGTTTTCCTTTTCTTTTTCTTTTTCGTGATGAACCAAATTTTGATCCTCACTAATGAGTTTGTTGGTTTAATTTTCAGCATTTCAGATTCACTTAAATACTTGATGCAAACATCGAATATAACCCATAAATCTGCTGGAAGAAAACCCACCCTTTGAGAAAATGGAAAGGAGCCTAATACTTCTGCAACTGCGGGTGCCCGAAATGTATCCTCACAATTTGCAACTCCATTTCCAGAAACTCTATAACCTTTATCTGTGTGAGCACTGATGTGAACGCATCCAGTTCTTTTTACAACGTCCTTTTGTGCCATGAAGCAATCATGCTGATTCCTCAAACAAGTCGGATCCCATGCGATACAATGCTGCAAGGTCTCATTTCAGCAGGGCACACATGAAATAATTGATTCCATTAGTCGCACACATCGCGATGGCCCCACTCACTGACACATACAAGAAAAAAGTACCCAAAAGGAGCTGTAAACAGTTGAGGTCAGTATGTAAACCAATGCACTGCATGAAAGCCACGAATGTGCTGACAGGAATTATACAAGTCTTCAGTTTTTTTTACACCAGAAAGAGAAACAGAAGTTTTCTAATCCCACATCATCTTCATAAACTGCACTTTCACAGACTTGCTGCTCTGAAGTGGGTTTTTTTTTCTCCTCATTTTGTCATGCTGTGTGGTTTCTTGCGTTTCTAATAATCGCGTCTCTCAAATCTTCTATTTTCATTTTTTGTAATAATACAGAATTTAGTTCTTCTAATGAAAAGCCCATTTTCAAAGCACTTTCCAAAATCTGGTTCATATCACAAACCATCATGTCATTTTGATCACTTTATTATATCCAGCTGATCTCCAGTACAATCATTACGCCCTGTGTACAGTAATACATGTAGACGTTGAAGTAAACTCCTGCTCTGACCCGGTTTTACCTCATGTTGTTTGTTCTCCGCGGTCTTCCTAAACGACCGCGGGGTTCAAAAGCCCTGCAAGGAATTCTTTCTCCTCTTTACCATTCCCATAGCCATATGAGTAGCTACAGCAATGTGCTTTAGCTTTCAAACATCTGATGGATATTACAAGCTATGATGCAAAATGTTGGACTAAATAATAGTTGTCAGTGGTGGTGAAGTGACTGAATGACATTCAATATTTTGATGAATCCAGTTTTAGTTCGATTAGAAAAAAAATTTCATATATTTTAACATCACAGTGTTCCGATTTTAGATAATAGAAACCGACAACAGCAAACTGATGGTACTGATTGTGTTGGGGTGGTGTACTAAATTCAGCAGTTTCAACAAATCTCTATGGTCACATGTCGATAAAAACTGATTTTTCTGCTCTGGCCATTGAGTGTATTGGTTTTGAGAACAATGCCTTGCTAAAAAAAAGGGACAGCAATCCAAACATAAGGCCAACAGATCCATCTACATCACAAGTGAGCAAACACCATACTCCAATGAATACTGTGATGGGGTTGAAAGCTCCCGAGGAAGCTTGCAAATTGACCTTTTGTTGGAGCTGTGGGGTTGCCAAACTCCTGTTTGTTTTGTCATACTACTATTTCTGAGGTGAAAAATGATCTCTTTGGCTTATTGGAAATATTTGAAACCTGCTTTGTTTACTAGACGTCTTTTTTCCTTAAAGCAACTGCCCTCATCCAGGTTTCTTAGAGCGTTATAGCTGTTCACTGTCAGTCAGCAGAGTAGCCTGAAATGTCATAAAGAATGCAGTATGTACTGTGTCAGTGCACGCTCACTTGCACATGGTCATCCTTCTGCATTTACATAAGACACTCAAAATGAGTAAACCATTCAAAGAAACAGTGCTCCACAGCACAACTAGTGGTGGGGAAATTCAAAAGGTGCCTTCAAAGTGGTTATGTTGTATACTTCTGGAGTAACAATGTACGGAATGATGGTGTGAAAAGGGGTTAAACCTACAGAGAAAATCTTCACCTCCATCCGGCTTGATGGAACTCTATGGCAAGTTCAAGTCATTCTTAAACTGTCCAGCCCGCAACTTTTTTGGTTCAGTCTCACCATTCTCTTGTTTTTTTTCTTGCCACAGCGGGCAGCTATTTATTGAGAAAACGCTCTGAGAACTCACTGCACACCTCCTGCTCAACCACCAAACAGCAGACAGTCACATTTAATGTCTAGCTGGTGAACACAGTGAAGCATTTAGCAGCGAAAGAGCCAGATATTACCCTCAGGAGTCGGTGAGACCGAAAAACAGAGCCGAGAAGAAGTGAAATTGTGGTGTTTACACAGAAAGCAAAGCCCATTTTCACCTCACATGACTCGTGCAGGTGTTTATTAGCCCCAAACAGCCAGATGATTTAACTGAACATTAACCAGAAGCTAGCAACCAACAACAGGCACCAATATGTTTGTGTCTTTGTTTGGTTTCAGTTCAGCCTCTTACCAAACACAACACTCATCAGGACCCCAGTTGTCTTTCTTCTTCTCCCCCCATTTTTCATAAAGTAAAGTACATTTTCCCCTCAGGTCCAGTTGGACAATACACAGTACAATATGTAAACATCCTACGATGGAATTCACCTCTGCAGATTGCTTCTGCAGTCAGGTTGATGAATGGGAGTGATGATAAATCCACTTCATAATCCCCAAAAGTTATAATAGTAATCTCTGAGCTCTTAGACCAGGGGTTTATTCCTGTTCAGTGTTTGGCTCTCCCCCCCGACACACAGCAAAGCCTCGCATCACAAGCATGTCTCACTGAAACTGAAGATTTTGATATCACGTGAACACGAAAATGACATGAACCCTGCAATGTGCGTCTTTGCACTAACTCTGTGTGTAATTTTGATGCAGAAAAAAATGTCTTCTCTTTCTGGGGGAACGCACCATTACATTTATCATGTCGCCAGAAGCGAGACTAAAAATCAATGATCATACTGCTGCTTTACTGCTGGGATTGCAAATGCGTCTCTTTGCTATCAAGTAGCCATAAAGTTAAAATTGATCCCAAGTGGGTTTAAGTATTCCTTCTAATTTGTGTTTTTCATGTTAAAAATAACCATTGTGCTTCCTTTGACTAATGGTAATTTCCATATCTGACTCCATCAACAATGAATTATGTTGCAGGCCAACATGGCATGGGTACACACTTGAAAAGCAGATTAGTGTTTGTGTTTGGTCAGTGTTCAGATTCCACAAAAAGTGCTTAGCTTATAACAGTGTGGGGTATACAAAACAGACACTCTGCCTTCAGAATAATGAAAACCAGAAGCTAGCACTTTAAAGAGGGATTTCCATTGTACACCACATCGCAGAGCTGTTTTAAAATGTGACCTACAGTATTCGAACCTAACAGCAACAACATTTGGAAATGACTCATCTGTTCTGATTGTCTTTGTTGAGTCATACTGTAAATCTCATATTCACCATATCCATAATGCGTCACATGTTGTAAGAGACGCTCTACTAGTCATGTCTCAAGTAACGTTATCTGATGTCAGGGAGTTCATCGACCGTAAAAACAGTGTCATGTCTTGGAAACAAACAGCATGTCGTATTCCAAATGGGTACAACAATGGTCAATAAAGCCTAGTATATTGAGTTATAATCTTTTTCGGAGGCGTAGTGGATCGGTCTGTGAACTAGATGGTAGAGAAACACAAGAGTTCTGTTTCACAATATAGGCACTAATTAACCGTATGTATAAAAGAGCTGTTTCCAGTACGAATGAAAGGTAGACGGAGGATAGCAGAATGGAGGTGGACTTCCACAATAGCTGCCACTGTATGGCCTTGCGCTGTTCTGGCAGCGTCTGTGCAGCATTATGTGTCGATCTATAGTTTGATAAAGATCTCAGTTCCATTCCTGTGTGGATTTACTGCTTCTTACGGGACAGCTTATAGAGACTTCAGTCTTGGATTCTGCTTCCTAACTCTGACATTTACAGACATGGGGTTTTGGATCATCCACACTCACACAGGGGCATGGAAACACAACCCCTGCTGTCCAACTCCTCCACCCCACCAACCTCCCTCTCTCCTCTATTATAACCAGTCCCAGCCCCTATAAAAGCTCTCTGGCTGGGCTGCAGTCCTGGCTCGTATATCTCCGTTCTGCTTGCTCTGGTCTTGGTGCCGGTTCTGGAAGTGATTCTGGGCCCAATATGACCCGCACATCCCTCAGTCCTCATATGGTGGCGACTATTGTAGATGTGTCCCCTTGATGTATCCCCTTGATGAATTTCTCCAGCTTCTGTGACTCCTAAACAGTCACTTGTTGAGTTTAAGACATCTGTCATTGAGGGCAAGCGGTCGAAACAAAGTTTTCCTCATCCCCGAGCACCTGTAGTCTGCCTACATTTAAACAATCTGACGACTATTAATTCATTTGCAAGTGATGAGACCAATGCAATGAGATTTAACATGAACTTGTCTAGGATAGAAATAATGCAACATAAATGGTCAACATTGAAGCTGCAGGGGTGGAGAATTTTGTTCATAAAATATATATATAGTTTAAGGGAGTCAGTTTTGGTTCGTTAAATACTAATTGGAGTTGTCAGCGCTTTAAGTTTTAGAGGAAAAGGCTTATGCTCATGTTAATAAGCACTTATTGTACTGCATATGCAGTAGAAATTTAATTTAGAAGTTTGCATCAAAACTAGCTGACCACAACACATGAACAAATCAACACTGTAATTAGCTCAATGTAGACCTGTCACTCATTGATATCTGATTCCTTTTAAAAGTCCAATCTGTCAATACATATGGTATATTAAATCATTATATTCACACTTTTATATCACTAGCATTCTATTTAAGTTGTGTGTGTTGATAGGTAGAGTCCCTTTGACAGTGCAGGGGTAGTACAAGTTTAAACCCAGTCTGACATGTTTGATGTATACACAAGTCAAATTGCAAGATCAACCACTGTCCTATAATTGAAACAGTATGGGTGATGCTGTACTTACCTTTCAAGGCAGCTGGATTCCTTAAAGCTATGTACTGGAGGAACAAACGGCAGCCATGAGAGTAGCTTAGATGTGACGACCAGTGAGGGAACCAACTGTTTGTTTGAAAACCACAATGCCGGCTCATTGAGGAGTTAAAGTAGATACTGCTATAGTATCAGTTAAGATAACAAAACTGGATAGTTTATATCATTGAGAGCAAAGAACAAGACTGAATGCTCAACTCCACCAAAAAGAAAGTATTTACTGTATTTACTGTTACTTCGACTGGCTTTAGCAAAACTTTGATTTACAATGTGGTTCTGGCGGTGGTAGTTGACCTGATTGGTTGAACTTTGACAGTGATAGACAGATAGTTGGTCCAATCACCTGATACTTGCCCTTTTCCAAACAGTTTCCAGCAGTGCCTTTCCAGATGCTTCTGTTTAACAAACCACCTGGCACGTCAGGTTAGTCTTGCTTTGCTGTTTTGTGTAGTAATTAAGGGTTGGTTTGACTGGAACCACTGGTAAAAACTGGATAGTTTGACTGTTCTGCAGTGCCATCCTTTTAGCACAGAGACATCATTAAATCACAAGAAGCGTGAATGCCAGTGTGCATGGACGCCGTTTCTGCATTGACTTTTGCCAATCAATCCACTCTCTGTTATTATTTATCATGCTCAGATTGTATTTTTGTCCTCTCTGCAACTCAGTTGCCTCAAATGATCCATGTAAGCCGCCATGATTGTCGAGAGTGATGAAAGAAAACAGAGATGCAGGGTTGAGCCTTCCAACTGGCCAGTCAGGGGCAATTTAAGTCATTGCTTAGCTTCCCATTGTCTCAATCAGTGGCTACAGCATGACTAAAAATAAAAAGCACAACAATTTTCAATTTTTCACCCTGCCATTTTTCAATAAGTAATTCCAGAAGTACACAATTGACAAAGCAGGCGTGAATCCATGATCCCAGTGCAGTGACAATAGCCAATAAAGACAAAACAGAGCAAAGAAATGCAACTTTCATTCTTTCAAAGGTGAAAGAATGAAAGTTAAGTTGCATGGAAACCAGAAAAAAATCATGACTGGTCAAGTGCTTGGAAATAGTGTGGTGTCGAGGTGGTGACAGGTGTGTGTGTGTGTGTGTCTTCTCTCCTCATCCCTCTTTTTCAACCTCTTTCTTTCATCTTTCCTTCCTCAGGTCGGCACCGCCTCAACCTGACAGACCGAACACGCTGCCAAAGGAAAAACAGGATGGGCCACTGCTGATGACGTCACACCGGCGACTGCTGGGTGGTGATGGAGTGATGGCCTGTGTGTGTATGCGTTTGTGTTCATGCATGATTCTGTAAGTGCAGTGGAAGCTGTGCTAGTCAAAGGGCTACTGTGACCCCCACTTCTGCTTCATTACTCCCAATTTACCACTAAACATCCACACAAGAGTGTGCAAAGTTACTTATGGGGTGATAGTAAGATGTCAATGGGCTTTCGCCCGCACTACACTGACTTGAAAACATTCAATGGAACATTCAAAACCACTAATGGCTTCTAATGGTGAATGACATCAGAGCTGTCATGTTTCTTGTTATTTTTCATTTTTTCTCTTTCATTTCTGTCTCTCACTCTTTTCCTCTCTTTGAGGCGAAGTGTACGGTCACACATGTGGACATAAGCGAAGTCCTCAGCCTCTCTTGGCCTGTGCGCTGATAGATTTAGTAGGATGGAGAGGGTGTGATGGACAGAGTGACTTTGTTCAGTACCTGCCGTCTGTCGGCCTTCCTCTCTGGGTGGAAAAAGAATGAAAACTGACTGAATACTGTGTGTCAGAGGGAGGAAGACGACAGAGGATGAGCTGATGTATACAGCTCTTTATTTAGAACAGTCTTCGTGACTTGATAGCCAATACCGACATGAATTTACAGCACAGACAGGTATGCGTAATATAACAATAATAAAAAAAAGAAATTCACATCTGTTTTTGTTTTGGGGACGTTTTAGTCACGCTATATCATTTATGTTTTAACCGAAAGGAGGCGTCTGATCAAGTACCAGTCATCTCCGTGATTTGGCTTAATTTTCATTGCTATGTCTTGCTGTCCTCGATGTAAAATGTTGCCAAATCGTTGACGTTTGTCTCAGAAGGATGACTGTTGGCATATGTACGTGAGTTGTAGTGCAGAGACGTGTCAAGTTCAGTGGTTCAGGATCTGGAAGAAGGAAAGGAAAAAAAGTAAGGATATCTCAGTTTCACCTTGCCAAGTAGTGATTATGACAACTGTAAAGGAGGAAGTGAGGAGAGGTAGCATAACGATTGAAAAGTCCACATAGGGAAGAGGTCGGTGATGGATGGTTCAACAAGCAAAGGACTTTCACTCAGGAGATGCTGTTTGTGTCCAGTGTGAAACAGAAGAAATGAATGTTTAGTTTTAGTAGTTACATAACGCACATAATGTAATGTAAGCACAAGTTACAGAAGCAGCATCGTGCAAATAACCCCTTTGGATGTTAGATTGAATTTAAATATGAATTAGATTGTTTCAAGCACACCCCAGTCAGTATACAAATATAAAGTATACATTTTATTGTATTCACAGACATCATGCACTCAAATGTAGCCTATGTCGGAGCAGCCTCCACAGAAAGAAACAGAATTGAAGGACAGCCGACAGAAAGGATGACTCAGGCTCTCCTCCCTACTCATCCATCCATCTATCCCTCCATCTGGATTGCATTTGTGTGGATGTCTCTCATCCTGCAGCTCCTGCCTCATCAAACCCCCGTTCCTCCGCTTCCCCTCCCCACATGCTGCTGTTGGCAGCTCAGCGCTGAGACATTGGAGGTTCCTTGGACATGTGCATGAAACATATTGGTCTCTGCTGTTTCAGGAGCACAATCTTGCTGAGATACACTGGACTGGATGTAGTGTTGGCATAAATCTGGAATGAACGGAACATGTTGTTCTCTGTGGGAGCAATGCTCTGATTACTGGGGTGATAAAGTGGGCTAAATTAGACAGGCCTGGCTTTGGAGTGGAATACACAAGGCTTTGGTTTTTCAGCATTCTGGGTTGGGATAGCGGCTGACAGTTCATGGCTTGAGATGGGATTAGAGAAGGGGAAAATGTACCACCCTCTAACTTGGGCTCGGATCCTCTTGTCCGGGGGAAAATTTTGGCTTGATGACTGATCCATCACATTGTCTTTGGATGTTGGTGAGCTTGGCACAAGGCACACGGTGACGGTTCTGACGGAGCGCGCTCTGGGGAATGACGCAGTACCTCATCGATCATCCCCACTTCCAAATGGTGTTGATAGCCCTCTGTGTGGAAGACAGGAGCCCAGACTAAGTTGAGACTCATTTCAGCCACCATGCTAGACACCAGAGAGCGTCACTGAGTGTGATGGAGTATGTCTGAAATGACACATGGCGGCAGTCTGAGAAATCTGTGGTCTTGTGTCATGTCTTTAGGTTGAACAAAGCTAATGTCTGGGATTGTCTTCCTTTTGCTTTAACCCTTTGCTGCTTAAAACCTGTGATGCTATTTGTGAAAAACATTGAAACGTTTTCTTCTAGACATGTAAACCTTTACCTGCGCCAACTGTACAGGTGTCAGCTGTAAGCTAGTTTGCTGTGATGCTGAGGGAGTGTGAATGTGTGTAGCTTGGTGATGCTAGATGTTAAATTAATTGTTCTTTTTGAAGATCCCTTAAAGAGGAATGACTCAACTTGGTTCACAAGCCAAATTTAATTTTAAATCCTGCTTCTCCATGGTGCATGTGCAGCTGTGCACAAGAGCCAGATTATCAGAGGTTAACCTGGTGCCTTGTTCTACACACCCCCTCAACCGAAGGATGAGTCATAGCCAATAATCTCAGTGACCTAACCCATTAGTCTCACACCCACTGAGCGATTGAGCCAGTGATGAGCCACTAAGGTTCAGCAAGCTAACCCACACTGCACACCCACTCAACTTTAGAATGAGTGAAAATTTAATGAAATCAGTTAACTAACACAAGCACACATCGCTCAGCCGAAGAACAAATCATGCACAATCAGAAATGCACACATGCTGTGAAGACAGTAAAGGCCAACTTACCGTGTTGGGTTGTTGCTCTCTCCAATCACACGACAAGATTCTTGTTATTTTAATCTCTCTGTACTACTGTATCTAAGGGTGGAATCATTTAAGATACTGAACCAAAAGAGTCGTTCATGAGTTGTTTATTGGCTGGCTGATAAACCACAAGAACTTTATTACTTAGTTAAAGAACCAGTCTGACCACCACTACCTCTGCTCAACCTGTGTTGTATGCAATTGCTCCACCTTTCAGCCAGTGAAACCAGAACACACAGATGTCAGAAATGTACTGCTTTAGCAACCAGCCTAAAAACGTTTTCCTACTGACGTGATGATTATGAAATGTAAACTTTTTCTTCACTATCAAAAGTAATTTCTTCAATTGGTCATTTGTATATCAGCTTTTGGAACATAAAAGGTCTTGTAGCCTAACTTCTAGAGAAGTTAAAAATATTTGGCTTACCTGGCTTAACTGATGCACCAGATGGTTTGTTTCACAGATCCATCTGGAAAGGAGCTGCTAGAAATAGTTTGGGAAAGGGCAGGCAATTTCAAAAAATACTTGGCGGACGATAAGATGATCCAACTGTCTACCACCATCTATTAAAGGCTAACGTCAATCAGTGTGATCAACAGTAGGTGTGCACTACCAGCGGAGTCTGCTGGTAGATCTAACAGGTAAGAGAAAGGGAAAGAAACCGCTCCATCGAGAAAAGTCTAAAGTGCCGTCCTTTGCTCTTTCAACTTAACTTAACAGTTGCCTCTCTCGTAGGTCATCACACCAAAAACCAAACCCATGGCTGCTGTCTCTAGATGCAAGTTGTTCCTCATAGGACATTGATTGGTTCAACACCTGTGTTATCAGCCACAAACCCATAGCTTGAAGCCCGTCAAGAATCTGGATTTGTGAGCCTGTATGATCACAGGATCTCGCAAATCCAGCTGCTTCACAATGTAATACCTGGCCAAGACATGTAATGACTATTCCATGAGCAAAAACATAGAGCAAAAGCAGCCAGGCCTCAAAGAGTTAATATAGAGTGTGAGGCATTAACACAACCAACATATTAATCCCCACTGGTGCAGCTCATGGTAATAGATCAACATATCCACCATTATGTGTGATTTGGGGGTGCAAAGGCATGCACCAAACCTTCTCGCTCAACCCAGCATGGTAAAACATGATTACCCTTTTGAAGCAGGCTGGAGTTAAAGTACAAACTTTACCAGAAGTTATGTAACATGTCTGCATTTTTTATTCCCATGCAGTGTCATTTACTGTAATATGCTGGCAATATTTTGTCATTTTTTTCCCCCCGCAGAAACTTTTCATCCAGAACCCTTTTGAACTGTATTCATCCTACTATCAACTCACAAACATGGCTCATACCAAGGTTCAGCCTCTGTTATATCATTATAATTGGCCACTTATTTTGTCTCTGCCTCGGTGAATTAAACATGTTTACAGTTTAGTTTGGTAGCTGAAGGTGTCTGGTTGTGTGAGGGTGCCATACTGGAGAGCTTCATGCCTTCCAAAGCACATTTAAACTATGTGTGGAGTTCTTTGTTCCATCTCTGGAGCATTTACTCCATTAGTGTGTTTCATTGGGCCAGGTGAGAATGATGCCATTGAAATCGGCATTCACGGAACTTAACTGCATCAAGCGATGACAGCAAACGCAGGTTTAATTCGGCCGCCAAGCCAACTGTGGTGAGATCTTACAATTGTAATCCAAACTAACAACAGGAAGCAAATCACAGAACTTTATGGGTATGAGGAGATGGATGTTGACATTTGATAGCCAGCAGTTATTCAAGTTTGGAAAGTCGATCATAACAAAAGGAACTAAGGGAAAACCGCAGTCTGGACCGATGCTCATGTTCAGCTATATTGGTACTCTCAGTATAATAAACAAGCTACTGGTGAGTCTAAGTGACTTTGAAACAAACTGAAGGTGTTGTTGCAGCCTAAGCAAGAACAGAGTGGGCGGTGGCAGCCTCATGCTATTTGTTTTCACGTCGCATGCGTCAAGACATCGCACCAGACGAGCGATATTCTTCTGACAGGGGGTCAGGACACTTCCTCTGCGGTGCACCACAGTTTAGGAATTCATTCAAATCCCCCTTTTTACAGCAGGGAACAGCTATTGTGTTGATGATCTGGGCTTGGCGTGGTGCGGGGACCGAGTGTGTGAATGCATGTGTGTTTGGGCTGGGTGGGGTTTGGAAGTTGCTGTGTGGACATGTGTCTGCGGGGAGAGGAGCTTAGCTTGGTTTGATGACATCTTCATTGCGAGTGTGACAAGCGTTGCCCCTTAACACACACACACACATAATTGTACTTTTATATTTGTGAGCAACCATATTGACAGATGCGTTCCCTAGCCTCTTAACTTAACTATAAAAACTAAATGTCTAACCCTTACTTTCAAACAGCCCTTTGCAGCTTTGATGACAGGCCAACATTTCACTTTCCAAAAATGTCCTCACTTTGTTGGTTAAAAACCTGGTCCAGTCCTCACTATGTAGCAAATACAAACACATACACACACATTTTTGGGGACATTGCATGAACCATTACTTGCCTAACCTAACCTTACCCTAACCTTAAACCAGGTCCTCACCCTAAAATTGAGCAATTAACAGGGATTTGTGTTTGTCCCCACAATGTAACACACACACGCACACACACACACACACAGGCGTTTTTCTTCTTCTCACAAGCCACCCATTTGAGAGAAAACTACGAACACGTCCTCTGTCTCCCACCCAAGCTGAGAATTAAGGGGTCCAACAAAAAACAAGTGTGATATTGCTCGACACAGAGCCACTGTCCAATCCGGTCACTCCGTCCTGACATCATATCCCCTCGTTGTCACTCTTTCTGGGAGTCTGGGTTACCTCAGCAACACGCGCATAAGCAGCATTGAGTCATCGGTTTGTTGGACCCCCTGAAGTTTGACAAGCCTCTGTGTTCTTTTTTTTTTTTTTTTTGCAGAACAAACATCTCGATTAGCATGCAGAGGGGACGGGACACGGGGAAGTTATCTGGTATGAGGTAACATCAGTGAACGGCTTTAACTTCATATTGTTCACTTTTGAAGTTTTAATCAGCTGGGTAAGACAGCACCCTCATGAGTATAAGCATGCACACAGGGCCCATCACAGCGGGCACACACACACACACACACACACACATGCAGACACCACTCCATGGCCCTCTCCCTCAGATGAGCCAAAGTTTGCTCTTCCCATGGTGCTTTGTGCCCGGGCGATATCCCAGCCGCGCCGCTTCCCTCTGAACTCCCACAACTTCATCAAAGAGGAATGAGAGGAGCGAGGAGGGGCAGAGGAAAAAAAAAAAACAAAAAAAGAAAAGAAAGAAGAGGGAGAGAAAGAGCTCTGTTTTCCTAATCACATCCCCATGGGGTTTTCAGCTGCGGAGGTGAGGGCGAAGTAAACAATTTTGTTTATCGTGTTTTTGTTGTGTTGCTCTTTCATTTCGTGGCCGCTTTTGTTTCGAGCTTTCCTCTTCTCTTTTTTTAATTTTTTGCTGAGAAATAGAGGGGGTGATTAATGCAGATCCCCTCCCTACTTACTCCCCACTCTTCGCCCCTCTCTATTCTGTTTTGGGAAGATTCCCCCTGGTAATTAATTCACAGCAGAATTAATTAGAGCGGGGGGGAGGGTGGGGGAGGAATCTAGAGAGGGAGGAGTGCAAAGATATTTAGAGAAAGGAGGGGGACAATAAAGAAAAGTGACGAGAGAGGGATAGAGGAGTAAAGTGAGGAGATGTTTTTTTTTTGTTTTTTTTTTTTGCGCCGCTCCTTCAACATGCTCAAGGCTGCACACAGGACCCCACCCCCCTCCACAACTGTGTCCAACAAAGCTGATAGAAATTAAGAATCCAAATTAGGTTTGCCCTGAGCCTGGTGAGCTTCCACTGCACAGCAAGATGGGAGCGATGGGGACAAAGATAAGAGATTCAGATGTTTCGATAGATGGATAGAGTGGCTGACTAATGGAAAACGATGCATGGACGTATGGATGATGAGGAAAGTACGAATGATGCGAAAAAAAAAAATCTTCGTGAAAGGGCGTAGGACGAGGGGAGTGAGGGAAGTGTTGTTCCTCCATTTACTTAAATTTAATTGGTCTCCTCCATCACTGCGTAATGCTGATTGGTCTCCAAGAGCAAAGTGAAAAAGGAGTCCAACATCCAAGTGTTGTACTGCTACCAACATAAAGACAGCAGTATTCCTATTCCTAATTCTTCAAGGAATACTCCTTGCTAAACTCAATCAAGCACTTTTCCATTTTGATTCTGCGTCGCATGCCAATTTATATGAATGTTGATGACTTGATTGAGGCCGTAACGAATCCCTGGAGCTGGCACAGCACGCCTAATTGGCTAACGTTATTAAGGCATTGCAATGTGCTTATTCATTCTCAGGTACAGTCTCCGTCTCATTTTCACCAATTGGCCGGTGTCTCTCTTCCTGCCTCCCCCTACCCTTTCGTCGCTCTCCCCCCCCCCTCGCCACAATCTCACCTCTCTTTCCTACTCTTCTTCTCCACGGCTCTTTACTCCCAGTCGCTACTTTTTACCTTAACAAACCTCCCTTTCTCCCCCCTTTTACTCGTGCTCTCTGTTTCACCCCGCTTCTTCCATTGTGCTCATTATTCAAGCTCTCTTGCTGATACAGCCAAGGTAGACGGGACATTTTTCTACATTTGCTGAACTCCTGCAGCACTTTGACTCCATTCTCAGGAGGAAATGTTTCGGAAAACAGCTTCTTTTGTGGTTTTGCTCTTTCTTCAGCTGCTCTGGAAATTAGTTTGAGTTTAACGTACGACTCGCCAATTTCATCACTCTTTCAAGAATTATTGAATTAGTATTGGAGGATGCATTCAGATCCTTGACTTCAATGAAGTAGCGATAGTAGCCCCTGAATGTCCCACTCAGAAATGGATTCATCACCAATTGGTTTGATCAGATTTCAACAACATGAAGCAGCACACTATTGTGATCACTTTTTGATCCGATTTTAGCTAAATCTCAACTGCTGCATGAAAGTTACAAGCACCACAATCAGACTAAAGGACTCTTCCTTTGTGAGCCCAGCGGTCAAGTTTATCAGGGGTGTGCCGACCACACTTTTAGCAATTGCCTGGCATGCCTGTGGCACACTTTGGTAGGGGTAGGATCGGAATCAGACATGCTTGCCATGCTTCTGCAGAGATACAGGTGAACATCTCAGTGAGAGGATGCTCACTGAGAGGAGCTGAACTTGTGTCAGACTTCTCACTCCTAATGTTTCAACTTTGGCAGCTTGGTCAGTGTCCCAACACTCTGGAGGTGACCCTCCTCTGCAGTGGCATGAGCGAGTCCATGCTGGGATGAGGTCTGGATCTTTGGTTGGTTCAAACAGGACTTTCAGCCAGGAGACCAGAGAGTCCCGTGTGAAACTGAAGTTTGTTTATTTTTGACTTACTTACCCATACCATGACGTGTTCCTTAACCTAGCCATAGAATGTTAGCTGCTTAACCTCAACCAAGCTGTGACCGTTTCTCAACGTTAGTGGTTGGAAAACCTTTTCTTGAAAGTTTGACTGGATGTTGCATTTTCATTATTGCTAACTTGACTGCAGGACCCTGTATGAAAGTGATGGTAGAGCAGTAGCTACAGTGTCATAGTTTCAAGCTTAGGGACAATGACCAAGGATGCTGTGTTTGGCTATCTGGGACTGAGAACTTGTTACGGCAGACAGTCCTGAACATCAAGCAAACCGGCTCATCCAACATCCTGCTGGCGCAGAGCGAGCCACCTACATACCATTAAGTAGAATATCTGAAAAATATACAGTCACCTTAATTTTGATGTGCTCGCGTTAATATACTTGTAACATTCCTTCACTGTTCTTCAGGTCAAATCCACAACAGAGGCATCTCTACATTGGGTACCATGTCTGGAAAACCTACACTACCTGTTCCTCTTGATAGCCTCCAGATGTGCTCAATCTCTCACTTTCAGAAGCACAACTGGCCTGGGTTTTGTCAGGAGTTTTCAAGTGCCGATCCAGATTCATTTTCCCATTCTGGGAATGATAGAAGAGAGAGGTGCATCCTGGTCAGCCACTGTAAATCACCGTCCACAAATGCCTCTACCAGGGTATGCTCACCTAATCCTTATTACTCTATATGTTTTTTATTGCCATTATTGGTTTTACTTATTTTACAGGAAGGGTAGCTTTAATTTTCATAACAACCGACAAGGGTCCGCGTAAAAGAATAAAGACGCACAGGTCTGTGGTATGTAAAGGCTTAACTTAATAAAACGGGATAGAAATTCGACGTCCAGCCAGCCCTTCTCTCCTCACCTCTCCACAGACCTGAGAAACTTTGGCTTAATGGAACTACAACATGTTCCCTGCTCACCATCGACTGTCTGGTAAGGGTCTGATGGAGCGATCTGCCTCGTTAGTTTATATTAGATTCGAGCAAGGTTTGCTAGAACAATTACACTAAGACCGACGGTGGGAATGCTGTCCTGTTTCTGCACACCGATGTCTCCTTTTTCTTCAGGGAGGAAACGTTTGGAAAGCATCTAGAAGTCGCTTTCTTTCTTTCTTTCTTTCTTTCTTTCTTTCTATCCACCCTCAGTGTTTGATCCTCATCATTACAAGCAGGCTTGCGTTTCTGTACCATGTCTGCAATCCCCTCTGAGTTTCCCACCTCTCAACTTTACCTTGCAGCCATGTAAACATGCCTCTAATCAGGATCTGTGTGTTTGCACCGCCTGTGTGTGTGTGTGTGTGTGTGTGTGTGTGTGTGTGTGCTTGCGCTCGGATAGCATGGGCGTAAAAGCGATAAGGCTAAGTGAGTGATTCCCTCCAGTAAACAGAGGAGAGCAGGAGACAGAGCAGAGGGCAGGCAACCTGCCATGGGAATCTGGATAATCCATTCTGCTCACTTTATTAACATCATTATGGAGGAAACAGAGAGGGCAGAGAGGGGGGGGGGGGTGCAGTGGAGGAATGGAAGGAAGGAGGAATAACAAGACAGATGGAGAGGCTGTGGGTGGAAGAAATGTGGTGAAAACAAATAAAGGTTCAGAGGTCAGAGAAAAACAGAAGCATGTAGGCTAATTTAAGATTCAGCTATAATATTAATGCTTGTTCCCTGAACATTCACTGCATTGCGACAGCTGTTTCATAACACTGGAGGTGAACGTTACAAAACGAAATTGTCAGCTGACGCTTGCTTAGAAAGCAATAATACAAAAAATGAGAATGCCAAACTGACCTCCCTCTCATCCGGTGCGTGCTGAGATAGATTAGACTCCTGCGACCAATACATGGGACAGCAGGTATGGAAGTTGGATGATTGGGTCTAATTACTGTCATGTCAAGCTGAAAGCACTGTATGATGTTTTACTGCGTGTCAGTATAAAGCTAGACGATATTTACCTCCACCAAGGAGGTTATTGTTTCACCCTGTCCATCTGTTTGTTGGTTGGATTTATCAGCAGGGTAACACGAAAACTACTGAGCAGATTATCATGAAGACCATCAATGTTTTGTGCAGATCTGGATGAAGGGGCAGATCTAGGAATTTTTGTCACTTCCCTTTAACATTGCAAAATAGAACGACATTATTGGTGCATTTCTCACAGAACAGGACATGGATCCTGATTAATACAAATAAAAAAGATCAGGTTTATTTAGATGGCTGGTATTTTGTTGGTGGGTACACTTTGATGCAGATCCCAGATCATTAAATTATAGTTTAGCAGTTACGGGTGGTTTTCAAATTACAATGATCCAGTTTGATATTGAATTAGGCTTGATTGAGTTAAAGTGGACTGTCAGGCTTTGGCAGAGGTATGCACTCTACTGAGGGCCATTCTAGTTTTGTATCTAATGTATTTAATGTCTGACTTTGCAGTATGAGAGAAGGTAATTTGGCAATGCAGTTTTTATGTTTCTCTGTTGGTCAGTGTCTGTCTCATCTGACAAGCTAAATTACAAAAAAATACACCTGAACGCCTATAAAAGCGTTCTTCTCAAGATATCGTTTATGTGTTCGAGCATCCTGGTTAGAGGAGATGGAGAGGTTTTAGGTTGGCTGGTGATTAAACTATTTTAAGGAATCTGGCCAGATCTAAACTTGGAGAAGAGTCAGGTTTGTACTGACATTAAACACAGCACAGAGGGCTCAGGCAAACTAATGCACCTTTGCCCGGCACACATTGGCAACACCATCTGGTGTTGGCAAATCCAAATCATGAAAAAGCAGGTAAGTCGTATCAACATTGTAGATTGAGCAGTTCTACTATCTTTTATATCTACTACATTTAATTTATAGTAAGGCATGATGTTTGATAAAGTCAGCTCTGTGAATGAGCTTGAGCAGAGCTTTTAATCAGCATAGAAATGAATGATTAGATCTGTCAAAGAAAAGTATGAAGTAGTCATTCGTTCATGTTACAGGAACATTTTCAGATTTTGAGCTAATTGTTGTTTTGTTGCAAAATAATATATATATATATATATATAGGTTATGTATTCAGAGGATCAGTTGTTAATTTCCCGCACCGACTGTGAAAGTTTGTTAAGAACAGGCAGCTAACGAAAACTGACTTCCATCAACGTCCACCGTTCGGGGGGTCTCAGCTCCTCCAAAAGAAGCCGTGTGGCGGCCAGGCTGCGGTTGAACTGGCAGCTCCCGAGTGTGAATGTAACTGCCCGGACGTGAAGCCGAGCGTTTCTGAAAATGATCCTGCATGCTGCGTCCTTCCTTGGATAAATAACAATTTTAGCACAGCCAATACTGAACGAGGGAAAAGGCTGGGCACAAGGAAAAGAATGTGTGTTTGCTACATCAGCTACTTTTTCTTTACTGTTTTTTAGTGGGTAAATCAAAGGCAACAACTTAATTTGTTCGTAGCCCGCAGCAGCTGTAACGCCAGGGCCCTGCAGATCACTGCTTTGGAATAGTTTTTCATGATGTTATCAATTCTGTCCTCCAATTGTTGAGGTCTTTTTTTTTTTTCTTCATCGTCACTGGCACGCAGGCGTATTTCAATGTCCCCGTTCTCTTCGCTCACATCCAAGAGAAAGTTCATTTTACAGTGTTTGTCTTGAGTTGATTTAATTAATCTGCTTATCCTCTGTTTATTGTCAATTATGTCGAACTTATTGGCTTTTTCTGGAAAATGCGGCTCAGGCGGAGCGAGCAGGCCCCGGCGTGTTGAGAGGAGTAAAGAGGACGGCCAGGGGAACTTTCCAAATAAAAGCGGGGCCCGCGCGCGAGTTTTTTAGAATTAGGAGTGTCACACAAACAACATTTTCTCGTTGTGGAAAAAGTAATGAGCTCAATCCCGATTCCTTTCACATCAAGAGCCGCTTTTTTTTTCTTTTCTTTTTTTTGGTCGCGCGGGTTTTGAGGTTAGCGTCCGTTGTGATGGCTTTTATGAGCGCGGTGACACAGTGGAGACGCAAACACACACACACACACACAGACGTTATGCTCTGATGTATGTGTCATTGCCTCTGCACACATACGCAAACATTTTTACGCTCGTACTAAAAAGGCGCACTAAAACTCGACGACACACCTACACACACCTCTAGCCAGACTGCTGGACAAGCCTCATTTAGCCTGCTGTGTAACTGTCTCTGTGTAACGAATGGCTCGTGTCCTACAGTCACGGGTCCAGCCAGACCAACAGCATTACAAGTCCCTCTACACTGACCAGACACACGCGCACACACACACACACACACACCTCAACACTACCCAGATATCCTGCTTCCAGCTCCATCTATCACCTCCACGTCCACGCTATGCCTCGGTATCAGGGGCCACCTCAGTTCAGCCCGGTCCCAGACCCGAGCTCTATTTTTGGGGCCACGCTGGTGACACCCCCCCTTCCCCTCTCTCAGGGTGGAACTCCCCTGTTTAAGATGCCCCATCACGTCCCCCAGCTACCGCCACCACTTTCTCATTCTGTCCGCAGCTACCGGCAGCGGGAAATTATGACAAATGGCCTGGTTTTTTTTTTACGGCTGTTTTTTCTTCTTATTTCTCAGTTTGTTCTTCGTGTAGAGAGAAAAAGAATCGTAAAAAAAAAAAAAAAAACGAGTGCAAAGATTAAAACTTTCCATTTTTGGTGATGACTCAACGCAGAGCAGTGTTTTGTGGCTTGACCTTTTATGAGGTGTGCATGTGTGCATGCGTATAAGCGTGTAACAGTATGGGTGTATAAATGGGAATATGTGTCTGGGTATAGCCTACACACACACACACACACACACACACACACACACACTCAACCATGGGTGCGTGCAGAGGACGAACAGAAGGAGGATGAGAGTCTCCGGCGGGTTTGTAAATGTTTCTGTCTCCTGGTTACTGTGACTGGAGCTGCTGTTCATTCACTTCTTTATTGTATGGAGGCCGAAATGTGACGGACCAAATGGCAGTTGGAGGAAACTGTTTGACAGTTGTGCCCGCTCGTCCTGGAAGGTGACATCAGTCGAGGCTGGCACTGTCGGCTCACAGCAATAAGGTCCTGGGTGTTTCTCTGGTTGTAGCACTTTTAGGTTCTCTCGTCCCCTCCCATAGCACGAGGACATGCAGGTTAGGTCATTTTGGAGACTCAGTATGTCTGTACTCGGTATAGGGTGTACCTGACCTTTAGCCAGAGTGTTTCGGAAACCCGGACTCTGTCGGTGCCATGCCTTCGACAAAATCAAGACAACGGCAGATACAGAAAATCGGTGGATAAAATCATGGCGGGACTAACCTGTGGGTTCTACTGTGAAAATTTGCTGAAGGGGGGGGGGGCATTATTTACACACACAATCCACCCTGTAGCGTTCCAACTTCTTTTCATGTGAAGAATACGCAGCAGGCTACGCATGGTACCCTATATTTAGCACAGGAAACCAGCAGTGCTCTAATGCTGGAATAACTACTTGGTCCCAAATGGTACTTTGATTGAACATAAATACGCATAAAAGCAAACACCATGTATGCACCCACAATTTAAACACAATTTGAAATAATTGAATACTTTGAGTGAAATGTATATGACTATATATTAAAATAAGTGTTATATAGCTCTTTAATTCAACAGTAATCACTGTTAAAGAGAGATTGGTCAGTAACCCACGTCTCTCCCCCTCCTGCAATTCCCCAGTTGATGACTTTATTTATACAACATTTTTTTGGTATCATGTTCAAGTTATCGTATCAGTGTCAACTTTTGTCTTTATATATGCAAATAAATCATTTTCTAATTAGGAAATGCAGTCATGGCATGGATTTTCAGAACATAAATCTGATCATTGGTTAAAGTCTGCTTCAAACTTCCTGTTACATTCTGTTGACACGTAAGAGTCGAAGTTTGTTGCTGAATATCTGTTTGTATCGCTGTTTAACTCAAATACGGTCACCAGCCATAAAATAAATACATACATTTTTAGCCATGTGTTTAGGAAGTAGATGTTATTTCAATGCAGCTGTGACTGATATAGGAACAAACCATCAGTATATAATGTTAATAGGAGTAAAAGTGGAACGTTTGGTGTATGTGCGGTCTACTCTACTGAAGGGGATATTACACAGTCAGAGAAAAAGCTTATTTTGAGGAAACTGCCTTTGAAGATACTGTGTATACTGTAACATTCCTTACAACTTTTGGCAAAACATGTTGAATGAGGTAAACTTCTAAATAATAGATTTCACCTCGACATTTCCGTAGTCGGGGCATTTCTTTTGTGTGTGTTTGTTTCCTGACATTGTATGTTTAAATATGCCAATTGGACTATATAATAAAATATGCACTCATTTGCATAAATGTCAAAAACAAACTTTTGAACTAAAATAAACACCTAAATATGTATCATGGTCATTTTCTTTCCACTAGTCTGAAGGAAAACATTTTATGGAAGCAAAAAAAAAATCATCATTCATTGTTGATCGCTTATTTCTTCTATTTGGATATGTTGGAAAACACAAGACAACATGCCTTTTTAAGTAAATGTCCAATAAAAAAAGTATTAACAAATTTCAGTAAAATATTACGGCAAACATGACACATCTTGCGGCCACCCTATTGTGGGTACCATGGCACTGCTCCAGAAGACGTGGTGTTTGGGGCCTCCTGGGTCAGATGCCCACGTTAATACAACCTTGGAACGAACTTGCTGACTAATGCCATCAAGCAGGTCTGTGATTTGGCCTGAGCTTCCTATTTTAGTGGATTCAACTTACTCCTGGCAGTGGATTACTGCAGTCAGGAGAAACAATTAGATTTTTGATTCTGCTCCACCTTATATGCAGGATTAGTACTTCCTTGTTGCACTTTACCCTGTGATTTAGACTGTTAGACTAACATTTGCTCATTGACCAAACTATTTTGGAAAATCTACCCACACCCTCACAGAAATCTGAGGCTCATATCTCTTTGCGTGGGTCACCGTTAACCACACAGATTGAACGGAGCTTCTTATCATCTGTGTGAAAACAGCCGCCTGTATCGATCACTACTGACCGGACTGACAAATATTGACCCGTGGGGACTTCCCACCAGATCCACTGATTAGCCGGGGAAAGCAAGTGTATTTGCAAAGGCAGATCACGAACGGCCGCAGACCCGATGAAAACAGCAGCTGTATGTAAACAGCAGACAGACCTTGAGTTATCAGGTTTCACACCTCTGCATATTTTGGTGTGGACTCTTCAGTGGTGATGTCATATGTTGCTGGGCTGCAGAACTGTTCAAAATATCCCAATGGTGCATTAAGTATATTACTTTTACATGTTTGAGGCAGACATTGTTGTGAAGTCACTGCTTTTCTCTTTCCAGAGATTTTGTTTATGACTCAGTGCTGTGGTATCTTTTTCATTTTTAGCGATTCAGGTGCTTTTTAGCTTTTGCCATCTCTGTTAAGGCTATCTGAACAACTTAATCTTATTTCAACCTATTTTACTGCTTAAAACCACAAAGCCACAGTACTCAGCTTAAAGTTTAAAGTTGTGATGATGTATGATGATCTGTATCATTCTTATAATAACTTCATGAAATATAGCGTATAGTAGACACTGTCTGTTGACAGGAAATGGGGAAAAAGGTGGATGGTGCTGCTGTCGCTCATAGTTAAAAGATGTCATATAAGTGGTACAGAGACTTGCCTAGCAGTCGGTGGTCACAGGTTTGAAATGTTTTGAAAGCAGCTAAACATGACCCATATTTATGTTTCTTGTTAGGCAGCACCCTCTAGTGGCCATAGTAATTATTACAACAGCAAAGGAGGAAATCATCAACTGCAACGAAGTCTGACGTAAGTTTGTAATGATATGCAGATATGTGTGTAGCTCATGCTACGGAAGCTGTAGTTATTTTAAGCCAAATTACCTTGTTTTCCTAAACCTAGCACAGTATTTTCTGTGCCTAAATCTAGGAGGTTTTGGAGGAAGGTCCGGTACGCCTGTTGCTGTTTAACTGTGAAGGTCATATTGTTTTGGTAGTCACTGACAATCGACCTGTTCAGTCATTTTGGTATGAGGAAGTGTTGATACCTCACTGGTCAAACTTGAACAAAGTAATATGGTAAAAGACCGGAAAAAATCTGCACAATGTTATCCTCTCTCACATGTGGTAAATGTTGGGCGATGCCTGCCGATTTGGCATATGTCGATGTCTACAGTGAACCATCGAGATGGATGATGACATTGTTGCTTGAAAAAGATGCATTTGAGGCAGCGTGTCCCCTCGGTGTCGTCCTAAGGCAGCAGCTGTGTATTAGCTCACCACTGGTATTAGCCGACAAGCCAAGGAAGCTAAGCTAAGAAAACTGTGTATAAAAACTGAGTAATGACTGGGAGAAACAGCAGCTTGCAGGAAAAGACACACTGCTGTCACAAATTTAACCAAGTGTCTTAGTCAGCCTAACTAAACTGGTTTAATGAGGAAATAATAAACGGGACATGAACATGAAGTTTTAGTGCACTGAGCAGCGACATTCTTCCTTTAATTCCCTCTCCCCACATATCACAAACAACAATAACCTTCTCCTTATGGCAAGAGGGACACACCACTTAATTGTGCTCTCTGGTGGGAAGCCTTTTAAATCACGTTGATACGATGGTCAGGGATTAGTAGATGATGGCTGTCAGCCATTGCTGATGGACGAAGTAAATCTTATGAAAGGGTCCATTCAGCCCAAATAATGATCTTTTCTGACACTTTACCGAGTAGTTTTATTGCCTGAACATAACCAAACAGGACCAATGACTGAACAAACCCCTAAAGATAATAAGTCAACAATATGACAGTTCCACACCAAATATGATTACCTAGTCAACTGCCACAACCTGCTCCTTATCCACGCAATTTTTGGTTAAATTAAGTATTACAACAACAACGTGGGGATAACAGATAAACCAAACCTGGTCTTTGAAGAATGAAAGCTGGAATTCAACAACTGTTTGTTTCACTTGGTAATAAAGTGGGAACATGAAATGGAAATGTGCAAGTTGAAAGAAAACCCCTTTCCTCTGGGCTTTACTGATTAAAATTAGTAGTACTGAAAACTGTACGTGTCCACAAAGTAATGACCCACCACGTTGTGGGAAGCCAGAAGTTAATGTTTATTCCCCGGGGGCATTATGGCTCTAACTCAGACTCTGTGATGGGAGGTGCCATCATCCACAGACCCTCCCTCCAGCAGCCAGGCCAGCTTTCTAGGCACTCGGCCCGAGCAGCAGAGGGAAGACGGGGAGAGTTACATCAGGTTTTGGTGTGTTACCGAATGTCAGTGACTAAGTCCAATTTTTAAAAAGAGCCTCTAATTAAAAAGTTTAATAGACGATTAAACCACATCATCCAGTCTGTGTGTTTCTTATTTCAGACTCATTCCTGCAGAACAATCAGAGCAGCAGGTCCCAGGCCTGTGGTTTTACACACACAGCTACACACATTCTCCCACACAAAACCACACAGAATCACTTTTTTCCTCCCTTCATTTCTTTTATTCCCCATGTCTGTCCTTCATGTTTGTTCTTTTCCCTCCACTGGGTTTGATGATGTCTCTGGTAGGCAGCACATGTGCGGGATTATCAGTCGCTTGTAGGGGAAGAGATAGTGTTTCTCTTGCTAATTTTCCAGTGTTTTACCGTCTTGCATCGTGCAATGATCTGTCTCAGGTCTGGGTCACGCTCAGGTGTTGGGTTACTTCTTTCTGAGGAACTGCAGCCGGAAGGACTCCCGGGTTAAACCAATAATCTCGGCCCCCTGTTCTGCAACACTTGCGCCAAAATGTTCTGTCTTGTCTCGAATTTAAAGTCGACAGATCTACGGGTCACCTGGAGGAGATGCTGCTGCAGTGATCCTGGATTTGAAGGAGCATCATGAAGAAAATTTTAAAATAAGGTTGAAAGGATATTTAATATTTTTATGACGGATAAATCATTGATAATAATGGTGTATCAGTGGATAAGGCTCAAGGTCGTGTTTTATTGATCAAACTGCAAAACAGGCCAGTGTTGACAGGATATAAACAGTGATCCTGTTAACTGGTATGACACCTGAATTCCTCGGACTCCCTTACAATTCCCTGTGTGCGACATGAGCCAAAAACAAACAAGAACTGCAACGTGAGACAAGAAGCGACGATCCCGGGTCGGTTGCCAAAACCTGACACAGTAGACGGATGAGTCTGGTGTGTGCGTAGGTTGTTTTTTTTTTTTTATTGCAAACACACACTACAAAATGCACAAACACACACCCTGTCCCAGGGCATGCACAGACACACAAATACATCCCTCATACCAGAGCAGTGACCCTGTTTGTAATAAAGAAGAAAAAGGGATTTCTCTCTAATTACCTTCAAAGTAAAGGGGTTAAGCCGAATGCCAACGTGCCCCCGTCACTAATACAGTCCTGACTCTGTGTGGACTGTACCATGTCTCTGCGGCTGTAACCTGGACCGGGAGGAGCTCATTAACACAGGAGATAACGATCAGGAACAGGGTTATTGAAAGAGGAACATGTAGCATCCTCCTCCGACCCGTTTACAGTCATTTCCACCATTTGCCCCCTCCTGACCACATTATTCTTGTCTCGGGGCCAGACGAAATCAACAAAGCATTTTCCTCGGGAAAATAGCTAACAGGAACGATATTCCAACGCTGAGCCTGTTGCTGACTTCCAGTTTTTCACATCCGTCCTTTAATCTAATGTTATTTATCTCTGTGTTGATTTTTAAGTCTTCCCCTCCTTGTTGACCGATTCCCAAACCTCAGTGTTTTAACTTTCAAATCCGGCCAACCACAGTCGTTTTGGCCCTTGGCTTTCTCTCGCTGGATAATCAGATATACGGTAAGGGAGCTGGCGTCAGTGTTTGAGAGAAATCCACCGCAGCTATGTCATCATGACAATAGAGATACGGTGGGATCTCACTGTTGTGAAACCGCGCTCGATATGCAAATGCTAAAAAAGCATGCATCACTCAGCGTCTTGATTTCCCAGTCTCTGTCCACACCACAAAGTCAGCTGTGGATACTCTGCAGCGCCTTCAGTAAACTGTCTCTGGATTTTATCCTTAAAGAAGCAGTTCACCCAAAACTGTACATTTGGTCCAATTCAATTCAAATTTGGTCATTATCTTCTAACACCCATGCCCATCGAATGTCGGTTGGAGTTTCAAAGTACAGAAAACATTTCTGAAGCTTCACAGCAAGAGAGCATCCTGAACATAAACAACCAAATAAAACAGAATGGCACTCAAGGCCCAACAGTCCCCTTTAAATCAATTAAGCCAAATCCAATATCCAAAGAATAACACATAGTCAACTAAATAAACCAATTTTTTGAATCAATATCCATGCATTATTGAGTAAATAATTGTTGAAAAATCAAGGAAAATGTCGAAAAACGGCCTATCGTTAAATGATGAGTCCCATCCTCCAGCCAAGTTTCCTGGAAATCTGTTGAGTAGTTTTTGTGAGATACTGCTGACAAACTAACCGACCAACCAATGAACATACACGGGCAAGACATAACATACTTGGCGGAGGTTGCAAAATTGTTTAAAATGGTTCCGAACAGCTCATCCTGCATAATCCAAGTCTCCGGAAGCCCATTTAAAAAGACAATATTTACACCCTTAATACACCATCAAGCTTGTGCACCTACTTCAGACGTATCAACCCGAGCGCTACAGTGAAAACAGAATTCTCTTGTGTGGACAAGTTCACAAACTTGCTAGGTGCAGGTTACATTTTTAGAATAAAGTTACCTTAATTTCTTGGTTGGATTTGGCCCCCAAGAGTACTTGGTTACGTTTAGGAAAAGACGTCATGTTACCCTCACTAATTAATCTCGTGGATACACACTTTGGCATGAGAATAAAAGTTGCTGTACTTTAAATGTTGTGTGGTTCAGTACGCAGAAACAGCCGATGAAAAGCTGCACATGTCTGTAAACTGCAGCGTTTATGTTCCTCGCAGGGGTTAAAACACATTGTTCATGGAGAAAATGAAAGTGGAGAGGTCAAAAAAGGGCGCGGATGGAAAAAGACATAAACAAGCATGCGACCTTGTGTAAGGGTGTTACGTTTCAGACGGCGAGACAAGAGCAACGAAGACGTGTGGGGTAAATATCTCAAGGGAGTGAACGAGGTTTAGTGGGTAACGTTTGGGATCACAGTTCACCTGGACCCTCCACAGTGTGTGTGTGTGTGTGTGTACTTGTCCGTGCGCATGCATATGAGGGAGTACTTCTGTGCATGTAAGTGCTTGTCGAGAGGAGCGTTAATGTAAGACTTGACCCCCGGGATTTTGACCTCTACCTCCGAGGTCGCCCAGAGGTCGTCCAGCTGTGGTCAAGAGTGATGGGAGCTTTCTGGCGGGGGATGAAGAGTCGGGCTGGTGCTTATTGTTATTCTAACTTCTTAACTGAGGGCTTGGTGAAATACTGCTGCGTGTTTGCCCGGTTCCCTTGAGGACGTGTTTACAAGTTACGCATTTTGGTTACAGCGAGCCCTGCCTACACGCCGGAGTTGCAACAGATCTAAAATGACATGTTTGTCTAAGCGGGAACAGCACAGATGTAGCTGATAACATTAACGATGACTAGTTTCGTGGAAGTCTCCCAGTGAGCGGGCGAGCATGCATAATGTCAGAAACTGTTACACCTGACTGGAATGCAGCCATTACTCATGCTATCAGTCACACCTGGGCTGTTCCTGCTATGACAAGTCAAAATGTCCTCCGCCAAAAAGGTCAGTGGCTACCAATGCAGTCTGTTGAAAACAAGTGCAGGCTTAAAGAGGCTAATCATTTTCTGTCTCCTCTCATTACAAAAAAGTAGGGGAATGACATCATTAGTTAATGTTTGTTGTATCTGTATCCTAGCTCTCGGCACACAGGTTTCTACGCGGGGTTAATGATCTGACTGCTCTGCCTACGTGACTCACTTCCAGTCTGCGTCGAAGCTGGGATGTCACGGGCTGTTAGCTTACCCGCTAACTGAAATAGGGGCTTCTCAGTGTTTCTCATTGCGTCTTTCCAAATGACACATATTTGTGAAATGAGGACAATCTCTGAAACGCACATGTCATGTTCTGTGTTATGAAGCATGAGAAATGCTGGAATTCGTGCCTCATTGTGAACTCAGCAAGCACTGATCTGGCGCTCAGCGGGTCAAGAGATGTTTTGATACGCGGTTAAAGCTGGGCTGAATTCCCTTGAAAAGTAAACAACTTGTAAAAGGTTTGGGTGTGCGTGCAACATGAACGGTTATTTAACAACACTTTTGACTGTTCTTGCAGGGCCGTACTGTGCAAACGCTGACTAGCAGCTATGAATGCTAAAATCTTGTCCAATCTTGTAAGTAATCTGAAAAGTGTTTCTTGAAGGCTTTGAAATCTTAATCTGTGCATGTGCTTTGTCGACCGCGATAACCGTTCTGACCCAAGTAAAAGCATTATCTCAACACGTGTAAAACCACTAGGACAGGGCTGCCCTAAAGGTGCATTATGTAGGAACTGCCTACCTGTTTATTCATACTCAAAACAAACAGAGGGCAGCATATCACCGCTTAGTGTTAGCTAGTTAGCTTGGTTGGCCATGCATCTATTGTTCTGGACTGGTAGCTTGGAGCACCAGGGGAGTGTTAGTGTTTACACCACTAGCACAGGAATGTTAGACTAGGATGGACACGGCTAGCTGGTTAGCATGCTAACTTCAGGAAATATCTCTATGCAATTCACGTATGTCGTAACTTCAAAACTGTTACTCACTTTCCGTTGATGATTTTTGTTCCTTTTTCGAATGTTTTCTTCTAAATCTCTTACGTATAGCACCTTTAGGTTGGGTCAGTGACAGATGATTTAACCCTGCCAAATGTTTTAGTGAAAAAAAGTGAATGAGAAAGAAAATAATGTTATGAATTACTTTATGCCGTTGTTTTCTGCTAGGCAAACATGCCCATCAGATATGTAGGATCCAAAATAATAATTAGTTTTGCTCTAATCCTGAGTGTGACACTTGAAAGAAGTCATTCAATTCACGGAACCTGGGCGCCTACTGTGGAAAGTGAAATAAAAGTAAGGCATTCTGATCCACTCTTAAATAGAAAGCCAGTGATAGTGGGTGTGAATGTGAATGTTGCCTGAGCTCTGAACGTAATGCTGTAAACTGTTGTGTTTTAAGCACAAGGAGTTAATAAACGTATTTGTACACATGTACGTACTTTTGGGAGAAATTGTATGCTGACTTTAGTCTCAAAATGTCATCCTTGTATAGTGTATGACTGAGTAAGATTTTTTTTTTTTTCTACAGTAACTGTAACAGATAAACACACTCCTCTCAAGAAGTTCCAGTCCTGACCACATTTCCCCATCCACAGACCTCCTGGCTTTCCAGTGCATCAGACTGTTTCTTGTTTAATCTGAGATGCTTGTTTCCCTTCTCCTAACACAGTTTTTATCCATTCGTAACGGAGCATGCGTCACTTGAAAAAGTGCCATCGCTGCCTCAATGTTAGAGTGTAACCTGATCTGGTTCTGCCTGAGGTGAATTAACAGTATGAAAATGTCCTTACGGATGCAGTCCATCTCTGGGTCACATGAGGATGGGATGACACAGCAAAATATGAATTAAGAAACATGCGGTGCCTCTCATATCTCATTCATTTGTCCCCCTGTAGCCCGCCGGTCCCGAGCTCACCACAGGTATGTAATGCGCCGTCTAAACGTGTCGAGGTAGTCTGTACCGCGATCAGCCGATCTGTAGCTGTGGAGCTTATCTGTGATGAATGTCAGTGTCAGTGTCATCGGATGTCACACAGATATGCAGGACGAGGAAATGGAACCACTGTAAACATGTTATCAGTGTGTGCACGGCTGTCAACAGCTTCCCTAATTAAATACTTAACCCGTCATCGGCTGTCTCGCCCCGCCTCACCTAGACTGCGGTGTAAGGGGCCACCACTGGCTGATCGAAACACGGTTTGGTTCATTTCGTAGTGTGAACAAACTCCTTGAATGACAGACGAGAGCAAGGGAAACTCAACAGAGACAAAATGGTGGTGGTGGGGGTGGGCATTCCATGCTGTAATTTTAGCATGCAAGCTCCATTAAACATCATTTACGTGCATTCCTATTTTCGGAAAGAAACTTTCGCCATGCGTTTTTTTAACGCTTATATTCAAACGCTTCGGAAACAACATCTTAATTTCCGCCGCCGAATGTAGAAGTCGCTGCTGTGGCCTCGCGGACTCGCTGCAAAGGTCGCCTCAAGGTACTGTAAGTGTTCAGGAGTAGAACACAGGAAGGCGAGGAAGAACGCCAAGCCCTCGCTAACCACTGCAGCTGGCACCGAGGCCAAATCTAGGTAAATCACCACTCGCTTCATCAGAATCTTAGGTGTGATTAGACCACGTGTTTGGCTGAAAAGCAGCTGCTATCTAGAACATTTAGTTTCATTACAGGCCAGATTACTCATAAAAAGTAGTCTGACCTCATCCGGACTGCCACTGGACATGCACTAAACCTTTATCCCCGTTGAGGTACTCAACCCTTCCCACCGTTCTAAGCAGCGATGTGAACGGCTATGTGTGTGCGTGTGTGGCCCATTAGCTTTCCCTTTCCTCAGCCGTGCTCCCCGTCCAAATGCTTGCGAACATTTCCTCTTTGTTCACAGCCGACACGTTTCCGCCCCAATTACTCTGCCCTGCTTAACGCCACACAGCGAAGCACCCCGGCGTTACCTTTCGTTCTCACGCCAGCATCGCCCTTCACCCCCGACCAGCACGTAAACACATGTTTGCCTCCTTGCCTCCAAATGCTTATCAGCCCTTTTTTGAAACTCTCAGGCTATGATATCATCAGCGAGCATCCAAACAGGAAACGGTTACATATGAGGGTCATCGGAACAGAAACCATAAAAAAAAAAAAATAGCCTGCAGAGCGAGCAACAAAGCCCGGTGGATAATCACAGACTTCTTATTTTTAAGATGAACGGCCGATGACATCACTTAACCCGGTCGGTCAACCCTCACGCTGGGCTCGTAGTGGTGGTGAGGATGAGCCACGCGAGGCAACAAGGGACATATGAGTCAGCGGGCCTTTTATGAGCAGATGTAGGAAACTGATAAATGTGTCAACGGCGGATAGGGTTTGTTTTGTGGATGATATCAGTACTGTAAAAAAAAAAAAAAAAGAAAAGTCAAAAATACATCATTTGACACACTTTTTTCCAAAATGTCACGTACTCCAGTCAACTGGCTTCCGCTCGAACCCTGACACTGACATATAAGCACCGACACTTTACGAAGCCTGCGCTCGGAGAGAATCAGGAGGTGGAGGGGGGGGGGGGATGAGTGAGGAAGATAAAACTGTGCATAAATCATTTGAAATAAGGATCCTCGATTTTTTTGGCCAACATCTGATCTTTTGAGGCTTGTTTTGGCCAGTTGGGCGATGCAGATTTCTGACCATCTTGCAGGAAAGAAAATCAAGTATCTCCTAACATGGAGTTGCAACATTTATGAGCAGTACATAAAAACTATTTAGTCGAACATTTGTGTCGTATGCGACTTGTTTTAAAAAGGTTTTAAATGAGATTGTCACATTTCAAATTAGTTTAAAGGGCCACTATGTAGTTTGGGAGAAGAAATCCAAACTCAGAATTTTTATATTTATAGTATTAATGAGGGAATAATACAAACTTAGAAATATTTGTTTTTTTCTCACTGAATAAACAAGCTGTACTCAGAGGAAAATAAAGTCCCAGATCTCAGTTTGCAGGTGGAAAGGTGGCAGGGTCCGCCAAATATAAGCAAAGTAAAACAGTATGAAATTGTGCTGTCCCTTAAGACTGATCACAATGAAATAAAAGCAAATCTTTCACTGTTTGTTTATTCAGCTTATTCATGATTTTGTGCCAATCCATCCGTCTGTCTGCACCTGTCTGACTATTAAAATAACTGTGCAATGCTTTAACGGCGGGACAACTTGTGTGCACAACACATCCGTCTGTCTGCCATTTACTGCACACACACCAAATAAATCTCCATCACGCAGTGCATCCCCTGTGTACACCGTCCCAATGCCTGACTGCGACTTGACAATAGCTGTGGGTGGAGCAGCAGGTGTGACACCGCTTCCACGGAAAAGAGCCTGGTCGTTCACACGGTGGTCACCTTACGCACAGGAGACGGGGAGAGGAATGTTTGTTTGAGCAGCTACCGTTGGTGAACGTTAAGTCTCCAAATAATTGCCTTTACCTAACGTGAGCCGCGGTTAATGTTTAGCCACCCTTCACCCTGCTGCTTTTTCTGTCCTCCTTACAACGAAACACTTAAAAACGCTCTCGATTTTAGTAAGTAAACGTTTAGCCGAGGATGCCAGGAGCTTGGCGATCTCTTCCCTGTGCACTTTCAGCGTGCCACCATTTCCCAGTAGCAACTGAGCTGTTGGGTGCGGCGCCAAGGCTGCGTTTTTCCCATGCGTCGTAAACTGCTCTCGGCGCATGACAGTGGCCGTAGGGTGCCCTGTAAAGAGACCGGGGGATGGGAGTTGTGTGCCAGAGCGTGAGGGGATGTGGCACACGGTATTGCTGGGCTATTAAACACACATTGCCCTGTTTACTTTACGTGCACAAAGTTGTTTGGGCGCACCAAAAGGGTGTGTTTGCTGTCGTGCAGCATCCCCTCACTGTATTAGATGAGAGGCTCAGCACCTACTGGGTGTTTTCCCCCCTTACTTGGCTTCATATCTCCGCTTCTTTTGGCAGTGTTTTGAGTGTGTGTGTTTGTGTTTGTGATAATGAGAGATGAAAGCAACCGAGCAGCTAATCTTAGAGGGATGCAATCAGACACAAACAGGCGCACACACCCTCGGAGGGTAAGATTCATAAAACATCAGGATGCTTCCCACGTAAAGAGAGATAACAAGCAGCGGTGCCACTTAGGCAAGTTCACAAGCGCGTGCACACAACACACAGGTGAGCCAGTCAGGTCAGAGTCAGCGAATGCTCTCGAATCATCTCTTCACTGCTGCTGCTGCTGCTGTTTAGCTACTTGCCAGCTGGCCTCAGAAAATCGGCCTCCTCCTCAAGACAGGCACCCGACGGATTCGACAGCGCCTGAATCACGAATTAGCGCATCTGATCAAATATTGAAAGTAAAGCTAAGCGCCCATGTAAGGATTTAATCAGAGAATGTATACAGTCCATTCAGGCAGCCACCCTCCACCGGCGCAAGATAAAGACGGCAAACACTGTGAAATCATACAGAGCCGTGTTTATGTTGGCACAACGCGGCGGTGTTTGCATAAATTTGAGGGAGGCATGTAATAATAACCCGAGGTCATGCGAAGCAGGTCCGATAACAGCTTGTTTGTAATCAGTGGACGTATAGCAGTGTCATCATGCGCTGGAAAAACAGATTTAGGTGAACGCAACTTCATGGATGCTTTGATTCAAAGCAGCTAACTGTACCTGATTGTCCATACATTTATCTACGGTAGATGATTTTGAACTGTGCTGTGGGAGAGTTTAAAAAAAAAAATAAACAAAATACACAAAAGACACGTCAGTTGTCTTACATGGAAATGATCATTGGAGCTATTGAGATGGTGCCCTAGGGTTTAAGTTCTTATTCAACCACACTGCACCTCATGATATAAATCCGAAGCCAGTTCAGTGCCAAGGTTGTGCTCTCTCTCTGTATCAAAGCAGACATAAAGATGTGGAGGTCAGGGAGGGCAATAGATGCATGTGTTTATAGCTTTCTTTCATGCGAGGAGGCCTGTGTTTGAGTCCCATCACAGACCCGTAATTAACATGTTGGGCCAACTTTCGGCAGCCGTTTTCTATTCTATCAGTTTTTGGCTCATGAGTTTCCAAGCACCCACCTTCATTGCAGCTACTGGAAAAAAAAACTGATATTTGGCGTAGCATTTATATTTAGCCAGATATTCGCAGGAAGAAGAAGATACGTGCTGTTGGAAGTTGTTCCTCTTGGAACCGCTGCAGCATTAGTTCCTTGAACATATGTCAGCATGTTGTATCTCACGATGAGTACTGCCGCACATCCCTGCTCGCTTGCATCATAAAATAAAAGATTACATTTATGTTACATTTCATTTGTGATTTCCAACATTGGCTACTGTATCCTATAGCTGATTTATTGGCTGGTATGAAAGGCTTTTTCCAATCTCAATCACAGAACTTTTATGGTGTGTAATCATCCAGATCTCCTCTGTATAAATCTGTCCCCAGGCTCCGTCTGAGCCAGACTTTTGATTGTATTTTTGGCTGGATGCTGTCCTGACTCCCGTCTGTACAGATAATACTTACATCTGAAGACCCGTGCAGACATACAGGACAAAGACAAAGCACTTCTCGTCAGAAGATCAATCAAAATCAATGCTTACACAATTTAACACTATGAATTTACCAGACATGTTGGAGATAATTACGAGACATCGCTTTGAGAGCTCGAGAAGCTGCAGTTAGCGGATTTAAAACATTTGTTTAGTAAATATCAGGTATGCTGGTATCGACACCAAGTCGAGTTAAACATTGGAGGGGCAGAGAATATAATTATAATCACATCATGTTGTGGGGAGATTCCCTGCACGCTCCAACCTAGTTGAGGCTGTGTTGGAGTAATCGCTGTAATGGCCTGCAGGCGCAGGGAAGGGATCCAGTGTTTCCGCGGGTAACATTTTGCTGCCACAAGCAAACTAAAAATCACAAAAGAAAACAAAGCATCTCGTGATAAATCATCATACACATTTGTTACTCTAGCCACAAGCCCTGATTCAGTGATGAATGTGATCTCCTACGACAGATTTCCAGATTTTCATTTAACTGGTCCATGAGGGAGGATGATGACTTCACATGCATGAAAATCGTTTAAGCTTTTCGTTCCCATGCGAGGCATCATCCAGTGGGTGTTTGTCACAGCAGACATGGAAGCAAAAACACTGATATACGTTAACGACGGCTCTATTCTCAAGCAAAACAAAGCAGTGAGGGAAATGAAGCCAGCGCGCACAATACGAGGAGCCTGGAACTTAAGCTGTGAAATGGAATGCAGCCATCATTAATCAGACCGTGACATGTCAGAATGGTCTTTCCTGAGCAGGGATCTGTCGGTGAGAGTTTCACCTGGCCAGGAATAATCTGCTGAATCATGCTGGCAAAAATACACTTGGCCTTTGAGTCACATACTGGCCTTTCATCACTCCCAATGTTTCCCATTCTCCCCTGATGGTTGAACCTCTCAGTGGATTGGTAGGTTGGTCTGTCTGTCCCCTCATCCATCCAACACTTTGATTCAGAGAAAGATGTCTTGGCAACTATATATTGCCATAAAATGTGCTATGAGCATTTGGGCTGTTGAAACCCTTAATTTCTACAGTAAATTTACCAATGACAATCATGTCCCTCAGAGGGTTAACCCTTTCAATGTTGGACACTAAATTAAGACTATTAGTCCGAACTTAAGACTCAAACGTAACAAGAAAGGTTACATGATATTTGCTGTTTACATTCATGCTCATGATCAATTTAGTCACAACCTTTTTATTCTAATGCCACCGTCAATGCAAACTGTAATTGTGTAATAACCATTGCGGCCCGTGAGGGCCACATTAAACCTTTTTCATTGACTGACAGGCCACATTAATTTCAGTCATGATCAATGATGACGCCTGTGACATTTGGTAATCCGAGCAGCAGTTTTTACAGGAACAAAACCTTCTGTTGCAATACAAAGTCCTTGTTTCCTTCTGAGAAACACTGCAGCAGACACTGACAGTAATCCAAGGTCACACCAGGAAGGAAATAGGCACATCCCATTATGTTGACACCATCTGGCACACTTTTTTGGCATTTCAAAATATGATTAACAGCTATGTATGTAACCTTTTGGATTTTACACTCAGTGCAGTCCTGTCAACACTGACTGTGAAATTACCAATGTCAAGACATGCTGTATGGTTTGGACATCAAGGAATGAGATCAAATATGGTTGAGAAAATCAGGAAAGTGTATTCATCAGCAAAAACAGAGTTTATTTTGTGCCACCATCATCATTTTACAATAATTAATCTTCCATAGCCACAAATAGCTACTAACCTCATCCACATGCATCCTGCTAACAGCGGTTTCCATACCATTTCCGTCCACAGGGGCCGCCAGAATCAACAACAAATGAAAGTTCCTTGTACCAGCTTTAAAGTAGCCCGTAAATTCATTTTTCACGAAACCGCAAATATTCTGCCCGTGTAGAGGAAGAAGAAGCATTCTGCCAAGGATGTCCCAAAAAAATTACAATATTCAGAAAACTGCTTTAAATCAATTGTACAGTGAGAAATGCAAAAATAAACATGTCTGATTCTGGTGCATGTTTTAGCAGTCATTTGTGGACTTGTCTGACTTAGCAGATGTATACTGTTAGTGTAAACCTGCCATTTGGTGACTAGTTCACGCCTCTATTTCAATTGTTTTTTACTTTTATTCCTCGTGTCTTTCCTAGTTTGTACTTTGCCCTTTTGATTTGTACTTTGCTTTTCTTGGTTTGTACTTTGTTTAGGCTTTTGAGTTTCTTCTTCGTATTTTGATTTTTTTTCCACTTTCTGGTTTATTATCAAAAGCTAACTTTTTGTTCATAAGCCTGCCTGCCTCCTGAGTGTGTTGCATTTGGGTCCTGACTATTTTGCCACACATCACACAAGGCCATGTTATCAGAAAATCAAAAACATAAGTTTATGTAACGAAAAAGGATTATATGAATTTGTTTCCATGCTGAAGGTAAAACAATGGTTGCTATACAGATTTATGCCCAGATGATAGGACATCAATCCAAAAAATAACTTAATGTCATACTTTGGGGTATGATATTAAGACACATGACACACACACGTGTGTGTGTGTGTGTGTGTGTGTGTGTGTGTGTGTGGGTGTGTGTGCGTGTGTGTGTGTGTGTGTGTGTGTGTTGGTGTCATCAGTATGTTCAAAATAGCCTTCTTTACAGACACAGATGTGAATAAGACAGCAGCAGCACAAATGGCATAAATATTTAGTTGAATTGATTGTGGTGGTGGAACAGATGACACGGTGGCATCATGCATTGAATGCAACTTCACCAGCTGTTTGTGTATGTGATGGCCTACTGGTTTCTTTTTCGTCAGTAGTTAACAAGCATGGTGGATGATAGAAGGGAGAGAGTGAGCTATGCCTGTCTAATGACCACATAGGTTATAGCCAACAAGCTGGCACAAACCTGCATGCTGTAATATCTGTAGCCAGTAACCCACTGGCACTACTGAGCCACTGTCGTCATTCTCTTTATAAAGTATAGAAGCTGTTGCAGCGCAGCGGACAAACACACTGACCATGACGAGCTGTCCGTCACGTTAACGAGCCAGTAAAATCCCACCCTGGCTGTTGCGGGGGCGGGACCCTGGGTAGGGGGTTGTTGCCCTGTTAAACTTAATGAGAGCTCATATCTTTTACTGGCAAATTTTCACCTGCATGACATGGGGCTTGAACAGCAGAGTGTGTCTCCGTTCCAAATGCTGCTGCTACTGCATTTCGTTAATGAATGGATGACGCAAGTGTGTTGTGTATGGTGTACGAAGGTGTGAACGGTCAGTTGTTTTCATAATTCCTTGGTCCCCATGGTGTCACTACTTCTGTGCAATGATGCAAGCTACCTCTTTTATAACTGAAGTGGGAAAAAACACATTTTATTCAGGGCTGAGATGAAAAACTGCGTAAAGCCCAAATGCTAAACATATGTCAGAAAGCCCTGTTTAGTGTCAGCTTTACACTGTTAATGTTGACTGATTTGTGTCCAAAGCTTATGCTACAGTAAAACGTGTGAAAACGTATTGAGCTCTGTACTCAAAAGATTATAAACATCAGACATCTTTTCATATGTACAGCACTTTAATACTAGAACCAATGTGATATATTAATATCAACAGTAATATCAATGTTTATTCATATAGCTATTTCTTTTATTTAAAGGTTTAATAAGTGAGAAATGGCGGAAAGTTGAAGGCAGCTGCTAAATTATAGGGGCAGCATTACTGTTTACTGTTTTTCACTATACTCTTTATCCTAGGTTTCACTGGCTGAGAGACTAGCTACCATTAGCAAGAAGCTTGGTTAGATGTAAAGCTAAGTGGGTTCAACAGCTCCCAGCTCAACTGTGCTCCCAGTGAACATGGCTGGACAGCAGACTGGCACAGAACCATGCATTGGAGACTGACAGATCCTAGTTTGAAGGTAGGGGTTACAGTACAGAGGCGATTTACAGGGGTTCTGTTAACACAGTTGTTTCTTCATATTCTGTTGATAAGTTTAGTTCATTATTTAATGTTCTAAACTAAAATTCTGGCCATATTTTACCTATTGCCCTTTTAAAGTGTCAAAGTTTTCAAATGTTTGAGTGCAAGAACGTGACAAAATTTGGGGAGATATTTTTTTAAACTCTGTCCCATTGGCACATTTACATTCATATCCAAAAAAGTACTGATGCTACACATCAAACTATATACGAAATCAATTAATACATCACTGTGATACAAGTCAAGGTACTTATCGTACCCAAAGATAATACCTATGTGTTTAACTGAGGCAGGACACAGGGTGTTAGATTGTGAAAGAATCTCCTTGGTTGAGCTGAAGTTCAGTGAGTTTTTTGCCCTTGAAGAGTAAGCACAACTTAAAATCCCCAAATCTAAAAACTGTAGAAGGTGTGGCCTCACTGTAGTCAAAGTCTGGACAAAGATCCCCTTTTCAAAAGTGTAAGCATATGTGATTTCTCATTAATATTGAGCCTTGTAAACAGTGTATTACAGTGATGCTACGATTGACACACCCCCTTAATTAACTAACGACTTCTCAATTCCCCACCAGAGCATCAACGTTTGTGTTGGCCAGCTGTTTGAATTCTGATGACAGAGTTGCACAAAGGTGAACTCTGGCATGAGCATTTCCCCAGAGCTGAGAAGAGATTGCAATGAAAGAGAAAACACATGCTCGGATTTGGCTTTTGTACGGAGTCCCCGGGACAGAGGCGTAATTAGGCTAATTCATCTTTCGATTTTCTGAATTCATGCTTTCTGATAGCAGTCCACGTTGCCTTGGATTCACTGCTACCTGCGTATCCGCCTAATCATGTGCTCCGTCATAATCCATGGAAAAGTATTTAACAGATCATCAGAAACCGATTTTCCACTCGACATTTGTGTGTGTGCTTTGCAGCAGCTCAGCTGAGGTTTCTGAGCCTTTTATGTATCCGTGTGGACCAGGTTTGATACCATATCATTTTGCTGTTGAACGAGGGACAAGACAAATAGCTGTCATCTTTACGGGATAGACGATGAAATGTGTGGTTTGGCTGGCTCTTGCCGTAACCGTGACAACCAGGAAATGTTTTCATCAAAGCCGACATTGTGGTTTTTTTCATCTCTTTCTTTAATTGTTGCCACAGAGTTTGTGTACTTGTGTTGTGTGGCCACCCGCCCGTGTCTGGGTGTGATGTGTGTTCATGCTATCCAACCCCATGTCTTCGTAAGCAGGGCGCCACACTGACCAAACAAACCTGTCGAGGGAGACGTGTGATGGTACGTCCCCATGTAAACCTGATCCTCTGTTTGCAGAAGAAGCCAAACAGGCTGTGTTTGCCATCCACTCTGATGTTATCTGAGAGAATCTGATCTGATCCTGCGGTGTAGGGGGGAATGCTGCTCGGCCTGACTGAGGTATCCCAACCACACACAGCGAGGACTCCACGTCTGACACACAAGCAGGACGATGCCAGCTACAGTATATTATTTTCTTTATTCTGTCATCTTTGCGAAATGAAGGGGAACATAAAGGATTGAGGGCCGAGATGTGGAAATGAGATTCACTGCTTGAGATCGGCTGGAAATGAGGGGAAAAATACATTTGGGCTGACACGATCACAGCTCACCAAGATCAGTCAAAACTTTCACTGAGTCCATTTATTCATTATGATTTGAAGTGACCTATATTCACTGTGAATATCTGTTTTTATTTTTGACAGGGTGTCTCATGACAACAGTGTATTTAAAGGCATGTTTGCTTCAAATTTGAGAAAAAAGACTCTGATGTTCTGATGCTGATGCTGTTTCTCAGTATGAGGTCAATTGAAATGGAAACCTTTTTCAATATGGAGGCCTGTGATAGCATTAGCATCACTTTTCATAGTAGATGTTACAGAGGTAGTCTACAGAATAGACTAATCTTCAGGCTGATTTATGCATTGTCCTCTCTAGAAAAGCCATGTTTACTGCAGTGCCAGAGACACACTGAAGGCAATTACACAGGCAAAAGTCTAAGTTTTAATCCGAATGTCACAGAAACGTGAACCAAATTTCCCAAAAAATCCAACCATTTATTAATCTTGTGAAAAAGTGAGGAATTGGGCACGTCAAGATAAACATCTGGTGGCACTATTTTTCTGTTGGGTACCATTAAACTATTGCAGAAGAGGAGGGCACAACAAGATGACTTGATAAGAAACAGCGCCAGTCAAAACTCAAACAGAAGGATATAGATAATCTGATGGAAGTATGGCATATCCTTTGTCTTGTGTATTAATGTAAGGAACGTTACAGTCTTCTTATCACTCTAAAAATGTGGTATTATTCATCAGATTCCATTTCCCTCAGAATGAAAAAAACCGACAAAATGTGAGATTGTTCATTAATTTAGTCTGTAATGGAGATGTGACAGAAATGGTGGGCTGCCACCCTGGTTTAATGTTTGTGCCTGGTGGTAGACACAATTGCATTGTTAAGACAATGGTTACGAGGAAGAAATCATTTACTTCTAACTTATACATTAAACTTAAAAAAGAAATACTCTATTGCCAGTTAAACTTGTTCATGTCATTTAGTTTTTTTTATTTCAGGTGTTTCCAGTTTTTTAATGCAAATACATATAAAAACAGGTGATTGAAATTGGGCTTAATGAAAGCTTGGATTATTGGTTGTTTTTACGAACAGGTAGTAGTCTAACTAGGTAGCATCTTGAAGTCATTTTCAACACAGATTATGAGGAAAAAATAACATTATGTCCGACGTGTACAGGTGTGAAAGTGCTGTTAAACACAATCATAAATCAACAAACTTGGAATCCATTATATCACACTGTAATCAACTGACATACACATTATTTGGCATAACATTACTGGCGTCAACTCAATAAACAGTACAAGCGTGGTTCTGGATAAATCGCAAGGGTTTATAGGAGATTAATTTGACGATAATGGATTCATTTTTGCAAACTTGACAAGCAGCTTTCACGTAATAGTAGGTATAAGATGTCTGACCCTCTATTAAAATAACAGAATGGCCTTTATTTTAATGGTATTTTGATGACTATATTTTCAACATGAACTTTCTTGGACATATTTGATTCCCAAATTATTCATTCGTTAATTATTGAATTAAATTATATAATAAAAAATAATCAATTAGTTCAACAGTTGAAAGTACTTGTCAAAAGTTAGTTTGGAGATTTGCGGTTGCTGTAATGCCTCAATTTGGCAATTCAATTTCTGAATGTCTTGTGTTATACATGATTAAGAAACATATGGTAAAAAAGAAAAAAACATGAATCACCTGTGAGTAGGTTGTTGTATGGTGCTGTGAACTAACAAAGAAAAAAATAGGAGGTTACCAACAGCTCCAAGCAAACCGCAGCATGTTTGGAGGATCAGGGCAGCACACTACGGATGAAGGTACCAATGGTTTGTTTATTTAAAGCTGTCGGTTATGGAGCGTGACCAAACAGACTCTTAACCACATTCCGTTTTCTCTCTCTCTCTCTCTCTCTCTCTGTCTCTCTCTGTCTCTCTCTGCTCACACTGGGTTGGTATGTCTCTCTGGCTTGTAGCTCCATCCACACAGCAGGACTGCAGGCCCACTTCTGAACAGATGCACATACCTTAGTTCAGTGTCTTAGACAAATGATCACATCTGTTTGCTTTTCCTACTGACACAAGCATAAATACCTTGATGGAACTAATAAGTACTGTACCTGAGTCCAATTTCAAGGCACTTGCACTCATAATGCTGCTGTAAGGCCTACTTCTTCATGTATTTGTCAGTTTTAAAAGTATACTACAGGCTTTATTTGTTGTGACAATGCCACAGTTTTGTCATCTTCAAATTCAAAATGGCATTCTTAAATGGATCATGTTCAGGAGCAAAAGTATATACTTTTTAAAACACACAGATGTGGCAGGACTTTTTCAGCCCTGGGTACTGCCTGCAGGACTCCTTTGCCTACATTTGTATATACTCATCTCATCTCTCATTCTGATTTTGGCAGTTGGACGATGAGAAACCATTTCTGTGTGTTCAAAGTAAAGCAATATTTTCTTAATTCAAAGTTGAAATGATCATGTTAACCATGCTAGCAGCCCTGAGGTTGTAAAATGGATCTGACAATCAAAATCTGGATATAGCGATGGAGGCAGACCCCATCATTCCTCAGGAAGCTGCTCAGTGGCGCATCAAGCCAAAACAGCTTTACTTCCCTTGTGTAAAATTATTGGACCTTCCGCATCATTGGGCCCATAGAGCATGTGCACTAGAGACTTCCACTGACTGAGCCAGCTGATATCTGGTTTAGCGCCAGGCTGACTTAAATGGTAATAAATGATTCAATAGTGTGGCTCTTCAAGACTTTTAGAGACCAAATGTTAAACAAGTCATGTTGCAGGGGGTGTGATGCTCGAAAAAGTGTATCCTTCATTTCTTTCATCTGTAAGATCATGGGAAAAAAGTCTTTTTGGGCCCCAGTGCATCAACATGACGTTATAAGCGCTCAGTTTGGCCACTACAAAGGTTGGCTTGAAATCCTGGCATGCTTCCTGGGGGTTTAGATTGTAGTGCAAAGCATTATTTTCACAGTTATAATGCTAACATGCTGATTTTTAACAGGACTTGTGTTTACCATCTTCAACATCGTAGTTTTTTTTTTGCATATTGCAAAGAAGTACAGCTGTGGCTGAATGTCATCAGTATTAAAGATATTTTGTCCATAAAGACCAAATGATGACACTACATGGACAGTAAGGGGATCACCGCGGTTATTACAATTCATCCTGTGGGTATCTTAAATGTGCATACAAATCCATCCAAAAGATGTTTTGTTACACCAGGAATAGGACAGACGCGTTCAAAAAATACTTTGCAGGTGACTTGACCAATCATCTATCACCATCTCTCATGGCTTAAATTCAACAGATGGCATCAGCAAACAAAATTATGTAGCATGGGAGTACTACCAGCTGAGCCGGTTCGTAAATCGATGTCTTACACCAACCTATGGAGGAGCTGCCATTGTTCCCTCCGTCGATGGTCCTCACATCCAAACCAGGCCCGAAGCTGCCAGCAGTTCCTCATAGGACGCGGATCGGTCCGAACCACTATGGTTTGGCCACAAGTGCATAGCTTGAAGCCTGGCAAGATGGATTTGCGATACCAAATGATTAAATGATCTTGTGAATCCAGCTGCCCCCAAGGTAAATACTTGTCAAGATATTTCACTCAAATTCACAAATGGAATTCTCACGGTGGGAAGAAAAGTGGGGGATTGACAGGTTCGGTTGGCTTGGTCCTCTGGAAACGATGCATTTCTACACCAGTGTCGACAATGGCCGTCGGCAAGATATTTAAGTTCTGACCAAAGTGGTTGGCGAACTTGCCATATTGCCGTCTTTGGAGCCACGGTAGCGCACCTTAAAAAGGTGGGCTTGAGTTGGTTCCCCCCTCTCCCTACAGCAGTGTTTCACTACTGTTTTGTGAAGCAGTGCTGCTGTTGCTACAGCTGATCCCTTGTTACCAAACCCACGTAATACCTTGTAACATTATGTCTCTGTGTGCTCGCTGCAGCTCGGCAGTTGCATTTGATTCACTTGTTTTCCACACTGCGCCGTGCCAGAGCTATGGTTAGCAGCGGAGCGCTCTCGAGGGGCATGACTCTCTTTGGTTTTGGACCCCGAGTAGTCTTACTTCCATTTAATGAGGCCCGTCTTTAGAAATGAGAGACAGAGAGAGAGAGTGAGAGAAACTTATCCTTCGCTCTGTTCTGTCTGAACAGCTGCATCTGTGGTGCTGCGGTTTTGGGAGTCGTGCCCTTTAGACAATCTACCTCTGCTCCGATGTTTAATGGCAGCTCATCTGAGACACAGAGAGAGTGCAAGAGAGAGAGAGAATGAGATACACCCTATTGGCAAAGAGCAACTTGTTCTCTTACACAATGATTGATCACACATACTTAAAACAGAAATTGGCACTTATTAGGTAACGTTCTAATGATTCTATCCCCTGAATGCCCATAGAACATATTGAAATATAACTGCTCGGGCACCGCGTGGCACCAGGCTCCTCCACAGCAACCAAAACATCATGCAACATTTAGCCTCCCGCCTCCGCCTTTGCCAGAAAGCCTTGATACCCAAGACCAGACACATGCAGGAGAGCGGCATGGAGAAATCATCATCAGAGAATAAGAAGAGGGAGTTGGAGGAGATGAGAGGAGCAATAAAACTGAAGCGGGGTGTCGCAGCCAGGACTTGTGGTCGGGCTGAGGTAGAGGGATTGAAAACAAATTTAGGGAGCACATTTTGTGAGACGCGAGGACCAATCTAGCATCGCTGTGATGGATTTCATGTCATGACAGGATCTGACTTTCTCCTGCCACTCTTGCACGGTCCAAGTGATCGAAATAAACCTCTACTAAGAACCATAAAGCAATGAAGCACGACAACGATTATGTAACGTCATTGTGAGTCACTTCGTAGGTTACTTGTGGTATTTTGTCATGTGCCCTGTGGTTCTGTGCGAGCGCAACACTCTTATTTGCCTCTCTGTGTCTGCCATCACAAGGCTGTTGTTCCACTGGTCAGGTGAATTTAAAGTGTTGCATTCACTTGTTGTGTCTACTGTGTAGGCTGCTCCCTAAGCTGACACTGTAACGCTTCGTAGGTTAAATCGTTTAAGGGATTCAAAAAGAAAAAAGTGCAGACGAAAACATAATCTGGGGAAAACAGCAGACAATGATGAGATAGAGGCTAACCTAAAGACGTCAAGTGCAGGAAGGGAGGGAGGTACACGTGGATTCAAGGACAGAAAAACAGAGGGAGGAGAGGAAGCAGTCGGGGCTGTGAGTGCAGAGCAGGGAGCTGTTTGACACTGACATATGATCTTATCTATGTCAGGAGAGGAGTTAACCCTCCTTACCTATCACTTCTTCATTGCCCTATTTTATCATTTTAACGTCTCTGTGTTGAGGCCAGGTCACATCAGCATTTAAATGGTAAAAAAATTGGCAGTGAAATCAGTTCATTTAAATGGTACTGCTGCAATCACTGGATTGAATCACAGGGGTGAAAGTGACCCGCACATTAAGTTCAACTTTGGGGATCATGAACTTTCTCTGCAAAAAAAAAAAAACTTCTTTGTGACAACCTCCTGGCACTTTTTTTCTTTCATGCATGAACTTTGCTCTCTGGTGTGAACATAGCTATAGTCTCTCTGTCTTTTTTTGTCAGGAGTGTCACTTGGCGTGCCGTGGCTACATCCAGTGTGGTGTGTCCTGCACTGTCGACTGTTTCATCCTACTGACAATTTGGAGAAACCAATTAACATTTGCATGTCTAGTGGGAGGAAGCCAAAGTACCAGGAGAGAACCCACGCAGGTACAGGGAGAACATACAAACTCTGCACAGAAATGCCCTGCCCGCCCTCAAACCCAGTTCCTTCTTGCTGTCACGGGGCAACAGCGCTAACCGCTGTGCCGTCGCTCTGCCGTCGCTCTGCCGTCGCTCTGCCGCAGCTCTGCCCCTGTTTTATCATAAAAACAGTTTATTTAACAGCTGAGAGGTATTTCTTTTCACGCAGTTACAAGACATACAAGCTTGTTTGCCACCAGCTGTAGTCTTTGTGGTCTGTTCAAGTGCAGCTTTTTGGCCTACATAAAGAATACATGAGGTGGCGCTACACTCGGCCTCTGGCGCAGTAACTTCTTTGATGTTGGGTGTTTTATAGAGGCCTTAAAGGAGAACTTCGGTCGATTTAAACATGCAGCTTCATTGCTCAAGCTACCCTTGACTTGCCAGTACCAAAGACGCGTACACATTTGGTCCAACCATTACAGAGCTCCGTGAACGGAGATTTAGCATTGACAGCTAACAGTATGGGGTCAGAACTTTACACTGTGTTTTAAGCGTCTTAACATGCTCCACATCTCCCAGCAAAAGTTATGCAACATCAGCAGACACCTTACAACACAGCACTGTAGCGTGTATGACTCAAAATGAATAAAAAAGTAGTTAAAACAGTGTGTTTGTGCAAGGAGCTACATACCTGTTTGTTGACATCCGTGTGTTCCGGTAGCTAGACCAAACTAGTATATCCATCGAGTGTGCACTTAACAGGCTATTGTAAGGCTCATGGCTCATGACAGGCTGTAACATGGACATGTACATTATGAACAGAATCACGAAAATGCTGGAATACGTTTCCGTCTCCGCCAGTGAGGGAGTAAGCGCACGCTCGACGGATTGACTAGTTTGGTCTAGCTACCGGAAGACATGGATGTCAACAAACCAGTATGTGGCTGCTTTTAACTACTGTTTTAACTACTTTTTTATTCATTTTGAGTCATACACGCTACAGTGCTGTGTTGTAAGGTTCCTGCTGATGTTGCATAACTTTTGGTGTGAGATGTGGAGCATGTTAAGACGCTTAAAACATAGTGTAAAGTTCTGACCCCATGCTGTTAGCTGTCAATACTAAATCTCCTCTTCTTCGGTACTGGCAAGTCAAGGGTAGCTTGAGCAATGAAGCTGCATGTTTAAATCGACCGAAGTTCTCCTTTAAAGGTGCGTTCACATCTAATCTGTTCGTGTTAAAGCTGTCAGTCGAACCCTGGTGCAGACCAAATAACGGGGCCGATACCGCTTGAAATGGTGGGTCCCGATTTGCTTCCAACCCTATTCTGGTGAAGTTTGCTCCTAGTGTGAAAGCAAGCGCACATACCACAGGATCTTTGATGAGATTTTGGAAACTAAACTATAAATTAATCCATCTGCTGATCGTAACCTGTTCAGGAAGCAGTTCTATAACTGATTTGTAGCATATCAACTGTGTATTTTCCCTGATCAATAGGTCAAGAGTTGTGAAAAAAACATTTCTTGAACACTAGTAAGCTCCAATTCATGACTGTACAAGACACCTGTGTACATAATATGCTATGGAGTTTGATTTCCCCAAGTGGATCATGATGACGCATGACTGGGTTTTATAATCGTTAGTAGTTCCCTCTGCGGTTGTATGAATCTTAAAGGATTGGTTTTGAAACCAGTAACTTAAATTGGTTGCACAGGAAAATCTTTTCTTCTTCGGGTTATATCAAAACATGGGAAATATGGTCATTTCTCACCATTAAACATATATGCCATTCTATATTTGTGAATGATCAGAAGTACGTCATTGACACCGGAAACTTTATGCAATTCACTGGGAGGTTGGCAGGATGACGGGTGAGCAGGGAGCCCCGTGGGGAGCCCTGGGTTAACCACTAACAACCAGAGGCTTTCCAGTGCCGACCATGCTGCGCTTTAAACAGCCACTTCGCCAGCACAGTGATGGACGTCTGGTGCCAGCCGGGAGGGCAGCGCTCGCTGTGCAGTCACCAGTATTCATTGTTCACACGTATGAATGGCAAAAGGGAGTGGACGGCTCCAAGAAAAGCTATTATGGAGCGGTATTAAAGAAAACACGGTTGGAAAACACTCAAGGACAAGCAAGAAACATTCTCTTTTTCCATCTCCTCTCTGTCAGCCTCCTTTCCCTTTATCGCTCCATCCAACAAAGCTGGGAACACACTGGAGTGGCAGAACTAGAGAGAGAGAGAGAGAGAGAGAGAGAGAGAGAGAGAGAGAGAGAGAGAGAGAGTATAGCCATGTCTCTGTAAGAGCAAGTTTATAATCAGCCAAATCAACTTTATGCTCACTGACGGGCTGTTCCACTGAAAGCTCTGCTCCCTGCCAGGGGTGTGTGGGGGAGTTCGAGCCAGCACGACAATAAAAACCATTGTTGCGTTTGTTTAGAAAGCCCATCCAAGTTCAGCCCTCCCCGTTGGATTAGGTCCGTCGGCCCAATAATGGCACCTAATTTGTACGGAAGTCGAGAGAAATCAGCGCAGAGCAAAATCAGAAAAATAAGCACTTTCTCAAGCAGCCCTATTTGCCCACGCTCGCATCCTGTTGTCATATGTTAAAGCTTTTTTGGGTCTTGGACCCTGGGACTTGTGGTGATTTAAGTGTTGCTGAAACATAGTGACACTCAGTGATGTTGTTTGCCAGGGAAGTGTCTGAGCTGCTTTCACGGGGTTGCTGTGTGTGTGCTGTAAACATCGGAGGGAAATTAGAAGAGGTGAGAAAGAAGCAGAGGTGGGAGAAGACTAAATCTTATCCACTTCTCCTGCCACATCCCTCCCACTCTCTTTGTCTTACCAGCTGACTGGATCCCATTTTCCCTCACTCTGTCATCCATCCATATGCCCAGGCCAGCAGTAAGGAACTGACAGGGCAGCAAGCGGAGTGGGATTTTCCCAGAAACCTTAGCCTCTCTGAGGACAAGGTGAGATTGGCGGGCAGGATGACTATCTGTCTAGCTGTCCGTCTGGGTCAGTCTTGCTGTCAGTCCTGCGCCACTTGGCTTCAAACCTCCATGTAGCTCTACAACGGATTCATATTCATCATCGAGATATATGAGATGCCTCTCCACAGCAGTCTGAAAGAAGAAGACAAATAGGATGAGGATTAAGAGTGACTCTGTTTCTAAAAAAGAAACTTTCCGTTTTGTTTTCCACTCCATCTCTCACTTATTCCCCTTTCCCGACCGATGAACAATGGCACTGAGTCACTGCCAGCCATGACCCATCTCTGCCAGTCCAAGTGTTTAAGGTCCATGGGATCAATAAGGTACAGGAAAAATGCCTGCTGAGATGATTTCCTGTTTCGGGCAAATCACAGATCACAGAATTTTCCTTCTATTACCCACCTTTTCCTGACAGGTTTAAAGTCAGTTTCATGTTAAAGTAGCTGGTTTGGATCTGTTTCTCTGAGAGGTGCCAAGCAGAAATGCTACCGCAAAAGGCCATGGTGGCAATGAAGAAATTGCTAATATATGAGGATTTCTCTAAATTACCACATCAAAAGTTGGCAGATGTTGTGCCATTACCCAAGATGATTGATATCCAGTTTGTATTCATGTGGAGTTCAATATGGCACCAGTGCTGCCAGGCAGCGGCACAGTTAAAACTATAAAAGGTCACCTCTTCCACATTATCGCCCACACCGAAGTGGACAACACTGTCCAGACATCTTGGAAAGGACACTGAACTGAACCGAGTTACAAAAAATTTGAGTCCTGAACTTAGAACAGAGCGTCGGGTCATGCTTGAACACAACTACTTCATATTACGTGTCGTCTGATCACGAAGGAAAGGGGCATTTTTTACCTGTTACGAACTGTTGTACTGGAAGGCGGAGTGAGAGGCCAGCCATCACTGAGAGGGGAGAGTCTCTCCTGGACTGTACTCACAAAGTTGAATTAGCTTGTTCACATTGAGAATGACAGAAATGGGGCGCCCTGATACCTCACCGAATAGATCGCACGCCCCAATGGTCGGAGGCTGAGTCCTTGGCCCCAGCCAAGGTTTCGATTCCAACCTGCAGCCCTTGGCTGTAAGTCGTCCCCCATGTCACTTGCCCTTTTCGTCTCAAATCTCCAGATTTCCGAGGTCATAATAAAGGCCCTCTCCAAAACAAGCATTAAAAAGTGAGTTTGTTCATCACTGAATTGAGGAACAGTTTTCTGAAGCTTTTTTACCATACAACAAGCAGCAGATTCGCATTTGTAGCTCAATGCCTGTGTTAAAAAGGCTTAATTGAACTTTTCCAAAAAATGGGGAACTTTCAGACTTCGTGCAGCAGCCCTTGTTAAACACACAAAACTGGAACAAGTTTGTGAACACTCTTTCTAATGGAGGACCTCAGTAGCCAAAACCGGGTTTGGTTCAGACGAGGACCATTGTTTTGTTTCCTGTCTGCTTCTTCACTTTAACTGTCCAATAAAAAGAGAAAATACCCAAGCAATAATCCGTCAAAACAGTTCAAATACAATGTGAATGTCTTTGGAGAGGTAGATTTTGATGAGTCCACAAGTCTCTCTCACTTTGGATGTTTTTCAAGATCACTTCTTTTTTCTGTTATCCTGGCAAGAAAGTCGTTTGGTTAGCCTTCATTTTGCCACAATAAATTAGGGCGACAAACCTTGGTGAGACATTTTTACAGGTCTGCAAATGTAATGCTAAGTAGGTGGTAATTACTAAGTAAGATATCTGAAATTACCCCCAAAATACCGCAATAGTTACCTCAAAATGTACTGAAAATTACCCAAACATTATTAAATGATAATATTCTGCTATTTTCTAATTTACAGTTAATAAATAGCTGGTAATTTATTTAACAGATTTCCAGGAAACTTTTGAAATTGTGTCAGGGTAATATTTAGTAAATGTTGCCGTAATTATCATGGTATTTGAGGGTAATCGGGAGCAGGATTGTGTTATTTTAGTATAGTAAAATATATATATTTTTTGTTAATGTAAGTTTTAAGTAGACAAGTTCACACTTACTTTTCTGCATACTAAAGGAATGGAGGCATTTAGAATATACTTATATATAATTACATTTACAGAAAAGGATTATCTACAGCAGTAAACATAAGCATGACCTCCACTGTACAGTACTCATCATTGTGATGTTAACCGATAAATTTGCTATGTAATGTACTGTAATGTCTGCAATTTGTTTCCTCCCATGCTGGTCATAGCCAATCACACTGGAAACAATGTAGGAGCGTATCACTGACCTCATTTAAGCACAATTGTTCCACAGATTTATCACATCCCAAACACACAAACAGTGTTCCTGAGTCACTCTCGCCTGCCATGTTGTCTCCACCGATCCCAGTGTTAAAGTCCCTGAGCTCAGCAACCTGATAGAGCAGGCTGCTACAGCAAATACACCTCAATTTCAGTCAAATCATGGATGAAGGCAATTTTTTTCTTCACCTTTCTGCTTTCACAAAGTACAGTCAACTCCACTTGAATCTTCAGAACCTTCAAAGTAGGCTAAAGCTTTGGGGCCTTTTAGAGGCTCTCAAGTTATATCTTAAATATCCCAGCAAGCTTTCAAGTGTTTCCAAGTGTGGTTACTGTAACACGGGGAAACTGGCTTATTATTACAACAAACATATTGCCAGACAAGAGGGCTGATACTATATTAATTCTTTAAGATTACGGATGCAGATTTTATCAACACTGGATTGTTTAATTACTAAAAAAAAAACTCTAATTAATGTGTTTTGGCAGTCATAATGTAAGAACAACAACAAAGGGATGATACAACAGGATATCTTTCAATCTCTGGGTTGAACTATAGAAGTTTTCATGAAACCTTTTCTATATTAACAAAAACAAAAAAGAATGTTTTGAACCTTTCTTGGGGGCAAAGTCACCAAACTTGTAAACATTTTTCCTCAGATTTCGTTGGTAATACTATACATGCTGTCTATATGTCTCACCATTGAAAGTGAACTTGGCCTGGTATTGTTAACCTGAAACAACTGCCTGGGGGCGATGCAGACATGGCTGAGATGTGGTCGGACTTTGGTATCAGTCACATCTAGGACATTGCTTAAAAGAAGGTCAGTCTTTGCAGCAATACCAGTGGACGCAACCTAGTTAGGTTCTCATGTTGGCACTGGATGCAATTTTTGAGGTGCAGTGTCATCCACTGTTGACGTAATTCCAAGGAACACTGAGCTTCTGGGAAACTAGTCCAAATTAACTAAGATGTATTTAGACAGGGCGACATCTGTTGCTCCACAGGCACTATGGCTTGCATCATAGATGGATGACCGAGTTGCAGTGATGTCTGTATAACGTTGTTTTACCCACTTTCATCAATTCACACGCAATTACACACAAATGACACTGAGCTGCTTTGCAAAGTGCTGGCCTGACCATTGGAGCAAGCTGGGGTTCTTTGGTCTTACCCAAGGACACTTTTGCTTGTGGACCGGAGGAGCTGTGGATGGAACCACAAATAACATACTTGATCCCTCTTAAATCAACTCTAAATGACTAATATATAAAAGCAACAGCTTAAGTGTCCTGATGAGGTTTCTCAGCATGTCATTATAGTTTGCTTAGCCAGCTGTGCACATTCATTTTCTTCTTGACCTCATTGACCCAAGGGCTACAGTGGAAAAAGCTTGATAGGTTTTTGTTTGATGGCCGACGCGGGAGCTCACACGCTGACAGCCTCTAGAGAGCTCATTTGAAACAGCAGCAACAACCTCAAAGTTACGGCTATGGGATGTGGGTACGGGCTAATACCCACTATGCTAACTATACCCCTGATGGAAAAGTGGCAGGGAGCGAGGGAGACGGGGTGACTGTGACATTTGATTTGTTCTGCCACGCTGATACCCCCACAATCTCATGGTTTGCTAAATTACAGCCTTGTGCTCCTGCTCTGCTTCATTATCCCGGCCCCAGAAACACACATACACACTCACATACACACCGATTCATTTTTCATTCTCACACAGATGAGTGATGTAAGAGGAGGAAGAAAAGGAACCAGGGAAAATCTATGATGATTGTCTTCTTTTCAACACCTAAAGACGACATCTTTTATAACATCTCGTTTAATTTCTTTAAATATCTGATGAAACAACTAAATCAGTGGGGATGTTTGAAGGCTGCCGTGTATTCTAATACGTTTCTGGTCATGTCTGTGTGTAACCGAGCTTCGGTAATAACACAGCTCGCCAGCCAAGCTGCCCAGTGACAGCCCAAACGCCGCTGAGACCAGCCAGCCAGCCACCAAACCGGCTCCGGCTAACACACACACGCGCACACCCACAGTAGCACGTGGGGACCGAGCACACGTAACACACTCCTGCAGCAAAGGTACATTCTGCTCCTGTGGCGACTTCACAAATAGACTTGTTTTCTTCACGCTGGAAAACATGACATGGAGCCAAGCAACACTCACCACCCCTCGGTCCCTTTCAACCACACCCACCTACCCACCCATCCACACATGTAATGATGAATGTAATGAGATGTTTGTGGCGGGACGATAGAGGCAGCTCAGCAGGGGCGGGGCTGAGGCGTACACTCTTTAAAGCGGGATTTGTTTTGGGGGGGTGTTTAGAGAGGCAGCCAATAAACACCTTACAGTCCCTCACCACAGCGAGGATTCAGCGAACGCCACATGTTCGAAAGCATCCTGTGATTACTCTCCGCCATTTGTAAATTCGAGCCTCCAAGGCACCACTTTGTGAGGCACCTTTGAAAGGTTCTCCCGAGCTCTTTCCCTTCTCAGAGTGGACAGGACACTGCGTTCTGTTCCAGGGCTGTTAGGAGAACAGAGAGTTTTCCATCAGTGGCGACACGTCAAGATGCTTTTTACGAGGCCACTCGCTGTGGATTGGTCATCGCTGGTTTTGCACGGGTACTGGGTGCTGCAGTGAGGCATTGGAAAGCCTGATTAGTGTGTGCTAATGTGTGTGTTCATGGCTACCGTAGCTAACGAAAGCATCTTACAAGAAAGAAACCTCTCCCAGGATCATGTTTTGAAAGTGGTTAGCCGCTAATGATTGTTTTTTTTTTTGCATCACCTCATTTAGCTGGGGTTTTTGTGCTGCGTGCACAAGTCGATGAAATTCAAATTTGCTGCATAAATTGTGGCCGCTTTAATGAAGGGGATTTAGGTTAAACTGGTTGTGCGTGTTGTGTTTTATCAGTGAAAAGAAAGAGCAGCCAGACAATGGGCCTCATGCGATGTAGCCGCATGAACAGATGTACCCTTCTGTTAAGCAATATATTTATTTAGAAGAACTTAGGTTCACGAATCATTTACGCATGAACAGCGTTCTGAAGTGGTATGGTTATTTTGGCACAACTCCTGCAACTCAGTAGTTGCTGGAAAACAATGCCTCTGGACCTTTATGCCATCTGAGCCATTGTCCAGGTGAACGTCCTCTGTTACAACACCCAGCACTGTCTCATCACCTGTTCGAACAGAAATTGAAGAAAGGGGCAGTTGTGTATTCTGCACCCTTGGCATGGAATAGGGCGTGAAAAAGTTTTGTCAGTATCTACTCACCCCCATGTAAACGGAGAGTCCACAAAACATTTCTGGAACTTCACAACGAAAGCATTGCAGCATTCCCCAGAAGAAGAAGACGGGGACTTAACGTCAACAACATAAAATGGCCTAATACCACTTGTCCGCCGTAATTCGTTCCTCTGTTAGCCCTGATAGCCTCTGAGACCTTTATCTTATATAACTGCTAAGCTAAGCATTAGCATACACAACATCTGTGGTGAGAACGTTAACATGTCAAGGTTGTAAATAATCCTTTCACATCAGTTTGGGATCTCAGGGTTTCCAGAGGCTTCACGATTATGCCAGATGAGCTGCGTGGAGCCATTTTATGTTTTGTTTTAGCTGTTTTCCCCGTCCACTTGCTGTGAAGCTCCAGAAATGCTTTGTGGACTGCAAAACCTCACCTGATTTTCCATTCACATTGGGGTTGAATAGATGCTGACAAAATTAACATTTTTGGGTGAACTTATCCTTTAATCCATCTGGTTATGCAGCTCCCAGAATTCATTTTTTTGTGAGTTCCGTACGCTTCCTTTTATTGCGTTTTATCTCCTTTTTTCTGTCTGTAACTATCGTGGATGGATAACTGAATGGGCTTTCTGGGCACAGGCCTAGGGGCCCGGGGCGTCAGGAGGGGCCGCTGGGTCAGAGTGTGACTGTGTGATGGAAATGTTTGCAAAGAGACACACAGTGACCGCAGAAAGAGGCAATATGACCGAAAGGCAACACAACTCAAAAAATGAGTATGAGGAGACGCAAAACAACAACAAAAAGACATTCCTTATCTCAATGGGACTCTAATGATGCAGTATCGACAGCTATTGCAACATCAAGTCCTTTTCCCCCTGTAACAAATAGCTACCGATGCTGCTCGATGTGTTTTGTTTATGTCCGCTGGTTTGTGAGAGCAGGCCTTAAAGCTCCGTGGTGTGATATTCTCCTTTTTTTATTCTTTGGTGACATTTTAGTGGATGAAACGTGCCCGCAGTATAGCAAAAACACACATTCTCAAAGAGCATATTGGCTGCACTTGTTATGCTAATGATCAAACCTACTCATATGCAGGTGACATTTATCACGCTGAAACGAGCAACGTCTGACAGAGACAGAGTACAGAATGGGAATGCACAATCCTTATTGCAGGAGGCCGAGGGAAGGGTGGATTACAAGGGAGCTTAGAGGGATACGTGCACAGCAGGGCTAGAGAGGGGAGTGAAAGGAAGACGATAAAGAAGCTATAGCGTTAGCATCCTGTTGAGCTCCCTTCATCAAACTATCGTAAATCTTTAATTTTTTCTTTCTCTTTCTTTCCAACTAAAACTGTCTCAAATTGTGCGATAACATGCTACTCTATTGGATGTAGCATAGAAAGGCCTGCACACATGGCCGTACATTCACACACTTATATTTCATCCTAATCACTCTCCGTGGCAATGGCGCTCAGCTGTGGATCAGACCTGACTAAAGAGGCCAGTTCCTCTCAAGTGAATCCATGCTAAAACTGGGCCGAGTCTGAAGCCGGATCCAAAACCACGGGGTTCATGGAGGTAAAATGAGATCAACTTGTAAGACTAGGGACTCAGTTAGCATGCTGTCCCTGCTCTAAGTGGTATCAAGCTTGTGTCTATTAATGTGCAGATATGACGTACGAACATATGTGGCCGCTTAAGTGCACTCCGTTTTACTACATGCTAGCTGAGCCTGCTGCACTTTTGCTCCACCTCAGGAGTATTGTTTGTCAGACATACTTCTGCTCCCCTGTCAGGGGGCGAAAGGATAGAAATGAACGAGTGGCGCATGAAACCAGCCCTCTATGACAAGCACTGCACAAAAAAAAAAAAAAAAAAATCAGGACAATGTGGAAACACACTTGGCTACACACACTTTCACACAGTTTATCTGACCTCAGCATACACTTGTCAACAATTTAGTTTGCACTTCAGTTCCTCTCCTTCGGTTCCCTTGCGCAAACAGCGAGGCATGGACCAATGAAAAACCAGCATGACAGGAGCTGGTAGAATGGTTGCAGAGGAGGAGGAGGAGGAAAAAAAAAACAAACAAATAGCAAGAGAGGGAGAAGGGCCATGACTCTTGACAAAATGTCCACCAGATGTTGTGGGTCTTCTTCCAGCTCCACGTCTGATGGCTCCATGTGTTAGCACACTTCCAATGGGGGGAAAAGGTTAACGGCGCTTTCACACTGCGCTCAGTCCTAATTTGTTTGACTTGTTTGGGCAGGTGATTCCAGGACATGAGGTAAACAATGATAAACAGTGCAGAAATGCTCATTATATTCAAATAAACTTGTAGGAATTGGAGAAGTTTATTTTGATGTCCCCTGTTGCCAAAATGTCTAATCTGGCACGATGACAGATGACAAAACTCTGTCTAATAAATACGATCCTTGCGAGTCCATAAGAGGCACAGGTCCTGGTTTATGTGTAAAATGTACAGTATGTAATGCGTTCTGAGAGGGGCCTCTCAACACAAAACATCATGGGAGTTGTCTTTATTGTTAATCATTACTGGTAAAAATCTGTGCGTGAGACTGCAGAAATGTTCTTCGTCGAGATAATGTTTAAAAGTCGACCTCCATCCTCTCTCTGGATGCATGCACCCTGTGATGACAAAATGTCAAGTCATGGACAAAGCGTGCTTCAGGCTAAAGGGGAATAGAAGTGTTTAAATGGGGAAATATACCACAAATGTCAACTTCATGGTGGCACTAGATGAAAAGTTAAGGGACCAATAAAGGGTTTCATTAGGGTTCATCCTGGAGGGACCATGAATATCTGAAAAAAAAAAAAAAAGTTTAAAAAGTCATGGGAGGTACCTCAGTCTGACAACCATTATCATACCTAGAGTTATGGATGTCAAGCTGGTCAAAACCTACTATATAGCTAGACTGTATCTGGTCAAGGTGCGAAAATGTGGCCGATTCATCACTGTGTTAGTCAGTAGTAGAGATTATGATTTTAATTTCTGGATATTAAACGCTCATGTGCAATTTTCTGCTTTGGTCCCAGTGATATTGGTTGCTAACATGCTCTGAAGTAACAGATTCGACTCGGCTGGCTGGACCAGTGCTGTAGCTTCATCACTCACTGAGTCAGTCCTTCAGTCATGGACAAAAAGTCTTGGCCCTGATGTTGTGGTCCAGCCAAAAAAAAAATAAAAAACATTGCTAAAAATAAACTCTACATTAAGGCCCAAAAACAACCTGACTCACTTGATTTCATATCTTTAGAGACAGTGTTAACTCAGTGCAGGCAGCATGTACGTGAGTAACCGAAGAAGACTATACTATTAAGTTATAAGGCTTCGGCGTACATCAATAAAGGGCTCGCCCAGCTCCATGGTAAGCAGGCTTAGCACCCAGACATGGTGGTCAGGCCTGATCCTGGTTGGCCCGGAGTGTGAGTGAGGGTGTTTGTATGTCTTATTACATGTGTGTGGGTGTTTGCAGGTCAGGGACAGCAAGTGAACAGAGGGATCATACCTCAATCATGCGAGCTGGCTTTGAGAGCTCATGGCATCGGACACCTCGGGGAAATAATGAGGGATTTCATTTCCAGGTAACGCCGCAGAACCCAGAGAGAGAGAGATGGAGTTATATAGGTGTTAAACACACGAAGAAGAAAACTTGAAATTTAGAGCTCTTCCGTCTGAAACTGCGGCACATTTGCGTCAGGGTGTGGCAGAGGTTGGAAATCATAAAAACTCATAAAACTCTCCACAGGAATTCATAAGGTGACGAAGCTCGCGGGGTGACCTAAAGTGACGGGAGGGCTATCCGGTTTGAATCCGACTTTGATCCCGTCGTCTTACCCAGGCCTCCCTCTCCCTCTTTCCTTCTCCGCTGCTACCTCATAGCCACCTCATCATCTTGCCGCTTGTTATAGCGAGGCTTCGGTAGGCTTTTTTCGGTTTGCCGGACATGTGTAAGACGCTGCAGCTGCGGGTCGGCGGGGGAAGGCACGCTTTACTCTCCTGACTCCTCATCCCGAGTGATTCGGGAGAAGATTATATTTCAGGGAGAGCTCTCTGCAAAGCGTATCAACATTTCTTTTCTTGACCTTCCAGAGGACACGGTATCCTCTGCTGTTTTTCACTGCTGTTTTTCCACCTTTCACCCTCTGGTATTTTCCTATATTTCCTCTGTCAGACTCTCTCTCCATAATCTATTTTCCTGTCTTCTCATCCCCAGGCTCCCTTTCCCCCCCTCCCTCTCCCATGGGGTCTCATCTTCTGTACTGTATCAGCCATTCATTATATTCCATGCTCCTCAGATAATACTGCCTTCACTGTGGCTGCTTAATGATCACAAGATGCATCTCTGCGCTCGGCATCTCAGATGTAGCCAAGCGCTGAGGGCTCTTTTTTTTTTTTTTCATTTCTTTTTTCGCCATCCTTGCAGCGGTGCTACTTCATCCTCCGGAGAACGCCTGGCAAAAAAAAAAACATCCTCGCTTAGTTATCACTGGAAGTGGCACGAAACATTTTAAGAATGCTGCACGCAAGGACACGCGAAAGATAAACTCCCAAACACACATCGTCGGACATTCGCCGCCGCGTTGCTCAACATGGAGACGACATAGTTTCGAAACAGGGGCAATTAGAAGTGATAAAGCTGTTGGCGAACCACGAGGTTTCCCGTAATTAAAATTAGGCATTGGCACTCACCGGGGCAAGTATCGAGACTCATGTGAACGCTGTTATTGGCAACACATCGCTCACCACAGATTGCAGCTCGGAAACCCGATCGCCCGTTGGACTGTGAAACAACATTTTAGCAGAGAGAGAGGTACGCAGTGAAGCGCATAATATCCATCTCTTGGACACACACACCGGGTCTCTGGTGGACGTGATCGCATGTTGTATGGCTCTCTTCTTCTACTCAACCCCATTCCACTATTAAGGTGATGTCCACTCAATTTCCGTCTACTTTTTTATCAGGAAGACAATCTTAATTGTCTGAGGTTACATTGACATCTCCAGCTCGGCTCGCGTGTGCCTGAGGGGAGAACCACAGAGTCTTGTTTTCCTTCTCAGTTTGACCCCTCTACTCTCTGCCAGTGCCTTGCGCAGAGCTCAAAAAGCTAACGGTTCATTTGGGGATCATAAAAGGTACGAGGGGATTGATTACGCGTGGCGGTGACTATCAAGCTCGTGCCAAGTGTTCCGAGAGTAAGTCGTTTTTTATTCCAACCAGGCGGCTGACTATTTAGATTAGTACACATTTTTATAGGAAAGGGAGACAAGTTACCGGAATCAGCTGCTGACTCATGTGTGAGTTTGGTTTAAATTGTTAGACTCAAAGCTGCACTTATCAGTATTTCCACATTATTGGCTTAACAATTGACTGCATTCGATGCAAAAGGAGTTGGTCCTGATAAAGCCATGGAGAATTAGCACCCGACTGAGCAGTTCCCAAAAGCATTTTACCATCTTTTGGCTAATTGTTTTGGTTCCCTATCACCGCTCTCATTAACCTGATTTACAGAAGCAGCCAGCAGCTGTTTTTTGTTTTTTCTTGGCAGAAAAAGTTCAGATAAATCCAGTGTGCGTGGCACAGCAGCGCTTGGCGGTGGACCACTTAGCAGCAAAAGTGCCAGACATATTATTCAGGAGTTGGTGAGTGCCAAAACAGACCTTAAAGGCATTCAGTATTTGATTTATACTGGATGCCCAAAAATATGTGGCTAACCTGTATGCTATATAAACGTTATGAAATTGATATGTTTTGTTTACAGCTTTGACAAAAGCAGCTGCTGGAGTAATGCAGAAAACTGGAGCTTGTTTCAGTCATACCATGACAGACAACATTGCTAACTGTAAGTTTAGAGGGGTCTTTATAATAACCTCTCAGCCAATCAACCAAAGATCAATCTTTTTGGGGGGCGGGGGTTTGTCACAATATGTGTTATAGAACTTAGCAGTTAGCAACAAGCCGAAAGCAGCCCAAAATAAAATGTTGCCATTTTTCCTTTTTTTTGTCAAAATCATGGACACCTTAAAATGTTTGTGTGTCATATGTATGATTTCAACGTTTCTACAATATGTGTTGTATCACCTTCACATAAAATGAATATGAGTCAGGAGATGGATGGGATGGTGATGTACAAGCCAGGTGAGAGGGCTACCAAATGAGAGATTACTGTACGGTGTTTCTAAATATTTAAACGTTCAACAACTGGATTACAAGATGCCATTTTCCAGCTGTGATTGTGGCGACAGAACCAAGCAAGCCAAAACTCGAACTTTACCAACCCTAACCAAGTGTTTTTTGTTCCTAAACCTAAACAGCCCACAAACACAGCTGATAGCCTAGTAACAGCCCTCTGTACCAACAAGGGTCATTAACAAAAGGTAAGCCGGGGTTGGAGAAAAGTCATTGCAGGCTTTAAAACTCAATGTTGAGTATCACCAGGCAGTTATTCATGGAGAGCAATTAGCTTCCCCTCTGTGTCGTTCTCACTGCTAACAGGGTGTTTCTGGCCTACAGCAGTTTGGCTCACGGCACACTGGGTGAAAAGACGCTCAGGAGAGCCAGGGTGGGGTGGACACACAGGGAGGGGGGCCCGAGGTGTTAAATACAGTTGTGTAGCCACAAAGTATGTGTGTGCACGCCTGCTGCGATTGCAAAAAAAGCAGTGAGGAATAGAGCCAAGGAGGATTGTGGGGGGATTTGTGTTCATTTCCACTAATTTTTCACTTGAGAGAGGATTTAGGGGAAAGGTTGAGAGAGTTTCGCGGGGCGCAGGGTCAGTTTAAGTATCTTTTTTGGATGTTGTGGTTAGCACAGTTCCATGATGGTGCAACCAGTGACGGTGGTTTGAAAATCATGTTTGTTCCACTGTGATAAATGGAAACGAAGTGATGGCCAAACTAATATTTCCTTGAAACCGAGACCACAGGAGGTCATATTAAACCTCCCAGCACAACAAACACCGTAATTAAGTCCAACTGTGGTCAGTGGCGTGTGTCTGCACGGTCAGATATTGTTACCCGAGGGCGGACCGCAACATTTAGGTGCCGTGATCTCAAGGAGCTGCTCTCGTACTGGACATCACCGACCTTAAAAGATGTTCCGCGTGGGTCGCAAGATATGGATAACTGTGGTTTATCTTACCAAACATCTGTAACTGAAGCTCTAAGAAAAACGGGGGGGGGGGAAGGAAAGGCTGAGAGTGATGAGATGATAAAGAGAGAAACAGGAAGCTGTCAGGGTTCATGGGTAGGGTCGGTAATCAGGTTTTAATGTGAACACGTCTCTGCAGCTGACTGACTGAAGCACCATTTACCAGCACACGCACTCACAATCGGCTCTCGACTGCCGGAGTGCGTACCATAATCAGCATCCCGCCACAATCAGGAATCACTGTCAATGGCCATGGCAATCACTGCAGCAGCGCCCCCAACCAAGTCATATGAAGGATGAGCGGTGATGTCATCAGGATGTTATCATCTGGTTGGCTAATGACAGGAAGTTTCGAGGGCAGAGGTCCTGGCCTTTGTCTTTGCCTTCAGACTGGATCGTTCGGTGATGTTTTGTAGTGGAAGTGACATTTTATGAGAAGACCAGAGTCCATGGTCACGTTTTAGGTTTGACCGTGGAAATAGTTCCAACAAATAATCTTGACTTACCTTGAACCCAGAACTTTTATCCACCCGTCATGTTTTTATCCGGACGTGGAACTGTCAGGCTGTTTCTTTTATTCGCGACAAGTGGTAGCTTACACATGCATTTAGACAGACCAGAGATTTAGTCACGCAAACATCTAGAACTATTAAAAGAAATAACATCATTGTGTAAGGTGCATCTCTGTTGCCAAGGCCAAAGAAATGGTTTGTAATGAGGGAAGAGCTGATTTATTTGGACTCAAGCGAAAAAGATAATTGCCAGGCAGTGACAGCAAACTGCAAAACCACTTCTAAGATGAAACAGCTATGCACTTTTAGGTGTTTAACCTGTGTACATGAAGAGGATCAACTGACTGATACTGGGCAAAAACTGTGGCAGCATCAGAACTGTTTGGTTTACTCTCCTTTACTGATATGCTTTTGGAGAGGGTGTACTTGGGACACATTTGAGCAACCAAACTTTTGAACTCTTGAATCTTTATTTTTTAGTAATATTACGTGAACTCTTTATACTCAATTTCATGCTGTCCAGCTGTCAGTGCTGATTTTTTTTTTAATCAAATTGAACTGTGACCTTAAAATTGAAAGTTAAATCAGATTGTAACACCCCCACTTGTAGCTAAAAATGTACTCCAAACTTCAATCAGCTCGTAGGGGATGAAAATGAGTGAAACTGCCCCTTTAAGAAAAAAAAAAAACAGCAATTCACCATAATTTCATCAAGTCTCCCAAAACAACGTAGGCTGTGGTTACACTTTTCACATGGAGATGATTGCTGTTCCTGACAGTCAACATTTTTTTTTGTAACTGTGACCACCGTTGTTCCCACGTGTTTACTACTGTAACCATTGAGAATGATGTTTCCCCAAACCTAACCAAGTTGTTTCTCTAAATCTAGCCAAACCCTTACCATAGCCTTTGTCACATCATAAAACTGATTACTTTTCAACAATGATTTGCTGCATTACTGGCCCCTATCGACAGATCACGTCGATGGGGGCCTCAGATCAGAAAACATCTGTGTTGTCGTAGAGGGCATCGTCCAACAGCCTGTTTTCTTTTTGTCGCTGTTGTTTGATTTGGAGCACTTGTTGAAATATGTGGGTGGGAGTGGGAGTCACATTCTTCTCCACTGTAGCTCTTCTTTCTGCTATAATGCAGAGTAAGGTGTCAATGGGTGACACTGTGGTGAAAAGGTACGCTCTCTGGGGAAATTATTTAAAGATGCCCGTCTATTTGTCTGTCGGAACATATGTATAAGATTTGACTCGGTGGGAAAGAAAACTAAGTAGAAAAACAGGGGCAGGCTTTTTGTCCTCTGCATGAGGCCAAATGCACATTTATGACCTTAATTTATCTGTTTTTCTGTTTTACAATACTTTTCACAGGGACAGAAGGACATAAAAAAAAAAAAATGGCAACTGAAAAAAGTCCTCAGCCCGCGCAAAAATATCTGGCTTCCCGGCAAAAAACAGAACCCTGCTTTTCTGACATATCTCCCTGCAGAGTCATTTTCAGACGGCCCCTTAACTGTGACTTTAAAAAAAATGTGTTTTCAGTGCAATTATACGTCTATTTTTTATCACTGGAACCTATATTGTATTATGATTGCATTGAGAAATAATACAAGGCTTGATAAAAGCCACAACGAGCCTGTCATACTGTGGAAGGCGATCATAACAGCAACACTGGGAGGCTTCCTCGCATCACACACACACACACACACACACACACACACACGAGAGGCTCATTAATCAACGTCAGACCTCCCTCCTCTCCTCCCTTCATCTGTCCATCTCTCACTGTCCTCATCCATCTTTCCCTGCCACTCTCCTGTCCATTACTCTCACACTCCGTCCTTCGCTCTGTGCATTATTATCCATCTGTCACACGTTAATTGTTTGCCCTCTCTCGAGTGAAGGACACCAACGGAGCCGACGCTAAACTCAGATGTGTCGCCCTCAAGTGAGCGCGGCGAGATCGAATGAGCTGAAAGCCCTGGAAATGATGCACAGGATCACCATCAATCACTCCGGTAAAGCTGTATTAGTCCGGTGCGGAAAATGTACTAGAAATGCAAAGTTGTTGTACAGGTTTCAGTCTGGTCTCCAACTTTACAGATGCATCCGTTTCCAGCTTTCCATGTGATTCTTACCCGACAGCTGCTGCGCTGTCACTCCGGCTCCGGGGAGAATACTCTGGCAGGAGTGACAGCTATAGTTGCTGCGAGTGTGTCCACGCGATAAGAGGCCTCGCTCTCAGCGAAGGAGGGGGACGGGACCGCAGTCAGGTTTGATTAACGACCGTTGTTGTGATCCGACAGGTTACAAGGCCACTTTTTTGTTTAGCGTTGTAATAACTGTACTCAGGAGAAAATCAGGAGACAAGACGTCGTCCTGTCTGACAGGGTTCCCCAACCGAGGTCACTCCGACCAGCAGCACCCTGCACCCACCATCTGTCTGCTGTGAGCTGATGATTTACAGGGTGGGCTTCACTCCTGACAGACGGTTACAGTTTAGATGGACGGTGCGAGATTTATTTTCATTTTTAATTTGCATTCAAAACGCCAAAGTGAAATTACAATAGACATAACTAGCCCTTCCCCTGATGATGCTCCACATGTTGTCTTTTAGAGAACAAATCCATGCCAGTACCAAAGAAAACACCAAGTATTGTGTGTGTGTCCACAGCCTCATTTATTTTATTCCACTGTGGCTTTGATTAAAAACACGTGAACGACCCACAGTGATGCACTCAGTTACATGCTCCTTCATTACAGTGAACAAACGAGCTGTATTTTATCTCGAGTCAGTCCTGCTCCTGCACCCCGACTTGTTTTACGAGACAATTCAGCTTTTTTTTCGATGGTAAAAGCATGCATGTGTCTTTTCGTGAGATTCTGTTGACGTTGTGTCGCATTGCATATTTTGACTCACCCACTGCAACAACACGATCCTGTGATGTACTGTGTTTATACATTCTGATGTCTACACATCCATCATCTGCTCAACTCAGACAAACACACTCATGACATGTGTCAGAACTGGCTGAGAGGGCTTTCTTTTTTTTGTTTTGTTCAGCGTGACGTCTCATACGGCAGCCATTCAAAACAACAAGTCTTCTACTCTACATGAGGTTGAGGGCCAAGGCCCCCTAGTTTTACTCTGAGCTTACTATGAGCACATTGCTCTGTGTTGGGTAAGGCAAACAAACAAAACGAAATGCTATTTTCTTCCTGTTCTCCTCTTGGAGCCATGGATTTTATGATATTTGTCAGCCTGGAAAAAAAAAAAAATCCCATATCCTCTGAGAAGCTCATGAACTGCGCTGCTGACAGGCCAGCTGTTTCTGAGCACAGTGACAGCCATGACAGAGTTCTTCCGAGGTTGGCGTGGACCGAACAGATGGACGCTTCCAACGTGTTGTGTTGCTGGAAGTGTTGTGTTTGTTGGACAGCAGAACACTTGGTGGCTTTCTGCCACGTTTTAATTTCAAAATGTGTGTGCGACTTACGCAGCAGGTGAATGTACATTACATCATATGCAGCTCACTTGTTGTGAACTAGTATGGAATCCGTCCAAATCTCAGGCTGTGTCCGAAATTCCAAACTAGCATGCTAGCTATTGTTATTTTTGGAACTTTTACTGCAGAAAAAGATGCCAGGGTTAGGTTGTAATAATTAAATTCCCAGTCAAGTTTATTGTATCACTGTATTGATGCTATTTCGTAATAATAGAGTTTATTGTTAAACTTAATAACATCCCACCTCCAGACTTGTCGAATATGGCAGCTTGGCCGGTCGCTTAAGCTTAAAATATGACGCCCTGCCCATTCCTCTAGTGTCCATGTTGCAGGCGAAGGGCCATCAACGCAAATGGTCAAGTTAGGGTTAGACTTTCAAAATAAATGTTCCACGGTCAAGGTTACACTTTCACAGTGAAACATGCGGAATGCTTTGAATATTATTAAACCTATATCTTGTCTGACACGTGTGGTTTGATTGTATTTTCGCCAAAATGAACTATTTGGTTTGGGTTAGGAAAAAAAAAAAATACATGGTTAGGTTTGAACTGAACGCCGGTTTTCAGATGGACAGTCTTATGAATAACCCATCCACCTTTTCTCACACTTTATTCTACTCTGTCAAAGAGGTAACTACAGCATCAAGCTCTGAAGCCTCGAACTCTTGACTAGGCGGATGTATTTGACTCACTGGGAGCGAGAACGCACTGTATATACGAGAACATCAGCTGATATCGATATTTAATATTGGTATAAGCATCGGCCCCATAAATCCAATATTTATCAGGCTCTATTCACAACAACACCAACAACCCAACAGACAATGGCGGACAGCAACCAAGGCAGCAGTTACCTGATAATAATGGTGTTTCACTTTGCAACGTGTATGTTTAATTAGCCCTTTTTTTTAAACAGGTTTCTGTGATTACACTTTTCCAGCTAGTAAGAACGTTCCTCAGGAAGCGTCATGGTCTGTGCCTAGCAGTCATTTCGAAAAAAACGATTTATTTACATGAAGTATGTTGGACAGCAGTGGTGAGTGTGTAGTGCAAAGTAAGCAGCGTTACTCTCTGACAGCTCTCCGCAGGCCTCAGTGTCACACACTTAACCACACAGTTGAACGCATGCCTGTGTGTGCATCTGTTTCTCTCTCTGTCAAACCCGTCCTCCCCTCCCTCGCCCTGTCTTGAAATTAAATCAAGAAGTTGCCCAGCAGTGACGGGGCTGACCCACCGACGTGCCCCTACCCCCTCCCACAATGCCAGCTGTCAATCACGATGACTAATGAGCCGTTGATTACATCATTGGCCCTATAATGGTCCACCGGGGACGTCAAGACGGAGGTGGGGTGGGGGTGGGGGGGGAACACTGACAGAAAGAGATGCAGAAACGGAGGGAGTTGGAGAGGAAGAGGCGAAGGGAGAGACAGACAAAGGCATGGGGGAGATAGTATTTATGTTTGGGAATAAAAGGGGAGTATAATGAGCTGGATAATGAGGCCGGGACATCCCAGCGCAACATGCAGACGAGAGATGAGAGATCTGGTTTCCACTCAAAACCGCTGGGGGTTTCCTGACTGAGGAAGGGAGGGGGGGAGGGAGGAGGAGGAGGGGGGAGAGGAGGCCAGAGGAGGGAGGAGAGTCTGTGCATCCCAGAATTCCGTTGCCCTCCTCCCTCCTCCTCACATCTCCGCTCCCTTTCCTCTGTTCCCCCTCTGCACGTCCTAAACACTCCCCGGCTGAGTGGGTGTTGTTTTGACAGCTGACCTGTTTCTGTTTACTGCTAGCAGCTACTAGCCACTTAGCCTATCCTCACACTGCCCACATCTGTCCAACACGCCGGCCTGTGAGGAGACACAGGTGATGATGCTGGGGGTAATTATCGGTTGTTCTGTTCGCCGCCAAACAGGATCGTTACGTTTAAACAGACCTTTTTTTTTTTTTTTCCATCTCCTTTCATCACATTCTTCTTCAGAACTCAGACCGAAGATCTGTGACTGCTTTCTGTACGGTGCTAGAAAGAAATCCAGCATATTTTCCTCTAAATCCAGCCTCTAATGTTCATTGTTACGTGATGTGTGTACACATAGTTTAAGGTCAGTGCAATGCACTGATGCACCTGCAGTTTGGGCTCAGATGATGGAGCCTCTTCGTGGTTCTTTGAGCGTCATAGTTTAGGTTATTGGTTTGTTTGTTTCCTGTTTTTTTCCGGCAGCTTTGCACTTCCTGTCTTTGTGATTTTCCTCTTCTTTTTTAACTAGTCTCACCTGTCTCTTATTAGTCTTCCCTCCCTTGTGTATTTAAGTCTGTGTCTTTCTCCCCTCTCTCCCGGTCAGTTCGTCTGTTTTTGTCCTCACACCAGTCCTGCGTTTCTCGTCTGTTCCCTGGTCGTCTGTTTTCTCCTGGTGTTTTTCCTGGTTTGCTGCCTAGTGTCCTCGTGTTATGCTGGTCAGTATTATGTAGCTTAGGGTTTGTTTGACTTTTTTTGTGCTCTTGGATTCCTGCTTTTGTTGCCTGTATTAGGTTTTTGGGAATTTCAACCTCGATGTTAATAAGTCTCACTTTTCTTCACGACTCTCTGCCAGCCTCTTTTGACTCACATAACAGTGAGATTTATTACACATATAGCCACAGGAACAAAACTAAGGGGACAAAAGGGCATATAAGACCAACGCAGAAACCAAAAAGTAAAGGCTTGCTTTGATTGGTGATTTTTGCATGTGACAAGATCAGAGGAACCCACCCATGCAAAAATATCCAGTTGCAGGACAAAACAATATGTCATTGAAGAGCACAAAGGGGAAAGTTCTGCACTTTGTTGAGCTCCAAATTGATTGTTCAATTTTCTTTTCAAAACAAAAATCGACAAGATCGACACATGTGCTTGAAGATAGTGAACTGAACCATCTGTTTGGAGCCTTTTCTCCTCTGTGCCCTGCATGTTATGTGTGTGTGTGAATGGATTTTTAAAAAGAGAAAGGTGACGTGGTGATGCAGTGGCTAACTTTCTGTGTTGAATTTGTTTCTTCTCCCTGTGGGTGCTGCGGTTTCTCCCACGGCCCAAAGATGGTCTGCTCGGTGAGATTACGATTCTCTTGCAACTGTGTTTTGATAGCAGGTTTGCGTGCGTATCTGTCTGATATGTGTAAGCCTTAAACCCTTAAAAACATAAGGGAAGTGATGAACACACAACAGGGAAATGAAAGAATACTCCTCACACCGGCAGCGACGCAAATTTGCAACAGCATGCTGCAATATGCGACACGGATACACTATCACATTCGAATGAAGCTTATTACAGACAAGCAGGGCAGGGCCTGGTAGAAAAACAGTGCCAGCTGGCAGAGCTCCGAGAGAGCCCAGGGGATCTTTAGGGTCACAAGTGACAAGTACAGAGAGGTCACATCCACCTGGTCAACTCACCTGAATGTCCTGCAGCTGCAGTCCGGTCTGCAATGATGTATGGATACGTCAAAACACCGAGGTGAAGGACAAACTAACTGACTGAGGCAGCGGTAGATCAGCTCCACAATTCTGCGAGGTAAATCTACTGTTTTTATCCAAGTAGTCTCCTGGATCTGGAGACAGCTTCAGTTCTCTGTGCAGGGAGCAATCAAGGTCACCCATTAGTCATCCTTTAGTGTCCAAGTGAGATTTGGGAACCACTGGCAAAATCTTAAATTCATCTAAAACTAACCAGTCTGGAGCAAGGACTTGTGTGATGGAAAAAAGAAATATCTGTCTGACAGCAGTGTTTTGCATTTGAGTCTCATATTTTTTATATACATTCAATAATATTTTTTAAAGCATTGATAGCCTTATCTTGATCCACAAATAGGAGGAATGATCTAATATTGGTAAAAATGTCTCAGTATAACAAAACAAGCTTGCACCACTGTAGTCACTTGAGTACTGGAACTATGTCTAGATAAAGGGCTTTTATGTTAATATTCTTATTGATAATGAACATCCATAGATGAAAAAGGTGAGTTTCGGAACAGGGACTAGTGGTGTGGGGATCAATACAAAAACAATGTGACTTCTGATCAACATTTCATAAGATCCATATTTAAACTCCTTAATGTTGGGTACATGTGTGGTTTATCATCAACAGGGACTCAGTAGAAAGTAACTATGCCATGAGGTTCTCGTTTTAAATAATACCATGTTGATAGGGACTATTTAATCTTCCACCTCCCCTACTCATGTATGAACTATGGCTCTATAGATGAGATGAGATAGATGAGTCCCAAGATGTTAGGGACCTTTAATGAGATCGGATCCAAAGCAAGAACAAAGTCTCAAACAGTAAACAAAATGAATAAAGTTGGTGTTTTTTTTTTCAGTTGCTTCGATGTTAATGCCCCTGTTCATGAAGTGTTTACCCTGTTTCATCTGTTGGGGGAATATTTGTGCTGGAATGCAGAAGAAAAAGGAGAGCAGCAGATCTCCGCTCATGCTGCAGCAGAGGACGTAAACAGCAGGATGCTATTAATGACAAGGAGATAAGATTTCTCCTGTATGAGCAATGAGCCCGAGCCCGGCCTCCTCCACCCAACTCCCACACAGGGGCTGGTGCTCCTCAGGGGCACCATCACCGCGATCTCCTCGGGCCTCTCTCGATGTTTGCTGCTCGCTGTCAGATCCACGGCCACTGACTGATAATGTTTACTCGAACAACTTCCAGTTTTTCATGCTAATGGGGGAGAAATCTGGCGACCAAATGTTCTCGTCTGTCTCGTTAGTCCGTTTGTTGGAGCTGCCGAAAGGCGAAAATACAAACAAGATTTACAACACATCAGCCGCTAAGCTCCCCGTGCAAGCATCCCACAGCTGTTGACTGAAGCAGAATTCTTCTGAGCAATCAAAATATCTCCAAATGTGTCCAGAAAAAAGAGGGACTTTTATAAACAGGGAGAGATTGACTGCAGAGAGGGAAAGGGAAAGAAACAGTTAACTTTAAGGTTACCAGTGAATTTTCTTATGCAACACGGAGCTCCTGCCAAGTGATCTGTTTAGTCACACCAGTCTTCCTACTGCGCTTTATTTGACTTTATTAAAAGTTATTTATCCAGCAAAGATTCACTCAGCGGGGTCTGTTCTCTTACCAAATGTCCTGTTTCACACTCACACCCTTTTCACAAATTTACACCTGAGAGCATCCCAGTGTAACCACAGGCCTCGGCTGTTGGCTTGGCTGGCCGCTCCGCTCAAACAGCTGGTATGTACGTATGGTGTTTATGGGAATGGTGTTTCTTTTATTTAGATCTGATTGTCGGTCGCTGTGTTCGCATGCTCCTCAATTAATGATATCAGTGTTTCAAATGTACAGTACAGGGGTTGCTCACAGTGAACAGAAAGAGAAGAGCAACATCTTCTGTCACAAACGGAGTCTGTCACGATTCCAAAATAAGCTTGCTGATACTGTTGAAATCTGAGTGCTGACCTGCTGCATGTAAACACAGATTTACAGTAACCAGGTTACTGTAGGTGATGTAAACAGGTTCTCATCTGAGTAACCTGGTTTCTCTGAGTAGACTGGCTGCCCAAAGGCTCAGTTTGGAAGATGTAGTGGCATATAGATTTGAGTTTGCAGATTGCAACCAACTGAATACCCCTCACCTCGGTCTCCTCTAAGGGCGCTGCTAAAAAATAAAAAAAAAACATGAACGGCCCTCAGTAGATCAGTTTTTAGTAAATGATACATATAATTACATGTATGTACTGTATAGATAGATTATCAGCAAATAAATCTCTGTAAATAAAACTGCATCGTATTCTCTTGCACCTTATGCCCCACCTTAAACTCCACGATACCTCATCATTTTATTTTATTAACCTACATATTTTATCTATATCTATTTATAGATAGATTTTATAAATCTATTTATCTATAACATAAACAAAAAGTCAAAAAGCTCAATTTTGGCTCTGATGCAGTATGTAATCTGTAAAGTAACTGCTAACTAATCAATCAATAAAAGCAATCAAATAAATGTTGTGGTATCAAAGTACAATATTTCAATATGTGGGAGGGAGGAAGTAGCAGAAAATTGAAATACTCCAGTCCAGAACTACTACAGTAAGGCAACAGGTTACTTCTCATCACTTGTGATTATACACTAATAAAAATTCAATTATATTGCTTTGCTTCCGATAGAGTCCCCTAAATCCTTCACACTGCTCCTTGAAGTATCTGTAAACATATTGAGCGAGTTGTGTTTAAATTTCTTTTTGGATTTTCTGTCTGCGTGCTTCTGATCACTTAAACTACAACTCACACATGCATATTATGTAACAAATAACAAATAATAGTATCAGTCAGTAGGTGATTTGACCCTGGCTGTTAGTGCTGTAAAGGCTACAAAAGATATAAACCTGAATCTGAGGCCACTATGCTGACACAGGACGGAGCAAGAAGAAGATAAAAAGTTTAATCTGGCTCAACTTTTTTTCAAAATGTGATGCATTTTGTTAATATTAGTCACAAATGTCTTGTTTAGTGAGAGAAGCAGTTTAATCAGAATCATGGGTAAAATGTGCCAGTAGTCAGTGGAGATAAATGCAAAGACATTTGGGCTTAATCATTATGAGCTGTGTATGTAAAGCCATATTAGCTTCAGAAATTGCCTTTATTTCCATGGACAACATTAAAGTACATATAGTATGTACTGTTACTGTGTGTACTGTGCATACACACATTTGTTTTGCCACAACATGCATAAAGTAGCTTATATTCCCTAATACTCAGCACACATGCTGTCCTTTTGGATTCTAATTTGTGCCCATAATCACAGTTAAGAACATCGTCTTACAGGCTTAGACTATAGACGTTAATACTCCATAGTCTCTTTTGGGGAATTTGCAGCTGGCAGCAAAAAACAAAATACAATACATAATACCCCCTCTTACAAAGTACAGGAAGCTGTAAGACAAACTGTAATCAACAATGGAAAGAGCAGTGCTGTATAGGCTGATTGAGCAGGGAAGCGTGGGGCATCAGCTGGAGGGATTGTTTTGGGGTATTACAGAATGTAAAACTGCAGTCAAGTGCTGTTAGATATGGTTCACTGGAAAAATGCATTTCATGGAGGAAGTTTCACATAAAGGTGGACGATCAAGTCGGAAAGTATGGGAAAGTTTGTCCAAGTTTCCAAATGATACTTTACCTGATAACCTTTAACCTGTTTAACATGTGGAGAATTAATGTTGAATGGTATCAAGACAGCCACATTACGTACACATATACCGTAGAGTTTCAGTAATGAGCACATAGATCGGGCTGAACAGGTGAGACCAATTAAAGTACTATCAGGCAGTGATTCAGTGTCAGCCGTCATATGTATTAAATCATGTCTCAGGTCTCATAACATTAAAGTATTCAGAGAAATGAGAGAGAACAAAAAAAAGGTATTGGGACAATGCAACAAAAGGAAGACTTTACAACTCCAAACAGAGGGATTGATATTGTAAGGAGTAGTGGAACAAATGGGGACGTTCACACAGTATTGCTAAAGGAATGGCTTGACAATTTGAGAAATACACTTAATTCCCCTTCTTATAGAAAAACATGTCTGTACAGTTAACATGACCCTATAGCGGGTTGGCCTAGTTTAGCGCTAAGACTTGAAAAAGGGGAACACAGTTAGCTTGGCTCTCACTGAAAGGATCAATATCCAGCTAACTCCACCTCTAAAGGTACACTGTATGTCGTTTAGGAGTTACTTTCAATGGACCTATACAGTTGTGTAGGTATGCAGATGCATTGTAATCTACACATGATATCTTGGTTCGTTTAAGCCCTATAAAAAGCATCATGTAAAGAGGGCAAAATGTGAGTTAAATCCCCTTTAAAATGAACTTCATTAAACTCCAAGAAGTCCCAGAGAGAGGCCAAAAAAATTGGCCAGCAAACAATTCCCATTAACTTTTTATTTCATAGTATTTCATAGTTGTTTTTAAACAGTTGGCAGTTAGCTTAGCTCAGCATAAAGACTTGATACAGCTAGCCTGGCTCTGTCCAAAGATCCAAAACAAAATCTGCCAATAAGCACACTTAAAGCAAAATAAAAAAGGTGTGCCTTGACAGAGGTTAAGCTAAGCTAAGCTAAGCTAATTATCACCTAGCAATGACTTCATATTTATTTTATAAGACTCTTGGCGGGGAAGTGAATTGGGTTCCCACTTATCCTTTGACTGTACATTTTTAATAATAGTAAAATTGGTCATTATGATCAGTGCCATGACAAAAGAAACAACAGTGCATACAGTTATAGCATGCAACTTTATAATACAAAGGCAGGAAATTATCAGTTGAACAAATGGAGATTAAAGTTAAAGTCTATTAGAGTGTGGAGGCAGTGGGGAGGTCAGATGTGAGGGGAAATGACAGAGCAGATGGGCTGATCAGAATTACATCCTCACGTCCTGAGGGAGGCAGTAACCCCAAACAGGCCGGCTGTTGCAACACCCCAAAGAAGAAGAAAGCGGAGGACTTGAGGAAGTCAGAATGGTCAGTCAAAACACATGGAGGCCATCATCTGTGATTCTTTGCACTAGATTAATCTTTGGCTTTCCTTGGCAATACATAGCAAAGTCAACCAATCAGGTAAGATTGATGTTTCTGTCTAAATATGCCATTTAACCAAGGAATATACTGAGTGAGTTTTGTCTTGAAAGTCATGTTTGCCTTGGCTACCCCATATGCTATTTAGTGGCTGGAGGTTGGAGCAGCATTGCATCATGTTTCAGAGAGTAATATCATGATTAACTCCAAGTCATATTTTGCTTCTACTGCAAACATAACTCCCTCAGGCTGGGCTGCTAATACTATTATTTCATAGTGCAGCCTCACATTACCGAACTTAGTAATATTATGAGATGATGCAATATGATGAAAGACCACGGCAGCATGGTCTTTCGATCAGGTATGTCTGAAATATCTGCTAGGATAAACACTTTTGAATGTGTGTGTGCGTGTTCGTCCCACCCCTCCCACTCTGTGACTTGAGTTTCACAGCTGTAGGACCTCATCCCTCAGCGTAAAACACAAAAGCAGAGACTACTACTTTGGCACGTCTTCTGTCTCTCGCTCTTATTATTCTCCATTCCCTTCATCCATCCCACTCCTCTCTTTACGTTTCTCTTTGAGTTGTTGTGTCTGCCTCGCAGCATTCCCTGGCCGTTTCTCCGGTACGAGCTCCTTGTTTTTCTCGGAGCCAGAATCTCCACAGTGCAATGTCCTATTAGTGAAAACGAGACACGGGAGTCAGGCTACAGGAATGCTTCTTTTCCCCAGACAGCCTATCAATTACCGTGATGGAAAGTTATGATGATAGGTTTTACTGCATCTGTAGAATCTTTGAACTATAGAAATCACACACTGTACTTGTCCTGGTCCTCGGTCCAGATCAGAATGTGATCGGTCTTCTGGATTGTGAATAAAACATTGTCTGGTATCGTAGCACAAGATGTTGAACGATTGTAAAAATAACTTCAATTAATTTCAGAGAGGTTAGCTGAGGTTGTCTCTATCAGATGTTTTGTTAGTTCCTTGGACTCCTTCATATTTTTGAGGTTAAAGGGCCACGCCACAGTTTGTCCGCAAAGTCCGAAAATAAATAACCCTGGTGATGTCATCAGGGTTGTCTCAGCTTGAGCTCGAAAAACATTTTGGTTGAAAGCCTGTGTTCCAAACTGTGGGTGTGGAGTTTAAAAGACATGGCACTGCATTTATACACATACGACCTGAGTATGCCAAAAAATACTCCGTCCTCATCCTCATACATAGTACGTCAAATGCAGAATGCCAAAACCAGTGGGCCAGTCACATTTTACAGTATACAAGCCTGACCCATAATCCTCTATGCAGCTAAAGATGTGTCACTGTCATGGTTGGAGTTTGTAGTTATTTCTAGTTTGATGTGGACGGTTCACAACTCATGTGTTATGTTTTACTTGACACTTCCTGTCTTTGTCTTTTTCACACTTCTTGTTCACCTGTGTTTCATTTGTTAATTAGTCTATGATTTAACAAATCAACTGGTAAGTATTTAGTTTTGTTGGATTGCTGATAAGCCTGGTTTTGCCGCCTGCCTTTTTGTTGCCATTTTGTTACATATGAGCAAAAACTTGATGAATATACTGTATACTATACTATGTATAGTATACAGTATACTATACACTACTGCTATACATGACTTTGTTAAAAGATGTTATCAACGACCCAATATTTACTCTCATCCACCATGATTCAGCGTCATACAACGACAACTTGGCTAATCCTGTACCATCATTTCCTCTCTGAGTTGTTGTTCTGACTTGAGGGGGCGTTCACATGAATCTTCCCAGTCAGAAAACTGTTCAATTATTTTGACACCGTTCTTCCAAGCTGTGTTCCAAATAACATTTCTCCAAACGACATTTTTTATTTTTCACTTCAGTTCTCACGCTTCAGACTATGACGTACGTAAGCGTAAGATGGTCAAAGTTCAAGACAGTGTTATGAAGTAGCGTGTACACAGCAATGCGGGGTCTAACAAAAGATGCTGTCCAGTTGTATTATGGGAAGTGTAGGACTAAAGCCTTATGGAGCTTGGCCTATAAAAGCCATGATATCTCAGTGTCTGCAGCAACAATCTTGACCACTTTTTAAAATCTCTCTCGCAATCGCAAAGTGCAAATTACAAGAGTCCCCCTTTCAAACTACTGCTCTGGCTGCTTGGTCACCACCATGTGGTGGTACTACTTGCAAAAGATGGGAGAGTGATAATGGAGAAAGATAGTTGATTGTTGAACCTATTTCCAATGTACTGAGATACTGACGCTTTGGGTTGGTGGTTCAGTCTGAGCCAATATTGTCTACCGTTGCCTTGTTCTCAGCACAACTATCAACCAAACCTTAGCCTCTGTACTTGAAAACCTGGGAATGAGACCAAATAATCAACTATCTATCTCCAGAATTGCTAACCCCACCTTTATCTGATACTGGTGACAAATCAATCATATCCCTTTGTACAGGGATACGTTGATCTTATCAAAATTCGTAGAACAAACAGTGTTGAGTCCGTGGAGATAACCTTGCAGGACTGTATGGTCCTGTACTGGTCTAACTGTGTTTTAGCAGCCCTGACTAGTCTCAACTCTGCAAAGTTTTTACAGGACAAACACATGAAGTAGCAACCATTTTACATGGGGAGTTCTTCAGCAAAGGTAAAACATCACCATCACCATCACCTTTCTGAGATACATACTGGCTGTTTTTGAGTTCTGTTATGCATTTTCGCACTCTTTGAAAAAAAAAGAAACACCCTCAGCAAAGCCATTAACTGAACAAAGAGAGATGTCTAAATAGTTCGGTACAACAGCTGAAGATGATCAGATGATTTACGAAAAGCCTCAGTTCCCGTTGAATTGATTGGTTTTTTCACTAGTTCTGTCTCTCTTGCAAACCCAAGCCAACTCTCTACAAAGTCGATTGTCTCCAACACTCGTATTTTATGTCCACTCTGTAACGAGTTTCATTTATATAATCAGCATCCAGGAATATTTTCTGCAGATGACCTGGCCATCTTCCCAGTATTACAAGTCTCTCTAACATGTGTTGAGTTACTCAGAAAAACTTGTGTGTGAGCGCTGGAGTCTGATCTCCCCGCTGTAAATCATGACTTTGCCATTAGTGATAAGCCCCTTTTTGAAGGGCTGGGGAGCGATAAAGCTGTGAGGTTTGGTGTGTGTGTGTCAGACAGAAAAAAAAAAAAACGCTGAGTGCTGCCAGATACTGCTGATGACATCATAAAGGTTATCTTCCTATCCAACAGATGTGCACGTGTCCTGACTACATGAAAACATATATAGCAAGAATATGACACACATTCTCCCTTTAGCTCCTCACCCTATCACTTGCTGTCTCGTCTCTGATTTGTTGAATCTGCTTTAATCACGACCATTATGTGAACAATAAATCATATAACTACTTGCAATGTGAAAGGGGTCACTTGTTGTGTCAAACCTACAGGACATATAGTTTCCCTCAGCTTTAGATACATTCTTTAGCACCATTCAGCCTGCTGTGGTTTTGTGGTCAGCAACTTTATGGTTTTGGTTAAGTCTTATACTTAACCATTGTAAGCCACCTGCTCAGCATCAAATGGCAGCCAGACAAAGTTAGCAACTAAGCTAGCTATCTAGCTATATCAGGCGGTTCACATGAGACATTGTCTGGACATATTGATGAGATACATTTTTGTCTGTTCAGAAATATTTCCAACCGCACCACTGGATTAAAAACCTTTATGTAAGTAAAAGTGTGTACTTAATAAGGTATCAAAAGTAAAAGTACTCATTCTGCCGATAGAAATGTTCCCTGACAGTTCATCCGAAAATGAAATTCAGTTTCCGGAGCTTCACAGCAAAACAGCATTGCAGCATTCTCTTAAATAACTGAAGGAGATGGGGACTTTAGACACATAAGATGGCTCAGCTTGTCCTTTGTAATGCAAGTCTCCAGTAGCCCTGAGATCCCAGATTGATCTGAAAATAAATTGTTAACAGCCTAAACGCTTGGTCAAGCTTGTGCGCCCACTTCAGGCGTGGTGTGCATTAATGCTTTCAGCTTAGTGGATACAGTAAAGATTTTGTCTTGAAAAGGAGTAAATGAGTCTTTTCAAAATCATTTTGAAGCTTTGGGCATAATTGGAGACTTGTATTACACCAATTAAGCTGTATAGTCCCCATCTACCTGATTGGTTTAGGAGAACGTTGCGACACTGTTTTGTTGTGAAGCTCCAGAAATGTTTTGCAGACTTTACCTGACAATCCATCGGCTCAGGGATGAGTAGATAATGACTGAATTCTCATATTTGGGTGAACTTATCCTTTAACCATATATGATGTTTCCGAATGTGTCATTTTACAGCTGCAGCTGTTTAAGATTGAGCTCACTTTTTTTTTCTTTTTTTTTTGTGTGTGTGTTTTGTTTTGTTTTATCGAGTGTATGAGTGCGTAAGTGTGTCAGGTTTCATGTCATGTATACCAGCATTTAGATAGAAGCTTCAGGGGCTCCTTCTCTCAAGAGAATTCTTGAGTACTTGGGGTATTCAGCTCTATCGGGTGCGGGTGGGTGGGTTAAGGGGTGTGGGGTGGGATAGGTAGGGTGGATGGAAGGGTGGGTTGGGTGGGGTGGTAAGGGTGAGTCTGTATAACTAATTATTATTATGGAAGGAAGCATCGAACGTAAAAACTGTAACTTTTAATTTGATGGAATTTTGATGAAACTCTGATGTCACTCTGATGTACTTCCTGGTACTTAACTATGATGACCCACAGAAAATTAATAAAATAAAATTATTAAAAAAAAAAAAAAAAAAAGATTAAGCTCATTTGAACTTCTTCATATGCTAATTGGGAGTTCAGTCTACAGCAATGCATCGTATTCGATGAAATCCACATATGTTTGCGGTATAGCTTTCCTGTGAGATCCATTTATCTCTAAATTCCTCTCTTTTCATGGGCTTAGGAAAAAGCTCGTTTACAGCTTTGTGAAAATGTGTTTCCGTTAATCCAAGAGGGTTTTTAAAGATTTTATTTATCCCAAGAATGGGGAGAATTTTATGAACACATAAAGGAACACTTAATCCTTTAGTTTATACATATTTTCCAAAACTGTTGAACTATTTTTAAGGTTTCCGGATGCTTATTCACCTCGGTTAACTCAGCCAGCATAGCTGCTCATTTGCAGCATTTTGATCCTCCCAAAAAGTGTTAGTTTATCGGCACAGAACAGCTGGTACTCTCTCTGTCTCTTCACTCTCTGTCTCCCACTCCATCTCCCCCCTCCCCACGGTGCTAGGTGGTTTGCAGAGCAGCAGAGACGGGCTCGTCTGCCTCCCTGCCGCCGCTACATCTGGCCGCGTTGTGTTGAACCTCCCAGCTCGGCCGACAGATAAGCCCCAGTGATGGATACGAGGTGTCACCATCCAAAGCCCTGCCTATCTATTACAGAGCAGAGGCCGTTTCATGTGGTGGCTCTGTTTATGTGCGTGAGCTGGTTTTGTGTGTGTTCTTTGGCAGGGAGGATGGTTCACACATTGGGTCGGTGGGTGTGTGAGGTGAGTGGGTGTTTTGAGGAGCTGTGACTGGAAAGGGAAATTATTAGTGGGAGTAGAGAACCGAAGAGCAGAGATAGAGGAAGATACAGAGGGACAGAGTTGAGGGAGGACAGATGGAGGAGACGGAGCCCAGAGATTAAAAAAAGACAGCATGAGATTTAAAACTGTGAAATGGGTTTAGAAAGCAACAACAACTGTCATTTCCTGGCATGGACATTAATTGTATCACCAAGATACATCAAAGTATCTGACTGCTGTAATTGTAACAGTCATTGATAGTATCTTAACATATATAAGGCTGGGTTTGCTATGCTGTTATGTCCAGGCTATTATTGGAACTGTATGGGTATGATTAATAGGGATACTAATAATGCTCATCAATACCAATACTTATCAATACTCTTGGTGCAAAAAATAAAGGCATTATGTGAAAAGATGTATATTTAAAAAAAATAAAAATAATAAATAACAAGTTAAAAGGGACTATGGTAATTTCCCTACAGTTGAATTAGCAAGTAAGCTAAACTAGCTGGGCTTTTTTTTGCCTAAACCTAACCAAGTACTTTTGCTACCTAAACCCAAACAAGTATTTTTCTTACCTTAACCTAACCAAGTATTCTTGTTACCTTAACTTAAAGAAATATTTTGTTACCTAAACCTAACTATTATGGTTACTTTCACCTAACATAGTATTATTGTTACCTAAACCTCACTAAGTATTTTTGTTACCTTAACCTAACCACAGTGCGACAGAAAACTAAAAAGAAATAGCAAACAATAACAATAAAACAATATTGTATCAAGCTGTCTCTGCCCATGAGCTTCAGTCTTGGGGGAGTTTCCTGTGCTGTCCACTTTCATTTCTGCATCCGTGAAATGTTCTACCGCTGTGAAATAACTCAGAGGGATTTATCAGCGCTGGACAGTTGTCAAGGCCCCTCGAAGCTCATAAACCTCAACATAATAGTAAGCCCTTCCTCCCAAATCCACAAGCCACCAGAAAGATTCAGGACCCCCAATGGAACAATCAAGACCACCATAAAGCTGCTGACCAGTTGGGATGCTACATGTCTGTGATCAAGGAAATGTAGCTGGTTAGAGACCAAGACAGGTTTCAAAATCTTAGAAAGTTTATAATAAAATGTTCTACCTGTGTGCTCAAGCAAGCAGCATTTTTTTTATACCTGCCACCTTTAATGTTGGTGATCTATGAATTGAGGCTTCTTGTTCCACCATTTGTTGCGCTGGATAAGGACAGCCAATGTAAAAGCAGACTCATTATACTCTATAAGAAAGAGACTGAAATGGAAAAATCTGGAGAAGTTGAATGACATTGTGGAAGACGCCTCGCTCGTGGAAAACAATGTTCGTGTGTCGGAGAAGAGAAAGAGAAGCAGATGGGAAGATTTTAAATATGAATGGAAATATTTACTGTTTATCCAGAACAGGGGCAACAATCAATCAACCAATCAATCAATAAATCAATCAAAGCTTTATTGTCATTTAGCTGTACCAGCAAAAGTAGTACAACAAAAATTAGATTAAGTTTGTATTGTTTTCCTGACAATGCACATCAGGATGACAATATACCTGAAGAAACACTGCGAAAAATTGCTTTAACTTTCCAAACTGTGATTCAGTTTAGTCACAATGAAATGGTATCTTTGATGATGTAAAATGGATTGGATCACTCAAAAGTGGGGTACGATGAAAGGCATAAGCTAACATTTGATTCATGCTTAAGCCCCCCCACATTCAAGATGCTGCTGATAATAATCTGTCATACTAATTTTGGGTTTTTTTTCGTCTGGTTTTTAGTCACTGCTTCTCCAACACTAGTCAGACCAGGTCCGGTCAGATCCAATATCTGGTCCAGTCAGGTCAGGTAGGGTCCTGTCGATGCCGTTGCTCTCTCTTTATTTGGTTTTGGTTTTGGTCAGCCAGTTTTTAGATGAGGTGTTGTTCCCCTCAGGTCTTTTTGAGTTGGGTCTGATTATCCTCCTGGTTATTTTTTTTATTTTTTATTTTAAAAGGGATCCAAAAGCTCTGTTTGTTCTTCACCTTTTTGTGCTGTGAAGCAGACATTTCCCTGTGCATACCCAGGCAGTGTGAAATTTAACTGAGTACACCTACAAATGAACAAGTAGGCTACTCTATTTAAACATAATTTTGAGGTAGTTTTATGTTACATGAGTATTTACATTTCATTTTACTCCATACATTTTTTTCACTCTGTTTCAGAGGGAAATATAACCCAACTACATTTACCTGATTTAGTCTAGTTTTTAAATGCAAAACATATGATGCAGGACTTCACTATCAAACTAACTAGCAGTGTATAAAACAGTGGCAGAGGCAGACCACACTAAATCAGGCTAATGTACTGCAGCTATGCCCTATTTTGCAAGTCATTTTGAGATGACAGAATATCTTAAAAGTTGTACATGACTTGGGAAAAACATGTTAGTATCCCAGGAAGAAAAGTCATTGTTTAGGTCCCTCATCCTATTTTGTATCTACAATGTAATTTGTAGCTGGTTTGTTTTACTCCTTCCACCTAAAAAGAAACAAATATTGTGTTATGCTGCTATTTTTAAGTTACATATAGTCCCAGTAACTGCCCCCCCACTCCACCATTGGTATGGAGTACCCAAAATTGGCTATAAATGGACACTTTTCAACATCCGATAATAATATCCAGTAAAACAACTTATCATTAATAACATGACACTCTGATGGGAGTGTTTCTGCTATTGGAAACTTTTGCTGACTCCTTTACTGCAGTAAAGGATCCTAATACCCTTAAGACTGCTCATTTGTTATCAGCATTGGACAGCAAACATATTAAATCCTGAAAATGTTAACCTATAAGGCTTCACCAAGCGATTCCAGCTCTCCACTTGCAGCGGTTCCCTTCACAGATGCGTGTTTCCACGGGAGACCCTGTGCTGCGACCTCCGACTGTGTTAGAGCGCAGTAAAATCTTCCACACTGGCTTTTCCACGTTGATGTACAGTTTCCGCTGCGATCACGAGTGGCTTTTTGGGAGGGCCAGGAGGTCTGTAAAGAGAGGTCAGTTACTACACACACACACACACACACACACACACACACACACACACACACACACACACACACACACACACACAGAGGCCAGAAAGGAAGGAAATACGGAGGGTACACAACGGCAAAAGAGGTGTGTATGTTTTATTACATGTGTGTGTGCGTTCATACATGTAGTTGTATGCTGGCATATATTTTGCCAACAGTATGTCAGAGTTATGCAGTAAAAAGCAGCCCTGGAGCACCATAAAGCCAAAACCCTTTGCATATTGTTGCCCTTCAGCGAAATGAGTAAAAAAAAGACCAAAAAAAACAATGTAGCGCTCCATTGTTTTTAATAATGAGTGGATTTTTTTAGACGCAGGCTCACGTTGTGTTTTTTATTCTCCCATGTAGCTGGACGGCAGCAGAAATGCAATTAAAGTCATTGTTTCATTAGTAGGGCACGCTGCCTGTGAGCCGGATTTAAGAACACCACAACACAGCTACAGTGCCTCGTCGAGCGCACTCAGCTTTTTGCACGATACATTTTCACACACACACAAACACCCTACACACACATATGCACACACATAATTAGGACCTAAAGCCCCAGCAATTATTACCCAATCAAAGTTTCCTTCGTGCTTGTTGACAATCTTTCCCACATACATTTTTTCTCTACATTATCTCTTTATTCCTGCATGCTTCCTCCATTTTCCAGAGTTATTAGTCGGCATATCCTCTCGCTTTCTTTCTCTTTCACCCATCCATCTGTTTTTCTCTCCCTCCTCTCCGCATCTCTATCGCAGGCTCTCGGTCTCTAACCCTCGTTCTGTCTTTGTGCGGCGTTTTTGCATCTGAAAAGACCACCCATGGGTTCAGGAGGGGGCAGATTCTCGGAGAGGAATTGGTTTAGAATATTAATTGTTTTTTTTTTCTTTCTTTCTTTTTTTTCTGTTTTTTTTCCTGGGAAAACTGCCCACATCAACGTCGCCTGCCATTCTCATTTAGGTCCCTGTTACGCACTGACAAACTGCAGCGCGAGGATGGCAGCGAGATATTCGGTTGGAATCAAGCTAGCTAGCGTTAGCAGTAGCCTCTGTAACTGTAGTTTTACCTTTCTTTGATGTTTCCTTCTAAAAATGTCAACATACTGATAGTTTTCGATATATCATCAAGAAGACGAGAAACAATTTGCTCGTTAGCAACTACTAGCTTCTTAGCCTGTGAAATTCTCCCATGTCATTCCAAATTGACTTTTTTAAATTTTTTTGGATATGAGCTCATCGAAATCTCTTTCCAGAAGTTCAATCTTCTGCTGTTTCGCCTTCACCCAGTGCCACACCTTCTTATTACATCTATGGTGACCTCAGAGATCGATGAGATAAACAATTCTCCCCGACCCTCCCAGAGTTTTACCAGCGTCCTGTCACGCTCCGTCTTTCAAAACCTCACACTGCTCCAACAATGGAGCGGCCCTTAATTGTCACCCGTATCGAGCGTATGAGCGGACGACCCGCCTGGAGGGGTATCGGATGGTAATCAGCACGGCAGTCTACAGTTAGTGCTGTCACTCAGAGGCTCTGACGTCACTCCGGCATGCCTGCATGATTAGTTCTGGTTCAAATCCAGCTGACCCGCATTGTCACCCGCGATCAGCGTCCCGCGAATGCCTGTAATGGGACGAACATTGTTCATTTAGAGGTTGCAGTGTTGTAAATGAGCGGTATGTGTTGTGACGCGGGGGAAGGGGTCAGAGGTCGAGGCTGAAGTCCCGTCTGGAATCTTAAATGTAGGCATTTTTTGGCATGATTACGGAGTGATAGAAGACCACATGATGAAAACAGAAATGTCTAGGTCTCTATGGTTTTTAAAATAACCTCCTGTGTGGGATTTATCCTTTATTCTCTTTGTGTTCACCGCGCCACTAACTTAAAACACTAACCCCTTGATCAAAAGCATGCCAGCTCTTTCTCCAAAGTCTTTGGTTTTGGTTAATCATTTAAAAGCCAAGCATGTTATGTTTGACAGACTTTTCTATATTTAACCAAGGCAGACTTTCCCTAACCTGCCCAAGCAGTTCGACCTGTCTAAATATAACACTAAACTTAGTAACTTGGCAAACTTGGCCTACTCGAGGTGGAAATAATTTCCTCTCCATGTGTTTGCTGTTGTGAAGTATGAGTATATAAATGTAACCGGAGTTGGGGGAAAAAAAGAACTACAAAATACTTTCTTGCTGTACTTGAGTAGATTTTTCAGGTATCTGTACTTTACTTATCTGCTCATTCTACTTTTCTAAAGAGTCTTGCTACTTTAGTTTTAATGCATCAGCGATATTTATCACTTTCCCAACATCACAAGAGAGATTTCAGTTCTCATCACACACAGCAGACATAGTGTTTTTCATAAATGTTTTTTCTGCGCTTGGGACACTTTCCAACCCAAAACCCAAATCAGTATTTGATGTCCTTGGAAAGAGACTCCACAATCAGCTATCTTTGTGGTGTGTTTGGACAGATCCTACTGATTCTACCTTTAGTCATTTTGTCCATTTAGGCCCTCGTGCTAGGTGCTCCTCCAACATTCCTCAACCAGAGTCAAACGTTTTTTCCTCTCTACCTCTAGTTACTCCTGTGTCCCTCATGAGGCAAACAACCAATGTTCCAATGAAGACGCAGGGCCATATCTCTACCGGGTAGATGATGGTTTGCCGGATGGCTTCTTCTGAGATCGGAGTGCTTCAGCCTTTTCCTATTTGCTGCCGCCTCTGTGCCTTCCTCCCACGGGACCGTTAGCTCTATGAGGAGCTCAGTCTTCACATCACTATGTCCAGGCGAAGGCTTCTAAAGAAATTTTTTCCCATTTGGGAGGACTGATCATTGAGGAAAAAATGGGCTTTTTTTCTCATTTCTTTTTCGTTTTGTGACTCCTTGTCTCCTCTGTCCTCAAGCCTGTGACCCAGAAATTGATTTCAGCAATCTTGAAGAATGTTTCGATTCCTAGAAGGCTTGTCGACGGAGCAGCTTCACATTCCCATTTTTGGCACCTGTGACCGAAAGAGGTGTGGCACACAGCTGGAGCATACAAACCACGGTGAGACTCTTCTCACAATTCCCTTTTTTCGTATTTAAGATGATCAGCTGTGCTCTCAGACATGATGACTTCTACCGTAATGCCACGTTGTAAATTGAATTTAAAGTGAATCTGACACAGATCATAAAATACAGTGGTGGACTATAACAAGACAATAGTCGGCAGTAAAATAAGACAGAGATGCAGCTGTGCCACACGTCATATTTAATTGGCGTTGCTTTAAGACGACGGTTCCGATGCACGGATGTCTCACGTTGTTAAATGTCTGTTGACTTGGCTCGTCTCTCCTCGTGTCTCTTCCTTCCCCCCTAAGCTTACATCTCAGGCGGGAGAGGCTAAGATGCGAAGAGAGGTGGCGAGGAAAGGAATTGAGGATGTACAGAGAAGTGGGAGGAGGGGAATGATTAGACATAGTGTGGGTGTGAACAGACTGTGCTTGTACTTTTGTTGTACCTGTTGGAGCGGAAGAAGATGTATTAAACCTCACTGGTCCGTGTGGATCACGTAACCCTTCTGGAGTATCTCTCCTACCAACAATCGTGCAAACGCCCGTTTTGGTGTGCAGCCCCTCACATGTCATCTCTACTCATCAGGACTCACTTGACCCTCCGAGCAGAACCCGAATCAGTAAAATGTGGCCTTTTGCATGTCACTCTTCTGGTTTCGATCGCGTCGAACCGACTGCGATCGCAGTTTATTTGGCCGAGATGCTGCTCATGCCTCTGGTGTGACGTGACTCGTCTGCTTGGCTGTCCGCTGTGGAAAACATCCATATGAAACATGTCATCTGCCCCGTGCTTGTTACTACCATTTCCCCTGTCATGCGAGCGAGCGCTGCACAGACTGATGGCCTTTTCAGATGGGACGATGTGCTACTTGCTCCTGACCACAGGCGGCCTACACTCCGCCTTTTGATATCCCGCCATCTGCCTTTCCCTCTCTTGTTTACTCTGTTATCCCACCTCCTTCTCCCTCTTACATTCCTCCGGTATCCCAGGACGGAGCACTCTTTGAAAGCGGCACAGGTGGAGGTTCTCAATGAGAAGAAAAACCACCTCATCTGCCCGAATTAAATATCTCTTGCCTAGTATGGTCACACTGTGATGTCTCTTCAGGGGAGAATCAAGACTACAGTTAGTAGGAAACAATCTCTTTTTGGGTAAACACGTGAATCCTGGTCATGCTGTAAGATACGCCTCAGATACATCTGCCAATGATTTGTTTTCTGTATGTTCTGTACAAACCCTGGTTTGCCGTCATCATTTTGGAACTGAAATACCTTCCAATGATGGGTGTAATATGATCTATTCACATCTAGTTTCCTTTCATCTGCCCTTTATCTAGTTTTAAAGTGGAAAAAGTTGTATTATTGTAAATTTTCTGACAGAATTGCATCTGTGTTCCAGGTACTGTTCTGCGTCTGTTTTTATGTGTACGAATTCTGAGATTGAAAGCCATAGAGGAGCTCTGATTTTTCGCTCTTTACCAGTCTTCTGCCTTTTTCTGGGGGGGGGGCTGATGGAACATCACCTTTCTATTCAAAAGAACAAAACAAAACAACAACTCTGATGCTTTAAAATATATCAGATACCACGTTAACCAACCCCATCACCAGAAGACTTTTCTTAGCATCAACTTTTGATTGTGCTTATTCTCCGGTTAGGTTTTGGCACAATAACCATTCGGTTAGTTCGAGGAACATGTTTTAGACTACGGCTGGAGACGTCCAAACTTTCAGTCAAAAATGTCAGGTTTTTTGTGGCCACAAAAGCGGTGTCATGTTTACAGTGTTCTGTTGTCCATCGTCAAAAACACCCAGTGGGGTTCACACTGCGGTCGCTGGCTTGCCGCCATCTCCTCCGCCCCCCCGACGCGAAAGTCAGGTCGTGACACTGAATGTGTTATGACAGGTTCTGTTGAAATGACAATACTGTGCGTAGCCTGTGATATACAAATATGAAAGTATCAGTAGTTTGCAGACATGTTGAGGTGTGAGATTTTATCCTGTCAAGTTTTTATGTGCAGAATTTGAAACTACAGTAATTGATTGTTGCAGAGGCGCTCCATATCTCTCTGTTTATCAGTGTTATTCCTTTTATTCAGGGCAGCTGGCGCAACTTCTTCCTCTTCAAACACGAAACAAAAGAAATAAATCCATCCCCGGCAGCATTAGGGATACTGATTTGGACTCAATATCCATGGCAACAGCTGAAGCTTTGAAGCGTTGGGTTCAGCTCCAGTTGCATTGTAGTTAAGCCAGACTACACACACGCACACACACTAACACACACACAGTGACAACAAAACAGCTGGTCACAGGAGTTTTCTTTCTCTTTGTGATGACTAAAGGTTACCGACTGTGTGCAATCGTGTCATCTGATTTCTGTCACATGTGGCACGTGTGCTTCCCAGAGACACATGGATACGTGTTTCCGTGTTCTTGCAGCCGGTGTGCTGTATAAGGTTTCTGCATCGCTGGTGGCATTTACGTGCACGTGACGAGAGCCTGTAGGCAGATCCATCATCCAAATGTAAAACCCTATCAGTGACAGAAACCTCTGTAGCCCTCAGCCGACTGCTTACCAAACCTGTGGCTGCGATAACTGAAATCCTTTTTTTTTTTTTTTGTCCAAATGGCTCCTCATGGGGATTCAGCTGTAGTGCTGCAGCCCATCAGCAGTCATGCGGTGCAAAGTGAGTCTTGGCTGCATCCGCGTCTCCGTCTCGGATTCAAAAGCCGCCTCCAATGAGCATGAAAACATTGTGTCGCCTAACACATAATCCACATCACAGAGAAATGGTGTTCGGTCCCCCGGCAGCGTGACATCACTCAGTGTTTCCCCTCCTTGACCTTTGTCAGATGCCAGCGGCGAGGACCCGAGGGGAGGGCTGCCGGCGGTGCCCACTCAGATACTCAATATCTAATATTTCCCCCAACTAACGAGAAACAACTGTAAAAAACACGCGGAGGGGTTTGTTGTCGTTGCTGTTTCCTTGTTAATCCGTTGTGATGGTCGTAGTTGCGCAACAGACGCTCTGCTTGACGGAGCACCAAGAACTCATTCACAGTTCCATAACTGAGACATCGTACAATCATCAGAGGTTTTCCCGTCACTCCCCGAATGTTGGGCAACACTGCTGTCATTTTCGTGTAAGATTCAAGGTCTCTAGGTCTTTATAAGAGGTCCAACTTTTCTGGGACTTCACATCAAACGTAAGAATATTATACCCGCTCTGTTTTCAAATGACGTCCGTTTTATTTCACAGCCAAAAATCACATATTCGTCTCCGCGGAATTTTTTCAAATCTGAATAAGACGTGACACCCTCTGCACTTATGTCCTTTAGCACCTGTCGGAAACGGTCATACAGGGCATTAAAAACTTGTGCTGGAATTTATTTTTTTCATTAGGGACAGTTACAGTTACCGCTCAACCAATGAAACTGCATTTTAAGTCCGATGTCGTGTCAAACATCTGCAAGAGACGGAGCGCTCATACAAACATGTACTGCTCAACAGGAAAACGCATGCTGACGACAAAACACAAACAGAAATGCACAAAAAGGGACATCCCGGGTGCCTCATGTTAGAGACACATCCCATATTGCCACCACACACCTGGTCATATTTCAGTTGGAAGAGCTTGCTGCACATCATGCACCACTCTCTCCCTGCGTTTCCTATCCGTCTGTGTTTTCAAATAACAGCAACATTGAGAAATTGTCGAACTTCCTCTAGGAAACTGTCAAAATTGATCCCATTTTGAGCTCTGTGGGTAGTGCTGATCCTGAAAACATGACAAAGATGTCTGTTTTACTTAAAGGGCATCTGACTCTTGCTGACAGAACTCCGAGAGCCTTCACTGTGACACAATTAATGTGCCGATTACTTTTTTGATTAATTGCAATGTTCTGTAATTGAATGGTGGAAAACATTCATAAATCTTCTGCATGGGAAAACAAAACACAAGTCCTGTTTTCATGGCACTCTTCTCTGAACCCCTCACGCTGAGGAAAACACAGGAAGTCCTGTCGGTTGGTGCTTCAGCTTCACATGCTGCTCAGCAGATTGAATTTTATTCTGAGGGTCGAAAAACAAACTTGTTTTCCGTCTTCGCCAAAGGAGGTTATGGTATGTTTTCCGCCCCTGCACAATTTCTCTGTAGGTAGGTTGGTGAGGACGTTTTAACTCGGGGATTAATTTCTCAGGGAACGACTCAAGGAGCTTCAATCAGAAGTCAGGTGTACTTGGGTGGCTGGTGCCTATAAGTGACTCTGGATCTGGTGTGTTAAAATTAATGCAGTCATGGGTGGTTAAACATAGCTATCAAGTTTGATATTGGATAAGGTTTGATTAGAGGAGACTGTTGGGCCTTGGCGAAGGTATGCGCTCTATTGAGTGCCAATCTCTTTTTACTGCGTAACTGAGCACCTTGGGAGCCTTGTTATGTAGGTATTTATAAGTTTGGTATCAGCAACTTTAGGGATTTATATAGATATATAGATTATGGTCATCATCAATGTATATTTTGTGATTAATAATTGATTTTGTTAAACAGTACAGTGCAAAATAACCCAAACCCCAAGGTCATGCCTTAACATTTCATGTTTTATCACATCACATAGACGTGATTTTCCATTTTTGCTTGATAGCTGACTTCAAATATTTATCGTCAGAATAGATACAAATTAATTATCTTATCAATTAATGAACTGAATAATCAGTTTAACATTTAACAATGCATGTATAAGACTTGGCCACCTTGCAAGTTCATCCTCCAAAGAAGCAGGGGGCAGCATGTCAACAGAGTGGCGGCTAGCTCAGTTAGCCGTGCAGCTAGGGGTCTGAATTGGGAGGAGAGGGGTAGTTTTGAACAAATAAAACACAACCACGAAACTTTTATTTCTTCACACTCTCTTGATCATTTTGATCATTTGTTTTATGATGTTTTTACAGGGGCAGTTAATAAGAATTGACCACCTGTTGACTTCATGCTCAAAACAAACAGGGGGGCAGCATGTTGCTAGTAGGTATTTAGCTCAGTTAGCGAGTGCAGCCAGCAGTCCAAACTGGGGAGCTGTGTGAACGTTGTCTTCAACACTTCCAGCGCAGGACCTTTACACAAGGACGGCTCGCAGTTAGCATGCTAACTTCAGTACATTTCCTTCTCAGATAAAGTGATGCAGTCCTTGCGGTGATGCACTTCTAAGCAGCAGGCAGCAGACCTCTGACACACTCAAACAGAACGGAATGAATAAAAAGTGAAAGCCACAGAGCTGATATTTATTGATCGCCTGTTGCACTGCGTTGCATCAGACTGTGTTTTGCATGGAACTCCATCCATGTCCACCCACGCTGGGTTTACATTCCAAATGTGGTTTCGATACTAATAAAAATGGCCCTAATCTGAGTGTTCAGCTCCGTCTTCGTGCGGTCTGGGCGACTACTGCGGGTTTTAACATCCCGCCCTGGGCTAATACATGAAAGGATCCTGACGAAGAGTTATTACTGGGAATCGTTCATATGCACCGAGAGCTCAAAGTGCATGTTGCATTCATTTTTTTTTTTCAGCGTGTAGCTTGTTTGCGTGAATCTCTTCCTCCCCCACCAGGTTTTTTTTAAACGAAGCAGGACCTGCTCAGCCCGGCTTTCACTCTCCCCCAAGTGTCTTCTACTGACATAAATTCTGCCTCTTTTCAGTAGTTTTACAGCACTTGCTATATCCCCCCTCCAGGTCCCCCAGAGCCTCGACCCCCTGCTGCTACCAGCTGACGGGGAGAGAGAGGGAGGAAGAAAATAAAAAGCAGGGGGAGAAAAAAACAGGGCTTCTGGGAAAACAAACACTGGTCCTGCTTCTTGGCGCTCGGTCCCTTAACCCTTTCGCCGACTCTGGCTGTTGGAAAACAGCACGGATCTGCTGGAAGGTGCTTCAGTGGTCACATGTGTCGTTGCATAACAGAATGTTTCAACCCAGAGATGAGTCATTTTTGTTTGTTTTGTTTTTTTAATAGCGTTTTCTTTTTTTATTGCAAATACATATACAAAAGGTTCTTTAAAGACAGTACAAATACATGGCGAGATCACAGAAGAAGAAGAAAAAAAAAAGACTTCTTTGATATGGAGAGGAAGAAAAGGAAATGGGAGCTTGCAGAGCAGAAAGGATGGACGGTCCCTCTGGTGATGGCACAAACGAAAAAGGAAAAAAAAAAAAAAAGCCAGAACAGAATAACTGAGATAACATTTTCCAGTTCTTTCAGCCGTAGTTTAAAGTCCCAACTCAAAAGAAAAAAAAAATTCACAAATAACAAATAAACCGTACACATTTCGTTAGATATCCCCTCCCTCCCCCGCCGCTCAGAAAAAAAAGGCAAATACATATTTAAAATAGACATTTACAGAAGATAAATAACCCCCCCCCTAAAAAAGAAAAGACGATTACAGCGTGTACCATTTTATCTACGTAACCCCCTGGGCTGAAAATGTAACCAAAAAAGGGGGGGGGAATTATATGCCGTCTACATTGCAAGGAGGACAATTCATTAGCTATAAGAATAGTATGCAAAAAAATAATTACTTTGAAATAAAATTAAAGCTAATAAATAAATAAAGTTTTAAAACTGGATTCGAGGGGTTGAGGGGAGCGATTCTGGACACCAGCAGGGTGGGAGACTGCAGGCAGGAGGGCGGGAAGGGGGGGGGGGGGGCACCCGAGGGGGTCAAAGGTGACTTCCTGTGGCTGTCAAACACACGCTGTCGGACGGTAAGTGTAATCTCAGCTGCGGCAAATGGCGCGCGCAAACGCACACACACACGCGTACAAAAGGTCGGATTAAGAAATGTAAAAAAAGATCCAAGGCACGGATTGGTGGAACGGGCTGCAGTCTCCCCCCGAACAACGGCAAGACAGCGCAGCATTGTGAAAAAAAAAAACAAAGTCTCTCCTCTCCCTTCTGTGTGTTGCCCAACAGCGTCTTCCGACGATTGTGACACACAACTCGAAGGGGAAAGAATAATAAATCGACAGCTCAAATACAAACCATACTCGGTGGATGGCACGAGGAGAAGAAGCGAAGACAGACAGGTGTGAAAATCGTCAGGGGCGACCAGAAACTGCACTACCGTGAGTGGTCAGTGGCTGAACGGTTCCAAATATAAAGCTTTTTTGTTTTTGTTTTTTTTTTTCGTATCTACAGGTACAAATAATTACCCAGACCCTCCCCTCCCCTCCCCCCACGGGTTACAAACTGCCAGCGTATGAATGGAGAAACAAAACAAAAGGAAAAACAAAACATACACAGTACCTACTGAAATATCAACAATCGATAAGTCCTCACAGAGGATTTTTCCTAAGTCTTCTCATCTCTCTAAAAAATATATATAGTTTTTCTATCAGGATACAATAGCAAGGCACGATGTGAGCCAATCACAAGTCCAGCTCTCCTCTTCGCCCGATTCAAGTGTCTGAGTCAGGGAGCAGCCCCGGAGGGACGAGCTCTCCCTGGGGTAAAGTGTTTTGGAATGTGTGTGTGTCTGTGTGTGTTGCTGTACATGTCATTGTTCGCATTTGTGTGTGTGTGTGTGTGGAGCTCAGGGTCTGGTGAGCTGGGTGTAAACCGGCGCCTGCTCCCAGTGCTGCGGGCTGCTCTGTGGGATGGAGGGAACCCCCGTGTTGTCAGCGATGGGCGTGTACATGGGCCTCTGGCTGGGGCTGCTCATGTAGCTGAAAGTCGAGTACAGCCCTGAGCCCTGCCCCGCCCCCGCGTGGCTGTAGTAGGAGGCGGCGGCGGCTGCAGAGGCGGCGGTGCCCCCCTGGTGGTCGGAGTAGTCGTACTGCTGCGCCCTGGAGATGGCCGGGTAGGAGGAAGAGGGGCTGTAGTGCTGCAGGTTGAAGGGGCTGTAGGTGACGTGCTGCGGGGAGCCCTGCTGCTCGCTGTAGTGGCTCGGGCTCAGCTGCTCCGTCTTGATCTGGGTCCTGTGCTGGGACGAGGCCGCCTCTGAGGCGCCGCCGCCGCTGCCCAGGGTGGTGAGGGTGTGCTGCTGCTGCTGCTGTCCCTGCTGGTTTTGGCTCTTGGCCATCCAGGCTGCGACACCCCCGGCCTGCGGGCTGACAGGAGCGCCACTGCTGATGGTGTAGGTGCCGGTGTAGCTGACCGGGGTGGTGTTGCCAGGGCCGCTCGCAGAGCCAGGGTGGCCGTTGGGGGGGAGGTACTGGTCGAACTCGTTGACGTCGAAGGTCTCGATGTGGGAGATGACATCGCTGCTGAGCTCGCCGATGTCCACGTCGCGGAAGTCGATGTTGAGCTGGCGCCCAACAGGGCCATCGGTGAGAGAGCGGAGGCCTCCCTCGCGCTTAAGGTCCATCTTGCCTGAGCTGACATCAGTCTTTGGGGTGGTGGGAGGGGTGGGGGGCCCCTGGGAGCCTGGAAGAAGAAAAATGAATGATGAGATTTTTAGATTCTACGTGCATTTACTGTTCAAACTGGTGCTTTTTAAAGCTTTTTAAACAAACTAACAGGAATGTAACACATAAAACTTGAGATTTAACTTTAGATTTTTGAATGATCTGCAGAGAGAACAAGAGGCATTCGAACAAACACTGATAACTGTGCACCAGCTTCTGTCGGGACTCTTTCTGCTCACCTGAGTGCTCACCCGGAGAGTGCACCTCTCCCATGCTGGAGGCCGGGGAGTCCGCCTGCTGGAGAGCTTTGAAGATGGCGTTGGGGGAAATGTGCGTCTGCTCGCTGCCGTCCTCCGACTCGCCCTGCCCGTTCTTCACCGACTTTCTCCGCCGGGGCTGGTATTTGTAGTCCGGGTGATCCTTCTTGTGCTGCACCCGGAGCCGCTCAGCCTCCTCCACGAACGGCCGCTTCTCGCCCTCGTTGAGAAGTCTGTGCGTAAAAAACAAAACAAAAAGACCATTAATGCACTGTGATTTTCAACGGTGCGCTTTATTCCAGTACAATTACGATGCGCACAGTTAGTCACGCGGCTGATTCAGTCCGCAGAGAAGACACAGTGCAAATGCACAATTGAAATAGATTAATACATTAATCAAACAGTCTCTCTCACCGGATTCTAAATAGGCGCGTAAAAGCTAAAAAAAAAATCAGAGCCTCCACTCACCTCCACAGTTTCCCCAGAGTCTTGCTGAGCTCCGCGTTGTGCAGGTGTGGGTACTGATCCGCCAGCTTCCTCCGCGCAGCCTGAGCCCACACCATGAAGGCATTCATCGGTCTCTTTACGTGAGGCTTGTTCTTAGAGGATCCGTTAACGCGCACCGGCATAGGCACCAGGGTCCAGTCGTAGCCCTTGAGCACCTGGGACACGGCGTCGCGGATGCAAGCGGGGAACTTATCTTCCTCGTCCTTCTTGAAGTCTCCGTCCGCCCGCAGCAGCCCGTTCTCCGACGGCCGGGTGTTCTCGGTGTCGGAGCCCGAGCCGGACGGGCACGGAGAGCCCGCGGAGTCCTCGGACATGCTCGGGCTCGGGGCGTCAGAGAGACACTTGTCTTGTTCCTCCGTCATCTTCAGGTAAGGGTCGAGGAGATTCATACGCGAAACTGTCCGGTGCCAAATTACGCGTGAAAACGGGGTGAGTTACTTCTGCCTTCTCGCGAGAGGAAAAGCCTGTAAGTGGACTTTACCTTGCCAGGATGATCTAAGTCTTTACGCTGAGAGAAATGCACAGAAAAAAATTGCAGCTGATTCTCCTTTGCTCCCGTGCGTAAAACCGATGTTGGAGTGTCTTTACGCATGAGCTTGTGACAGAGTCCGAGGATGAGTGTGGGGGTTTTTTTGTCTTTTTTTTTCTGCAGGACGATCCGCGCGTGAAAGGGCAAAAAAAATGTATATATACCAAATAAAAAAAGACAAGCCAGCTGGTGAGAGTTGTACTTTCAACTCTGTAAGGGTGAAACGGTAAAGTGCTCCTTTTTCTGGTTCTCCAAGTACAATCCTCAGGACGCGTGAGTGCTTTGAACTGCAAACCTTCTGCACGCGGGCTTTATAAGCGCGTTACCAGGAAAGCCCGGAGCTGATTGGACGGCAGCACGTGACGCCAAAGTGTAGGAATTTGATCCCATTCCCCCCCCCCTCTCTCAGAAAACACACACACACAGTCACTTTCTCTTGAACATACACACACACACACACACTGGCCGCCAGCCTGTATATATGTAGTTTCATTCTACATATATTAACTGCATGGGGAATAAAGCATTTAATCAGACATAGGGGATATTTATTTATAAAGTGTGAACAGCGACAAGTTGTGTTTTTACTGTGAAAGAAAAAAAAAATGAATGAAAAATGTTTTTTTTGGCGATAAATGTGGCAATTAAAAGATAAAAAAATATCAACACAACTATGCAATTCGTGGCATTTAGCATCCGAAACAGCTCTCGTGACTTTGAATTCCACTTTTAAAAAGCATTTCCATGTGTTTCTGAGTGTCTCTCTCCACTCTGGGTTCACACCTACAGTTATACCATCTGGTCAATAGGGGGAGACAGCAGTCTAGGAACCCGGTACCCTGGCTGAGAGCAGCAGCAGCAGGAGAAGGGGGAGGAGGAGGTGGAGGTGGGGCAGGAGGAGGAGGAGAGCTCCAGCAGACCGCTGCAGTGCAACAGTTGCTGTCAAACATCAGCTTCTGATTTGTGTCGCTCATCTCGGGGTCCAACAACGGAGCAATAATCCCGTGAACGGCGAATTCTGCTGCATTTGCTGACTGCTCAGCTTCCGCACTGGCCTCGCTCTCCATCGCCCGAGTGTTCCTCATAAAGTCGGGAACATTTTATGAATCGTGTTTCACAGTTTTATAGCTTTATATCGTTTTGGAATTACACAGAAAACCCAAAAGCTTAACTCCCATCAGAAACCGCTTTGTGAAAGAACACTTACGTAAATACAGTGACACGACTGACCTCGGTGAAAGCGGCAACGCGGCAGCGTCGAAAAACGAAACACTCTGTTGCGCTTAAAAGTCGTGCTGGTGAAGATGCATACATTTTAACTGCTTAAAGGAACAGTTCGCCCAAAGATAAAAAATGTAGTAACTCACCCTCGTGCTGGTGGAAAGTCGGGTGAAGTTGCGTAGTCCACAAAACGTTTCTGGAGCCTCACACCGAAACAGTGTTGCAGCACTCTCCTAAACAACCATTAAAACAAGTCCCATCTACTACGGGTGTTTAGGGGAACGCTGCAATGCCGTTTTGAAGTGAAGCTTCAGACTCTTCACCCGAAATTCCACTGGTATGGAGGTGAGTCCACAATGCCTGAATTTCAAAATCTTGGTGAACTGTTCCTTTAACTTCAACTGTTGGATTGTGTAATAATCGGTCACAATATATCATATTCTGTTTCTTAAATGGGAAAAGTTTAATTTATAGTGGCCTGACCTGCACTGTTACAGGTCAGGCCTGTTACTTGTACAAAATGAAGTACAAGTACCTTGAAGTTGTACTGAAACACAGGACTTGAGTACATTTATTGTGCACTGTATTCATTTGCATCACCTATGGGTTTATTTTCAGCTTTCTACAATCATCATTAGACACACTGACAGAATGATAACTTCATTTAAATCGGAGCTTTCATACACGAAACGCAGCTCAAAGTGATTTACAGTGTGGCCTAAAGCAAAAACAGAAAGCAAACACAAAAAGTTCATGAGAAATAGAGTGGAAGAGAAAGAAATACATAACATGCGGCTCAAAAAAACAATGTAAAGAAAGACAGTAACTTCCATAGAAATAGAATAAAACATCAAATCAAAGAAAGGAACAGAACAGTAGTGGAAGAGGAGATGAACACACACCACACACACACACTCCCTTTGTCCAAAAGACAGCGCTGCTCTCCAATCAGAGCGACCTGACGTGCTCTGTGGCCGCTGATGCTAACCTGCGCCTGCACGCGCGACGCCCCCTTTGATTGTTTATTATGCTTTGTGGAGATGTGGAAATGTAAATCTCACTCCGGGGCTAATGTGGACAACATGTGCTACCTGAAGTCGCTTTTTAATCGCTCGCAGATGTCAGGTAGAGCTCTGGGCCCGGCCGCTCGGTCGCAGCACGTACCAACACCCACAGCCCCTTTTTCCCCCCCCCACCAACAGATACTAATCTCCCCCTTTTTCTTTCCTTGCTTTCCCTCCCCGACCGTTCCTCCCTCCGAGTGCCGCGATGTTGCTTGTTTGCATGCAGTCGCACCAGCTTCAAGCTCCCAGTAATTCTTTCTCTCCCCGACCAATTAGGCCTGCGGTTCCAAAACACTGAGGCCTAACATCGCCGACTCCTACGCACCCACCGGGTTTATTTACACGAGCCACGCTTATTTAAGATACTCGCTTTGAACACAAATACAAGGGAGCAGCTTTGGCTTTCGCCGCCTGCGTGGCTGTCGCGCGAGGGCCATCGATATGCGACCGTGTTTGCTTGTAATGCTACGGAGGCGTGAGCGCAATTGACTCACACACAGAGAGAGAGTGAGAGAGAGAGAGGGGTGGAAAACACACAGCGATGCTATTGACAGAGTAAATATGGTTAATGGAGGTCTGCGGAGAAGATTGAAGGAGGGGATGGTGAGGTGGAGGGACGAGGTGGAGGTGGAGGGGGGGATCAGAAGATGAAAGTAGAATAGGAGGAAAACAAGACGATTAATAAGAATTGGCTCAAATGAAATGTGTAAATGTAAAAACAAACAGTGCGTGACCTCCACTCCCGCGTGACTCCTTGTCAAAACTGGTAAAAAACAAGTCCAATCACAACATACGGTGGAACACACCTCCTCCTCCCCCTCCCCCTCCTTCTCCTCCTCCCCCTCCCCCTCCTCCTCCTCCTCCTCAGCCAAGTTGGACTCACAAACTGATTCTTTCGACAATTGCTGGATCATAAACTCTCCGCAGTGATTCTTAACTTCAGACCTGCAACTTTCACAAATGGTCTCCCCTTCCTTGTCCCTTGCTCTGTGGTCCTCGAGGTGGCTGGAGGCGGAGGCGGGGGGGGGGGGGGGCGCGACCAGAGGCAGGTGGGCGCAGACGGGAGGTGGGCAGGGCGAGGTCTTGGGAAACTTCTCATCTTGACTTGGAGCTACAGCGTAAAAAATCTGAGCAAACATTGAGAGTCAACCTCTAAACTCTCTCTGCTTTCGCTTCAGGACGTCCCGCCGGGGCCTGCCTGACATTTCGAAAAGCTTCTCACCCACGGGTGACAAATGTGTGGCCAGGTTTTCTGATGTAGTTTAAACAGTGCAACATTAATATATCATCAGTGTATTAATATGGATTTACCTGTATTACCCTGGTACAATGACTGTAACCCAATGAATTGTCTTTGGGAGGGTGGTTGCATCTGTGTTACAACACTACATTTCCCACAAATCCTGTAGTTGCATGTCAGGAAGAAGCTATATGATGCATTCATGTGTTGTCGATAAAGGAAACCTACCAGGGTTCTGACAGGAGAGTGTTCACACATGGTTTCCTCCCGTGCTGGCCTTGTTACAACTTTTAAGTAGCATGAGCTAGCTTCTGTTTCAACAAACACATTTGATGTTCTGCTTGTCTTGTTATATTTCCTTTTGTCAATTCCATCTTTTACAATTCACGCTCTCAGTTTGAGCATTTCCATCGGAGCTTTTGCAAATAATCATTGTACAGTTTGGTCCTTGAATTTCCCGTTACCTTGTCAGTCAAATTACATCCTGGTTGTTCCTCACAATGAAATAACATAATTATCTATTAATTGTGTCTTTAAAAATGTTCAATTCTCTTTGATCTTTTGAATTGTTATTGATCAATCTGGAACTGCCCATTTCTGAACACCCGTTTCTGGCTGTTTTTGTGAACGCACCATAGTTCTAACCAGCGACAGACATGTATGTGTCCTTAACTCTGTGACGAGGCTGAGGAAACGAGAGATGCAGTACGAGTGTTCCTCTGTCCGCATGTGACGCTCTCTCACTGGACGTGCGGAAGGACTGCTCGTGTTTCAGTTTGCTTTTCCTGAGCGCATCAGGGCGGCTGCGGAGTCTGTGCCCAGGCCACTGTGCATGACACATGACACACCAAAAGTATCAGTGGTTTCAGTGGATGATGGACGTGTCACATTTACGTACATTTCTTCAACGATTTTGCTTGATGTGCTCTGAAAGGTCCTGTATTGGCTCACTGATTGTTCGGTGTCGTCTTCGTGTCTCACGTAGAGAAATGGGCGCATCCAGGAAAAGTTGTGATGAGCCACCTTAAAAATGGCGACTCGCACGAAGGAGACCGACGCAGATGTACGAGTCGCCGTAAGTCAACTTACACAAACAACGAATCTCGCTCGGTTTGTTGTCTACGATTGTCCTGTTGGTGACGGCATATTTTGTGACATCACAACGTTACGGGTTGGTCTTGATTGCTCGTTTGAAGGCCCGTTTTCTGACCTCGAGCTTCGTGGCATTTCTCCGCGGCGCGGGCATTTTGACACGTTCGAGGTACTTAAATAGCGCCTCGGGCTGCTTTATCATTTGAAAAAAAAAAAGACGTGGAAATCTCACTGTCTGCAATTTTGGACCTTTAATCTCTTTGGATATTGCGTGACAGCATGAGAGCAGGAGGGGATCAGAGGTACCGGAGCAAGAATCCTGAAGGAAGCATCTCATCTGTGGGTGCCTGCGGCCTTCAGGTAGGTGCGACGTGCCATTCTTCGGAGGTTTCCGAGTGATTAATAACCGCCGCGAGCCCGTGTGTGTCTGCTCCGCTCTGATCTGAGCGTCTGGGCACAGGGTGTCTGTTGACCGAACGTCATTCCGCTCCTCGTTCTGTTTAAACAACACTTAGAAAAGACCCGGGCGACTCCCGGGGAGGATTCCTCCGTCTGCCATCCATCACCGACCTAACTCCTGCTGCCAGACTCTCCCTCCATCGCTCTGTTTCTGTCTCAATCCAACAAGATTTAAAATCCCCATCCCCCCCGCCCCCCCCTTCCTTTTTTTTCACTTTCAAATTGACATTAGCTAAGCAAAAACGTGGGGCTGAAAATCCTCCTAGACAATCCCGTACCTAAAAGTCAACACTGAATCCGATCACTTCTTTGCCCGTGGACACATTTCCCAGCAACGCGAGTTGTTGCTGATTAAAATATGTGCATTAGCCGATCGCGCCGCACTGTACGAGATGGCTGGAGAGCGAGAAGGAAACCCAATCCACTCGGGCCGAGTCGAGAAAGCCGCAGAGGAGTACCGTTTCCCTCCGAAGATATGGCTTGTGCAAACAGCCCCTCGCTTTAACAATAACAACGCTCTCACCCAGCCAGGCAGAGCTAACTAATGACAGATCCACACCTTAATGCTGAGCAGTTGTTTGGGTTTAGGCTAAGGAGGACGTGTGTGTGTGAGTGTGTGAGGGGGAGTTTTTTTTTTTTGATGGGGAGGGAAGAATGGCAGTTGTCAGCGGGTGGCTCGTGCCACTGGAAAAACTCCCTCCTCCTTTCCTTCCTTCCCTGGACGGAGAGAAGCGGCACCCATGATTTCGGGCGGAGATTGTGGGAGGAAAAAAGCTCTGACGCAGCGAAACGCTACTCTGCGCCGGGGAGAACATCCAACTATAACGCAGCGCTTTTTTTTTTTAAACAGCTTATTGAATTGTGCTGGAGGCAGGACGGAGCGGTGGAGGTGGAGGGCAGACGTCTAAAATTATTCCTCAGTGTGTGTTTTTTTTTTTTTTTTTTTTTCTTTTTTGGGTTCAGTCTCTCTCTTTTATAACAGCTTGTCTCTTGGCCCCGCGGTGATCCGGTCGCTCTCCGGGCCTCTCTCTGTCCTCACACTTGTGGCTGAAGGTAATTAGTGGCTCGCAGTGTGTAAAATGACTTGATCTGCCTGTTGGGGTTCGTTTGTGTCAGGTGGAGGAAAATCAAATTTTAGCTGCATGTGCATTGTAAGCCTCACAAGCCGTGTGTTTTTTTTTTAACAGAGAAGATGCTGCTTTAAATCACTTATCATAGGATAAGGGTCATCCTGGTTCATACTTTCATTCTAGAAACAGTTTACATCCTTTAACCTTCAGGAAACACACAGCCTTTTTTCATACTGTCCACTCCTGCAGCACCTCTATTCGCCCTCTGTCTGAACACGTCTCTTTAAGGCCCCCTCCTCACCAATAGCCCAGTCTTCTCTGATTGGTCATTACCCACAGGCCTGAGCATGCCTCGACAGCGTAGTTGTGACATCACAATCTCACCAGACGGATATTGACATGAAGCCTTTCATTTTAACATATTTTCACAATATTCAAATAAGCTTGTGCCTTCTTTAAAATAAAAAAAAAAAGACATGGAAATCTCAGTTTCTGCAATACAAAAAAATGATATTGTTGATTTGGCGACCCCTGTCACTCGGACCGACGGCGACCGGTGTTTAAAACCAGAAGTCACAGATTAATCTGTTAATCTAATTCCATTCTACACATGTCATGAGTTTGTGAACGGCACTGTTGAAAGAGTTGGTTACCTCGCTGTGAAGTCGGAGGTGTGCACCCTCCCGCCTGCAGCTCCTCTTCCTCCGCTGCTCACTGCCGTAATTGAAAGTGATCCACGGTCAACGGTCATGACCATCGTGTTTTGTAGATGCGGTTTTGTTGAATGATGGCAGTGAGCGAGGAGCGCATCGCATCCCCTGTGACTGCCAGCCACGTAATAAAAGTCAACTCGTGTTTTGCCCCTCGAACGTGAAGCTGCAGTAGGAAACGTTTGGTTCGTATTAGCGGTAACCTAATACAGCATTTGTTCAGGGTTTGTTGCCATCAGCACCCAGTTCTTGGTACAGCAAATACATAGCCTAAATATTGCAATGTTTATATCTGGGGGCCAAAGACTCAATCAGCATGCTGAGGGCTAAATGAGGCACTTGAATAGGTGGTTTTCCTACGATGTCAAGTAAGAACGTCGGAATATAACAGAAAAACCAGACGCAGGTCATCCGGTTTAAAAGCAGGAGACAGATGAAAAAGACCAGGAGGGGCGGGGCAGAGCACAATAGAAGTCCAGATATCACAGTCATGAGGAACAGTGCAGCTCTATAAGTAGATTCAGACTTGTTTGTGTTTTCTGTATTCGGCTATTGTCTCGTATTTTATTTTGTTATCTGTTCGCTGCATCTCCAAGAACCTGCTGCAGATTTTGCACATTACGGGCACTTTTACCTTGTTAAAGGAGACCGTAAAAATAGCTTTTTTTAATTCAATTACTTAATCATATGTTAGACTTGAAAAGGACCAAACCTTCCTGCACAGTCACCCCGCTGAGAATCACAGGGATGTGCGTAATGAAAACAGCGGTGATGTCTGGCCGCTCTGCCTGACTTGCTCCAAGCTCCGTCCCGCCGCTGAAAAAAAAAAAAAACCTTCCATCCTGCCTCGACCGCAGCCATCCGGATTAAAAGACCACTTTAAAAGGATGGAAGACTTAGAGATGTTTAATGGCACAAATGGCCACCGCCAAATTTCGCTAAACAGAAAAAAGGGCAATTCGGCAAACAGTGGTGAGAACGGGACTGCGCGCCTTTCTTGCCTTCTGGTATTAATCCTGCATTCTTCGGTTGCGCTGCGTTCAAGCTCCTCTACAAAAGCAAGCTGGGAGAGAGAGTGCGTTTCATGTGGAGCAGACTTTAAATAGATGCAGTTTTTTTTTTCTTTTAATGTTATTTTAATAAACACCATGAGACAATGCCTTAACCTCCATATTGATTTATATACTTTTCCAAATTTCATTTCATTTATTTTCTGACTTATAAGAAAACACACACATCGAGTCTTTTCTGTGTCAACTAACTGCCAACGAGGGCAGACACTCTAAGGTACAGTGTAGCACTGTGACTTTCCGGTGTTGGTACAGATGAAGGAGCTGACTGTAGTTTCGGTGAAACTCTGACACGTCCGGCTCCAGGTTTCATAACTCAGACTGCATGTAGAGAGCGCACGCCGAGTCAGTCAGCATCCGTTTTCTGTCTTGTAACCTCTCGACTCGGTATTGCTGCGGAGGTCTCAGGACTCTGACATCGGGGGTGTGTTGTGCAGTATGTGTGTGTACCCCTCCGTAATGAGTGGTCACCACACAATGGCGGTTGAGGGGTGTTTTATTTCCAGTCTTGCCAGCTACATAAGAACAGCATTAACAAAGATCTGCCCCAGCCTTCTTAACTACTTAATCTATTTTGGTACAAAGCTACAGGAGTGAGTTTGCATTTCTGAGCAACACAGTCGGTGTTCTTTCTTAGGCTGTTTTGTTATTTGCAGGAAAAATCCGGCGGTGTCATTTCACGGCAGGCCACAGAGATCAGCGGTGGTAAGGATGATGGATTGAGGTTAAGATGTCGTCCTTAATCAATTCCATGCGTTGTTGGAGAAAATGATAATAAAATAAGCATGTGTTCGCCCACTTCAGGCCAAACTCAACACCGAAATTGCTGAATTGTGGATCTCTTAAGTGAGAGGAGGTCGCTCTATAAATTACATCAGAGGACATGACGGAACTGCGTGAATTAATATCAACAGTGGGATAATAATTCAGTCTCGTCTGTTGGCTGGAGCACAAATTGAATTAGTCATGTTGCTTGTTCGATTGTAGCTCCATCGGCTTTTACATATTTGATTTTTTAAATGCAGGTTGAAACATTTTGCAAGCCACTTTTTCCCAGTGCAAATATTATTTCTGTGCTCATTTTAAAAGCCACACTTAAAGGGTAACTCCACAAATTGTACACATTAAAGTATGTTTACAGGTCTACTGCATAGTAGTGCTCCCCAGTATAATATAAAACCTTTTTGTGGATTCAGAGGAAGATGTGTGTAACCTGATAAATTGCCTCCACAGATGTCACTCAGTGGCTAAATGGCATTGTGGGTAACGTAGGCACCCAGTTCTGAAAAGGAAGAGGAACTTATGAAATAAAAAAGGCAGTATCTCTGGTTCTGTTTGATTTTGATAATTTGTTTTTAAACCGTCCATGATGAGTCCAAAAGTGTGCAAGAGCGCAATTGCCAGACCACTACTTTTTTTTTTTTTTTTTTAAAGCTACCTCCTACATTACCCACAATGCAGCTTATCAGACAGGCAATTTATCTGATTACATGCAGGTTCCTCTGGGGCTAAAAAAAACGTTATCCTACTTTTTACACATATTCAATTTGTGGATTTACCCCTTTAATGCAAAATCCAAGAAGGTAGATTGTAACACATATCTGAAGAAACTTCCTCTGTGACTTTGTTTACCTTAAAAACATCGAGGAAACTGATTATGTCAGAATTACCAAATCGAGGAGATTAATCATTTTAAATTATTAAAACTGTAAAGTTTATGAAACTTAAATGTAAAAGTCTAATTGGTAATTCTGTGGTAATTTTTTTTACTGACTTTTTTAAAGCAAACATTTAAAATTTACAGTGCTTAACATTTTCCCTCAAAACACTTAATACAGTTCATATGTTCAGTTGTTCGTTTTACCCAAAGCACTTCTTTTACGCATGTCTTTCAGCTCTGTTTTTCTGCAATCCATAATGATCGGTCAAATTATTAACCGTTCGGATGAGAGCAACAGGTGCACAAAAGTATAAATTTAGCTTATTTTGTCAGTATTTTCTATTTGTTTTTACGTCAAAAGTTTTGGAAAGTTAACTTAACTAATTGCCACCAGTCTTCATCCCTGCTCTTTTAACATATTTTTCCCATTTGAACCAATAAACATGTGGTGCGCTGGCGACCGCACATTAAAACAATGTGAATGCAGCATTACATCATTTGCAGTGTGCTTGAATAAAGCAGCCTGAAGAATCAGACCCACTTCTTGTGCTTTGTGTGCGAGCTGGCGCGGAAAGGGCTGGTACAAAGCCGTGCTGATGTAAAACAAGCCAGCTGTGGTATCATGTCCAGTTCCTGATTCGCCACATCTGGTCTCATCACCTTATGAGCTTTCACGTTGTCAGAGTCTTCCTGCGGTATCCTGATCATTCAAATCCAAACCTAAGCTCCCCTGAGCAGAGTTTATCTCACAAAGCCGTGTGTGATTGTCTCCATGAGGCGCTGCACCGGTCCAAATAAGACTCAGATGGCAGCCGGAGGAATCCATTGTCAGGAGTCACTTGTTGCATCCACTTTACCTTTAAAACCAACAGCACACTTGTGAGGTTCGATTTGAATTCCTCCGACTGTTGTGAGGTCATGGCCGGTGGGACTTTAAAGGGGTATTACGCAGTAAATGACGTGACCATCACCGTAAGAAATCGCAACTCCGTACATCTGTGTTTTTAGTAATAGAAACCAGCAGCTGAGACTTCACCTGTTTCACCTATAATAACAACAGCTTCATAATGCTGAATGCAATATTGTTAAATAATTGCTCTCTTGTGCAGCTTGATGATAATTCAAGTGACCGACCTCAGGTAAACATGTCTGCCCTTGAATTAACAACACTTGAATATGCAATAAGTCGTTCTGCATCGCTCTGAGCGGGAAATGAGATCAGTGGTCACCGTGACGCTGACTCACTATGTCCACTCCGTACCTCCGCGCCGACACGACAGCCCAGTCCAGTCTGTTTAGCCTCGACAATAACTCCACGTTGGATTTCGTCCTACTGTTTGGATAGCGCCGGGTTACTGCGCCCGTACGGGTCATACCTCCTTCTCTACAATGCCACGGTGCCGCTCTCCCCTCCCCGACCCGTCTCGTTTCTGCGCCGCCTCACTGTGCTTGTGTTACATGTGACGCTAGGAAATTGCCCAGCCTGATTTCCTGCCATCAAAATGTCTTAGCGTAGCCTTCACGCAGCTGAAGAGGGAAGCAGGACGTCAGGGGCAGGAGGTGCAGCGAGAGGTCATGCTTTTATCCGCTGAATGGTTTTGTCCGAGGCGTCTCCCTACTGGGAGAGCACCTCAGTGTGAGTGGCTTGCAGTTTTTTTCCTAAAGAAAATCCTTGGTGACACGGTGATCTCTCCACATTTATTCTACCCAATGGCCAAAATTAGCTTTGCTAATTGAGTTGGCTGTAATGCTATCTATGGCGCTACTGTCAATATATCATTGTTGCATTCAGGAAATTATAGTAACCGTTTTAATGAAGAGAGGTGGAGATGGTTAAGCAGTCCAAAGTCCTTCCATGTGCCTACGTGCTGGGATAGACTCCTGCCCCTTCACCTGAACAGAAAACACTGGCAATAGAGAATAAATGCTCTTTTAGTCTGAGTTGGTAAATTATTCTACATTTGTTATTTGTTGTATTCATATCTCAACATCCGGATAGCAATCAGTAAATCTAATGCTCTGACAAATAAAGGGAAAAGAATGCAGTATCTGTAGCTGTCTGTTACGCCCATCCAATCATCTCATTGCCTGTTTACACTTATTGACCCAAGTCTTTCTCAAGGCTTCGCAGATATATTGCTGAAGCTCTTGGCAAGTTAGTTACATTAGTAAACTACACTGTGTGCATCCAAAGTTTCCGAGTAATAACATTCGATCTAACAGCGGCGAATGCTAAAATTAGCCATATCCGTTGTTTATCTTTATGTTGTCAATGTTCTGTGTTTTCTTACATGTGAGTGAGACATGAGGTTGTTGGATAAAGTTAGCAATTACAACCACGCACTCAGTTTATATCCTCTGTTCAGTAAGTTTTTAACTCGGCAGCACAAAGCACACAGCCCTTCAGCCAAGCTAATCCAGTTAGCACAAAGCACACCTACAGCAGTTAAGAGTAACTGTTGCGCCAGGTAGCTTTTTTCCACCAGAGGTCCATTCAAGATGACTATTTAGTGTGCCTTTGTGCTTGAGCTTTTTATTTTTGTATTTGTTTGACTAAAAAAGTAAGGAGAGCTTGTTGAATGTAGGCTAGCAAATGTGCCACTTACATATATCTCCTTCCTGGCTAGCAAGAGCCACAGAGCAGTTGGTGTCGGTGAAGTCGGTGCGCCTTCATGTATTTCAGAAGGCAGGCCTGAAGGGATTGGCTGGGATTTTTTCATTTGAATTCTTTAGGTTTTAGCTGTAGCTTTCAATGAAGAGCACAGCAAGAGAATTTGGATTTAGGAGTCTTTTGTATATTGTTTAACTAACTTCCTCACCTTTAGAGCCAGTCTCTCCAGGAAATGTCTTTTTGAGGTAGACTGCTAATGACGGGAAGGTCTGGATATTGTTATATCTCCAAAAAAATGAGCTGCTTCTTATAATGACAAGTCACTGCGACAGCTTATAAAACGCAGAAGAAGCAGTTATATCAGCAAGTAAGAGGATAAGTAGCCATGGGTGTGCCAAGCAAGGAGGTACAACTGAAAATGTTTTAGCTTTTTTGGCTTCTTTAACAGAATCGTGTAACTCCTCAGACCAAAAAACGAAAAAGAGATAATGAAAAGATTGGTTAAGTCCCACTTTCTCTGGACTGCACACACAGCTTCCCGGTGCTTAAAGGACAGTTTTAATTCCACCTCGCTTCTGTGCCAAACAGATTTCAAGCCAGTAACCATACCCATAATTTAGGCAAACAGGGTGAATCCACAGGGTCTCAATTATATCGGATGGCACACTCTTTACTTAAGCTGCCTCAAATTGTGATTTAGGCGGAAAAGATGGATGTATTCTAACGTCGAACCCTCGCCAAGTGCAGCTTTAAAGCCTACTCTGTAAAACTCAGGAACCGAACTAAGCTCCGGTGTGTTCAGTCCTCTTGAACTCGGAGCCACGAGCTGAGCTGCTCATCGCACCACTGAGGCTCGTAATTAAAAATCTCCAGTTACTTCCTCCTTACCTCTGCTGACCCCGGCCTCGTGGCTCAGCTGTACCCGGGGTTAGTGAGCCGCCTCTGGGGAGCCACGGGAGGAACTTGGCCTGGGCGCTGCATGGATGGAGACCGGACGACGTTGGGAAGTAATGGGGATGTTGACTCAAGGGTGACGAGGGTGGGTGGACGTGACCGCCGAAGAAGCGCGTGCCAGGTAAACACTGAGCCGCCGCGATGCCAGCTTAGCCCTGCTCGCGATGCCAGCGTGTAGGCGGCTGCGCTGTGTTAGACAACTTTCTGTCTCGGGGAAAAAAAAACGGCAGAGTTTTGAATGCGAGCGAATAGACAGATAGAGACAAAGACGGAGACAGAGGCCGAGCGAGAAGACGACAGGAGCGCGATCATGTTTCCGTCTCTGGGGTTGTTATTAAAGCGGCATCTAACACCCAGGAATGCAGGAATGTCCGCTGACGTCTTTCTCATCAGGTAGAAGAGAACGAGACGGGGTGGAGAGAGTGTGTCGGGGTGTTTCAGGAAGGAACTGATACCGCAGGGCCATGTGAGGATTCAAATATTGCCACTCAGGGGAGAGACAGAGGTATCACTTTTGGGAAGAATGAAGCAGAACAACAGTCCGAGAGCGACAGGAGAAGAAGAGGAAAAATGTATTTCGAGTGTTTGAATAACGCCTAAATCCTTCACGGCAAATGAGCCAAGGCTAAAGGTAACACTGGCCCCCCTGTCAACCGGGACCCCCTCCTGGAGCTCCAGCCCACTGTGGTGAGTGAGCGGTGGAGTAGCTGAGGGCCATACGTACAGTGAGCACTCTGTCTATCTCATAGGCCCATTCAGCCGTGTGGTTTGGCAGGTCGGGCGGCGATGTAGGTGGCTGCGAGTGAAGATATGGAGACCCATGTGTGCCGAGCTTAAGTATTCAATTTACCTCTGCCCATTAGGACACATTTCACATTGACTCGGCGCGCAGAGAGGTCGAAAAAGCGTTGGCTTAGTGCGGCTAATCCTTCATCTTCAACTTGCGCTTGGCATTGTGCGGCTGCCTTGTGTTTGTCATGCAACTCCAGTTTTAAGATTCTAATAAGGAAGTCCAGGCCTAAGCTTCTGCAAACAGCGCAGGGAAGCGGCCGCTATCAGCTGACTGGGCGGGCGGCGAAGGGGAACGCCTGTTCCCGGAACGGTCGCTCCTGCTCGCATACGTTTACCTACACAGACGTATTCCCGAGCGTCGGCCAGACATACATCAGCACTGTTTCATATCAAAGACCTTTATTTTGGCAATCACCACTGTTTGCTTGGAATTAGCGCTTTTTAATAAACTCATTTGGTTCCGTACATAGTGTTAATGCACAGGAAAAACACGGGTTAAAACCTTTTGACGTCTGTCTGGGTAATATCGGCTTATAGGAGGCTTAGACAACTTCCCATAAGACAACATAGAGCCATGCAGGGTTTCGCAGCACAAATGCCCTTTGTGGGGCACACAGAGCGAGCTCTCTTGAAGCCTTGAGGTAGAGAAAACTATCCCCGTCTCGTAAAGAAAGGTCAAGTTGTAGCTATTGTAGAAGTCGGCTCGCAGGATACACCATGTCTGCAGGAGGGTTGTTGTTTCTGTGAAGTTTTTCTCCGTTTTCAACTATCAGAGGGGATTGGTAGTCGTGTGGGCCAATATTTATTAAACTGCTGCAGGTTAGACTTTGGACTTGAGTGACAGATAAAAAATAATAATACTTCACTGTAAGTGCTGGCAAAGTTCAAAATAAAAGCCATATATAAAAGTTCTTGAGCGTTAAAGTTCTTTGAGGACTCACAAGCCTTTAAAGATTGATAACCGAAGATTATTGAGGGGCTGCAGTACAGAGATAGAGGTGAGCACAACTTCTGATATGTATTTTGTACATTCATTCCTCATGATGAAAAATATATATAAATAAATATGTCAGCAATAAGAATAGTTAGTTGTATCTCACTATTTGCATTTCATTACCTCCGTTTTCACCCGTGTCCATTTGTTTGGTGGATGTTGGTTTGTAGACATGATTACACAAAATCTAATGAACAGATTTCCATGAAATTTGGGTGGAGGGTCAGTCTCGGACCAGAAAAGACCCGGTTAACTATGGGTGTTGATCAAGGAACGATTCCTCACTCTCTTCAACACTCTCTCAGGAATGCACGGATCTTGCAAAAGAAAAAAATAAATAAATCTGACATATTTGGTGGCTGCTATCTATGTGAGAGTACAATTTGATGTGGACCTGGCGGATTTAAATATGTTTAATTTGATAGTGGATTAAGATTAAATTAAAGGGGACTGTTTTTTTTGTTTTCAATTAGTTTACATGCATCTTTATGGTCTGTCTTTTCAGTGTGGTACAATGCAATGTTGTCATTATATGACTTCTCTCCTCTTGTTTAAACAGCAACCAAATGTATTTCCTGCTCCAGTTTGATATTTGTTAGTTGCCATTTTACCCAAGTTACTATTATATCATCCCTATTTATATATATTAAATATACTGGATTGTGGTTGTCCTCTTACCTGTAGTTCTATTTATCCATCTAGATTGCCTTGGCCTGAGTTGCAGAGTTGTGAAAGTATCGGCTGTAGCAAGGTCTGCCTTATCCTCAATATAATGGAACTGAGATGGCGCTCAGCCAATGGTGCTAAAAGAGCCAAACAAATAAATGCGAAAAACTCAACAGTAATGTCTCTTTCCAGGAATCATGACCAAGTGGCTCGCGATAATTCACATCGATGTTGTGAGGAGTGTCATGTTGAAACCACTTTCCTTCTACCCACAAACCAGACCAAAGCACAGAAGGAAGCGTACATCTACTCATCGATGAGATGCTTGCTAATTAAGATAGCTCCATTGGTGTTTACATGCCACGCTGTCACTAGCATTAGCCTCGCGCCCATGAGCGCGGTGATATGGTTGGCCGGCTGCATCCATGTGATTAATCATGTGTTCACCTGAGAGAACGCCCTTTAATGTTTCTCCCAGACGTTACTGGAAGTAAGTCAGTTGATAAATGTGTCTGATTCACTTTCAGCAAACTTTATCTTGGCTCTTCAGCCTTTTTCTTAATGCTAAAGTTTCATAAATACAAGTGTGGAGAAAACGGCCGTGTTCCAAAGTTCTGTCAGAGGGATGAGCTGCGTGCAAACTTAATGTAGCTTTGTTAACAGGATGAAAGTATGGAGCGGGGCCTGCACAGTGGCTGCTACTGTGTAATCTGAATTTGCAATGGTCACAAGATTTTTTTTGACATAAAGGTATTTTTCTATTTATTTCCAGTGTTTACCCTTTTTTCCCTCTGAAAATAAAGTATGAAACCTATTAACCCAGCGGTTAAGTAGCAGAGCCCTGATATTGCTTCAGACCCATGTGTGGCTTGTCCTCCTCTCCTGCCTGTGTACACTGACGCCGTGCCAGAGCGCCGCTGCACTGCGATGTGCTGCGATGTGCTGTTCTATTCTGCGCTGTCCTGCGCTGCCATGCCGGCTCCCTCGCTAGGTGCCAAGTGATTTTTATCACTGGGAAAACAGTCTCCTTCCAATCTCGGCCCTCTTAGGAGCATATGAATACACTTTACACTCACACGAAGGAAAACAGGTAACCTGAGAGCGGGCTTGGGGCGAGAGCTGAGCCCGCAGGTAAAAGGGCTGCAGTGTGTCAGCGCGTGTGCAGTGTGGCATCTGCGTGAGTGTGTGTTGGACTTGTTCACACTCATGGATACCTTTTTTATGAGCAGAGGTGTGCCTGCACAGTATATGTGCTTCGGTTCTTAATGCCGCACATACAAGTGAGCCCCGCATTTAGTTAGGAGCTACATTGTTTTAACTTTCTGCTTTTATTTATTCAGGGAGAGTCGACGGGGCAGATCTGACCTTTTCCAGTGATGCCCTGTGTCGCATTCGCACACCGACACGTGGAAGCCGGTGTGAGAGCTCTCAGTGCAACCAGAGCTCTCTGCTGTCAGCCTCACGTCAGCGGTCACATGCAACAACACCTTGCACGGAGACAACAGACGTTGTTGAAGGAGGGGACGGCGTTACTTCATTTTCCAGCCAGGGCCCACTGGGATTCGAACAGGCAACTTTAGTACATTTTCCCTGCTTAATAATGATGTAAATGAGTTTGCGAATAATATTCTTTCCCCCTCGCCCCTATGAAGCAGAACTTTCCATTATGTCATTTTGCCAAAATGTAAACAAGTGGGCTGTAGGCTGATAATTCAGCAATGTACAAGGTCAGACATTTTTCATTTGTTTTCACCATGTTTATTGAACAGCTTTGAAAGTTTGAACCTGAGTGATGTTATTTTTACCCCACGATCCGATTTTGCAGCCTGACAGTTAGGTAAGGGACCGTCGCAGAAGTCAAAGGGAGCTTTTTCAAATTGTGTGGGTATTTTTTATTAAAGGTCCCATAGTGTGCTTATTTTCAGGTTCAGGATTAAGTTTTTTGCGCGTCTACATGAAAATGTTTACATGCTTTAATGTGTAAAAAGAAACATCTCAGCTCCTGTCTCTTTAAGACCCCCTTCCTGAAAAGCCCAGTCAGTTTTGATTGGTCAGGTCTCACAGGCCTGAACAAGCCACGCCCACTGCATTTCAGCATCAACCACGGCCGTCACGGGGGCGGTGACTGCACAGCTGAGACATCACCATGTCACAAAATACAAGACAGCTTGTTGGTTGACACCTTCAAAATATTCATAAAGCACTTAGAATTGCTTTATATTAAAGATAAAAACATGAAAATCTCACTTTATTTAATATTTGACCTTTAGTAGACTCTTACAAACCATTTTAGGTATTTTTTTAGATCTGGATGCACAATCTTATCATTTAATCGCTCTTTCATTGTGAGCTGCTTTTACATTTCTACATTTACATTCACCTTGGCCTCCACACATTACAAACACAAACTCATTTTTAAAGAAAAAAAAAACAAGCAAGCAATATGGCCTCCAGCAATTCTGGTTATTTTCCCAGTGCTGAAAACGGCTGTTCTATATTTCCACTATTCAGCCCCGCTCTGACCATAAGCAATTACACAGCTCTATGGTGGATTTCAGATACAAATCAGGCTTTATTAATGCATTCACATGGGTATGATTATAATCTAATCTAATAAATGTTATATCTGCTGAGGCGTATAAATGACCAGAGAAAATAATGAGCAGATGAAGGACAATTAAGCATTTTAGACGACTTATACCGGCTTCATATATGAGTCACGTACACTTTCAGAATCACATGAATAGTGTTTTTGTAAATAAACAGATACAGATACTCGCTTAGGACATATAACTTGTCAGTAGAAAATGGGCCCTCAAATCCGTGCCGACGACTTTTACACTCAGCAATGCTACAATCAATCCATGTAATCATTTTCAGGGGTGATTTCCACATTTGTTTTAATATGCGTAAGAGGAGACCTTTGGAATGCAGCCACCGCTCCAACATGGAAACTTTTGTCCCTAAACATCGATCTGGAGCAACAACTTCCACAGTTTCTAACCTGAACAAGCCCCGTTAAAGGGCCCTCTCCTCATCAACCTCTGTTTATTTAATTTCAGATTTCCCTTTTTTTTACACACACATGTACATTAATCCCCGGTCATACGTCTCTGTCGCTCCTCCGCTCAGTCCTTCCCTCCTTCTTTGACCACGGCTGTTTATTTTAGATTTTTTTTTAGGAAAAACCTGCAGCGAAATGAAAATAAAGGTAGCTTCACACTCATAATATTTGGAGTGGAGGGCAATTTATTTTCCTTTTATTAAATGCTGATTAATATGCAGTGTTGGGGAGACTAATACCGCGGGTTTCATTTCCCCAGTATCCTGTTCTGAGCCGGCTCTGCCTCAGAGGTGGAACTGGCCGCAGAAAAGGCAGCAGATATGGAAGTCTGGTTTGAATTAAAAAGAAAGAAACTCCTTTTCGACCGTTGCTCTTTTCCTGTCTCCTCTTCTGTCAGTTTTTTTTTTCCTTTCCCTTCCTCTGAGCTTGTAATTGTCAAGATGAGGTGTGTTTTGGGGCTGGTGTTAATGCGGATGCCGGGAATGTCCAGACCTTAATTGCTTTGGTTAAAATTTCTCTAGGATAAGGAAGTGTGTGTGTGTGTGTGTGTGTAAGTACGTGTGCGTGTGTGAATTCCTTTTAATTAACAATGAGCATGTATCATCGTGGCAGATCGAGGAAGTTGAGCCAGACGGTAACAATGCTGCGTCAGCACCCGTAACAGGATCTCAGACCACATTCTCAGTGTATGGAACAGCCAAAATGTTTTTGCTACATACATCAAGATGTGTTCAAACAGAAACTCACACTCACTGTGAATTAGCACTCCCGAAAAGTTCCGGCTCACTATTCCCCCGTTGCAAGAAACAAATAGGCAGAATAGTAAACTTGGACACAAATGACTATTTTTAATTTTTCTCTCCAGGGTTACTTCACTTGATTAATTATTGGGAAAAGCCGACTGGCTCCAAGATTTGGTAATTTTTCGCCCGAAACTCATTAATCATAAAGAGTAATAACGGACGGTCGGGTTAAACAAATATGTTAGTTCGCCGATATATTCGCCAAAACTGCAATTTTCGTTGAAAATCTCATATCTTCCTGTTGTTGTACTCCAATTTCCTGTCCTCACTCAATAGCTGCAGGGTTGAAACATCTGACGATCTGGCAGTGAACGCATCTTGAAGAGCTGCTCACCCATGGAAGTATAACTTTGTGGTGAGTTTAAAGATGTAATGATGTAACATTTCCACACACAAAAACTAGACCATTGTTATATATTGAGTTGGTTTGTGTACTACATCATCCTCAGTGTCCAACCCCAAGGTAACAGTACATTCCATTTGGTCGCCTGCCACTATGTCTTCAGATATAACGTCTGATGAACGTCAGAGAGTGAGGAAGGAATTCAGCGAAACTGACTAAAAGTAATGGAATAAAACTGTACACATCCTCATCCATGATTATTTCTGCCTAATAGAGAGGTTTTGATCAGCAATGGTGCTCGTTTAACAATGAAGACTCCATCTCCCATGATTCCAAGCTACTTCACAACACCATCAAACCATGTGTTTTGGGGCAAAGGCACAAAAGTTGCATATTGCGTATATGTAACAGTCCAATGATGGTCCGGTCGTTATTACAGTAGCTCTTCCACCCTGGTGACAACAATATATTCTTCCTTAAAACAGCTAACAAAGCTAGCACCTAGCGAGTGAACATTTAGCAACATGTGACAACTTGAGCGTATGTAGGGTTTTGTGGCATCTGAATTGCAGATTACAACGACGTGAACACCTCTACACTCACCCTCCTCTTCCAAGCCTGTAGGATAACCCGCAGTGGCCGCAAAATTAGCAAAAATACGGTGAAAGGCCCTCTCTAGTTTGGTTTGTCTCATCAGGGCTACTGTAGAAAGGGCTACTGTGGCGCTGTTACATGGCGGACTCGGTGGTTTCAAATTAAACACTTGTAAAAACACAACTTTGAACTGTATTGTCCATTCCTGCCAATGGAGCCTTCTAAATCCTACACACTGCACCTTTAAATGATAGCAGCAGTCAAAGATAATGTCGATAAATACATACAATCGTTGTTATTTCAACCTAAAGGTGCTTAATAAGGTTCCATACAGAATCGTAAATTGCAACAATAGCTAGGGAGATTCGTCATACATCTCTCAGCATCATACAAGTAAAACACAGTGAAAAGCAAATGTGTGTGCAAAGACAGAAACACAGCAGTGCAAGCGAACATGCACGAATCACACCAATGTAGCTTTGCACATGCACACGCTCGCATGCGAGGACCAGCTACGAGGACCTCGTAGGGAACTATGACTCACGTCGGTTGGTTAAGCAACGCAGGTCGGCCCTTCACGTGAAAGCCTGTCCTGGAACAACTCCGTAACCGTATAACTGGCTGTTTAAACAGGCCTCTGAGAGATGCCCTCTCATTTCCTGCTGGAAAAGCTGATCAATCACAGCTCTCATCACCTTGGAGTCGGGGAGAAATAGAGATGTGGGTGGACCGGTTCGGGACAGAGTGAAAGGTGAGATGAGTGGAGAAATGACAGGATCGTGAGGTCTTTTTTAGTTTGGTTTGGTTTGTGCTTTGTTGGACAGAAGAGTGGCTGAAACATCGAGAGGGAGGAAGACCATGACCGGCAGAAAATAAAGCGTGAGCCATGTGGTGCAAAACATGACTCCTGGACCACATGTATCCACTCTGTAGGCCAACATGTAGTACACGGAAAGATGGAAGGAAAGGAGGATGGAGAAAAGAGAAGACGGGATTGGAACTGATTCGACACTGGCTCTGAGTCGAGGGCACCCGCTCCTTCCCTCCCCAATTTGTCTCTGTGAGTGTTTTACAAGAGCTAGATGAATTGTGAAGGTAACATCCATCTATCAAGTCAAAAAAAGGAATGTTCTGCTCTTAGTGGTCCTCCCCTCGTTCCCCCCCACACACCCCCGACCGGCAGTTAAAACAACACATTGTGCCAGCGGTTCTTGATTTCCACTGCTTCAACACCATGTCGTTTTTCAAGCGAGGTCTATCAGAAGCGTTTAGGCTGTAAGCAGAGCAGACCCCGGTAGCCAACTCGCCCCTGCCTTCTCTGACTCAGACCATACTCAGCTCCAATTTGTCCAGACATGGGCCTGTGTGTGTGTGTGTGTGTGTAATGTGGGTGTGGGTGTATCCTGATATGCTAGATTTGTGCAGATGAAGCATTGCAGGGGAACTATTTTGAGCTATTTCTATGTTAGAACATTGCACATTACAACAAAATGGATTTTATTTCATGGTTTCTGCAGTTTGCTATGTTGCAACTAGCAAAAAAATGCGAAAACAAAGTGGAGCCAAGCTAACAGGTTGCTGGATGACTTTTTAGCTGCTGTTACACTAGAAAACAATAGGTAATATGGTAGTTTGTAACTTTTAATAACAGATTTAAGGCAATTATGCACAGCAATTTAGCATTAGCTAAGCTAGGAAAATAGGGGAGCGACAGGAAGGGTAGAAAGATTATGCTGTAGCCTATCATCCCATCAAAGGCAGCGATTCACATGTTTTAAAGACAAAGTGAAATGGCACGTAGCAGTTTCTGTCATGTGCCATTGTTCTGAGTGAAACAGCATTCAAGAATGACTCAAGGATCCTGGTTTGATCATTTCAAAGTAGTCATGGAGCCGAACCACAGCGATCTAGAACTGTATTACTGTTTTTTCTTCATCCACACTACCCCACGTTGTCCGATAGGCCTAACAAACACACATCTCTGATCTGTGATATTGAGCCGCTAGCTAAACTCAAGCTAATGGGATCCACCACTGTCATCTTGGCGACACAAATCATATTTAAATTGGATCGTTTACGCTTGAAGGTGCAGATTGTGTCATCCAAAATATCTTTACTGTTTTATAGGATGAAAAATGTGGGATATTTGATATGAACAAGAGATTAAAAAATAAAAAATAAGGCAGCCACACAAGAACTTGCCAAAGTTGCCTTTTTTAATATTTTCACTCAACTTTAATTGATCACCTGAAACTAGGATTTGTTATGTTTCTGTAACCTTAGAATAAGCCTTTTTTATATACACAGGAAGCAGGTCCTCCAACAACGAAGTCAGCCATGTTGCATCCCAACAGACATCTGAAAAACTACCTCTGGAACAGTACTATTTAGTTCACTATTTTGTTCTTTGCACTTTCTTTCAGGGAGGGTAAGATGAGGGGTGACCTTTAAAGCAACATTATGTAGAAATTGGCATAGTGTGTGATTTGGCGCCCCCGACAGTTTCTGTCTTACTCCGTCTTAACAATGTTATGTTACGTTATGTCAGTGATACAGACACCATTCAAGACACTCGACCATCATAATGATTGTGAAGGATTTATTTCGAGGGAAAAAAAGTAACTTTGAGTGTGGACACGTGCTATGTCGCACAGGTATTGCATATGTTTTCAGGAATTTGTGTGAGATTTTTAACACACAGTGGGTCCAAATCAAATGAAATCAGTTTTATTTCTAAAGCCAAAAATCACAATCACATTGCCTCAGCGGGCTTTGCAATTTGTACAGTGAGCGACGTCCTCTGTCCTTAGACCCTTGATTTGAGTGAGGAAAACCTTGCAATACTGAGAAGCAAAAACCTTTTAACAGGAGAAAATGAAGATGGATGAAACCTTGGGATGAGCCATAGAGGAGGGATGCCTCTCCCAGGATGGACAGACATGCAATAGATGTTGCACGCAGCGGCTAGTGTGGCCTTACACTCAGCCACAGCCAATGAACTGTTATGTAACTCCACGCTGGTGCAGTCTTATTTCACAAAATATTATTTCTGCGCCGTGAACAAATGCATTAAGATAGATTCTTTGGATGGCTGCGATGTATATCTAGGGAAACCAATGGTTCGTACCAAAGGTCGAACCTAAAGCTAACACTGTACAGGTTGGGTTGCCCTCAGTCCTCATCCACTGCAACACTCGAGGCTTCCAATCCCTTGTTAACTTGCCACGTCCTGTTGAAAAGAAAAGAAAAAAAAAATACCCTCAAAAAAAAAAAATAAATCTGTGAAATGGATCCCCATTATAGCTTCATGTATTATAGCAGACTTTAGTTTTATGAGCTTTTAACAAGTTTCCCAGGGGTTGCAATAATTTCTGTGGTTTATTTTCGGAACATTTACTTTTTCTTCTCCTTAAACGATCGGTATGGGCATTCAGCTCTCCGGCCTGCCTTTCCTCCGTCCCAGGTCCAGCCTCACACTCCTTTCTATGGGGCACTTTGCTGTAGTTGGATAGCATGTTGGTAGAGCCAACGTCAATCCTCGAATTTCCACGAATCCCGATTCCAACTCACCTCTTAAGGTTACTGCCGCGTGATTGACGTGTCAGTATTTTAGGAGTAATAATAGTCAGGAGAAGGCATGGCAGGACGGTGACAGAGGGCAGCGTCTCACAAAAACCCGAGAGCCGAGCACAAAACGTGCAACATGGAGGGGTTTTTTTTCTGAGCTGTCGGTGTGTTTGTCAGTGCATACCTTGTCAGCCGCAACGTCTTGTGCCCGAGTGTCATGTTCTGGCACCAAAACATAATTCCTCAGTCTCTGTGTCTGGCTGTCAGTCCACAAAGCCTGAAAGATTACGAGAAATCACATCCATATGTGCGAAAACAAATGAGAGAGGGGAGAGGATGGTGTAAAACATGACTTCCACCCTCAGCTCTGCCCCGCTACAGCCGCTGCACTAGATGGTGGTTTTTTTATTCCGCCCAGGGAGGACAGCACCGTGGCACTTTTTTTTTTTTATTTTTACTATTCCTTCCCTATACCCATCTCCACCCGACATGCTTCCATCTCGTTCCGATATTCCCGATATCCCACCTCTCCCTCCTCTCATCCCGCATGTTTTCACATTCCTCCGCGCCCCTCCTCCGTCCATCCATCCACACACTGCGTCATGTCGTTATTGTGCGAGTCTGAGCAGCTTGTCTGACAGCCAGAGTGTAACGCTACACCTCTGACCTGGGAGAGTCAGCAGTCTGTAGTTTTAGTTAGAGAAACATGTCTCGGAGCTGCTGTGCGTTGTGAGTTTTACAGAAAGCGAACGAGCTCCGGGGCAAAGCCAAAAACCAAAAAGTGAACTATGGTCAACATACGGAGCTCAGGTTAGATATAGCATAATATACACTGTATATGTGTTTAAAGGGTCGCTTACCTATAATTCTTGCTCACGTTGCATTATTGCAGCTACCTGCTAAGCAGCGTATTCATGCAGAAGTTTGATTCAAGTGCCTATCACACGCAAAAAAAAAGCTGCCAAAAGAAATTAATGTTGATGTTGCGCCGGCACACAGCTGTTTCTTGTGGTTTGTCACCACTGTTTTGTTGCCACTCGCTGACAGGTTTGCAAGTTGCGACATTACTGGCAGGGACCTGACATCAGAGAAAGATGTTTCTTCTCTTTTTCTTTTTCCTCAGTCAGGCATTACTGGTTCACCGGGAACTACAATATGAGATCTACCCATAATCGTATCCACCCTCTCCACCAGAAACATCGGCTCAACAATCAGTCAAACGCAGAATCTCTTATGATGTGTCTATTTGTCTCTCTTTCCCCGTCATCATTTAATTTTTATTTGTTGATCATAAATGTCATATATTTAATAGGGATGAGTGAGTTGGCGAGTATCAAACACAAACACACAACATAAGACTCACACACAGAGGCAGACAGCTAATAAACCAAGCGCGCTTATTGCTGAATCCTAAAGATCCTAGGAATCCCAAAATCCTAAAGTGCTAACAATGATGTCAGACAGCGAAACCATTGAAGAGTGAGGGGGTCGACACAGGCTTGAATACAAACTAAACTAAGGAGGAGGTGAGGTGCAGGTGGAGAGACACTGGAAACGGGACAGTACAACTGAGGCAGATGTGAGACGTGTGGGGAGGAGCACAGGAACAAAGGTGAGCAGGATGCAGAGAGTGACAGCTAGACACAAGAGGAAGCAACTACAAAATAAAACAGAAAATCAACAAAACCAAAAAACTCGAGCAAAGACGACGGCGACTGAGACTAAGAATGGTTGCGACTTAAACCAGAACAGGGGTGAGTTTATCTATAAAGTGATGGAGTTAAGAATGTGTCTAAATAATTCAGCTAAAGTTCGGTACAAGAGAAGGTTTTGTTGCCTCCTATGAGCCCTGCTTTTAATCCCTCCTCAACTGTATTTTGTCACTGGTTCACACAACTTTGATTAAACTTATGAGACCCTTTCTATCTCAAAAAGATCTTTGCCATCGAAAACTCATCCACATGTTACTGTCCTTATGATTGGAGGATTCTGTGAGCCCGGCGTTACCCACAAAACCTTGATGTATCGTTTTAAAAAGCACAGTTGTCAAAAAAAACAAAAAAAAATCAAAAACTGAGACATTAACCGTATTCAAACTTTATACCTCCCTCCCCAGTCCATTAGGTTGTGTTAGCCTCAGAGGAAAATGACTCAGCTTTCTGCATGCGAGTCACGCTACACTCTCTCCCTGAGTGTTTGTCCCTGTTGACCGGCCAATTCCTTCCCTTGAAAAATATTAAATAAAGCTGCTGCTGTGCTCTTCTAAGCTACGAGCCCTGGTGGCTTTATCAGAATCTGGAAGGACAGGATGTGCTGTGCCGGTCCTGGTTTTCGTGTGTAGTGGGTGCGCGTGTGTGTGCGTGTGTGTCTACAGGATCTGTGTTCTCAGCACTGCCCCCTGCGGAGCGCTCTGGCTGAGGTTCCGCTGCCTCCCTGCCAATCAGATTTCTCTCATCCCGGGCCAGGCAGAGACTCGAGCCAATCAGAGTCCCACTTCATTTCCTGAGAGGAAACGATGGCGGTAATGCGCAGTTGTGGGTATCTGTTGGCAGCCGAGGGTAGGGTGGGGCAAGAGACCATAAAAAAGACGATTAATTTCAAGTAACCATGATTGCACAATGGCCACGGACTCCTGAATCATGTAGCAATAAAAACACACAACCTTTATAACAGACCTTTTCAGTTTTTATGAGGGTTTTTGATCCGGCCCATTAGATACAAAGCACTGTGTGCTGTGTTTACACAAAAGAACCTACAAATGTTGAGTATCAAATTGCAATTGAAGGAAGAGCTCTTGGATAAATGACTAACGCTTGGAAGTTGCTTGGTAAACCCATAGGGCGTAGCACTTTAATGTACTGCACTATAGACCAGTGCCCCAAGGCAGATGTAGAGCCATCTTCATTAATCCCATGCAACTATCACACATTGCGTCATGTAAAATAAACAAAGTAAAAGACTAAGTGAGAATATCGCAATGTCACTTTTAAAATGAGTCAGACGGGGAATGGAACTTGAGGTTTCATACGAGCATTAGGACTTTAAGCGAACCCCCCTGGTTAGCCAAAGTTATTCTGAAGAGGAAATAAAGGCTGATGGTAAAATGATTACCCAGACCAACAAAAATAAGACCAAAGTAGTTGCAGAAGCTGGATGTTGTCATGTTACCAATGGATATTGTTATGTGTAGCCCACACAGAACTCTGCGGTTCTAGTGTTTTAGCTTCTTTCGGCTAATTGTTATGGTTTTTGCAAGGGTTTTTGGTTTGCTCTCACTGCTCTCATTTCAGATGCGGAAGACCATAGTTTTCAGTGAGGAGGCTCTGAGAAACCCACTGCCCCGCGCCGAGATGGCAGACGTTCAAAGTTTGCAGCTGGTGAACACAGTGTAATATTTAGCAGCTGAATGGCCAGATAGTTCCCGCAGGAATTGGTGGAGACCAAAACTGAGACCGGGAGGAGAGTATGTGTTCGCTTTAGATTCATCGTGTGGGCAGAAACACAACCAAAGATGGACGCTTAACTAGCCCTATTGGATGTGGAAATAAGTGGCTGTTTGCTAACACATTAGCCATATCAACTTTTTAAGGTAGAATACTGCTAGCCATCTGCCCTCAAAAAACGTTATGTTTTAATTGCAGGTTTATTTGGTGTTCGAGGCCATAGACTTGGACTAGAAATGGTCAAAAAAACATATAATCCCACATCTATTCCTCAACAATTTTCCTTGACCTTGAATGTGAAGCTGAATACAGGAAAAGATAACTGTGGTGCTAAAACAATCCAACTGCACTTACAGTTGGGCTGCAAGGAATTCTGGGAAGGCATTATCTTTGTGTCTGGTCACCTCCATGCTGAAGATAAAGGGAGCACCGAATCACCCTTTCCTAGCATTTAGATGATTAAGCCAGCTCGAATCCTGGCTGCCACTTCAATACTTTCTCAGTTGGGAAGCTTCCTCTGCAAAAAGGCTGTTCAACTGCAATCTTAGTATTGCATCCACTTCCTGTCTGAGCTGACCGACAATGCTTTAGCCATGCAGGGATTAAGGCCCGATCTCAATGCATGTCCCGATTCTTAATGGGATGGGGGATAGGAAGAAGCGATTGGGCTCCAAATAGAGGTTTTCAAATGCACAGTGACCGAGAATTCTCAATGTACTTGAATGTAAGATGGTCCTTTTCTTGATTACAAGCATAAAACAATCCTGACAAGTTATCTAGCTATCTATCTATCTAGCTAATATTACATTGTCTTGGCTGATTTCTGCATGACAGTCTAACATTTTAAGCTATTTAAGTGTTCTATTATCCCCCTTTGGTATAATGCCAACAGTTTTACTGTAGCCCAGCAGTGAAGTTGCCACACTTTACTTTGATATCAGTGCAGACTGGACAGCTAATCCATTTTTATTAGATGTCCTGATTGATAGCGTGAAGAATTGGATGAATTGGGAGCACCCATGCTTTCCTATAGATAGGAAATAGCACTGCGATAATGCCAAGATTGCAAGAGAATTCGCCACAGCTAAGGACAGCGTATTGCAAATTTAGGCTCATGTCAGTTTACAAAAACGCCATTGACGACTACCGATGACGTGTCAGAGTATTGAAGGTCTGTCCCATCTCGTAGTGGGAGATATCAACCACTAGCACTTGTAAATCTGTACAAAGGGGCAAGGGGGCACTCAAAAACAAGGGTTATGGGTAGAAATTGGAAAAGAACAGAGCTGTCTCAGCTTTAACCCTCTTTGGTGTGCATGCACAGGACGCCTGTAACACACTCGTACACATAAATGTTAAAGTTAGAGGAGACACCGGCAGGCACACAGGCAGGCCGACACAGCAGATCTGCTCCGCCGTGCCAAAGCTGCCTTGCCAAGAGGTAATTGTTTCCATATTATGCGATATATTACGCAGTCATTTCTCTCTGTCTTTCTGTCGCTCGGCCTCTCTGTCACTCTTTTTTCTTGGCTGGCTTTCTTTCTCTCATTATCACCTCCTGTCCGTTTCACCCTACATTGACTTATGAAATGATTTAATATTATCTACACCAACAGAGTAGGTGCGATATCTGTGATTTTTAATAAAGACAAGTCGCAAGCAGGTCTTTCGATTTACACGCACACACTTCACACTACTCCATGTGTCAAGGCCCATGTTTCTCTCACTACCGCGGCCTGTGCAAGCGGTTCTGTCAAAAAATAACTGTTTTACCATACATTAGGGCACATTTCAAGAAATTCAGACGCTCAGCGCGGATACACTGAATGGGCAATTTCGTATTCAGAGTGCTCCTACATTAGTTTAGGTTCTTACGGTTTGGCGTGCGTTTATTTTTCCTCTCCTGCGGCGAGCAGCACATGCTATGGAGCAGCTCCCCCCGGCCCATTTGTGTGGTTCTGTTTCTGTCCCATAAATAAAAGGGGGGAAACACAGACCGAAACGGGCTCGGCTCTGGTACCAGATGTCTGGATTTTTTTTGGTTTTTCATTTTCATGGCTGTAAAGAAAAAAATAGCACAAAATAACAGGTGATGGAAGAAAGAATTCAAATGAGTTCCAGTCCGACGACTGCTTGCTTTTGGCTTTTTTCTTTTTTTTCTTCTTGTATTCAGTTCTGGACTCAACTGCAGAAGTTAAGCTCTGGTTTGTGGGTCGTCATCCGGAGTGTTCCGCAAAACCATGTGGTGGATCAATGGCTGAAGTTACCCCCCTCCCTCTGTGAGATTCTGATGCCAAAGCAGGTGTCCGGGCTCTGGTTTCATGGGTTTTTGGGTCTTTCACACATGTCACATTTTCTGGTTGACTGAGCTCGGTCCTGGAATGAATTCCGGACCGTGTGCTACATTAAGTTCTGGGACTCGGTCTGGGGTCGCGGTTGCGGGTTGCGCTCTGGGAGGAGATTCTGCCTGGATGTGTTTTACTCCAGCCGAACTCTCAGACCTCAGATACTCTTTCGGCAATTCGACATTATTATTCGGGTCAGGATGGCCAGATAAGTAAAGGAGAGCAGGAGGAAAAGAAGAACTGGAGGCATGTCAGCACTTCTGCATGAGGAACCTTGAGAGGGCCACAGAGAAAAGTGGAATACAAATTATATGGACATGATTCAGCAAGAAAGCAAAATACTCTGGATGGATGATGGATAGGATGGCGAGGAGGAAATGGGGAGAAGGTGTGAGTCAGCAGCTAGATGGAGAAAAGGAGTAAGAAAGTGATGAAGAGGCTCGAGGAAGATGGTGGAAACCCAAGTCAGTAGTCGCACAGATGTTCTGTCTGTGTGTCAAGAGAGAAGAAGAATATGTGGAAATGATTGCAGTGGACCATGTTCTGTATATACAAGCAATCTGAACCAGGGTATCGTTTGTCTGACCTATAATGACTGCAGGTAAGATCTACATATGCCAGCTTAACTCATCAGAATTTCATAATAACAAAAGAAAAATGACCGTGTGCAATGTGAAAAGTGTCCTAAAAAGGATGCAACAAAGATCTCCTGACCTTTTAGTTCCCCTCAGCTTTACACAGCATTTTAGAGTCTTTCAGCTCCTTGTTTTGGTTTTATGACTGCAGGCTTACTGTTTTAGTTAACTCACTGTGCTCATCGACCTTGTCTCCAGTACCAGCTAGCAGCTCTTCTCAATTTTAAAAAACTTCTAAATGACAAAAAATCTAAAGTAGATCCACTGTATGCTACCACGGCAATGTCGATAACTAGCTGGTTAAGCTAGTAGAGGATTCTGCAGCTAAAGAAATTGGTATTTTCCTTTTTGGAGAAAAAAAATCGTTCATACATTTTTTCAAGTAAATGCTGATCTCATTCCTTGACTGATAAATATGTGAATTAAATGTTGTTTGCTTACAGGCTTGCCATACCGGAACAGTTGCCAGACAACCAGCAGAGACCAGGAAGTTACTGTGTCTAGCTGAGAAACAATCTGGTTGCTCTTACCATAGATGCAAAATAAACTGGATACGAAGTTGCTGATCAGCCATGATTCCAATATTACCCAGTGTCCACTTGCGGTATTCGTCTGAAACTTTCCCTGCCATGCTTATAACATTTTCACCAGACTGCCTTCATCAAGTGTGGACACCTCAAGCTACAAGAAAGGTCTTCAGAAGGTTTCTATCTTGATCTACAAAGGTGTATTTCTCGATCTTTGTTAAACTTTTCTCAAGCCAAGAAAGCTATATAAAGCTCCTCGATGTCATCACAACTTGAAGTCTATGTGCCCAGCTGGAACTCTTGGGTGGGTCCAGCAGGGGCGACTGTAATGCACATATTCAGTGGGCCAGATAACCAGGAAGTTAACCCAGAAGCTGGAATCTTTGTTTGGTGTCTGCGATGGGCAATTTTTCCTTGGACTGAATGGTCGCCATCTTTGGGTGTCCAGACTATGATACGTTCATGTTTTTCACATTTCTGTTTTTCAAACATATCAAGAAACTAAAATTGTTGCCAGGCTAAATGTTTCCTCCTTCCAGTCTTTGTTCTAGGTTCTAGGTTCTAGGTTGTTCTTTGTTCTAACGTTAAGAGATTATATTTACTATTCCTTTAAAGACAGAGTTAGGTTGTGCTTTGTCGGACATGTTTTTGGGGGGCAATATTGCACAGTTAAATGTTTCAGTTAAAGTTAAATATAAACTGGCAATATTTAACAGAAGATATTGTCACCTCTCACTTTCCCTGTTTCCTTAACTGTACAACACGTGTCATTGGGGGAAGACATACTTGAATAATGGGCTGGTAACCTGTGGAAGCAACATACACGTTTTCTGTTAAGTATACTTGAGTTTTTGCATACTATTTAAAACTGCTGCACAAATGTAGAATACGGAATGTCTTCTGTGTTAACTGATGTGACATGTTAACATGAAAGAGTTGAGTGCAAGACAAGAATGGCGGTCTGTAAATGTAGCCGGCCAGCCCCCGACAGTGCTCAACAGAACATACGTAGGCCACTAATGTAACTGTCAGTCAGCTACTAACCCTCGCCCTCATCTCATGTAGTCGTTACATCTGCCAAATGACACAGCCTGCTGGGACGCTCGAGGGCGAGACAGGGATCCAGAACAAACACATTAACGCCGCCTCGATCACCATCCACTCTCAAGCTTTTCCAGAATCCACCATTTTCTCCCTAACCATCTTCCATTTCCTCCCGTGATTAAATCTATTTAAAAAGAAAAAAATCAAAATGTATTTCAAGTGTTGGCAAGCGTTAAGTATTCACACTCTTTTTTTCACCTTCGTACTCTCTTGGCTCTCCTCTCCAATATGATTATATGGAGTTTTCACAGTTATAAATGTCGGCCGACTCTTTTTCACCTTTCGACATTGCATCTCATACATATTTCATGATCACATTCTTCCAGGGCTCCACTTCCGTCATGTTCCGAGGTAAATAACGGAGCTTATGTGCGATATGCACTAATCTGTGCATACTTTTTCCTGTTTAGAGAGAAGTTGCTCGAGGCTTAAAGCTCAGGCCCCAACAGTGTGCTTCTTTTGCTTCAGCTGGTGACTCCAAACGCACCAAGCTGACTGCCATCGAGCCTTGTTTCATCTGTTCCAACAGACTTTGTACCACCCACAGAAGAGCCGAGGTGCGCGAGTGTCACATTTCTGAGGCTGGCAATATCGTGCGGTGTGTCACTTAAGGTGGGGATTGCCATATGGACTTCAGGGACGCTTAGGATGTCACCAGAGATGTTGAGAAGTCATTGTCGTAAACGGAACAGCAACACATACACACACTTTTTTGCTAAAGTTCAAAATGCACTGTGCTGTTGCATAATTCCTGGTTTATAAACGTCACCTCAATAAAGTGCACAAAAGAAGATAACTTCTCTGAGCACCGTTATGTATTGAAGTGCTCCTCTTCGGTCCATCGCGGAGTAACTTTACCTCTCCAGGCCTCAACCACCTGCTGCTGTGAGTCAGCCCGATGATGACTCCTTAATTAAAATGTCCCCTGTAGCTGCTCGTGAACTTGACCGGGTCAGAGCAGACAGCATGATACAAATCCGGGCGTGTGTCCGTGTGGAAGGAGGTGAACGAGTGTGTGACAGGAGTATGTGTGTCAGACCTGCAGAGAGGAAAAGAGAAGTTTAAGTTTAACTGAAGGTGATGACTTTGTTATTGGATGGAGGGAAAGTCCACGAGGTCGGGGTGGAAAGTAGATGTGTTGCATGCAGAGGTGGTTAGGAATTAATTTGGCTGTATAAGCGGTAAGGTATGCAGCGTCTCTTGAGTCTGCATTCAGTGCCTTTGTCACTATTAATACCACACCTATGAGTTTAGACATGGCACAAATACGAAGTCAAAAAGATAAGTTATAGGAGATGGGAGTTATGGAGGAAAGTGGGTAGTTGTGGATGGCAGTAAAAAATGGGTATTTGGTTGTTTAAAGGAAAGGTTCACCCAGAAATGGAAATTCAGTCATTATCTACTCGATCCCCATACCAGTAAAAGGGCAGGGGACCTATTTTTAGTCTGCAATACAATCCTCGAACCTTTAAAGCAAAACAGTGTTGCACAAGAAAAACATACATGTAGAATGGCTTTATACATATATACCTAAAGCACTGACATCCCCATGGATTTGTAAAGATGTCGTTAATACCCTAGCTGCGTGGTTAAGCTCAAGTAACCTAGATGGCACTTTTAGCTCAACAGCAAAAGATATTACCCTCAAAAAGTTGTAAATAGCAGACTCTTCCTTTAATTTGGCAGACTTGTTGATTTGATTATTTTGTGACTGCTGAACAGAGCATGTCCAAAGTTCATTTTTTGGCATCAAGGTTCTTGTTCGGTCACTCCCTGAAAACATACACTAAACTCGGATTGGTGGAGTGACAATGCTGATATCATCACCCCCCCCCCCCCCCCCCCCCAACCACATCAGATACAGAGCTCAGTCCATTATGTGAATTCTATGCAGTGAGTTGTCTGACTGAACTGACTTGTGTGACGGCCCTAGGCAATAAGCCAGTATCTGTGTTGTACCTTTCCTGCCTCATCTTCTCAGGTACTTCCTGATCAGACCCCACCCACCCCGTTGAGGGATTGGTGTCACCTGTTCAGAGCCTATATAAGCCAGGTGATTCCAAGATGGTTCCCCCTCTCTCTCCCTCCTGGAAGGCCGGTGCCTGTTTTGGCACTCCCTTTTGGAATCATTTGGGTCATAATTATGTTTAGTTAGTCTTTAGCTTTCTTGTTGAGTTATCTTTGATTTACTTCAGCGGTTACTGTGCGGACCCTCCCTTCTTGTTGTGCTCCTGAACGAGCAGGGCGTAACACCTGGCCATGTTGAATCAGATATGTTCAACATTTAGTGTTGCTGCGAGAGCTGAATGACATTTAGTCATTATCGGACTGAAACATCGGACTGTATTCAAACTCAAACCAGCAGTGAAATTCACACACGCGAAGTGAGACGGAATCCGAACACGCCTCACAGCGCCGCGTCAGCTTGTTCCTCCTCTTCCTCTTGAGCTCTTAACATCCCTCTGCAAAACACGTTTTCTTACACGCTGCCCGCCGACAGTAAACACACCAAATAAGGCAACGTTGCTACATCACAGTAATGTTGAAATATCAACCCAGCTGAGAAAGGTCTGGACGATGCATACCTGACAGGAATGTCTGCTACAACAGCCAGCCAGGGGGAGATATTCTGGGTTTACAGGTTGAGGAGGCACTGCACATGACTGCTGGGTGGCAGGCTTATATTTAGGCGGCGACTGTGGCATTGTGGCGGGTGTTTTATCACTGCGGCTTCCGCGCTGGCAGTCTCTCACCTCACATGAAGCTGCATATGACCTGTGAAACACAGATGATGCGTGTGTTTACGCAGTTCACACAGGTTGACGCTGCTGTGTATAGGTTTTAAAAGCAATGCCCAATTTAGTAAAAGAGCAACAAAGTTTTAATCGTCGTGTCCGCAGGGTTAAAAAACCACGGACGCCCGCTGATGGTCTATGTTTAGCGATCTCGGAGCTGGCAGGAAACAAAATAATCGTGATGCTGTTTTTGGATGTATGTTTTTCTTTGTTTCTGACACTGCACATTCCTGCCGGATAACAGGTTTTAGCCGGTTGTTATTATGCAGTATTGTGTTTCAGATTCTTCGCCCTGTGTTCTGGACCTGCTGCTCTCTCTGCTTACAGAAGAATCTGATTCCCAACACTGCATAGCCGCTTTGGAAGGAAAATATTTCTTCACTATCAGATGATCAACGAACATACAGGATATTATGTCATCATAAATGCTATTACATAAACTATCCTAATTATTTGAGTAAAGTTCTATATTATTTTGCTTTTGATAGAAACTATTTTTTTTGTCCCACCTATGGGTGCTTATTCAGTTGTTGTATTTTTTTTTTTTTATATATTTTTAGCTTTAACTTAGTCTAACCAGTTCTCTGAATCACAAACTCAAATTTGTGAGCTGATTCAAAAAGAATTAGTTTTGTGCTCAGTAAACCAATCAAAGATCAATAGGCCGGATAAAGAATCAGGACGCTATCCTCCTTAAACAGCATAAAGCATGTGTCAGATTGACACTGTACAAATTGTTTTGCACAAACCAACTCGCAGAAAAGTCTTAAATTCATGAATTTCTTTGATCAATATGACAAAATCATGAAGTTAGCTCCTAGCCGCCGCCACAGTAGCTTTAGCAACAAATGGCACCTTTGGGAAGAATCAGTCACTAACCTATTGGAGACATTTTTTTAATGTCTTTTAAATGAAATGTTTATGTCTTTTAATGTAATTTGTGTGTGCCTGTAAAGCACTTTGAGTTGCCTTGTGTCTGAATTGTGCTATACAAATAAACTTGCCTTGCCTTGCCTTTGGCCAACTCCAAAAAAGAATATAATAATCACCCCTCCCAACATTAAGTCAATTAAAGTTCCCATGAAACAACTAGTGGAATGCTATTTGCTTCAGCCCCGTGGCATGTTTCCTGGAAGTAGTGCCATGTAGCAAGCGGTCAAACAGAGCAGACTCCAAGAAGTTTGATGACAGGCATCACAGTGTGGTGTTTTTCTTGAATGGTTGTCCTCTATCAGCCCGAGGCTGAGTCAGCAACAGCAGACCAACTAACGGCAGCTACATTTAGCAGCAGTTAGCCATCGCTTTGGGAGCAAAGCCACCGGGATAAGTCCATCAGGAAACTCTGCAATCACTTTACTGTAACTGCATCCTTTGTCATCCTTGAAAGCTGCATACGGAACAAGTGTTCATCGGAAGGCTGCAGCAGTTAGCAGTTACATTAGCAACAAGTAAAACTTGGCAAAATTGGTTAATTTAATTGAAAAAAGTATTCTTGATGTCATTAGGCTACTTTTCCTCAACTCTGGACATCAGTTAAGTGAATATATTTCTAGAGTTGCGTTTCGGACACACTCCACTCTGGCAGCATCTCTCTTTTATACATCCACAGCGGTGTCATAACAAATCAGGGTGGCATCTTGTACACGCCCACATGTGCAGGATGAGTCATCAACATTTTTTATCGATTTCCTGGAAGTCATAAACTAAAATACAATTGAGAATACCTACAAAATGATGACAGCATTGCTTGATACTGGTATAAAGGTGACATATAGAGCAGGCCCTATATCAACTTTGACTTCATTCGCACCTTAACTTAAACAATATCAGGCTGAATTAAAGAAATGAAACAAAATGGCCGGTGCAGTCTGATGAGAGAGATTCATTTGTTCACGTCAGCACTTTCTTTGTTGAACACAGTTGCGAACACGATAAACAGGGCGAACGAGAGTGAAAGCACACAAGAGGAGAGCCGTTTTACGTTAATTTTTAGAAAAGAAAAGATTAAACATCGCCAAATATAAAAAGCGCAGGAGTTTGCTGCAGGAATCCTGCTGTTACAGGCACATATACACAATTTTCCTCTCAGATAGAACGCAACGCGGACCGTTTTATCACCTCGCCCAGGAGCGTAGCCTGCTGCATGCTTATTTATGTCTGTCGTCGGTCCAGTGATCAGGTCACACTCGCATAATCCTTGTTTGCATTCATTTTAAATATCTGTGAATGTACGTGCATTGAAAGGGAAAAAAAAAGTGACCCACGTGACTGTAGCCTGGAGAGTTTCTACAGCTGAATGTCACCTCATCCATTTTATCTCAGTCCAGGCTGACGGGACGCGCGCACACACACACACACACACACTCTTACCTTCCACCCCCATATTGCCCTAGGTGGCAGTCGCAGTGGCTGCAGCGCCGAATGGACCACACAGGGAGTTCGGTTCAGAGAAGAGCGATAGGGGGAAACACCGGCAGCAGGATGACTCCGTCCTCCCTGGCCGCTGGATATGATGAGTCAGCAGCGTGCGGTTCAGGGTGAATGTACTCTGTGTGTGTGTTTGTAGGTTTATGGTGATGGCTCTAAGATCAGCAGACAGTGCTCGCTGGGAGTTGTAAACCTATAACAGAACATAATTTAACACCACAGAGTGCAGACTGTGTGCACGCTCTGGACCAAAGCTGTTTTTAACACTTCTCTTCCTTTGCGAAAAATCCCACTTGATTTCCACTCAATAAAAAAAGCTGTTGATATAACATCAGCGAGCCGAGCCAACTCTACTCTCAGTCCACATTCAGGCCTTTAAGACGGAGCTCCTCGGTGGCCTGCAGTCATTAATCCGTGGCGCTGGAGGTCTGCACGAAAACGGGATTATTCTCCACGCTTGTGCATGCGAGGAAAAAAGAAAAAGGAGGCATAATCCGACTCTGTGTGGACGTGTGTGTGTGTGTCCGTGTTTACCCAGTTGTAATTGGAGCGCAGGTAGGCACAGAGTGTGTCATTTTGTCCTAATCTCCTCCCGGGCCAATTCAGCCAGAAAACAGCCTTCTCCCGTAGACCCTGCTTGACCCCTGCGCCTCGGCTGCAATTACGAAGCCATACGACACACACGCATAAACACACACTACCAAACCTGTCCAAATCCATCCTGTGCTAGACAGATACCAGGACCTCCGTGGGCGTGTGTTTCCAGAGGAGATGTGACCTTAATTGCTTAAGTCTTAAATTATCTTTAATTGTGCTCGCTGTGTTGCTCTATGGTAATGGGGGGGGGCGGGGGGTGGGGGGTTGGCCGGGTTCATGTTGAGCTATAGTTACAGCAGGAAACAGGCCAGTGAAAGGCCGTGTAGTCACCTCCAGCTGAGTCCACACACACAAACACACACACACACACTGACGCAGGCTGGACGAGACACACGGACGTGTTTTTTGCCGCTCCGAGCGTTACAGATCCATACGTGCTCAAGTGTGTGGGCATGCAAAGCACTCGAATGTGTGTCTGCACGCAAAGAATGGGTGTTGATTGTGTATTGGACACAAAGAAGGCACGAGAATGCAACAATTACAACCAAAGATGCACAATGTAAGAATTGCAACAACTACGAGGCACCATATCGCCAGAGTAACAGCCAGCTGGACCTGTTGTTAGCTGGTTAGCTCAGTTAGCTCAGTCAGCAGTGCATCTAGTGGTCCAGACTGGGAGGCCGAAGCACCAGGGGAGCGGCGGTGTGCAAGCTTTGGACCAGGATGGGCCAGGGCTAGCTACTTAGCACGCTAATATCGATGCACAGATGTCACGGCATCAAAACTGTTGATTCCTCACATCCTGTTTCTCATTTGATTGTTAAATTTGGATTGTTTTGAATTTTTTTTGCACCTTTAAAGTTAAACTTTTTTTTTTCGCATGCGTGCATACATCTGCAACAAGCTCCGAGGAAGGGTGTATTTGTTTTCTCAGGAGAGTGAGGTCATCCGGTGCAAACAAACAGAGCATTTACGCCGGGATGTGTATCCCAACCATACGTTATCCAGATAGTAAAGCATCGGATCTTGCTGTTGTGTTTACGCCTGATATTTTTAACACATTCTGGTTATCCTCAGTGAGATCAGATCTCTGCACGCCAGAGCAAAGCTTGTGTGTGAGTAATTTAAGTTGACGGCAAATCAGCCCCAGACTCCCTTCAAAACATCGCACGGTTCCGTTGTAGAGTTAAAGTGAACTCTGTGCACTTTTTTAACGTTGTCTATGACGAATTCTTAACTTTTTTCACCCTCTTGTTAATTCGGCAAGTGTACATTAAGTTATTCCTTCCTTTGTATAAAAAATCTGCTTCTCCTGATATGTCGCTGACCAAGTTATTCTATACTGTATATTATCCATTTATATTGATTTAATCCTTTTTGTTGCATTTCGCATCTTAAGGTAATTACATGGTAGGAAATATATTTAGAATCAGTAACCAGAGGCCCGTCTCCTCCAGCACTCTTGCAGCCTTGCACTCTAAATTTCCTAAACCTATCTTTTACATTAGCTACAGTATATATGAATGCGTTTTTCTTATCTGGATAATGTGTCCGGCTGCAGATTGCATTTTAATCACAGGTGGACATGGGGTGAAGCGGATGCTGGTGACGTTTTTTCCCACCTTTACTATAGTGTTATGGAATATGACATTACTGCAGTGTTTTTTTCTGTTTATCCCTGAAATAGATTGATACTGTTATGCTCAAAGATTGAGGGTTAAACACTCAGTGTGTACCAAAAGAATGTTTTTTCTCTAGCTGATTAGCTCTTGCATCCAGTCTCTTTAATGTTTTGTAAAACTGGTAATCAATATAAGTATTTCAATCAACTTCTCACCTGACACATCTGGATTATGTAAAGTGAGAGAATGATGTTTAAAAGATATTTTAGTGAGTAAAACAAACTGTACCAAAGGTTACACAAATGAGGAGAAAGAGTTAAGGGGACATGCTTTTTCTCTTGTGTTATACGGCAGTTTGACTGTGTAAACAACACTTTGCTTGTGACACAAGCCAACTTTCTGTTCACTCTTACAAAGTGCAATCGGATTTAATCACTTGGTCTGCTTGTGTTGAGCTTATTTATTTATAAAAAAATTTTAATTCATGCATAAGCCTGACTTTTCTTTCGTGTGGTCGACCAGTAGACAGACAAAAGCCGAGCACATGGAACACAGAGGATGTTTTAGGTTTTGCAGTCATCCAAGTTTACTTCTGTAATGGATGATAAGTGGATGGGATTCAGACTCTGCAGGGAGGACTAGCTTTGTGCTGGAGGACAGCCGGTCTCAACAGAACCCTTTTCCGATCATTATCTCCTTCCACCAGTGCAGCTTTGACAGATTTCTGTTAAAAGTCCAAGGCTGGATTGATAACTGTCTCTTCTGAGGTTTCTGCGGTCGGTGTCATAAAGCTGGAATTAACAGCATGCTTTTGTGGGGGTTTTTTTTTTTTTTCTCCATGTGGCCCAGACAGCTGACTTCAGGTCAGTATCCACGTTCTTATCTGATCTGCTGCTTGGAAACGGTTGAGTTTTACAGCATGTAATATCAAACATGACGTTCGCTGATTAGTGACTCCCAGAGACGGTAATTTCTTTAAGGCGGAAATAATCTCATTGGTTGGGTTAAACCACAGTGGGTGGAGCCTTGGCTGCTTTTCTGGCCAGTTACTCCGGTCTCAGTCAGAAGCGCAGAGGGGTAGGCAAAAAGGAAGCTCATATTTGTAGCCTGGCGTATTTACTTGTAATAGAAAACATGCATCTTTGTTATTTGGCTCAGCTGATCCCTGCGGGTCACCGATGCCAAGATTATGAAAAAGTGTCGTTTCTGTTTATATTGTTCGTTTAAACAATATTTTGAGCACAGGTTCTCCGTTTTTTTTTTTGCCAATTTGCACTCCAAAAATCTGTCTTTTCACCGCTCTGAGTGAGATTCAACATAAACAATGAGATTATTTCTCTCTCCAGAGGAGCTCCGATTCAGAGAAATGTCTGGAGACGTAAACCTGCTTTGAATTATCCCCAAACATTACAGCGACCTTAGACTGATGCTGAAGAAGGGAGGTCGGCCGGTGTCTGGTCGGCGAATGGCGATCACGGCATATCCCACAGGTGGGCGCATCACAACAGCAGATGTCGCGCTGACAATCCCTCAGTGTCAACACATCAGCATAACAGCCACCCGCAGCTCCACCCGCCTCCCTCCATCCGTCATCGTGTCTTTTGATTTCCGAGGTCGGGGAGACGCCGGGCGACGACGGCGAGGGGTCAGAGCCTGACCGCCGTTAAACTGTCAGAGGTCAGAGTGTAGGACGTGTGCTGTGATGCAAACCTGCTTTCATCGCCGCAACAGGGGAAGGAGACTGCACGGTGGGATGTCAGTGTATTCAGTCTGATTACAATATTCATTTGTGCAGAATTTTTTTATTCACTATATAAACGTCAAAGGAACAGATGAAAGGAAATGACGGTCTGTGCTCTTGAAACTAGCTTTTTAAAATGGTGCATGTAGTCAAGACTGACATCTAATTACAAAAGTGATGACATATAAGGCAGAGCTTAAAGTTCTGTGTTCTGAGTCTCTAATTCTTCTGATGCACAATAATGCAGAGATGTTTTTGCCTGAATCTTCCAAGATATGATCCAAATATGCTGATATCCATAGTGATCACTCTCCGATCATTTCATATTTGGAGAATATCCAGTTTTTCAGTCTGGGACCGCGACAATCTCACCTCCAGCTGTCGTCATGTCATCCAGTTACTGTAGACATGAGGTCATATTTGGACCACATAAATGATGGATGTAATGTATCTGATATATAAGTATACAGGATGTCCTCGTGAAGTAAAATCTCAGAGATGTCCGATCACAATATTGCTGGATTGTAACCGCTTCCCTGCCCTCCCTACTGTCAAATAAAGCAGCTGGGTCAGTGGCCTTTGGCTTCAAGCTATGAACTTCTACTTATCCCTCTAGTGTCAGGTTTGAACATGCAGGGCTCTGTGGTCAAGTTGGTCAAATATGCAATGACCAGTTAGATTGCACTGTAATAATTGTTGTGGAACTGCTGCAGTTTGGTTAGGTTTAGGCAAAAAACAAAAAAACAACAAACACTTGGTTAGGTTCAGGTCCAATTCAACTTTGGCTCAAAAAATCTCTTGAACAGAGTGTAAAGGTTTAGGCACAACATGGTTAGGTTTAGGTGTAAAAAAAAAACAGTTAATTAGGTTTCGGCACACAAACAAGGTGGTTAGGTTTAGGCGTACAATTAACTTGATTAGGTTTAAGCACACAGATGTATTAGTTAGGAACGGGTCATGGTTTGAGTTAAAATAACTATGTTACTAACAAGTTTACTCACGAACATTGCATAAAATCAATGGTCACACGCAGGACACTTTGCCCACTCTCCTCGTGGAAAGTCCCACCCCAGGGCGAGGGTTAGGGTTACTGTATTACCCATCCAACCACCCCAAAAACCCCTCAAAACAGATTTGTCTTGCTAAATACTACTAGATGGGCGCTTCAAGAAGTCGAGTATTGCTGTATTTGATATGTTTGGAGTGACTGTGTGTAGTGTTCAGTGGCTGTACCTTCAATGTGGCACTACAATCTAAATCCAGTAACGCCAAGCTGTCTCCTTTTTATCCAGCTGATAAGGTAACTCCACTCCACTCCTCAACTCCACTGTCTTGTCAAGGATGAATCTTTTACATTGCTCTCTCAGTTTTGTATGTGTTGCCACAGTACAGGATGTGCAGAAGTAGCGCTGCCTCACAGAATGCGGCACATTTTAAACATTTGTTTCATCGGCGAATGAAAACAACACAGCTGGCAGCTCGTCATGCTAACAGGAGTTTCAGTCTCTCCTGAAGTGTAAATCAACAGTCAGACCTTGCCTTACGGTGCCAGCCAGGCTAGAGCCAGCCCTGGCTGTAATGAAGAAAAGATGTTACGCATAAAGTGGAGGCATGACTTTGGATAAAGATGATAAAAAGCTAACGTAACTCATTGCCCTTTATTGTTACTGCAGTGGATTCCAACATACTTGATTGTATATCCCAGAGATCTGTATCGCTAATACACAAAAACACCTCTTAATGATATTTTTTTCACACTGTTCCCCTTCCAGTCACAGTACATCGTATTATTTCACAGTTTATTCATCACAGAGACGTCAGGTTGCCACTTACGCCATGTTATTACACACTTAAATTACCTACCCTATAAACTAATCCACCAGAGCGGAGCTATACGTCTCTACCCCCTCTGAACGGGCAGAATCGGCGATATAACTCGAACTCTGCTGAAGAAAGCTCCTTGTTAAGCTATTAAAAAGTGTTTATGTTGTATGATATATTTTATTTGAAGATGGTGGAAGCGTTCCAGCAGCCCCAGCAAAGAAACACACAAACATACCTGGAGGCCATAACTCTGAGGGGCGATCACAAGCGAGGCCGACGTCAGGGAATATTTGCCAAAATAGTTTATATTGACAAACACACGGGCGGGAGAGGCACTTAATGCAAAATATAGCACGTTGCCAGGTACATTTCTGTGGCTTTTTCTTTTTTCGAAACTCGCAATATGTGTGTGTCCGTGTGCACGCGTGTCGACACTCTTATAGCTGGATGTTTCACAGGCTTGGCACAAAGTCCTGTACTTATGTGTGGTCCCTCTGTAAACATGTCAGCGCTGGAAACTAGTCGACATGCGTGCATGGCACACGATGTACACATGTTAACAGCATCCCTGCATATGGCATGTGAATGCAGTTTATTAGTGTCAATAAGAAAGCACAACAAATATATTCTCTTCACCTCTCGCACTATTACTCCCTAAAGACTGACACACGAATGTTAAATCAAGGGTACGCACTGATACTGTAGGCTGTCACATATGTGCATCAGAGAGCGGGGTTGCTGGCTGGAGGTCAGGAGTCAGAAATACTTCCAAATGCAACTGCCTTCCTCTCGTGCAAAGCTGTTAAAAAATCTGAAAAAGACATCAATATCTAAAACAGTTTCAAATGTTACAAGGAAAACAAATGCTCCGAAATACTGATTCTAATCATCTCACTTTGCCGTTGAGGGGGGAAAAAAAAAGAAACAGAAATACACACAGTTCTGTGTGTTACTGTCCTGCTGGGAAAGTAACACACAGAACAATGGCTGATTAAGACTTGACCACAATGGAAAGTGGCTCTGAAGCCACAGGGAAAACCTGGGATGCTGCAGGGATTAAACCACCCTTCTAGAAAGATAACCGGCATTGCATAGAGACATTTTACACAAAGTGCAAACATGACAGCAAGGGCCTGGTTTCCACCTTGCATCCCCGCAACATGAGATCCTTTCGGCGAGGGCGGTAGGGTTGATGCGAGGAGTCTTGTGAGGGTGTTCTTTATCCCTTGTCTCAGGCGGACCAGGCTTCGCTCACTTTGTAGCAGCAGGACTGGACTCTCTATCACCCACTGACACAATATCCTCCCCTGAACCTGCCGGTGGTGGTGGCCGTCTGGCTTTTAGGCCTCTGACTTCAAACTTCCAGCGACACTTGCAGTATATAGAATGCCCAGAAATCAGTGCACTGATTCCGTTTGTGTAGAAGTATGTGTGTATTTTTGTGTGTGTTTTTTTACATATACCCTATTAAAGTGTTTGTGAAGTGTTTCATGGAGAACCTGATGAAGGCCACAGGCTGAAATGCAGTGGTCTAATCATGAAGTTGTTCAAAATTCTACAAGTGCTGCTGGAGTTTTGAGCTCTTTTAGACTTTTTTATTTTTTCTCAGAAACCCCTACACTGCTCCTACAGGCATCTGCCTTTGGCTAACTTGCTCTTGGCTTGACATGGGTTCATCAACCCTGTTGTTGGCCTGGGGTTTTAAAATGCTAACTTTCTGCCATCTCTTTGCTTTCTGATAAAATATAACATATGGTTAAAATTACTTTAAAAAACACTAAATTAACTCCTTGCAATATTGTCAACCAAACACCTCCACTGTTGCTCGCCTTTAGCTGAGCCGACCCTGAACAGTCACTTCTCCAGTGCTGACCTCCATTATCTTTCTACTTTACAATCTACCAAACCTCCAAAGACATTTTATGATAACATTATACACACAGTAACACTCAGTCTAACTCAGATGTATTATTTTTGTATCCATCATCGTAGTTTTGTTTTTCTTTGTATGATGATAGTAAAGACTATAATGAAAGTTTTGTCAGTCACATTTAATCAGTTTGTGTTTTATCGCCATGTTGCCACTTGTATTATGAAAAACAGGAACATAACTTCAACTTCAAACTCTGTGAAATGTAATGAGTCCAGTTCACTCAGGCTGCAGCACAGTTTACATTCTAATAGCCAAACGTATTCAGAGGTCAGAGATCATCTGAGAAACTGGTTTTATTTTGAAAGGAGAGCTTGTGTTGCATATTGTAGTTGATTAGAAAGATGATTAAAGAACAGTTCTGATGTTGGGCAAGTCGGACACTAGTTCCACTCCGCTGCATATCAATTGCATCGATCATGCATACTGTGTCTTTATCTGCTCCTGTTTAACGAGCACAGACACATTTCATATATTTAACTCCATGTTTTCCTTTGGGGAGTTAACCATTTTTTCACTTCATTTAAATTTATAAGAATCAACTGAATGGAAATCTTTTTTCCTTTTTTTTTTTTCCCCCTCCTCTTTTTGGCGGGGGGAGTTTTATGGCTAGAAAAACAGAATTTGTGGTTTCGACGGTCGAGGTTTGATGCAAACGGCTTTGGAACCTTTTATGCAACCTGGCGTCCAGGAGACTAAAGAAAATATTTTGCTTTCCACCCTTTTGAGCCTTTTAGCCTCTGCTAGGGGAAAAGGAGAGAGGGGCTGGAGAGAGAGAGAGAGAGAGAGAAAGAGAGAGAGAGGGAGAAAAATAAAAAAAACTTGTGGAGAAAAAAAAAAAGTCTCTCCAAGGTCAAATGTCCTGAGTGGGATGGCTGCCAGATCTGCTCCATAACCACTTTGCTCACACACAGTTATATGCAGAACACACACAGTCACACACACACACACACACACAGGTGGACTGACACAGAACACAGTGCGAGGACACACACACTTATTTTAAGTTTGAATTATGCATTTAAGTAAAAAAAAAATAGAGTGTGTGTGTGTGTGTGTGTGTGTGTGTGATGTTGTTGTTATGTGTCTATATGGTTCATGAAATGGTTAAAAAACATCAACATGTGTGCGGACACACCCTAAAAAGCCATCCAATGTACTTCATTGTAAGCCCCGCAAGATGATCAGATAACTGCGGCGCATAAAGATCGTGTGTGTGTGTGTGTGTGTGTGTGTGTGTGTTCCCTCATCACAATCCTGCCTTTGTGTGCATGCGAACATGTTCTGCGTTACGCTCATTGAGAAGTTTAATCTGTGATTAACCATGATGTCATATGCACGCACGTGCATGTACTGTATATATATGCGCTCTCACACACACACACACATGCACACACACTCACAGTCGACAGCCCCCTGTGTGCAATTAGGATGCAGTGTGTGGTAGCTTAATGTAAAGTCCATTACTTCAGATCGGAGCCTGATTACACGCAGAGGTCATTTTCATACGTGGCTTCCTCGGGGTCGCGCCCGGCCCACAGGGGTGCCGCCACGGAGAGGGGTGACGAGGTGGTGGCGTGCGGGCCAGGCACGAGTTCACTGGTGGTCCTGCGTCGCCCGGGGGTGGTGCCCAGAGACTGCTTTGCTCCACCTAAAGGCAGATTTGAATGCAAATGAGCCAGGGGGTAACTGCTCCAGGTGAAAAAGGCATATGGTGCAGGAAGGCTGTTGGGCTACGAGCACGTATACGCGAACACCTGCGCATGGAACTCAGTGTGCTGGTTTGTAGTCCGTTGGAGGGGTCATCCACACACGTCTTTGCTGTTGACTTCTAATATAGCACAAAGTAGCAACAAAAAAACAATAAAGAAGTACATTTCCACAGAGGTTGCGGTCTCTCTCCAGATGTTGTTCTTCTGTACACTCTGGGCCATAAAGTGAAGTCTTCTCACCTCCACAGTGAACAGCATTTGGTTGTCGGTGTCATAACGTGTGCTGGAGGTCTTGAATTCCCATGATGCCACAAAATAATGCTCATATCGACGTAGCTCAGATTTCAAGGTACACAGAGACTTCCTCCTGTCGAGCAGATAAATGGGAAAACAGTGAAGGAGCAACAAGCAAAACACAGTTCTGAGCCGAGGGCGAATTCAAAAGTAGTTAACTGTTCAGAAGTCAATGACCTGATGGAAGCTGTTCTCAGATCAGATCTTCTACTTGTATACCGTCTTGCAGTGATTATTGTGCACACAGCCCCTGTTTAATAATATATAATAATGACAATAATAATAATAATAATAATAATAATAATAATAATAATAATTATGAAAAAAATAATAATAATAATGAAAAAAAAAGTCCCACAGTAGTATATATATCTCAATCTTCATAATGTAAAGGTTAATTGTATGTTTTCTGTCTAAAATCTGAACATAGAATTTAGCAGAGGTCTAAACTGAACTTGATGAAAAAAGTCTTAAAGATTCATGAAGATTCCCTCGTGCTCGTGAGAGATGTCATGTCAGTCTTCTGCGTAATCCTTTAATTAAAGTGTTTCAATGCAAGTAACACCACAACAACCTGTCTCAGACATTTACATGCTGTTGACAGGGCGCCGTCGTCAATGAGGGGTTACAGCGTTCACATAGGTGGGTTTTCCTGTGTAGCCGCGGGTTTGCTTTATATAAGAGGTGTTTATATGGTTGTTTCCACCTGCTGTAGGTGATCACTCTTCATTTGGACGAGTTCACAAGTTTCTGGAAACTTTTCTTCCTTTACCGTAGTTTTCTTTTCTGATGAGACACTGGAGGATCCGAGTTCGGGCCCGTGCAGCTGCTCTCTTATCAGACTTGTGGTGGTGTGAAGTTTTCTCAGGCTGCTGCGGCTCCGGCTGATGGAGGGCCCTGCGAGACGGCCCAGGAACCAGCTGGAGCTGCAAATAGATGAGGTGTGCGTGGGTGTGTGTGGGTGCTAGTGTGTGTTGATCCATGACTTCATAATTACCGGCCGCTCTCAAGGGACCATCAAGAGTGCTGCTGGTGACCCAAGCAGTGACCTCATCAGTGACATCACGGTCGATGGGGCTCCGCTTCAGCTCGGAGGCTAAACAGGAAGCTGTGATTGAGTACATGCGGGAGCACATCTGCGTGGGTTGCACGGCTCCTGTGTGTGGGCTCGGTTCTATACGTGTGTGTGTGTACGCATATTTAAACTGTCGGTTCGGTCATGTGCTGCAGCAGCCTTGTGTCACCGATGCAAAAAGCGAGTCCTTGAAATGCTGCGTATGTGCGAGGTCTCCGTGTTCTGATTTTTTGTATTACCTTTGAGGAGCTCAGGCATCAGTATTGTGGGTGCTCAGGAGCTCAGGCACCCAGTTGTGAGCACCCATGCGAGATGTCATGTGATCATATTGTGAAAATTATTGCAGAGTTACAAGTGTGTCCTTTCCTGTATCCAACTTTCTTTGCGTCACGTCAGACCACTTCAGGTTCTGCATCCTGTGAACCTGAACTAAATTAAACGAATGCAAATGTAAACGTAAAGGTTATGCATGTAACGAAGGGGAACCTCAACGTAAATGCAATGTACCATTCAAGTATTAGACATGAAAGTAAAGTGTTTGGAATCGGTTATTCTAGTCTCCTGTAATTAATCACACAAAGTTATGTCGTTTATATACTTTGACACTGACATAATAGCAACACTTTTCCTTAAATGTCGCTCTTTATATTGAGCTCATGTAATAAATAGAACTGAAAATTGATACTGAATGGAAGGAGAAGAAGAAAGCCCTGTATAAGGAAGAAAGACAGAAGAAGACGAGATAAGAGTTTTGGTAAGTATTTGACTTGGTGACTCTGGTGCAGGGCCGTCTGTGATGCACCTGAGGGGACAAGCTCGGCCCAGCAGGGAGCCGTCACCACCCCCATGTGTCCCGGCACTTCTGTCAACCCCTCGGGTCTCAGCCATGCCCCCCCGGTGACAGACCAGCGGCCCTTTGAATCGGCTGTGAGCGCTGCGAGCGCTGCAGGGCGAGGTCACGTGGTTGGAGGTCAGAGGTCAGATGTCAGCGGTCCAGCAGTGAGACGCTGATTAAACCGAGCCTTCATCTCTCCCTCTGATCCTGACCCCTCAGCTGGACATCAAGAGAGGACGTCTGAAAGATGAGACGGGAGCCCCGTTACTCACACATGCATACTCCCCGATTCACCACTGTCACTTTTTTCTGCAGTCGCTGAAGTAAACATCCCCACATGACTGACCCCCAGTAACCCTTCATAAGAGTGTATTCACTTGCGTTGAGACATGGTGATAGTGAACGCTCTCTCAGGAAGCATCTGCACTGTCATGTTTCCCTGCTGATTTTACAAGGAATTTTGGTAAAAGGTATGTTATATATTCTGTCTGTATTTGCGAGGGATTTCCTCCCAAATGTAACGAAATCGATATAGTACAACCTGTTGCTTTGTAACCACACGAAAGCTCCAAAATGTCCACCGTTTCTTTTTCTGCCTTTTTCATCACAAGAGTCTCTTGCAGTGATGGAAAGTAACTAAGTACAACAACAACAAAAAACCCAGACATTTATTCAAAAAATCTGAAAAATACGACATATCGGATAGAATAATCTGCCAGGCCGCTGATAAGTCAACATACAGTATACTATACACTACATGTAAATGTATCTATAATTGACTTTTACTTGTACTACAAATACAGTAAATTTAATATTTGATACTTAATGACAGTTTTCTCAAATCCTGTTCCTGGGGGCACACTTCCTGCACGTTTGAGTGACACCACGGACTAATCCTTGCATACAACGTCTCTGCTGCACGGGAATACAGACAGGTTAGCTTCAGTGAGTTACGTTACTTGATGGAAAGATGGCAGAGGGTGAGGAGGACGGAGACGAGTTGATCCCGAGGGATGCAAAAGACAAACTTGAATAATAAACAAATACAGTAACAGAGAAACATTACTCTGAATTATTACTTTTGTAATTTTAAACCAGCACAGGATACAGCAAAAATGCAATTTCTACAAAACCAAAGTATGGTGATTAGTCAAAATGATTAGCTTAAAATATATGTAGATATAGCTACTACTACAGAGTGGGCTTAATAAAAATACCACTTTTGAAACTGCCAGTTATATGAGACACTGGTTGATGGATAGAGTACTTTATTAATCTCAAAGGGAACTTAAAGTGTTACAGCCACTTGACATAAATCAAAATCCAAAAACAATGAGGTAGGTAAAAGAAACAAATACAATTAAAGGCTGAATTATATACAACAACTAAATAGACTAACTCAAATATCAAATATAAATTATAAAGCTGAAACTAGAAGACCAGAGAACCTTAACGAAAACTACAACTATAAACTATGAAAAAAAAACAACAACAATGTTTTGTTGCCTAAGCTTCTGTATTCAGTCATTAATCAATGGTATACTAAAATCCATGTGAAAAAAATTGCTTCTCACTGTTCTCAGGTCAAATATTTATATGCGATTAAAATGCGATTAATTTCTATTAATTAATTACAAAGCCTCTGATTAATTCGATACATTTTTTTAATCGAGTCCCGGCCCTAAGCTGCACCCAAAGTCTGCTAGCACTGAGGACTGTCTGAATCCAAAGCCATCCAGACTTCACTGATTCCGTTTATCATGACTGTGTCTAAAACAATGACTGCCACATCATGATACAGGAACATGTACCAGTAAGGGTTACAGAGGTTATCTAATGCATTTTATTATCGTGCTCTTCAGAGCCGTCTGTCAGCGGCTTACATTCGCCTTGCAGTCTCACGCCCCTCGAGGACTTGACGTGACAACGAGGGCTCAGTCCGCAGGTCCTGAAGGGGGGGGGGGGATTCAGCCAACTAAAACATGCAGGACAGGACAGGGGGCTTCTTGTTTTACAGATCCACTTCTTTTATTTTATCAGTGTGTTCATAGGCACTTGAAACTTCATCAGCTCATGCAAATTCTGGTAGTAAGTAAACGAGTCATTTCACATTGGTTGTGACGCATCATCTTCCCCCACTGCTTTACAGCAACTTCTTTACAATGTAAGCTGAAGGAAAAAAACTGCATTTTTAGTGGGCTTACTGTGAATCACCTTGCAGACTCTCAAAGCATCTTGTTCTCCCTGGGAGCTTCAGGAAAACGGGCTCACCCAGTTCTGTTGAAGGGAGCAAAACCTGCTGACCAGCACCTCTAAAGGTCACTAATTGGACATGATATGTAATTTATTTCATCCTTACAAAAAAGAAAGTATGAAAACAAACTATTTCCTGGCCGGAGCGCTGACCCCTGGTTATCCCCCGCTGATCGCCTGGCAACCCAACAGCGACGTCAGGAGCCTCCAGCTCGCAAGACGGATGTGCAGAACGACCTATTGTTGAGTTTCTCCTCGATTTGAAAAAGGATGCCAGGTTGCCGCTATCCTCCAGTTCTTTCCTGGACAAATTAGCGTCTTTTGTTGCACTTGGCAGGCGACGTCCCGCTCCGTATTATCTTGTGGAGCTTGCATGAATTCATTTTTTCTTTTCCTCACTTTTATTCCATGCGGCCGTCCACCGCTCCAGACCGCTGGTGAGTGTACTCTTTGACGTTTGTTTATTTCACTGGCTCGTGATACTGTACAGTACACACATTTTCACATCATTCAGTTTTTATCTGCTGTTTTTTTTTTTTTTTTTTTTTTTTTTTTCGGTTTTTCAACTCTTTGTGTTTTTTTTCTCTCGACCTCGCCTTCCCCACACCTCATTTGTCTTCGCCTTGGCACCTCGCCCTCTGCACTTTTCTCCACCCCCCCTCCCCCGTGCCCCAGCCTCTGTCTGTATATACTCTTGCGGGTCCATATACTGGAGTTTTAGTGCCAGTGTGCTCTTGTTGGTCATTAATACCGGAGTTAAATGGTCTGTGACTCTTCCTGGCCCGGCGAGGAGGCAGAGATGTATAGGTGGAGCTGGTGCCGTTCCTTGCAGACTTCCCCGGTTGCAGCCCCTCGGATGTTGAACAGCTACAGCCCTGTTTCAGGGACGCGTAAAAGGACTGAGGCATGGGTGGGGAGGAAAAAAGACGGGAGGTGACATGTGTGTTTGAGAAAAAAAAAAGGGGGGGGAGGGGACAGGACATCTACCTGAGTGAATGCGGTCTTTTTTAGCGTGCCGCCTGCTTGACTCGGCGCATCACCGGTTCAAGCCCGGGGTTTTAACTGCTGCCCTTCGGAGACACTGTGGTTTCGGAGATTTACACTTAGCATAATTATGGACTCCAAAGACGACATATTTACACCAGCTTTGCATCTGAAGAAACCACGGTCGTATTTGGCGGCGCGGCCGAGGCAATTACTGGTGTTTCCCGATGAAAAATTGCAATAATTTCGCTTCCACCTTCAGCAAACTCCGACAAACTTTTGGGACAACAAATCATCTGACCACTCCGCTTCCATCCGCAGGCCCACCTAGGAGCAGCAACCCCCCGCGGCCTCCTCTTCCTCCTCCCCTCCCTTGCCGTGACGGATCGCTCCCGGACAAAAACCCCTCTTGTTTCCCCGCTCCTTCCTCGACGCGTTTCGTTTCCCCCACCGACGCGTGTCACCCCGGGTGTCGTGAAAAAAAAAAAAAAAAAAAAGCCCACAGCGGAGGAGAGCGTCCCTCGTTAGCCGTCGTCATTCCTGATCGAAATAGAATTCTGCATCAAAACCAAATTAAATATAAACTCAAGTAGTGGCGGCACCACCCACGGTCCGCACACACACCGACCTCCTTCGGTAAACAGGCAAGGCTTTTAGCTGGGGCCCCGGTGGTCCGACTGTGGTCCCACCTCGCACCAGGGCCGCGCTGGCATCCGTTTGAAATCCAAACCTGTCTGAGGCGAGCGATGCTGCGCCCTTTTCAGTCCTGGCTGCGGACCAGGAACCGTAAATGTGGCTCCTAACCTCAGGTGGACAAACGGAGGGGAGGTGGAGGGGGGGACGTCTGAGGTAGCGAGGGATGCAAGATACCTGTGTGTGTGTGTGTCAGCAAATCTGTGCACCTATAGTACGACATTTGAGATATTTGGGACGAAGCAGCGAAGGTGCGTGTAGGCGGGAGGGCTGATATACATCATGTGGTGCCTTTAAAAAAAAAAAAAGTCAGGGTGCATCGCAGAGGAGTCGAGCTCAACAGAAAAGCCTCGCCGGTCAGCTCGCCCGGGCTATGAAAGAAGCCATTCAAGGCTGCGGGTGGCGACAGCTCTGGCACGCGCCTCGAGAAAAACAAAAACGACGCTCGATATGAGGACCGGAGAGCAAAAACAGGGAAGCCAGGACGGTTTGTCTGCAAACATTTTTAGTGGGGTTTTTTTTGTTGTTTTTTTTCCAAAAACCCACCTACTCGTTTTAGAGGGGGTTGGTGTCGGAATGATCGACTCAGCAACTTTTTCTCACCCTCCCGGTTTAATCTTTCACTTATCTTCCTCCAAGATTTAAAATCAAAGTTGGCACAAATGTAACATGCAGCAACCTCCATTCATAGCCCCCCCCCCCTCCTTCACCCTGACAGCGAAGTCATAACTTTGACCGTCACTCCGGGGCTGGGATGTATGTGGGGGGCTTTGTGCGGACGTGTGCGCGCGCATGCATATCGCCACGCATGCACGCATGTGTGTGTATGGCCGCCCGTGCATCCTGAGCAGGCCGACACCTGCGGCGGACAAAGACGGCCTTATAGCCCCTGCTGCGGGATGGCACTGTCATTCAGCAGAGCCCCAGCTGCACAGCATTCAGTCTGCCCTCGTATTCAAGCTTTCGTGCCCAGGAGACAAGACAAGTGGTTGCCATGACAACGCAGAGTGCATCCCACCCCTCGGCCTTATCAGAAGTCACGGAATGCGTGCGTCATGTCCTATGTGCCCTGAATGAGCATCGCACGCCTCTGAATTTGTTCTACTGCATACTGCAAGTTCTAAAATCTACAAATAATGACAATTGTGATGAATGTTTGAGACATCCTGCACCCACGGCCAAAGTGAGCCTAATCTGTGTTCTTATTCATCCCCCTTTTTTTCTTTATCCGCCCCATCTTGACATGGACGTGGGTCAGGGAGAAACAAAGGAGTTGTCGCTGCGAGCATCAGGCCAGAACCCCCACCCGTCTCCATCACTAACCTCCACACAACAAGCTCTTTATAGTAGCCACGGATGAGGATCACACAGCTGTGTGTGTGTGTCTGTGTCTGTGTGTGTGTGTGTGTGTGTGTGTGTGTGTGTGTGTGTGTGGATGTGTGGATGTGTGTGTGTGTGCGTGCGTGTGTGTGTGTGTGTGTGTGTGTGTTTGCAGGGGAGGGGGTTTGAGTCCAGATTGAGTTTTCAGATCGTGTGTGGAGAATGAAAAGTTTCATCTGAATTGGGAAAAGGGAGAGTGTGAACACGGGGGAGGGATAATTGTGTTTCAATCTTAGCCAAATGATGCGATTCTAATTTAACTCAATTGAACTTCTTTTTATAGGTCTTAAACCTTGTTAAAACAATTGTATTTGTCACATCTGCTTGTTCGGAACCAATTTTTGACAATGGACACTTTTTTTCAATCAGGCCTTGCGATTTTATTTGTCAGGTGCTCATGTAAGTACAGTACAGAAAAAGCTGAGTCTGTCTGGATGTTCACATTTTGAAGAACCTTTGAGAATCTGCACATTTACCCTCAGAAAACAATCAAATACAATGCAAATACAATGAACACTCACTTATTAATTTGTGGTAACATATTGTTAACCACTCACCATTATTTTCCATAATACCCTACAAGTATTTCCTTATCATATCCAAAGGTAGAGCTTTCCACACCTGTTGCTTAAGTTGGTGACTGTGACAGGGTTCGACCCGCTGGTTATCCCATCATAAGTTAGCCTTCCTGTTGCTCATGCTCACTTCACCGAACTACAGATGATACAAACCATGATGAAGATTAAAACTGCCTTTCTGCAGCCTACAAAGATGGGAGGTTGTGTATTTCAGCATGTTTGGAAGATTTGCATGTTGGTCTTCAAGATTCAAAGATTTAAAGATTCAAGATTCAAAGTGTGCATTGTCATATGCGCAGTAAGCAATTTCCAATGAAATTCTTCCTTTGCTGTTAGGTAAAAGGAAGTATATACATAAAAAGACATATACAGATAAAGGAAAAACGATGATAATAATAATAATAATGAAACAGTACAAATCTGAGACGTGCAAACAGTAGGGACAGTAATGAGGTAAAATTATGCAGAGAATGTGTATGAATATGTAGAATTATGCTACATTCAAGTGTGTGTGTTATTGATTTTACTTTTGTTCAGTCACATCATACATTCATCTCGTTAAATCTGTGATGTTGATTACTGTTGATACTATCCGGCAAGGCGAAGAGCGCGTTACGTAATGTGTTTTACCACATAGTTCCAGGCCGGTAATCAGGTGATGCCTGTAAAGGCAGCAGTGACCACAGGAGAGCGCAAAGCATGTTGACTCCACCCTTCTACCTTCCTCACACGTGCATTTCAATCCAGAATCAATCGATTAACAAGCCAGCCACCCGAATCTTACGATCAGTGGCTTCCAAGTCCATTAAGACCTTTCTCGTCATATCTATTCGGATAGATTTTCATGTTACCTTCACAGACGCGAGGCCTGGTTATGATCATCAAACTATGAAGGAGAGCAGTTGTAATTCAAAAATCGATGTAGTTAATTTGTGTTTTGCGATCAATTGCATTTTATTATCGAGTGCTTTTTTGGGGCCGCAGTCGGTAAAAGAAGTAGCCGTGGCTTTAGTGCACCTGTCTCCTTCCCCCTCAACGTTACATAGTGACACAGGGGAGCACAATTACTGTAGCATAAAAAACAAAATGAATGTCTTTACCATCTGTACCTCGGAAATCGCCAGCAGCCAAAAAAGCAAAACTTCACATTTTCCGAGCAATTCCTCTTTTGGTTGGACCTAGAACGCAATCAAAAATGATACAGTGCGACCGAGCGCAACTTTTTCACTCCCCCCTCCTCCTCCGCCCACTCGTTTGCCGCTGAAAGCTGCTCTCTCACCCAGATGTATGAAAGTTAAACACAAATAGACGAGCCAAGCTGATGGAAAGCCGCTGCCGCTAAAAAAGGTAAATTACTACACTTCATCACAAAAATAATCGCTGGAACACTCCAAGCATCACAGATTAACAAGAACTAACATTATAAGCATATCCGAGGGGCCATTTTTCCCCTAAACTGCATTATTTGACCTTCCAATGCGGCACCTGGGCGAAAACGTCATGGCGCTCGCTAGCTCACTCGAGGCTGCACCTTGGCACTTTGTTAATGGAGACAGAGAGAGTGATGGAAAGTGAGTGTTTAAGTAAAAGAGCAACACTGACAATGAAATTGGGTGTTTGAGAGTGATAAAATAGAAAGAGAGCGCGAGCCATCCATTAAGGCCAACCGTTTCTGTTTGGAAAGTTCTCCCTGGCAGCAAATTCGTCCCAATCATCAGGCTCTAATGTAATCACTTTATGAGGCCAGGGCATAATGAATATAGTGTTTAGGTGTGCAGATCCAGTCCTGGCCCCTGGTCCTCCAGAGGGAAGTGTACATTTCTGTGGCATCCTGTATTTATTTGAAATACCCTCTGTCTGGTCTCGTAATACAGACACAGGCAAGTGGGCATAGAAACCCTTTTCTATTCCATCCATTTTCATGATGTGGTCTCGCATTAATGGCACCCGCCATATGTTTTAAAGAAATAAAGCCGTAAAAGTTGCTCTGCTCTGCCTTCACTCAATTTGTCTCATGTTTTAGGGAAAAAAAAAATTCTAAACATACAATTTGTTTCCATTTTTAGGTTAAAGTATACAGTTTGTCTCCATTTTACTACAGACGTATGTTCAAATGGCAATGGGTCTTGAGTCTTGGCCAGATTGTCAGTTTTCAAACTGTACCCTGCATGCTCACATTTGAACAGATGAGTGTGAGGGTTTTTGGATTGTGCTCTTGTCAGGGTGTTAAAGCCCCCATTAAACAGCATTTACACCATCATAGGGCACTGAAACATGCTGCTGAAATCACAGAGGAGATTTTCTTAGTGTTAGCAACTCTTTAATGTACACTTATTCGCTGGTTAAAAAAACTGTTGGGACAACTTATTTAAAAGTTAAACAATTTGGGAACACTACTTACCCAGGTTTGTTGTCGAGAGTTAGCTTAAATTAGCATAAAGACGGGGAATGGGGACAATTTAGCGAAACAGCCTGGCTAAAGGTTGAAAAGAATGTATGAAACTCAGTTAAACCTCAACAACCTCGACACACAACATGTTGATGAGCTTCAGAGGTGTGGTGAGCTGGCTAAGCTAGCCAGGCTAGCTCTTTCCCTCAGCTTCCAGTCTTTACACTAAGCTAATCTCTTCCTCGCTGTAGCTCTTGATGCATAAATAAAAGTTGTACTGGTTTACCCATCTACCTCTCTCCAAGAAAGCTATCCCTTTAAAGGAAAAGTTGCTAATTTTGGAAAAAATGTATATCTTTTTGCTGGGCTAACTATAACAGGCTCATTGTTTGAGTTTGGGATTCAGTTTTTTACTGTTTTATTTTGATGTTCTCACCTAATATGTCAAGATTAACTTTTGTACTTCCTCCTTGTTGCCTTTTGTTGGCAGCTCTTTTGCTTGGGCTTCGAATTTTGTATTTTATGGACTTTGGTTAACAGCTTTATTTTAATAAACCTCGATTTCTGTTTATTTACCTGCCGGCCTCCTCATGTCTTGAGTTTGGGTTCCATTTTGTGATAACCATAAACAAAGTCTGCAGCCAGCAGCTGGTTAGCTTCTCGTATAAACTCAAAGCAAGGGGGGGTTTGTTTGTTTGACTACTTCTTGGCGAGGTGCAGTAGCTTCCTTAACTCTCAACCAGTCACCTCTCAAGGCGAAATCAAGCCGTTCTCCTCCAGGCTCTTGCTCACTTGACGCACTTATGTGGTTGGTATCAATCTTCTTAACTGCAAAAAAGTGAACAAGCGTGTTCACCAAAATGTTCACCCATTCCTTTAAAGTAGTAATTTGTAACACTTTACTGCTTCTTTGTGTAAAACACATACATATGCTTAGCTTCTCTCACTCCTCTGATACTTAATGGGTTGATGGGGTTTTAAACTTTCCAAGTGGGTACGGCCAAAAAATATACAAATGTTCATAAAACTCGTAAAATAGTACAGCTCTAAAGACAGGGTTAGAGAGTCTATGTAAAGACCTCCAAGTCCTGTTTTGGAGGAAAGGTGGGCATCATAGACAAGGTGATGAGAGGATAAACAAATATGGAGCGTCTCCTTCTCGCCTCTGCGGGCTCCAGCTGATGTAAAATTAGATTCCTCCGTCCCGTGTCGTCACTTTCTTGTGTGTATGTAAAAAAACGAGTGTGTGAGCACCTGCCTACATGTGTTCCCGCACGTGCCAACATCCACAATGTCCCGTTCCAGACTTCACTCATTTGGTTCTTGTTTGTTTTTCAGCTTAACGCTTGTCTGAATGTGACTACTGTCCAGGCCAACAGTGGCCTTGGTTCATTTGCACAACGCAAAGGGGGAAACTGCATTGAGATTACGGACAAGGGAGCACTGCTTAAACAAAGCTCTGCATAAGGTACACCAAAATGTCAGTTATATAACATATGCCTAAATTAAAACCACCCGGTGCTTTGCAGAGTTAAATCTGTCATTGTCATTTCATGTCATTTCTGGTCGGTAGCTTTATTATATTTTTAAAATATGTGAAGGTTACGGCCTCTCAGTCGCCGGCGAAAGAAACATGTTGCTTTTAGCTGTGTGGAGACAGAAAATAGTTCCTGTGGACTGAGACATCTCAATCCTTTCATCTCCGTCTGCCTTAATTTTGTAGACTTTGAAACACACACACACACACACACACCTTCCCCCTCTGTTGTGCACATGTTGGCAATATTGATCTGCACCTGTAAGGAGTAAATACTTGGTGGTATTTGATGGAGAACAGGCAACCTGTAATCTGAGTTTGTCACACTGAGACGCACACGCAGAGGGCCAACACAACATCAGTCAGCAGCTCGTGTGAGTCTCTCCATCGGTGCCCTCCTACCATACCTCCTGGTGCGTCGAATCGCTTTCACGCGGCCGTTCCAAGAATGCGGCGGATCATGCGAAACCCATTCGAGCCACGCTCCGTCGGCATCCACGTCGATTGGTGCTGACACCTGGCAAACGCTCCGGCGTTTTCACGTATGGGAGAACATCGACATGCAACTTCCCCCTGCGGTTTTGGGTCGCTCCCCAAACGTCTTTCCGTTACCTACCAGCGCCACACAGATGCTCCGGTTGATTTTTGCGCTGTTCAGTTCAGTGGCCTTGTTGTGTGCTGCTGGTGGCTGGATTCCACCGAATGGATTTACAGGAGTGTTTATTTGAGATCAGATTGCCATCTGTCTGGAGCTATGGAGCCTTTGTAAACCCGACCACTTGGATGCAGACAGTGTAGAAGTCATGGCCGTATATGAACAGTTAATATCCACATGTTTTGCAAATGTATCTTGGTATATGACATATAGGTCATACACAAAACTGAGGAAAAGGAAGTTTCTGGAGATCATTTGAAAGAACACATTATGTTTATAGAACACATTATGTTTATATACACACACACACACATATATATATATATATATATATATATATATATATATATATATATATATATATATATATATATATATATGGGATCCACATGTTGATCAAGATAACATATATAAGCTTCCGCTCTAATGTTTCCGTGTGTCCGCTCTTGCATCCAAAACTCAGCTGGGTTGCAATGAGAACTTTTTTTCTTTTTATATAGAAAAATATAGTTTTAACTTATGTGATCGTCTGACTCATTTGTTTTCCCGAGCTTGGCTGACTTGCGAACCCTCTTCGCACAAACATAAACATGTGTATTCCTCCTCTCTGTTTGAGGCCTGGAGGGTTCAAGATATCCAATACATCATAGACTAAAAGATTTGAAAGAAATCTGCCAGATTTTGTGCAGCAGACATGTGTTCCCTGATACACTTCTTGTGACACCTCAGAATTGTTATGTTGTGTTCCAACCTTTTTGAAGGGGTTAGGAACCACAGGTCTGTCTTACGTCCAAGGTGTTCAGTCCATCAGTTTCGTTCGAGTCTCTACCAACTCCTCTTTAGCCGCCAGATGCTGCGCTATGTTCAGCAGCTAGTCGCTAACTTTGTCCCTATACCATTTGGTGCTGAGCAGGCAAGGTGCAGTGGGTTTTTAGAGCTAACAGCAACTGTCAAGTTTAGGTCTGGACAGCTAAACCATGAGCTAAAACTTGTCACTGGATATGTTGACGATATGATAATGTATTGCTGCCTTCAGTGCGGAGAAGGGGAAAGAAAACACAATTTCCTTATCAATGATAACTTGCCCTGTAGTTGCACGGTAGATCGCTTAAATCCTGTGTAAAATCCTGAATACTGAGTAAAAAAGTTTGTCTTTTTTAGAAACAGAAGCTTTAATAAAAAAAGCCCAGCAGGTATCTGTCAAGGCCTTATGAGTTTGACCCTCGGCAATGTTTGTTATTGCACTTGTGATGCTAAATTTAATCTTGCTGTTTTATTACAGCAAGCATTGCAGTATGAAAATATGTGCTAAATATGGCAAATATAAAATGTGCTCCTGGCTAACTGACAGCTTCTTGAAAAAGAATCGTCCTTCTTAATATAAACTAATGCTCGTCATTGCGCGGACGTAATATGATTCTGGTAAAACCTGAAAAACACACATGTGGAGAGTAATATCAGTGAATGGTCTTCTTCTTCAGAGACGATGAAGGCACTGTGTTTCCTGCCATCCTGATTAGACCAATACATTAGACTGTCGCCGGCAAGGCAGCATAATGTACTTCACAATGTTTGTGTGTGTGTGTGTGTGTGTGTGTGTGTAAATGGATGCCATCAACTTACTGCTTTATCCTTAATTCCGCAAAGGAAACAGGTTTGTTAAGATATTGATGGGAGTGAAGCTGTGGATTACAGGTTGACCGCTACTCGCCTGTCAGATTTAATGCTACAAGACTTCCTGTGTTGCCGAGGCCTCTGTGCGCCACCGTTTTCTCTTTGACCTGTGGTTTAGAATCTATGGAAATTGAAGAAAATTGTGGTCTAACTATTTATATCGCGAAATGATAGAGTGTAGGCGGAGGCATTTCAGGAGAATTTAGGGGTGATTCATTGCCTGCATAGTTGATTTTCCTTAAAGGCCTTTTATTTATACAGGGGAAGGTCCGGTGAGTGTGCGTGCTCCGTTCCAGCATGACTCACATAAGTTCTGCATGCAGGGGCAGCACTTTTTCACTGCAGCTTCAATTTTGCGGCTAAATGTCCAAGGACACCCACACTGGCGGCAGCAATAGAATTAGAGTATACAATCTTAATGTGGGAATGATGGCTGTCATATTACAAACCTATACAAATCACTGAAAAATAAAGATTTATGATCTGTAACTTTCACATAATAACATAACATTCTGGGATTATATGACGGTCTGTGTATCCTGGTGAAGGGTTGTTGTGGCCGAGTGGTTAAGGCGATGGACATGAAATCCTTTGGGGTCTCCCCGCTCAGGTACGAATGTATCTTTGGGTCATTCTGTGTTCTTTACATAAGTGTGTATCGAAAAATGTAAATACAAAGTGTTCTTTTCTTTATTTGTGTCCGAAACAGATGAGCAAAATTTAATAATGGTTCCATTTTCATTTTACTTAAATCGCTTTGGAATTATACTCTCATATGACTTGAGACTGACTGATCTTGGACTGTCATGAACGAAATCCTTAACAGGTTTGCCAAAATAAGCTGACTATAAACATGTAAGAGTTTGATCTGACTTTCCCCACAATTGTCAGTCAAGAGAACAGCGGAAATCTTTTCATTTTCAGAAAAACCTTCACCTTCAAACCTTCAACCTTCAACCTTTATCCACATGATGGCCATATTCCTTAAATATCAAGCTCAGGGTGGGACGCTTTTATCATGGGATAATGTGCTGAGGCTTTGCTCCAGGTTGCAAGTGGTGTAAACCTCTGAAATCTGACAAAAATTATTAACATTTTGAAGCTTTTCAAAGATCATCACTTGAAAAGATGATGGATAGTGAAAATCTGGAAGCACATTTGGCAGTATTTCAATGCAAAACCACATATTTGATACCTTTAACTTACGTAAGCAATCAGCAACTTTTAACTAACATTACCGTCTGACTACACTCACTATGTTTCACTTCCAGATTTTGATAAATGTGTCCAAGATGTGTGTTGATATTTCTGAATTAATATAAGCCTTTCCTTATTGCACTGTGTAACATGTTCAAACAGTAATGTTAGCAAGAATGTGGTTGAAAGCTAACATTAGCTGGTGTCTAATGGAAGCCGATGGGTTAGCCAACCTGTAGTTTTACCTTGAAATATGGTCCAGTGTCCCTCTGGATTAAACTATCCTTGAAGCAGTTAAATGATAACAACACTGCCTAAATTTATACAACTTGCACCTTGGAACACAGCATTAAGATATTTGAGCTTGACTATCCTGGGTGGAGAGGCAAAGGCTGCCATGTGAATCTGGTCGGTCAGGTTCTTTGGTCTTCTTCCAATAAACTCTCCAGTTCTGTTATATCTGATGCTATAGCAGCTATGCTAACCCCCTGAGGAGCTTTTATAGTTGCTTTCAATGAATATTCGCGAGTAGTCCCTAATTGGACACTGGTTGGTTAAACCACAAGTGCATAATTGAAGCCTAGCAGGATGAATCTGCAAGATCTCATGATCACTTGCTCATGGATCCAGCTGCCTCACCAGATAAAGATAAAGCCAATCTAAGAAGTCCAAAACAAGCCGATCTGTTTCACCTGAATCTACTTCTGTACAATAACCCAGCGTGTTATTCTCCTTTACCCACTCAGCACTTTGTTGCCCACCTCTGCACGTCCCAAGGACGCTCAAATTGTGTATTCCACCCTTCTCCATCTGTGTTGCATTCAACCAGCGCTGACTATTGTACTCTTTCCAAAAGATATCCCAGATCTGGTTACTGCACAAGCAATGCCACTCCCTTGGTTTGGAGATCTACTTGCTGCCCCGTGAGGCCTCTCTGCGCTCGGCTAGCTGACCTAAAGATAACACCTTGGAGAGATACTTCAATCCGCGATGCACGGAGGCGTGCTTTCATTCACAGCAATGGCTAATTCCCAAGTATGCGTCCGAGGTATGACAAAGAAAACTTGCGCATTGCATTGAAAACAAGTTATTTCCAGCACTTAATCTAATTCAGGCAGTGTCTACATTTCATCAGCTTGTGTAAGACTTTCCCTCAGTGTGCTTTACCCCCCGTTTTTTTTTCTCTTCTTTTTCTCCTCTGTGCCCTTTGCCACAGAGGGAAAGGAGGTAATAGTGTTCACTAATTTGGCCCTGGGCTGCACAGTCAAAGCCATATGCCAGAGTGAATCTGTAAAGCTAACATTAGGCAGCAGATATCTAAGGCTAGCAGCTGCGGGCTTTGACATCCTGTATTACACCTAATTGCCACCAGACATTACATCGAAGCCTCTGCAAAAAAAAAAAAAAAAAATCCCCCCACAACCACCTGCTCCACGCTCTGTTTACCTTTTAAACCAGGAATAATGCAGGGGGAGAGTTCCTCGCTGTTATTTTCTGACACCCGAGCTGAGGATTGGGGAACTGGAATGTCAGTAGAAATTTGAATTTGAGACGTGTCGGGATAGTTAAGGGGTATCCCCCAGTGCATTGTGTTGCAGGGGTACGGTGTATACTTTCCTGATTTATGTGTTATTGTAAGAGTAATGAGGGAGGGGGAAGACAGGGCAGGGGTAATATGGAGGCATAACCATAATTAGGTGAATTATAAGTTTCACAGTCATTTTTGTAACGTGGGGGGAAACTTTTAATGAATGTTACAGCGAGAAGGAGGGCAAATGCATTCTATATGGTTGCGGCCGTGATGCGGCGAGTGTACGTTTCTTTTTTTAGCAAATTTGTACATTAAATGCACCGAATACCAGCGTCTCCATCCCCTCTGTCCCTCCCTCCCTCCCTCCTCCAACATGAAAGTACGCAGGGAAAATTCCACACTCCCTGACAGTGTAATGATGAAATGATTTCATAGCGCCGTATCCTCTGACACCACAGTGTCAACCCCCCTAAACAAGTCAACCACCGCACACTCTCCCTTTGGACGAATAAAGCTGCGGATCTCAAAGTCAACAGTGTGGAAACAATAACCCAGTTATAAAACAACGGTGTTTACGGACTTCGTGACTCCAGTTTGGAAGGAGACCAGGAAGTTTTGTTATGAATTTAATTCAATTTCTCTGTCTGGTACACTTCAGTACAAAACTCTGTATCCAAGAGGTGAGCTAAGCGATTGGATTTGGCCGTGGGATGTATTCGGTTTGATTTAGACTTCTTGAGTGCCCTTTTGTAATGAACCAATTACATTTCGGAGTTTTTCTGTTTCCAATTATTTTCACCACATATTGTCTGTTATCCTTTATCATAATCAGCGTAATTTAAAATTACTCGGGCAACACGACGGCAATGGGATTTTAATACGGTAAAAAATGAAATGCAGTTATTAATCCCCTCAGGCAACGTAATTGGGAACCATTGCGTCTCTACCTTAAATTGTTTGATTACTCCAAAACCAATACAGGTGTAAATCAAAACAGTTGCAAGGTTGAGAAGATGTGGTGTTGAAACCAGACTCGAGATCAAAACCATACCAAACTGACATACAGCAATGTTTTACATTTCAGGAGTCAAAGCACAACATTTATGTTTAATTACCAGTCGCGACGGCGTCGGCTGGTAATGTTTTCACTTTGAGAGTCTGTTTGTGTGTCATGGCAAAGTGTGTCCCTGGTGACAGTAGGGATGGTAGCAGGAACCACCACAGAATTTTAAGTGAATTGCCCGGTGTTTATGTGTCTGTCTGTCTCTCTGTGGACAGATTTTTGTCAGCCTAAAGACATCGCAACCCTGCGAGATACAGTCATGAAGCTTCACACGTGTTACCGGCATCACAGCTTGTTAAAACTTCAATGTCATTTCTGAAAGAAGAAATAGAGCAATCCTCCTTTTAGACTTGTAGAGTTAGGTTCATTAGCAATAAAACAAAAACATTGAAAACAAGTAGTATAAAGCCTTTTGTGGCTCCAGAGGATGCTGCATGTAGTCTTGTCAATGGTCTCCAGCGATGTCACAAGCTCGGCACCGGGTACCGGATTTGCACTGTGGGTAATGTAGGCAATGTAGGTTCAGCAAATCAGTACACAGATTCTGATTTTTATCATGAAAAAAAATCAAAAAGCTAACACACAACACCTCACAAGGAGACATATTTGTTGTTGTCCTCTTGCCTCATTGTGCTTGTTGTCAGTGTCTGGGATACTTGCAGCTGGATTTAACTTTGGAAATTAGCCGGACTGCTAGCTGTAGTGAATTTGCTAACATAAGGCTAACTTTGCAACAGCAGAGGAAACCATTATAATACATTGAAACACTTGGAAGGGGGAAGTTGAAAAGTTGTTTATTTCCACTTTGAGGAAACCACGGTTACACATGGATCTGAGCAGACAGATAAAACTATATTGAAGCCTTACCAAACATTTCAGTGTGTGTGTATGTGTGTATGTTGTGTGTGTGTGAGAGAGAGAGTGGTGGACAGAGAAAGGTGAAGGAGATTTACAACCCTAATCAAAAACTGGCCCACAGTTGGAAATGTAGCGTGAATGATGTCATGAAAGTGTCCCCGCTCAGATGCTGTGATTTATCACACAATGTGGGAGTCATAAAAGAACACCAGTTCAGAAAAAAAAAAAAAAAATTCTAATCAAATCAACAACAGGGACAAACTTTCAAAAGCTGTCCTGTGCAGTGTAGCCCGCATGCGTTGACATCCACGTTTTTTCCCTCGCCAGAAAAGCAAACAAATGTACATTTGGATATTTTCTTTTTCGCCTCGGATGTTACACAAACCCGTCGCCGCGCGGATGATGCATCGTGTCGCCGGGCCTTCATCAATAACGGATAATTGCGCTTTTCTGCGAACTCGGTGCCGCTGCGTTGTAAATATTTTTGCTGTGAATCAGCTTGTTATTCCCGTCCCGGTTACACACAGTCCAGGCCTTCCTGAGATGAACCCAAGCATATCCCGTGTGTCGTTGTGTATCTGTGCTGACAGGAAGCATGACCGACTGCACGTTGGCACTTCATTAAACAAATCAGTGGAATGCTCGAGGCACGAGCCTGCAGGGACTCCCAGAGAGAGAGAGTGAGAGGGAGGGAGGGTGGTGGGGTTGTGTAATAGTCTTTGTCGCCACATGATACACACACATATTGAAAAAAAAGCATAATGTGACCTTTAAAACATAGGTGCAGGAACTGTTATTGATAAATGTAAATGTATCCAGCATCCGGTGTTTCCAGTGTCTCAGATAAGACTGCTGTGTCTTTCTGTTTCACATTATTGTAAATTGGACTCGTTTGTGGTTTAAAATGTTGGTCGGACAACACATGCGCTGCCACCTCGGGCTCCCAGGAAGTGTAATGGGCAATTTTCTTTTCTCGACGATATATCACATTTGTTAAATCTGTATAAAACCCAGAGAATATAAACAATGGTGCGGCCATGTGCCGGATTGTCTCTTGGCTGGGACTTCCTGGACTCTCGAGGAAGTCACCCCTCCCCAACAGTCAGGCACAAAACCCCACCTGGAACTCAGCCCGTTCTCCAGGATAAAATATTGGCAGCCAACATTTCAGTGAACCATTGACATGTCCACATTTGTACATGTCATACGCTGTCAGAAACAGGAGTACAGTTGGAGTCCATTTCTGTTCCCAGAGGTACAATCTACTCTAATGTACCTCTAGGGTTAAATATTGGACCTCAAGGTACATATACTGTATGTTGTCAGGCAGTAAAAGGTACATATGTATGTACTGTTCTAAATGAGCCCTTTTTAAAAGGTTAATTTCTTGCTACCAGAGGTACAAGACTGGGCCCTTTAGTATAGAAACCACATGGGTACAAAAAGTAACTAATATCATAGGCATAACAGCTGTACCCTCTGAAGGTACTAGCCCAGTGACGAGCAGATGAACACCTAAAGGTGAAAATATAACCCTGATTTTCTGACAGTGTATGTTCAATATCGTTATTTTCAACATTTGCGTTAGATGTTTATAATCTGACTTTATATTGGGGGGTGGAGATGATGGTGGTGGATTACAATCGAGATGATGCCGAAGCTAATGACCACTGTTCAGAACTTGGCTTCAACGTGTGTGAAACCTCTGGATATTTCTGATGAGGGACTACCACTGTTGATTACCAAGCGATCAAAACATCTCCAGCCATGACCACAACCGGAAATCTGACCATTGTCACAACATCAAAGTGAAAATTGAACCTAAAGAAGTTGCAACACAATGAAATGTAAACTTTCAACATATCTGTGGTCAGATGGATAATGTGATGTAATGTGATGTGCCAACATTTATTCTGGCGAACAGGTTGGTAAAAGTACAACTTTTTGATAGTTTGACTTTATCGTGATTTATTGAATTACTCAATGACGGCCTTAAAAATGGACTCCATTGTAAAATGTAAAAGTTGACTGAGGTTAATGATGTAAGCAGAGGTGGCCTGTGTTTCAGGTAAGGGTGGCCCACCGCTCCTACAACAGACGGCAACCATGATGATGGATACTTCTGGCTACTTATGAATGAGGCAACACTCATATCCAGTGGGGATCTGTGGAGGGGATCTGCTTGTCGGGAAAAAAACAAAATCACAAGCAAGAGTCCAGTCAGAGTGAGCGGGTCAGAGCGCAGCCCAAAAATAGAACAGGGAATCCTGACGCTTGTATTTAAAGGGGGAGGGAAACACCTCCTCCTACGTGTGTGTCACAGTCACACACACAGACCGAAACAGGAGGCCTGGCTATAATAAATGAACTGCCACGGCGGTGCTATTTCAGGTTGGGTCACTGGAATAATACGGGGCTGGAGGCACAGCTGGGGCAGCGATCAGATGTTCCCTTGCGTGTGGTGCCAAGCTTGTTTCTGCCTCTTGTCACACACAGACAGACTCAGGGACAGGTACAGCAGACTGCACATGAAGTGTTTGTGTTAGTGGATCTATCGTCGCTCCCTCTCTATGTTTTGCTTCCGACTATTTGGCCCATCTGTTTTTTATTTTAATTTTTTAGAAGAAAATTCCACAGGGCATTAATTAATTACAGCTCATGTGATACAAACTGAGATGTTACCATTGTTTTTCAGCACTTACATTTTTTTTGTCTTCTGTTATTGTCCAAATTTCTATGGAATTCCTTGTTTTTTTGACAGGCTGGCAGTAGGTAGCCTATGTCTTATCAGTTCTCTAACGATGTGCTTGATTTTTTTCTAGAAATTGTACACTTTTTTTGTTTGTATGTTCTTCAAAATATTTCACCATCACTGGCAATCAATTCTAATGTTTTGACAGTGCAAGCAGCTCCCCAACTGACCTTGTGCAGAGCATTGTGAGAAAAGTAGTGTACAAGCACAATTTTGCCATCCTTTTCTTTTGAGCACACACTCACACCAACTTGGAATATGAGTGTCTGGACACAGTGTGTTCAGTGTTCATGTGCAGCATCTTCAGTGGGACATTTGTTTCACCAGAATGTCCCAGTTTGAGTGCGGGAGCTGCCTATTCCCATCAGATTAGCAACAGGCTCAAGCTAAATTCTCCTGACTCTGACCTGAACTAAACTCCAAACAGCCCACTGCCAGACATCCTTTTTTGAACGAGGGCCTGATGTTGCATAATTGGCCCCGCCATCCGCAATCACACAAATGCAAATTTAGGCCCAATCCCAATGCACCATTTGCGTGTTCATGCCTGGATGTAGGGTGTCCCGATTCTTGACCGAAAGGGTGAAGTGTCCAAATGAAGGTTTTTCAGAGGAACATTTCAAACCATGGCTTATGAGAAATCTCTGAGAATGTATAAGGGTCTGTTTGATGATGTCTTGGTAGCTAACTAACTACCGAGCAAACATTACGCTGTTGTTGCTGATTTGTTAATTATAGTACCACATTTTTATATATTTCAATGTTGCATACCTACCTGGCCCTTGATAAGGCACCTCTAAAATCAGTGCAGACTGGCAGGTAGGTAGCACAGGTTGTTAATGTAACGCACCTATAACGCACCGCTAGCAATCAGATCAGTGTTCTTTTTTATCTGTTGACTCGAGTGATGGCTGTGAACAATCAAAACATTTAGTGTCCATGCTTTTATATCTCATCACATGAATGGCAGATAGCACTGTGATGATACCAAGATCGCCACAGTAACACAAGAGAAGCCACCACCGCTGGACGGTGTATTGGAAATGGCCCATCATGTGTGTTTAAATAAACAACGTTGACAACAACAGATGGCGTGTGATGGTCTGGAAGTGTTGTCATATTTCAAAGGGGGAGATTTCGGCGACTACTCCCTCTAATTCTGTTCTGAGAGGCACTTGAAAACAAGGGGTAGGGCTAAAAAAAAAAAAGAATGCCTTAATGTCGACACTTAAACAGCTCGTCATACTCATACCGCAATCAAAAAGCCTGTCTGCTGATCAGAATCAGTAAATTTGGCTCACCTCTCACACGGCCCCCCCTACAGCCCCCCAACCTCTGCCCCTGCCCCCCATGCCCACCCAAGTCCCTCCATAGAGGGGCTTCACCCCAGTGGAAACAGGCCTGGTCTGGTTACCCACCGTGGAGATGATGGATTGACGGCTCACTTACGGGAAAGGCCGGGGCCTTCAGGTAAACAAGCGCAGAGCTGTATTAAATATGAAGGAGAGAAAGAAAACATGTTCTACCTTTTTCTGGCCAGGACGGAGGGGAAAGGAGACAGGAATGTGGTGTGTGCTGTGTGCATTAAAACCTGAAGCTGACATGCTGCGTTAGAAAGAGTGCATGTTCGGAGGTTTCACTCAGGCCAGCTCTCATCTCTGAATAAAGTCGATGTGACTCAGTTATTTGTGTCCTAATTGCTTTTCCAAATTAGCGGATTACATTAAGATTGTATCTGCGACTCGGACACTTGACGCAGCGCTTCGAACATGAATGCCAGCTTTCAGAAATGACTCTGATTCCTTGATAGTAGGGACTTTTTTTTTTTCTTTCTCCATCCTGCCTTAACTTTTCCTCCAGTAGGCCTACTAAGCAATGATCCATGGGAAGCCAAATCAACAAGGAAATTGGACTAGATCTTTGCCCTCCCGACTGCGGTATAAAAGCTATTTTGCTCATTACCCTGCCACGAGGAACGTTCACCAACATTACTCTCCGATTGGTCCTGATGGCAGCAATTTCATCTCCCAGCAATCTGATTCTGACAAATTAATTTCTGCTTCATTATTATTATTATTATTATTTTTTACATGCCAAGAAAGCCTCCAATTCAGCAGTGACAAAAACTGAGACGGACAAAACGAGATCATTTAAGCGATCGTTAAATGATGATTGGCCAAAGCTCCAACGGTCTGGGTCTTCCATAGACAGGAAAGTCTACCTTACCTAAAGAAAAACTGCTGTAAAAGTTTTAGCCATATAAATAAGAGGAAATTAATTAAATGCAGGGCGGGTGGTTTGGCGCCATGGAAAGAATACACAATTTAGAGTCCTGCGCCAGGGAGCCAAACGGACAAAATGAAGGTGATCAGTCATATTTTGCTGCTTTTTGACGTTAAGCATATGCTTTTTTTTTCTAAGAGGTCAGCTAAGCAATTTAGACAAATTGGACAAAATTGCATAGGTAAACACAGGGAGAGGTCTCGTAATGTTTTTTTCACTCTCTTTTTCTTTCCCCTCGGTCTCGTTTTTCAGACACTATTTTGTTTAGTAAATCCCTTACCTGAATTTTCTGTGACGGTAACGGTGAGACAAAACGACTCCGTCAGGGCTATCGAGGGCAGGGCTGGTTATGTTGCCCGACTGCACCGCACCCCGCCATGCCAACCCAAACGACGCTCACTCACCCTAGAAAACACTACTGCAGCTACTGAAACGACATTGTAGTACCATTAATTACACATGATGAATAGATTTATGGAGTTTATTCTTCATTGTCGAGGGTTTCTTTCAGTGAATGGATGCAGTTGTAGAGATTTAGTCTTGCTGTGCCATAATTGGACAGGATTTGTGATCTTTGGGTTGTAGGCCAGTCAGGTTTTTTAGCATGTCTATGTCTAACATTTGAGTGTTTTGACTTTGCAAGTTATTATTTGTGAATCAATACGTTGCCTCTTACCGTTTGCATGTAGGTAGTGCTTGCACATTTTTTTCTTGCTCTTCTGGGGGAATTTTTTAGCTAATTTGACAATTTCACATGTGATCATTTCATTTATGTAAAAGTTTGAGACATGTCACTTATCAGTTCAAACACCATACCCAGTCTGTGATATAATGGGCAGAAGCTCGTCCCCTTTGTCAGCAAAATGACCCACCCTTCTGTTATGGAGTTTTGGATCTGCAATATTCTCTATGATATGCTAGAAATACTAAATTCTTTACAGTATTGTAGCCAACAACCTCTATAGAGTAGTGTCACCTTTGTTATCAAAGTGACATGTATCGATGTGTAGTCGAGGATCATATAGACACACTACTGCCTTTAGTATTCCCACATCATATATATATATATATATATATATATATACATATATATATATATACATATATATATATATATATATATATATATACATATATATAATTATAATTATACTTGTATATATATATTATACTTGTATGATCATTCAGTCACATCTGTAAAAACATATTTTAGGTAAGACATGAGTACATGTATAGACTATAAGATATGGTTAGGGTCATCCCCCTGTTAAAAATGGGCTAATAATAAGCTCTTTATGTTCGTGTATGCGTTTGTTTATGTTGCGGTCCATCAATCGCACCAACATTCCAAAACACAGAATAAGTGATGTGCTGATGTGAGGTGGACTCTAATCAAATTGCTATTCCCCCCCGGGATCCATACAAGTGGCTGCCGGGTCAGCCTCAGTGCACCGCTCTGGGGTCGACTTGTCAGCCGAGATCCAGCCAGTGCCTTTCAGCACCGTGTTTCCATGTGGTACAATAATGGCAAGATGAATCATTGGCTCGAGGCACACACGCACACACTAACTGAACCCATTGCTAACACCTTTTGGGTCTAGACATGTGAGCAAGGTGCTGAAAAGCGAGAGCGGGCGGCAAGGTGACTGGTCGTACTGACCACAGAAATGAGGTTTACACAGGGGCAGTAACAAATAGCGGTTGCTAAGACACTGAAAGGAAACCGGCTGCTGTGTTTCTATTCTTTCTTTTTGTTTTTCATCCCCGTTTTGGAGCCCGCTAGAAGTCCTTGCTCAGTCTTCACTTCCTTTTGGACGGTTTCACCGAGGCAACGGTTCCCATTTGACAGGCTTCAATGCCACCTTATTAGCTCAAAGTATCACTAAAACGATGACTGTTGCCATGAGTTTAGTAAGAAAGAGTGTGTAGAAATAAAGCGCTAACCGTTCCTTTTAGTGCAGAGCTCTCGGTTTGTTGTCATCTATTTATCTAATGACTCCTTCACAGTTTAGACAGTGGGCTAGATTCTGTCCACTCCTGTATGCCTAAAAAAGCATGGTGCTGCCATAACCCTAATCACCTAATTGCCCTGCCCTGCCTCATTAGAAAACAAGCCTAACTGGAAAATCATCTTAAGTGGCCTAAATTAATGAGACCTTCACATTGGATGCTGAGTCATCAGAGGCCTGAGTCAGGGCGACGTCACCACAAAGGAAACGGCTGCTCCATAAACTGTCAATGGGCATTTGGGCTGCAGCGGAGAGGCTGACGCTGACCTTCTGACCACCATTATACATGTCCCACTATGTGGTGTGCGTGATTGTTGTGAACATGCTGTATTGTATGAGTTTTGGCCACAGTGGCCTGGTCGCAGTAAAGTGGCACAGCAAAACTAATCTTGCAGATTATTCGGTCCCGGAAAGTTTTTGACGGTAGCTGGTGAGCTAGCCAGCTAAGACGTACGAATACCGGCCAATGACGGAGGAACTTCCAGGTCGGAAAAGTTAAGCAAATGCAAAAGTGACTTAAACCTGCATTCTTTCTAGTAGTCAGCAGTGGGTATGCCAGCTGGTTTCCAGGAGAAGTTAGATTGTATGGAAGCCAAGATGGCGTCGGACATAATGCCAAACGCAAGACAGAACAGTATTCCTGGAAGCAATGTGGCACTTCTGGTTACACTTGGTATAGTGAGTATCGATAGCTCCACAAGCTTCTTTCTATTTTCTCTGTAAGGAAGGACGGAAGCAAGGAAGGAAGGAGGGAAGGAGGGAAGCCTTCTGAGCTAGCTACCTTGCTAACTGCTTTGTAACTAACAGTATGACTGCTTGAGTTGCTAATGGAACAATAAGTTCACTGTTTATTCAAATGACCGCTTTCATAAAACACAGTCGATTTGAAAGCTGTTAAGCTAACCACTAGCTAGCTATGGCATCCTAGCACGTGCACCACTAGCTGCCACAGCATCCATCTATTTTCTCTACACTCCCTCCTGGTATTTGGGCTCTATACACAAAATGATAAGATTTTTATTAGAAAAGAAAAGAAAAGGGCTTCCAGGCTAATGAGCTTGCTAACCATTTGGTAACATCAGCAAGTTTGTAAACTCAGAAGGTACAGTAAGTCACACCAATTTCTTCAACAGATTTATTTTTACCATTAGCGCAACCGTATGAAACTGGACACCACTCTTTTAAGAAATGTTTTTACAGGCTAATAGTTTTGGTATCATCTTCAAATTCACTTTGATGGTGTGTGGTCATGTGAAGGACCCACTAGCCATTCTGGACAGCTCCACACTCCAGGAAGTCATCAGAAAAGCTTTCACAGCATTCCATTGCCAACTGTATCAAGTAAAGACACGAGGTATCATGTTAGTAAGCTGTAATCAGTGCCAGCTGAGCTTTCGATGGGGTTTGTGAAGTTTTTGTTTGCCTTCTTGACAGTAAGCTCGTTAATTCCACACCAGATCTTCTTGGTGCAGCTGTAAATCCTGTTGCATAACTGTAAACAACATCTTTATGTGGAGCTGTCCAAACTCACAGTAACACAAAGCTATTAAGCCCTAACAGCTTTAGCCATTTTGGACTATCAAGCTCTGCCAAAGTCCAAATTGACAATAGCGATGTATTGTCATTATTGTATTCTGATGCAAAATACAGCCTGATGCTGGTGTGGCATCTATCACGAAGAAGATTGTGTTGTCTGTTTTTATAATAACTAACAAACCAGACACTGATAACGAATCTCCAAAGACACCCAGCAGGACGTTATTGAACTTGACAGCGAATGCCATCCAAATAGGCGAGATGACTGCACTGATGACCCCATTATTTTACAGCCACTGAGTGTGATGACTTCATTATGTTTGCTCCCATGGTGCTGCATTCCTACCTGTTGCCCTCTGACCCCCGACATGCTGCATGGACGGTAGGCATGTGTCTCTGGAGAAGAGGAGACCCGCGTATTCTGGGTTAAAACAAGCTGTAAAATATCAACACTGTCAAGATCGTTATTGGATAACGGAGTGAGCGGAGGGTTGGTGTTTGAGCTGAGAGGGCCGGTTGTGACTTTGACAGTTGCACTGTAGGCAAACCTAGCTTTCTTTATTTCTCATTAGCTCTATCTATCAGTAGTTGTCTTCTGAAATCTCATCTTTCGCTTCACGTCTTTCTACTAATTTTTCCTTTTTATCTTCAGTTCCCCATTGCTCCAGCTGTCAGACTGCTTTGCTGCTCCTTTCTCTCTTAGACAGCTGCTTTTATAGGAATGATTGACACAAATGGACATCAAATCTAAGCTTTTAGGTGTCCCAGGCCACTAAACCTGCACAGGAGGTATTAGGTGTCAGCTTCTTTCAAGAAAAGTTCCATTACAGCAAATTATCTTATGGCTGAATTAGCTTAGCTCAGAATAAAGATTGGAATCAGGGGGGAACAGCTGGATTGCATTGTATTGTCTTTTCACAATCAGAATTGAGAAACAACAAGTTGTAATGCAGCCCCTTTTTACAGCTTCTTTTTAGTTCTGCTAGTTGTATTTTTTAACTTTACAAAGATCCATACCCTGCTACAAGTCTTTACTCTATGCTATGCTAAGCTAAGTGCCTTCTTACTCAGCTCCCTAAATGGCACACACACACATCAATGGTATGGTGGTATGGCTCTTGGCAAAAAAGCAAATAATAATGTTTGCAACTGTCACCAAAGGTAGGGACTGCCCTTGTTTAAATTGGTTTTGCCTTGTGGATTACTGCTTGCTGCTTTTTCGAGAGACATTCATCCAAGCGTGTTCAGCTTTTTGGACGACGCTATACCCTTGCTTCCAAAAGTTACATCCCTAATGCTTAAATGTTGTTATATTTTAATTATTTGAGTTTCACTAACTTTCGAGACTGAAACAATCTTCTCCAGTCTCATTCTTCATCTGTTCTTGAATGCACTGTAGCAAGCGATTGAGAGCGAGCACTGAGCGGGAATCAAGCATCCACTTTGGCAGTGTAGCACTCAACAGAGCCCTCTCAACTTTCTACACGGTGCGCACTTCTGGCGGTAGTAACGCACTACTGATCTCAAGAGTTCGCACTCAACACGGCTCTTTCTTGGGTCCTCAGCAATACACCCTCCAAGTACAAAATCAATTGCATGAATAGTTGTTGAGAAATTCAAAGGACAGATGCGCGAACGGGCCGTTTTGATGTAGATTGTAGTTACACTAATGGATGCAGCGCAGAAGTGCAACCATCACCTGATTAATTTGATAAGAAGTTGTAATTTTGAACTAATAGTTGTTTCAGGGAGCAGATGACTGCGAGTTTATCAGTGTGTTCGTCCCTACAGTAGTCCAACCATCTGTCTCTCATCTTCTCAAAGTATTTACCGTTCACTTCCCCTCTGCCTGCCATCGCTCTGTGGGAGACGGAGGTGTTGATAGTCGAGAAATGATGGTTCTATTATGTTGGCAAACTCATCACTCCAACCTCAGTCTTTAGCCTCGGGTGATGGAACTACAGCCAGACTTGTTGGATTGAGTTATACAAGTGTATATCCAGGGTAGAGATGCTCTGCAGCCATGAATATTATAGCTGCAAAGATAGCAGCCATTGTTGGTTTCTCTGGCAATATTTAACAACTTACAACTTTAGAGAAGTCTAAATGTAGCCTACCGCTGATCATTACTTTTACCTTGTTTAAAAGCTCTAACTGCCCTACATGGATACAGTGGTCTTTTGTCGCTGGTTTGAACTTGGATGTTGAGTTATGCTAAATGGTGATCTACTGTTGATAACTTGGCTCTACCATTTTTTTTCCATAGCACTTGGCATCATCATAGTTTTTGTCAACTCCTCAATGGATTTCAAAATAAATCTGTGGGGTCACAAGATGGTAGAGGTCAAAGAAAAAAGCATTTATCCTGGTAGCATCTGCCTTTCAAATAATCTCTGTGGATGTAAATCCTGTACGGCAACTGCATCAGTTTAGGTCTGGCTACAGTAACTATCAAGTAACGGCATATGGCTGGTCACTTGTTAACTGTGGTAACGCTGGCCTGTAGGCCTTTTACAGTCTCCTGAGATTGATCAATTGTGACAAAAGATGACGCCACCGCCACTTCTCAGCTCGGTCCTCCCCATATCTATTTTCTTGACTCCAGCCTATGTCTCCATCACCGCATGCTCAGACAGACATAGCAATTCAGGTATGCCTCGTTTGATTTGGGTCAGGGCCTTCCAAAACTAATACCTGTAAGCCCTATACTATGGTAATTTGTAGCGGCTGGGCTAAGGGACGTGGATTTATCAATAACGGGGCTGACCGGGCTCATATTAAGCTTAGATTTGTTTTTTTGGAGGGAGACGAGGGGCGCACCGAGGGGTTAGGTGAAACAGGGGTTATTCAATAAGGGGGTGGTTGTTATTCCAAAAATGAACCAGGGGAACTTATAGGCTGTCGGTGAGCAGGCACTGACAGCCTCGTAGACTGACACTCCATGTCTCTCCCATGGGGGAAATGGGTAGATGACATGCATGTGCATACATACATGCGTATACGAACACACAGATATTCAGTCAAGCCCGTGGAAGTTTACAAAGGGTCCCTTACATGAATTGATCCTGTTTTCCTTTGGGCAGGTAGTGTTGTTGTTTTCTGGATGCCCTGCAGCAGCTAAAAAGTGTAAATTAGATCTTCTTTTTTTTTTTTTAAATAAGTAGATGTTCAAGTTTAATATGTCGAAGCATCTTAAAATGTTGTGTGCTGCAAGAAGACATGTATGTATGTATTCCACGGTTTCTAATAAGTAACCTTCTCTTGGGACAAACAAGCCACAGAATATACTGCTAGTGATAGAAAACGTGAATTTTTAACTTGAAAACTGGAGAATAAATAATATGGATGAGCTGCTTATTATGCACCAGAGTCTCTTAGACATCTCCAAGAGGCTTTTGAGAGTGACCAGTAGAATTCAGAAGCTGCTTTGAAACTTTGCGAAGTCTGGAAATCTGTCCTGGTAAGTTTTTACATGGTCCTAGTACCCACACATTAACTATACAACATATATAAGTTCATAATATGTGGGAATGAGCATGGCACATCAACTATTCCCATGTTAGTGTGAATCTTCCTAATGTTCACATTAACAAAACTTCTATCAGTTATAAAATGTACAATAATCACTGAACATAGAAAGAACATATTTCAATTATTCTATGGTAAATACTGGATATATATGTAAACATGTCATTAAACATGTCATATGGCCTCCAAGATGGGTATCTCCTAGAATGTGTTGCTATATAATCTTTTAAAATTTTTAAAAAGAGTGGTGATTTAAAATTACTTGTTAAAAATGAATATCCCAAATTGCTTGTATAATAATGGATGTCACAAATGATGGGAGATGGAGCCCTGACACATTTGGTGGCCTGCTATTGCCTGATTTAATTAGCAAGTCCTCAAACAACTGAATACGTGCAAGCCAATGACTCCTAAAATGACATAGATGACTGTCCTACAACAATACATACCTGTCACCTGGTTGACATCGTTTACAGTCACAGTTTGGTTAGGTTTAGGCAACAAAAGTCAATGGTTAGGATTAGGCTACAAAAGTTAATCTAAGGTTTAAAAATACGCTTAGGCGACAAAACTATTAGGTTACGCAAAAGATTGTGGTTTGGTTTAAAATAATGTGATATATGTGATATGTGATATAGTTAAAGTACGTTGTGTAAGTGAAAAGGACTCACCAATGACTTCTGTCTTCGCATGTGAGTGAAAATCCTGTGCCTGTTCGTCCCATCTAACCCTCCACCCCATGTGTCCACTCTGTCTTTTGTTACACTTATACAACATCAATTGACTTCCTCCTTTTCTTTCCTCATAATCATGAGGCCATGAACAGTCGCATCCATGTTGTTAACTGTGGTAATTCTGGCCTGTAGTCCATTTTATGGTGCAGACAGGCTGAATTTAGCGCTTGTTAGTAAGGCATTTTATGTAGATTTATTGTAGTCCTTTTTTTTTTGTTAGGAGTAACTAAGTTCAGAAGATGTTTTACCAGTCCTAGTTGTAAACTTTTTTTTAATGATCAAAATGAACACAGACAAATTCAAAGATCTTTCATTCCTGGACTGAGAGAAAGTGTCCCGCTAACATGAACTGAAAAGTGGAATTTCTACAGTTTCTGAATGGGCACATAGACAACGGGACAACCAGCAAGTGCATGCACACACACACACTGACGTAAGATAAACAAAAGGAATTTATTAAGTCTCCTACCCACTGTCTTTGCATCATAGCTGGGTCCCGAGCCAGGGTAGTGCTGTATAATGAGCTGCAGAGATGAAAGCAGCTCTCCAGGCAGCAGGAGGCAGACTTCTTTACGCAGTGAAGTGTTTTTGGCCCACGTTATCTTCTTTTCCAATCTCTGCGGACAAAACAGGAGCAGACCTGGCAGATGGTTGTGATAAGATAAAACCACCTCCACGGAGAATGAATGCAGGAGCACATGCTTTTTTTTTTCGATCTCCGGGGCTGTTTACCAGGACAAACAGCAGCACAGTTGAAACATTTTGAGTTTGGGGGTGCATTGATTCATTTTTCTATTCTTTAAATCGGCCATTCATCATACGTTATATGAAATATTGGCTGGAATATCCATCATAAAAGCCTGTTATGAAGGTGTAGAACATGTTTTCTTCACATGAATCATGTGGAAAAACTGAGGTTTGCACTTTTTTTTTCTTTTTTTTTCATCTGTCATGTGTTACAAAGAATGGCCTGGTAGTTGAGAGACACCAGAGATTTATATTATATTACATCACGCTGACTTCACTTTTCTGTTTGTGTCACGCGAATCCATGGACCAGAGAGATGCATCGTGTCGGAGTATCGCACGTAGTGCGTCTTTTTCAGCCTCTCAAGACTTCGAAATGCTGACATATGCTCGCCGAATCTGGTTGTGACGGTGGTTGTGTAGATAATTAGAGCCAACGTGGCCACACTGTTAATCACCTCAGCCCCAGCCCGCTCACAGTTTGTTAATACTGGATCTGTGAGATTACCTAGGCCTAATGGACTCATTAATTATACGCTCCTTACTGTGTTTTTAATTAGTCATCTGTTCATTTAGCGAATCGGCAGTGGGGTTGTTTCTGGGTTTTTTTTAGGTTTTTTTTTTTTGCAGCCAGGAGCTCAGTGTTATGTAGCGTTACTCATAACAGCTGCTCGGTGGTCAGCTTGAAAGAGAGGATAAATGATGTGTCGGGCGGCGGGGTTCTGGAGCTGTGAGAAAAAGAGTGCGGGGGTGTGCGTCTGCTTTGTTTCCCCGTCTATTTGTTTTAAGGGGAATGGCTGTGCTCACTGTCCGACAACAGTTTATGACAGTGTTTGTTTCGCCCAATCGGCTGTTTACCTCAATATGACGAGGGCGTGCATGTGTGCGATGGCGGGACCTCGAGGCTCCTCTGCAGGGAGAGTCCGATCTGGAGGAAAAGTCGCCGCTCCGCAGCCCCGGCGAGTGATTTGTGAGGTCGTTCCCATAAGGCGAGTCTTGCCTCAGCACAAGTGGAAATGTTTTTCTAATTTGTATATTTTCAGAGGCAGAAACCAAAGTGCCTGTGTGTGTTAATTAGCGGCTGTAAAGTACTTCATGATGTAGCGTGGCACATCACCGTTGGATCGTAACAAAGCATCGCCGGGGCCTGTGCGGCCACTGCGCCTGCTACCGCCGGTTCCCACTCGGGCCCTTGCTTATTTCATTTCTGCTTTGTAATGGGAGTCAGATGCGATGGTGTTTACAACAGGCCCGAATCGGTCACATGCTGTCTAATTAGCTGCAAATGGGAGAAGGGCAGGGGCGGTGCTCACAAGTGGTGAAACAAAACCCCATTCTGACTCTGCATGAACGTCTACACGAAGCTTTTAAAATTCCCGTGATGTCAAAATTGATGTTTACGTTTTGATCAAATATATCTTCCTCCATGACTCTCTTATGTGCCAGTATCAGGCCCAGCAATAGCAAAAAAAAAGTTGTTTTGTAGTACGTTTAATGGTATTTAGAGTGCTTTTTCTTGGATAATGATTAAAATGATGATGACTCAACCTGCACAGCAGTGTATATTAATTGTTGGTCCAACAAACACTTTCTGCCAGAGTGAACAAGTGTTTCTGAGAGCGAGGCCTCACAGATTGTTGTTCATAACTTGCACAAAACACAGCTGTCTGGGTGAAACAGGATCATATTTAATGGAGAATGCATTTCCTGATGTCCTCCGACTTGTTGCTAAAGTAACTGCTGATTATGGCTAACCAGCAGCCTCCCGATGAACACCTCCCGATCGAGCCTGTTCTCAGCTTCCGAAAAAGATGGAGGCCTTTTACAGTACTGAGCTGATGTATGGAGATTCCTACCTTGCCAGAGTAACTGGTTACCGCTGCTAATGCAGTTACATTATGTTAACTTGTAGCCATGCTGTTAGCGGTTGAACTTGTTTACTCAGCCCAACATTTACCATCAAGGCGTTGGAAAACTCAGTGTTTTGTTTTTTGTTTTTTGCAAAATCCACTGTAAACATATGGAGGAATTAGTACAGGCCCAATTAAACCAGGACCCTAAACCCCCTGTAGAGGGGGATTGAATGTGACTGGTACTGCCAAGGTTGAGTCCCAAACCCAACACTACACCCAAAGCAAACGTGTTCTTTACTTATCAACCTTCAGACAATTTTTGTGGTGCCTTAGTCTCCTGGTGATTCTCTTTTTCCTAACCAGCTGGAACAGGTTTTTTTTTCCAAAACTTTTCTGTTTTGCTGTTGCCTGTATTCTATTACTGACCTCAGCTCAACAGACTAATGCAACACATGGGCTGAACCACATTTTGTAATAACTTGATACACCATACACCAATTCATCATGAATCATCAACTGGGTCAGACAGACTGAGAAATCACCTGATTTTTATTTTTATGAAATAACTCAAAATGGAATTCAAACTCCAAAACTTTATGAAGTGGCCCTCAAGGCCCAAAGTTTTATCAGAACTGTTCAAGTCCAAGAACTTGAGTAAATGGTAACATGGACTGCACGTGTACAGTGACTTTCTATCTTGACTCACAAATCATGTGACATTGACATTATATTTACATTCAAAGTCTCCCATCAGAAACACTATTTCCTTCCTATTTAACCAGTTTTGTTGCATATTTTTTAATACTTAGAAACCCATGTGTTTTAGCCCACAGTCTTTCTCTTCTGCACCTTTGCCGGCTAACTCCTGCAGCTGTCAATCAGTGGAGTAGTTTGAAACCCTTGGCATGAATGTGTATCTCATCTTCGCAGCAAAACCACAAACAAAACTGGCACCAACTCAGTAAAACATCGCCCCAGCAGTAGTAGTTCTGAAGAAACTCCACAGGGTGCCTTTAAAATTAAATGCATTATTAAATGTGTAAATAAAGATAATATTTTATTTTTACTGTTAAGAGTGCAAACTTGAAGGTCTCAAAAGAAAAGAAAAAAAAACACACAAATGAATAAAGATGTCATGGAAAGACAGCGGACAGAATCAGCATTAAATGTGGAGTATACATGAATACAAATAAAACAGAATACAAAATTCAAAACAAAAGTATGACAAAACAGAATCTGTTAGAAATTTCAATTAAACCATATTATACATGTACATTCGAAACATTACAGAACATAAAATCATGATACTACCAGAGATATAGAGATGCCATCTAACTAAGAAAGGCCGTTTTCCTGTGAATGAATGAATCCCTCACCCCGACTCCTCCAGCCTATTGATTTATGACGAATGTAATTCCTGCCCACACATGTGCTCCTGCTACCGGCCATACAGCAGCCATTTAACTCTCCGGAGCGACACATCTGAGGGCGACCTGTGACTCTGCCCCTGAATGGAGGCAAAGGAAGGGGAGGTCCTGTCCCATTGTCCACTTCGATTAATCTTCAACCCAGGACAAGGCCTCTTTCATCCACCTTCCCTGACAGTCTTTTATTGGACTCTCCCAAAAAAAAATGGGTGGGCGATGACGGGCCCCCGCAATTCAAAAATGGAACTGGGGGAGGTCAAATGTCGGATGTGTGGGACGGCGTGAAGAAGAAGGAGAGGAACAGGAAGTGTCGGGGTCAGGAGGAGAAAGCAGGAGGGACCGGGTGGATGAATGGAGGAGAGAGGAGAGGGACATATTCCAGATAGAACAGTGTGAACTTGAACTCGGCAACAAAAGAGGGGAAATTAGTCAAGCTGCAAACACCTGCACCTTCCTTCATAAATCCCAGGGGTGCCAACGACCAGGGACTCATAACTGACTGAGAATGTTTATCAAGCTTTGGTACTTTTTCTTCTTTTTTTATATATACATGCAAAAAAGTTGGAGCTTTATATTATAAAGTCGCTTTATATTGCCTAGTACTAGCAATTACAGTAGCATATAGAGTAACCAAGAATACTATAGCACATTTTTATACAAAGAATTTACTGTACATACCCAGGGAGGTATGTTCACTCACACAACCAGGATAATATTAGCAGTAACGTGTCTCCAAACCACAGATACGTCCAATGGTGATAATTGCACCAAACGTGCCATTTCAAATTCACATCACTTGCTTATTAGCTAACTTTCGGCAGCCGGCCCACCACAGTTTGAGTCACCCCCGTGGATACTTCGATTCAGAATTCGTGGCTTGCCAAAAACTTGCTATTTTTTCACTGGGCAGTCAGGCCATCTCCAGCTGAGACATGGACGTGACCAAACCACATATTTTAAGCCAAAACCATGGTGTTTTTCTGACCCTAACCATGTGGTTTTTGTGCCTAAAACCTAAAGCGGAGCACGTGCACGGTGTTGTGACTAGAAAGAAATAGAAATATTTTGCCAGAACAAACGTAAAGTTGCCACACAAAGGAGCATTCAGTTTGAACCTATCTGCAACGTACTTAGCTAACATGTGCTCTGGCGGTTGGGTTGGGTGTAAAAGCACAGGGATTAGAGGTGTTGAGAGATCCACACTGGGATGATAGTTGTGGTTGATACTAATGGTTATCATTAATATTAAAATGACAAAGCGTCAGTGCCAGCAGCTTTGCATTGCCATGAATTACGGAATCATGGAGGGTTTCCACTCCAATGCTACATTTCCCATACACTCCCATTTTCCCTCCAGCTTGAGTCGCCAAGCTGGTATAGTGGGGAAAAGCCACAGTTTCCCATCACTACCAGATGTATACCCATCTATTTCCATAGCACTTGGATGGCAAACTCATACACACACACACTCACACGATAATATATATTGTATCTCCAGTAAGTTCCAATACAGTCTGCCGGCCTGATTACAACCTCACTGTTTGTGTTATGCCGTGTGTTTTTGCCAGCGGTCACCGGCGGTGGGACGGTCGGGGCGGTGGCACCGCGGCGACAGCTTAAAGAGCGTGATCGCAACTTCTGCTGCCACACACACACACACCCACTCACATGCACGCGCACTGGCACCAGGGGCTGGCTGGTTGGTGGAAGATCACATCAATTAGAACTGAAGGCAAGAATAACAAGCGAGGAGGCGCAGTGATGCTGCCACGCAAAAACATCCACACATGTGTAGAGAGAAAAGAAACATGGCATTGTAACGCGATGGAAGGTTTATTATCCCGTGTTTCCTGGCTGTGAGCTCTTCTACAGGACAGTTTTCTTTTGGTTTTCCTCTGCCTGTATCCCATGTAGCCCTGTGTGACCGCTCTGACCGCCCTCGGTACGGGATGTGCCTTGAATCCTCTGCAGAACTGAAATGGGTGGTTGGAAAAGAATGGCTGCCGAAACCCGGCAAGTCGTGCAAAAAAGCTCAGAGAGCATCCATAAATCCGCTTCACGCTGTGCGTGGGGAAAGTGCAGCGGGATGCGGCAGACACGGGTGCGTAAACATGCCCCGCTGAAATAAAGACCATCGGACACACACACACACACACCTGCTCCCTACTGCAACTTGGTGCCGTGGTGCTTTATGTGGCCTGCAGTGGTCTGTCAAGGAATGCCGAACAGAACCACAAATGGACCAGACACACAGCCAGACGACATAAAAGTCAATTGGCTGGTTCCTGTTCTCTCTGTTTCTCTACTTCTCTTCATCCTCCTGTCGTTCTTTTTCTCTCTTTGTCTTGTTTCCTTTCCAGTGTCAATACTCGCCCTCTTTAAATCTCTCTCAATCTGTGTTTTGAAGTCGACTTTTTATTGTTATTATTCTGTTTCTTCTTGTTTGTGTCTCCCTAGCCATTACAGTTTAATCCTCCATCACTCCCTTATTCCTCTTCATACTTTCTGCATGCACTTCACTCTCTTAACGTCCTCTTTGCAGGTCTGTCCTCATCAAGTCGTCCCTCTACTTTTTCATCTCTGGTTTAGCTAGGCAAACAACAATGCCAAGGTAGTTCTGACCAACTTACCTAGATGCAGCTCTAAATACACAATACCTTGTCAGAGTTTGTCGAAACGGACCCAAACTCAAAACACACAAACAGGCTGGTTAAAAAGGTAAAAGCAAGCTTAATTAAAGGAGCAGTATGTATTGTGGTCAGAAGAGAAAGATCTTCAGTGACTTCTTTTTTTATGCCTAAACAAACTAAATAAGCTCAGAATAAACAGAATAAACAAACTGACCTTAAAGGAAGACACAGATTCATCCCATTTTTATGTGGCGGACCCTGCCACCCCGCGAAAACTGAAAACAAACCGGAAAGCCATGGGAAACAAGTAACACAGGGAACACACAAAGACCAGGGAACAGATGCAGAAGTCCAAGACAGCAGGTAAAACACAACGGGAAGACAGGAGTAATTAATGAATCGGATGTAGCAGGAGAAAATGGCGGGAAACCAGACAGATGGGAAGCGAAAAGTAGGCTAACACATGATACTTGAACACATAAGCTACAAAATGAAACAGGAAATGACTAAACCAAAACCCAAACCATGATGGTACATGGACACAGAAACTCACATCTCTCCTTATTTATTTCGCTTAACGAGCTGCACATGCTATCTAGCTATCTTGCTAACTAGCTAGATTGGGTGGTTTGTGACACTGGCTTGTTAATTCAGCTGGACTACGTCTGCTACGTTAATTCTAAGGATATTCTTCAGGGAAAGACACACATCATTCTGAAGATTGAGTTTTTCTACATGATTGCTCTAGCTAACTGGACCTAGCTATGAGTGCTAACATGCACCCTTGACTTTGAGGCTGGGCATTAGCCCTGATTCAAGCTCAACCCAGCCTTGATTTTTAGCCAGCTAGGTAGCACGAGCAGCCCTCGGGCTTGAACTGTTTAATTACTGAAACAGCTGCTAGTTTGTTGATTCAAAATTAGGCCTGCTTTGGCAAAATGGCTAACAGGAGGTAACTGGCTAAATTAAGTAACCTGTCACATTCTTGTCAGGGTTTGGAAGGGGTCTGATTTGATTTTCTCCATGTGTTGCAATTTTTCTATCGGTCTTTTTTGAGCTCCTTCTTGTTAAAATCTGTGACACTGGAGTATTGTGATGCTGAATAGATCAGTTTCTGCAGTGGGCCTTAAGATGTTGGGCGTTTTCGCTGGTAAGAAATGTATTGCCAACCTGCCAGCAACAATGTGTGAGCCATCAAAAAACCCTTAGGTCAATCTTGTCTTGCGAACTTACTCGAACAGACACAATATAAACAGAGTTGAAATAAAAGCGAGCAACAAACAAACCCATGATGCATTTCTGTATTATCTGATGTTAACCTAAATTGGCACTCTCTTCAAGATCTGATGTTGTGATGTCTCATCCTCAATGACCCCCCAACCCCTTATCTAACCAAATTTAAATTTAAAACGTTGTTTATTCAGGCCAATCTGGTACTTTCCTTAGTTCCTCTGTTTCCCATTCTCCTCTTTCACTATTTCGTTCTACCTTTTCCCCCCTTCTTCCCCGTCTTCATCTCAGGTGGTGTTAACTCTGCAAACGCTCATCAGGAATTCCTCAGTGCCAACCGCTCCCCATCGACCGAGCAGCCAGGACAAACCCTGAGTGTGAAAGCTCTCATTTATCACCGGGCACCACATGGCAGTGGGCCCAGCCAAGCATTCGCCATGGGCGGGGTAAGGTAAGGGTTGGGTAGACTGTAGGAAAGAGGGGGGGAAGGCGGGGCAGACTGAGATCCGAGGCGTGGAGCCAAATGAGGTGGGGAAGGTTGAGCTGGGTGGGGCAGGTGGGGTGAGCTGATGTGAGTATGGGGCTACGGGCTGAGTTAACTTTGGGAAGGGATGAGATGGGAGGAGGGAAAGAGGGCAGAGGAGGAGGAGAGATGGATGGATGGGGTTGGTAATTGGTTGCATTGGCTCGAATGTTAATGTTAAATCAAGCAGCAGCGCACAAAATGTTCTCGTGTCTACTAGTTCATATTAATCAGATGACACCGTTGCAGAAACCTACAAATCCCACGGTGCAACTCAAAAGCATCTCGTCATGATATGCTCTGCTACATCTTCCAAACTGCACAGGAATGCAGAATCTGTAGGCCAGGGACAGGAGTTGGGTATCAGAAGCATTTTGGTTTCCATTTGTAGCGCAGCCTGTGACCGATCATGTTGAGTGGGCTTCGGTTGCAGGGAAGTAAACAGTCCATGTGGAGAGCAAAAGAGGCAGAGCACATTGGCTGAAATGCAATCTTGGAACTCACCAGCTATCGCCTGATGATGATTTAGCTGTTTATTAGCTAAACATTCTTCTGCATAAATATGTAGATATTTGTTTATAGAGATTAGTAAACAATGACCTGCTGACAGAAAAAGCATTCTTGGACTGGATGTCTATTATCCAGCCGTACCCATGCTACACCAGGAGCCCCCCCTTGTCCTAGAGGCTATGTCATCATCAGATGGTAGCCTTTGGGCTTGGACGTTGAAAATTTGTAGTCTCCCATCCAAAAACGACAAAAACCCTGATGACATCAGGCTATTTTCTCAGATTTTAGAAAGCCTCTCTACAACTGCGAGCATAAAACCATGTTTTTTACATGCTTTCACATTAATATGTTGCATATCATTACATACCTCATTTAATTTTTTAGGTATGTCATTTTTTCTTTTAAAACAACATTATGTAGAAATTGCAACACCACTGTCATAAACATAAATCCCAGATCTGCAACAATTTGCCAGACATAATATAGTTAGTAACTACAAACAGAACTCAATACGTCATGTATGTAACGCTGTGACCCTCTGACTGAAGTTACATATTGCAGAAACAAGTGATAGAGACACCACTCACCCGATTACAAGACACTGTGCCATCAACATGATGTTGAAGCTTTCATTTTAAGGGTAAGAGAGTTACATCATGTTGTATTACTGAAAAATAAGAACAGTACATAGTAAGGTTTGTCAGTATACCCCATCTCAAAGCCAGTGTCACAAAGTTCAAAGTTCATATTAACCAGGTATACAAACCAAAATTCAGGAATAACATAAAACAAAGAATACAGTGACAGTTAGATGATCAAAGCATAGAAATATGCTGTTTGAAAACAAAATTAGACAGCTGGGACATTATTTCTTTTATATACCTGTGAGTAAAATAAATTAGGATGAGGTTTGAAACATTTGAAATGTGCATCTCCTAAAAACTTAAAAACTGGCAGAAAAAGGGTAAGAAAATTAACTGAATACGGATAAACATGCTGACCTATGCAGTTAGTTTTGACGGCGATGCGGCTTGACAGACAGTTAACGCAAATTATAGGATCGGCTGTTGCTCCGCGGCGCAACCCGGGGCCTCATTAAAGGGCATCATGTTATGTGGTCGGCGTTGTTTTGCCTCCAGTTTGCACACCAAACACAGTTGCCAGGCGTAAATGTTTCTAAAATGCGGATCAATACCAAACAGTGGAATAAATGAATTCCCATGGGAATTATGGTTTGGGAGCCGCGCCACTGACGTACAAACCGGCCTCTGAGACACTGAGGCCCGGACGTGTGTTCGCTTCGCTCGCGCTCTGCTGTACAATCGAAGAAGAAATGAAAGTACATCACAATTTGAGACCTCACGCTGGTTTCGCACGCATTCCTATCAAACAGTTAGCATTATATTTATGTCCTCCTCGTTCTCTGCTGACGCCGCTCGCTTAACATTTCCACCAGCGGACGTTCTACAGACGGGCCGGGCTTCACAAACAACTTGTTTTATGAAATTACCCACTAAATGGCCCGTACAAACCTGGGACTAGTTGTGGTTTTTCCCTGCATTCGGTCGGTCACAAATGTCAGTTTTTTTTCTCTCTCTCTCTCTCTACTGAATGTCCATGTGTGATTGAGCAGATTTTTCCAGCTTTCCCACCCCTGCAGAACAGCCCGCCATAATAGGACTAAAACGCATAAATGAAAACACTTCGGCCATCAATCTCTATGTTTGCGTTGCGCTCCCAAACCAACCCTGACACCTTTTTCATGGGAAAACTTCGAGGGGAAAAAGCTGGCAGTCCCGCTGATCGCATCTATTGAGGCTTGAGTTGTCAACAAAATCAATAGAGGGAAAGTATGTAACGACCTCCACGATACCGCACGGCATTTCCCAGCATGCTAATGAGCAGAATGAGACAATTATTGCAGGAAATTGCAATGCATGCAAGCGCCGAGGGAAGGAAAAATGTCCATTGGTGTTATCCAGCGTTGCAATTTCAGGCTGTCACATCTATTTATATTAAGAGTCACACTTCGCCACAGTGTTAACCACCAGAGAAATTTCAACTTCAGCGATGCTCATGCTGTCGTTTCGCTCGTTCACGTGTAAGTATCAGTACATTTAACTGGAGCTCATTTATTGAGCTAAACTGTCAAAAAACATAAATATATAAAACAACTTCCTATCTCTTTTATTAGCCTGCATGAATTTACATAACACTGCATAACGCCTAAGTACACGCTGACATATCTCAGTGCAGACGAAGACATTCTGCATCTATTGAGTGGAGCTTGTAAAGTGATCAAAGGAGCAATAAAGTACACATAATGAGCAAATTTTCATTTTTGGATGAGCTGTTCCTTGAACTAGATAAGAAATACAAAAGGGATATATTTCTACACATTATTTCTGACCGGTCTTTGCTTTTCTATCATGAAATAATTGATATTTCCACCTCTTCAGATCTGTAAAATCATACAATCTGAAAAAGGAACATTAGTCTTGCTCTACTGAATGAGACAGACATGTGCAGCCTGCAACAGGGCACACAAGAGGACGTGTCTTCATTTTAAAGGATCCCGAGACAGAACAGTTTGAGACCGGTCTCTTCCTTGATATATGTTGCTTGCGCTGTTGTCATTGGAAAAATAAAACGTATTTACGCTTCAGTTCCACTCATTAGAAGTCCTTCTGGGAAGAGGCCTTAATTCAATAGAGAAGATACTTTATAATCCCATTAGGAAAACTGGCTAACGATTGACACAAAAGCTACCACTGTGCTATGTCACTGTGTCAGTATAACTTCACTCATCCGTTCTGGTCAAAGTGACGTTTCAAGGACACTGCAGGACATATTAAGTAGGTCACTAATTGGACGGCGCTGCCAGGGACGACACACCGCAGTGAGATCCAGACCAGTGTGTTTGCTTATTTAAAATCTTTCCGTCATTAGAGTTACACACAGTCCTTGCACATGCATCGACTCTGCGTCTGTGTGCAAAAACCTATTTGGATTGTTGTGACTACACGCACACACACACACACACACACACACAAGTAGAATTATGGAATCCTATGCTGCATTTTGCATGCATGGTTAAGACACTGAAATCAAGAAAATCGTTCAAAGTCAGCAATTTGCTTTATTCCTCACTGTCTAATTTTGCCTTTTAAATTAAGATTCACCTTTCACTAAACACTTACATTTTTGGTTTAAAGGAGACCTATTATGCTTTTTGTTGTTTCCTCTCGCCCAGTGTTCAATATTCTGTATGTTCAAGATTGTGAAACTCACAAAGGTTTAAGTCTGCACTGACAGAAGCTCCTCTTTCCCACAGAAAACACTGCACCTGAATGCCTTGTCAGTAGTCCCGCCTTTAATTCGGCAACTTTGTGACATCACACCACGTCCCTATGTCCCACATTTTTGATTTATGCCTAGCAGCTTGTTTGGCACGTAAGAATTGATTTGTTGTTGTTTGCAGTGCAAGCTCAGGCGCGTGTGAGCCGACCAATCAGAGCAGACTTGGTATTCAGGAGGACCGGCCTTAAAGAGACGGGAGCTAAAACAGAGTGTTTCAGACAGATGGGGAATACAGTGCTGCAGAACTGGACAGTATGAGAAAACCGATGTGTTTTTTGAGCATTAAAACATGTAAATCTGTTTTAGTAAGTAACCCTAAATAAAATTCAGAACCTGTAAATGTGCATAATGTGTCTCCTTTAAGGCAAGAAGATGACAGAAATGATGCATTCAGAGGAGTAAAGATGTTTTTGGGTGGATGTGCCAGGTAGCGTCAGTTCTGAGATGACGTGGCTTTAGGTATATTTTCCACATCTTAGTCACTTTTGTTTTCAGACCATTATTCTTTACTTAGAACGAGACATTTTTCCGAACAATTTCTGGAAACCGCAGTCAACACAGGGGCAGCAGACAACCCGCGAATGACATCTTCGGTGTGACAGACTTAATTACACACAATTACCAGGATTCCCAACTCTGTAAATTACTCCTCAAAAGTTTTGTCTTTTCCCCCCCCCCCCCCCCCCCCCCCACACGACTTCCACATGTGAACACAGATGTGTCAAAATGTCGGGGAATGCCATTAGGCTGCTGCAGCTCCGCGAAAATGTTCCATCTTTGACTGCACACGCATATAAAATACCTCAATGAATGGACGTCAGGTCGACTTGGCTGAGAGCACATTTGAAACGCCAGGGTTTTAGAGTTGGTTTACTCTGAGTGAGGAGATTAGGTCCTTAATTATGTCTGATTTAGGGAGATTTTAAAAGAAAGAGGATTTGTTTTACACCGCAAAAGGTAATAAGCTCATTTCAGAGCATGGCACCGGATAATGGTCAAACTTCCACAGAGAAATAAACAAGTGAGTTTTTGTCCTGCTCGCTCAAACGGCACACCTTGTGAGCCCGCAATTATCATGCTAAATTTGCAGTTAAAAATAAGCAGGGTTCCTGTGTTTCTCCTTTACACTTACGCCTTTACCTCATAGATTCCAGTGGGGATGCATAGAACACAGTGACTCAGATCGTCTGGCTGACGATTGATGCTCTTTCCGCACATTTTAACCGCTGTGGTGCATTCGATCTCCTGTTAATGGCTGTTTACACATTTAAGATAAACTTTGGTTTATAGGCCTCTTCTTTATGGCCGCAGCGATGTTCTTGGAAGCTCCATACGTCCATGTCGACGGCTAACTCGAGTTTCGTAGTTTTGGCATTATTGGCGTTAATAAAAACATCATAGCCTACTCGCTGAGTTAATTGCTACAATCTGGAAAGCCTATAAGAAGAAGGATTAGTTGTCAAACTCGTTATCAGCAACCATTGTTTCAATCACAAATAATAAGTGATGAGTATTCTTTACATTAGTGATATAAATACGTTTAAAGAAACATGTTTTGTAGAGGAACTATCTACCATATTCTTTTGTGAATGACAGTGACATGACTACGGACTGTAAATGTGTGTGTGTGCATTTGAAAGTCATGGACCTGGAGTGTAATGAAGTGAAGTGACTACTAACGGCATTATCCCAGACTCCCTTATGAATCATCTGATTTTAAGAGTTATCGCAGCATCAGGAAAAACCTAACAAACTTTGTGAAACCGATATTGGAACATTCCGGGTCATTTATTCCTTCTTGTTAAACGTCATTAAATACAATGCATCTAACCTATTGATGGTAAACATGTCAGATTTTACAAATCCAGTAACGATTGATTAAAAGTGGTTACTAAAATCCAAAGACTCCCTTTAAAAAAACACTTTTTGAATCCTAAGTGAACTGTGTGAACACATTGTTAACTATTTGGGCCTTCTTTTTCATTCGGCAAATGTTATCCATGTAGATGGTTATTCCTCAGTGTAAAAAGTTTGTACATATACAACCCGGAAGTTTGATGCGGCCCCTCGAGACACATTTAATGCCAGGTGTGAACTGAGGCGCTCTCTCGATCTCCGAAACACACCCGATCACACACCCTATCTCTGCCATTAGTTAGGGTGAGGGTTAGTTATTTAAGAGACTCCCACAAAGCTCAGATTATAACTGGAACTCTGATCTAAGTGCTTGTTTCTTTCTGCAGCGGACAACACTTCAGCAATGTGTTCACATAATTCAGCTCATTTTTTTTGCTCATTGTGCATATTATTCCTACATGAAGATGTCCAAATGATCAAAATAAGACCTACAGTAAGTGGCGATATACCAGTGTTCTTCAACAGAATCAAGTCTGTGATGAATCTCTGTCTTTGAACTCAGAGCTGTGAGCGTCTGAGGATCCCCCGCCTTTCAAGGATCCCCCCTGATTCACTGAATCTGTCTTTGCTTTCTCATCACGGCAGCACCGTTCACACTTGTTTAGACAGAAGCAGGGACTCAGACCGCGGTTTGATAAACTTTGGGGGAAGTGCGGAGAAACGGTCCGCCGCACTTCAATCAGAAAGGGAAATGTGAAACACATGAAGAGCTAAAACTCGAGTCATTTCCCAATAATCTCTGCGGCCGGGGCGTCCCCACGCACATGCTCGCAAGCCACACTTTAATATTTTAAGAGGGAGAGCCGTGCCAGGGTGCGGAATTTAACGCGATGAGTTGTTATTGTTGGTTTAATTTCGTTCCAGGCCTTATTAATACTCCCCTCGGACAGGTAGAGGCTGCTCCTTTGGTAAATCCGCTTAATGCAGCTGCATTCTTTCAGGCATGTTCTCGAAAAAAAATGTCTCCCGCACATGTTACAAAGGCCTGACTGAAATCTACAGCTCAGCCCACACACTTTTTCCAGTGGTTTTTGGCCTTGGCAGACCTTTACCCACTCCAGCTTACATGCCAGCGTCCAGACTCTGTCTAATACGAGAAGGTGATGTGCATAATTTGTTCTATATGTATTGCTTAAAAATCTGAAACATAAACACGGCGAAGACGACGAGCCCGCTGCCCTCAAAACCGCAAGGAATAACAGTTCAGTTTTTTTTAAGCGTTCTGGCTGCTCGCATCTGATTAGGACGAGTCTTTTTTTTTTTTTTCTCGTGTTTTTATTTTTTTCATGCCCAAAACGGTTGAAACTTTTCCATAAACACCTCAGAGAAACGCAGGGAAAATGAGGTTGCGGGTATAGAAAAGACGTAGCTTGTATAACGAGAGCGCGGTGGGGGGCGATCGAGACCCCGCTAGACCACAATTCAGCTTTTTCTTTTTTTTTTTTAAACCTCATTATTGGATTTACTTCATGATTTTTTTTCTCCGCTTCATGTTTCCTAATAAATTCCCAGTTTTATTTTCATATACGAACCGCTCCTCCTCTCTCTTCCTGTTAAGTGTGTGAAGTATGACTTTTACGGTACATTGACGCTGAAGGGTCATGGGCTTCAGTCTGGACCCCCACCACCACCGTCAGCCACCCACCCCCTCGGTCTCAATCCGACGCTCGATTAGCGTTCGATTTTGTGGGATTTTTCAGTCGCGCTGCAGCTCTGACCGAAAGAATAACCCAAATACCTCAACGTCTGCTTCTGCTCCCTGTAAAAACATAGTTAGAGCGGGGAGATGTACGGTGCGGTCGCCTGCACTGTGCGCAGACACACACACACACACACACACACAGAGGCTGTAATTGGAAGGATCAGTGGAAAGGGGAATTTGAGACAAGCCAGAGCAATTTGGGGGGATGACAAGATATTGTGAGGAGCTGAAGAGAGCGTGGCAGCAGGTGAGAATGATTTGTAAGAGTTTTTTTTCTCTTTTTTCTCTTTTTTTCTGTTATACTCCAGAGCTGCAGCTTGCCTTACCTGCAGCTGAGAGATGTCACTGTCAGTTCCCCCTCAAACGCACACACACACACACACACACAGATTGCTCCTAGGTTTTAATTGAAATATTTAGAGCGGTCCTGAGAGCTCAACCAACTGAAACTTGAGACAAACGTGTGTCACATCCTGAGTTACGTTGCTCACATGCGTTAAAGTCACATGCACTCTACCTCCTAATCAGACGGGACGTTGCACCGCACTGCCTTCTCATGTTGAAGCTTACAGGTCTGGAACAAAAAAAGTGCACTATTGTTGCTAGGCAACCACAAAATCACCTGTCTTTAGCATAACGGCCACTTTGCTGTAAAGTAAACTTGCAGATCTGTTCCCTTTATTAGTTAACCACCCTGTGAATAAACGACATCCGCCTGACAGAGCTCAGGGCTTCTGATTATATGCGTTTTAAGACGATTGTTGACGTTTACCGGTATATTCCTGTGCTTTTACGTTGACATTTTTTGGCATTTAGCAGACGCTTTTGTCTCTTTCAAGCGACTTACAGTAATTCATACAAACATTCATACACTGATGGCAGTGGTGACCAGCACATCAGGAGCAGTTTGGGGTTCAGTATCTTGCCCAAGGACGCTTTGGCACGCAGACCAGGGGAATCCAACCAGCAAACTCCCCTTAACAAGTCGCTGGCTCGACCCCTGAGCAACAACCGCCCCCTTTTTTGTGGTGATGTGGTGGTTTCTGTCAATTCATAAAATTCAGCGTGCGCACGAGGATTTTACTGCTGTCAGTGCACTTTGTGTCATCTCCAACGCCAGTTCAGGTCCTGCATGTTGTCTTCTTGACCACTGGCAATGACGATTATCCATGTTGGCACTGAGTACAGACTTACTCAGTATTGCAGATATAGAGAGAGCTGTTGATGGTGTTAATGTTGTGAGCCTGGCGTATTGTTGTTTCATCATCTTCTGAAGCATTTGATGGTGTTTCGTGACGCTTCCAACTGCATCAGTGTGCTCTCTGAAGCTGGTTTGAACCAATGGAGTTGTATCAGCGTTATTCTTAACACCGAAATACTGGTATCATATTTATTCACACCTGCTATTACAAAGTACGCCTCCCCGCCTACAGTTACCTGCAGCTGTTACTGCGTTTACCTAAACCGCATCCTTTAAATCCTGAATAATACATTTACAGTTCAAAATAAACATGCACGTGCCATTAATCATTGTCAGGGGCGGTTCTGGGGGGGGGGGGGGGCAACAGGGGCCAGTCCCCCTGTAACTCTGAGTCTGGACCCCCCTGTGGCCCCCCCGACAGGGAGTCTGCATCAATAATACAATGACAGATTTCTTGCAATGATTTTGTTTTGAAGGGAAAGGCAGAAATAAAGTGTCTCAGCAGTTTACTACCCAATAAAAATTGCTGAAATTGTAAACACTGTTTTGTCTGAATGAGGGATTTATCTTTTCTTTCCGGGTTGTATGTGCCCCCTAACAAAAAAGCCGGCCCCAACCTGGCCCCCCTATTAAAACTGGTCTAGAACCACCACTGCATTGGCAGTAAAGTTCTGCACACTGTATTTGTGTGTGTATGCATGCGTATACTTATCGACCAACTTCATGTACACCCGTTCAATTTTCATGTATTTGCACATGTGTATTTGTGTACGTAACAGAACACTTGACATGTATATCAACATTGTATACCACTGGTCATTGTGGCTCTTTATAAACAGTTTAATTATATATACACTTACACTCTGTCCAGCGTTCTCCGTCCTTTAACTCTACTCTATTTCTAAGGAAAATGAGAGAAACTTTTTTTTTTTTTTTTAGATTCAGACTCTGAATACGTACGCACACGCGGTGCTTGCCAACGTCTGTTCACGGTAGCTTTCATCCGTCACAGCCACAGGCACGGAGGGGATACGAGGAGAGACAAGCGGGATCACCTGCCGTAGCTCACCTCGCTCTGGCTCCTGCATCCCCTCCTTCCTGTCTCCCCCGTCGCCACGACGACAGACCAAACAGGGGCTACACCGCAGCGAGGCCCAAACAAGCTCCAGCTCTGCGATGATATCATACCGGATTTCTTGCGGCTGAAGGAGGCCGTTTTCCAGGGCGTCCAGAGGATTAAGCGCTGTCTCCATCACGTGAAGAGAGACAGAATGTGTCCAAAGCACGGTTTTAATTCATGAGAATATTTCTCCCTTGACATTTGAACGCATCATTTGTTAAATGAACCTGAAGCATCTGTTTAAAATGATACACAAAAGTTGGCGGGTGTGTAAGGGAAGAAGTGGTTCTGTATATTAGCGTGGTCATTTTGTCTTTCTTCCAGTAAAAACACACACAGCGCTTTAAGAACAGAATTAGTACAGCTCTGCATGTACCAGGGACTTGGCTCCATCTCGTTCAAATAAACTGATAACTGATTGTACATGGATCAACACCAAGTCTCTAATTGCTCTATCTGCAATCACTCTGTTACAGTAATCATCACTTGGTGCTGCTGTCAAATATTCACTTCTGGGAGAAAAGAAGTAAAAAAAGCAGAAAAGAAGTCTTTTCCTCCAGCAACACACACACACACACACACACACACACACACACACACACACACACTGATGTTAACTAGCGCGCCGTCTCTCCCTGCGAGCTCGAGCCCTCCTCGTGAACCCTGATCCGTTTTTCAGGGAGCTGTAATAGGGTTGATGTTGGCAGGGCATCACACAGGAACTCAGAGAGCTCTCTGTCGGCAATCATGGATCCTCCGTCTGCAATTCACAGCACTGCTGTGGCTAAAGACATATTTATCAAGTCCTAGCTCTGCTCAGACGCATGTGTAATGCACATGCATGCGGGTAGACATCTTAAAATATGAGATTTCTTCTGTAGTTTCCGTGTATTCACACAGCACAGATCTTAAAGTGCTTTAGAAAAAGGAGAGTAAGGAGTGAATCTCATCAGCAACACATGTAAATCTGATGTCTGGATTCTTTTTTATGGTTTATGTATATATATATATATATATATATATATATAATTGATAGCTATTTGCATAAACATAAGCAAGTTGTAGGTTCTGCAATTTCCGAGCATGCATTCTGTTTGTTTGAAGGGATGCACAACATCCTGAAATATATGCAGATATATTAGTTAGCAACAAAACAATGATTGCCTTGATCTAGTGATCCTAAATATGTAAAATGGCTCATCTTACCGCGGTCTCCCCTAGGCATAACATAAGGCACATCGGCAGCAGTGCTTTTGTTACTGCAATTTTATTTCTTTTTTTAAGTAATACAGAACAACCATATAACTTCTCCTCAAAAACCTTAACATGATTGTGAATTAATTATTTTAAAAAATGTGTCACTTCCAGAATGTTTGTCTCTGTGTCAGCCGATAGTGTAACACAGTTGGTATCATGTGGTTGGCTAATTGTGTTTTGTCAGCAATCAAGAGTCTTGGTGGTATCCAGATTGCGGGGAGAAAAGAAAGAAAAAAGAACATAAAAATGGCTGGGTTCTGCCGTAGGCTTTGGGCTTAGCATACTTTGCCGCCCTTACGTTAGCTAGCTAGTGATAGCAACCCAAAAGTTTGCTAGCTACTGTTTGCAACGTTAGCTTGTGCAACATAATGGCAACCAGTTTGTCACTTTTATGTATGCACAAGGTATTGCAAATAAGGTGTAAATAGTGCATTTACAGGTGAGCGTGCATGTACAACCAAATCAAAAAACAACTATGCAAGCGCACCCTACTGTTTTCTGTCCCATCTCGTTTCCATTGAATGTGCTGAATGTGCAATTTGTCCCTCTTTGTGTCAGACCCACAGACACAGGGCCTTATAGTGCACTCTTTCATGTGTGTTTTGCTAACCCCGTCCACCCTGTCAGTGGGACGAGGAGCCCCGTCACGACCCACAGTGAATTATCATCTCAGGACCGCTCCTGGCAGGGCAGTTTTATATTACAGCGAGTGAAATCACCGACCCGTTTGAATTACCTGCCCTTGTGTTTTTTAGGTAGCGGTGCTCCTCTGAAATGGATGTTTGGACTGTTTTGGAAGGAAACCCTGAAAATGCTCGGTGGAGGGCGAGCTCCAAAAAAAGAAGCCACACAGCAACTCCTATTCATGAGTCCGGTCCCGGGGCAGGGCCCATTGATAAAAAGCAGGTCTCATTGAAGTAGGGAGCGAGTGGAAGTGGATGAAAGAGGAAAACATGAGGTCACTGAAGATGATTAAAGAACATTTGTGGATATTTAGGTTACAAAATAATTTATATCCATTTAGAACAAACGAAGGTCATCGTCATTTACCCATAGACAGTATATATAAACACAGTGTGGTTATTCATTCTGTGTAAGGACTTCACTTTAGGGTAGCAGTCCCCACCCCCACTTAAAAAAAGAAGACTCTGCAGCAGCTTTACAGCCATTTAATATACAGTATATACAGTATATACATACATATTTATCCAGAACGCAGATGCCAAGGCTCCAGGTAGCCCTGAAACACATCCATTAAAACCCCCGTGTGTTATTCCAATCCCTCACTGCCTCAGGTTGGATAGCATCAACATCCACAGAAAAACAATAACACGCCTGGAAATTAAACAAACTAGCAAAACTTTTATTGCACGCAAACGTTTTGATACTACCTCTCCTCCTCAGAAAAGCAGCCTATTCAACTCTGGCTCCCGGCTGACTCCTGAATTACACCACCGCGTGTGTGTGTGTGTGTGTGTGTGTGTGTGCCATGCGCCGACATGGTGAAAAGCAGGACTGTTGATCTTGGTGTAAGATGCCAAACAGTTCTATAAAGGGACTTTTGAGGGTCTTGCTGGGCACTGCGCCAGTCTGTCTGTGCCCTTGGGATGCCATATTGTGCGTGTGAGTGTGTGCGTGCCCTTGGTTTGGCTTAGCATGGGGGCAACCACTCTAAATTAATGACACACTGATGCTTTTATTTTGTCTCGTGCTTCGCCCCCCCCCCCCCCCCCCCCCGCTGGGCTTGTCTGCCTCGGACATGAATTAGTATGAATATATTTTACTAACAATGTGGAATACAAAGAATTCTTCTTTTTTTTTTTTTTAATATCTTATTTGTTATTGGTCTCAAGTCACGGCCCATGAATAAATAAATATTGGCAATAAACATTTGTGCTAGGCCAGTCGCGATATTCAGTTTACTACACGGTTATCATGGACAGAAGAATTTCACCATGATGATATTATCATATAGAATTATCTATATAAATTTAAGAAATCGGTCAAAATGTGTTTTTAATTTAGTTTTTACTGTATTTTGTCTCTTCTTTTAGCAAATGAATTACACTCAAAATACAAGTGTAGGTACTTGGAGAGAGAGTCTGTAACCATTACTGTACAAAAGCTTACAAAAAGACTGATTGCACTTATTGAATAGTGATATGGCACCAAGACGAACTGATGGCCAAGTATGGACCAGGCCTCCCATCAAAACTATATCATGATTTAATCACATTTGTATTATCAACATCATTTCATTTTCATTTCGATATCATGGTACTCGTCAATGCTGGTATATTGCAACGCCCCTTGTTTCTGAAAAAAAATCAATCTGATCGTATCTGAAATAAGTCAGCCTGGTACGTCACCTTTTTCACCAGACAATTTTCCTGCTGTGAAGTGCTGGGCAGTGATCACACAGTGGGTTTAACCAACCTGATCTCATTCCAAGTTCATTAAATACCAATGTTTCATCAAAACAGTCATAAAACCAAAACAAAGAGCTGAAAGATGCTAAAATGGGTAATTGCAGGGCCTAGTGATAATTCTCTGTGGCATCATTACTATTGGTGACAACTTTCATATTTCACATGATTATTTGATCCATTGTTATTATAAAAATAATTGTGCAGCTTTAAGATAACATTGAGTGTGTAACATTTTCAGAACATTAGTTTCTGTGACATTATTCACAGTGAAATCTTTTCAAGCTCCAACACATACCATGTTAGCGCACTTTAAGCTGGATGGTGTTTGGTTGAGGAGAAAATCAATAAACATCAATTAACTAACGTATTTTAAAACAGACAACAAACGGTTAGGGATAGTAGCTCAATGTGTGTAGATCTTTGTAGTATAAACATGTAAATTGACAAAAGGAGACCAGAAAGACCGTAAAAAATATATTCATGAAAATGTTTTAAAAAAACAAAAGAAAGTCAAGTGAAACCGAAATACTTTCCACATGAGACACGTCCTTGTCAAAAACATAATGAGTCCCGGTCAATAACAAAATTCCAGCGTTTGAGACCAGACTTAAGCACTTCAGCCTAAGCTGCTAACAGGCTAATGAACTTGTGAACCATGGTCGCTTAAGCAACTCCCCAAACAAGGCAGTGATTGAGCGGAACTGACGGTGACGTGCTTCACCTTCACTTAGCTTAACGGACACTTGACTGGGTCCCTGGGGCCGGCTCTGAGGAAGGGGGTCAGTGTTTACCGCTGTTTGCCCGTCACTCTGCACGATTCCTGCAGGTTCCCCCTCACTCACAGCTCCCAGAAAGACCCGCAAAGCCAAACAGCCGAGGCCTACAGCTCTGGTTGTTGATGTTTACTCTGCCGGGACCCTGCCTCCAGTCCATGGCAACGCAGATAACATTTTGCGAAGATTGGGGGAAAAATATTTTCCCAAGCAGGCTGACTCGAGGCAAAATAAACACCTTGGTTGAGGGGTGCACACGCCATCGAAAGAATCCCACCTCAGTCTAGGAAAATATCTGTGTGAGTGGTAAAGAGAGGGAGATGGAGATCCTAGTAAGCGTAGTCACATACTGTAGTCAGGATTTTAGTTGAAAATGTTAAAACATTTATTACAAAATGATCAATGTAATGTGTGTAAATAGAATTTTTGATATTATGACATCAATGTGTTGTGTTGCAGTGATGCTTTTATTGAAGCAAGCTAACCAGCTAGTGCTTGTCCCTGCCCGAAGCTCCTGGCCATGTAAACACTAACACGCCCCTGTTCCCCCAGCACCCAGTCCAAACTGCTAGCTGCCAGGCTTAATTAGCTAACTAGCTAAGTGCAGCTACAGTTAGCAGCAGTTAGTGGTTACTCTAGGGGAGTGCTGCCCCCTATTTGTTTGGAGTATGAATTTGATAGTTGGTCAAAAACTAACATATTGCACCTTTAAGGGTTAAGTACATCAACTATATACTAATATTAGATATTAGTACCCTAATTAAGCTAGTAAACTCTTCATAAATGTTAAAAAAAGATATTTGTTAATAGTTGACATTTGTTAATATTGTATCAATTCTTTGTCATTGCATATTATTGTGTTGACCACTGATAATATAATTTTTATTAACCATTAAATAATCGACTCATTTATATCTTAGTTGAACATGACCACTACTTGTCACTTAGTCATTTGTAAATTAATTATTTAACCACTTTAAATTAATGTTTATTACTTCATTTTTAATTAATTTACTTTTATTGTAAATTGTTACAAAGTTGTGGTCGTGAAAAAGAAAATACACTTATTTGCTTTCTGATACTTGGATATGAATATCAGTACCACTCTCTTGTCTATTGATTTAGCACAGGCTAGAGGCAATTAGCTTAGCTTAGCATAGAGACCGGAAGCAGGGAGAAACAGTTAGCATTCCCCACTCAAAAGTTTGAAATCCAATTATTAAAATTGTCCAAACTAACTAATACATCTTTTTTGTCTAACCTTTATTCAAAATAATAAAACCAAAAAATAAACAAATAAACAAAATAATGAAACAACAACCATTTGGTGTAACTATTAGTTAGCTGTTTCACCTTGCTTTTATTACGCTAGACCCACTTCCCTGTGGCTCAAGGGTCAAGCCTAACTCAAACAAGAAAGAGTATAACATTCATCTAACTCTTGAAAAGAATGCCAATTGCCTCAGTGTATTTTCACAAAATGTTTTAACATTCTTTTCCTCTCAGAAAGATTTATATGGAGCCAATCCTCAGGTTTTTTTATTCCAATCAAATGACAGACCGGCCTGTACAGAACATCTGATTAATTCCCCCTCATGTGATGGCAGATGTGGTAATTAATCAGACCAGTTGCTCTATCACATGGCCAAATTATTAAAAACAACTTCTGTAAAGGATTCCTGCTCGAGCTACCATTTGAGTATACCAACACCCTGGTGGCAGTTCCGATGTCTAGTTAGCGCAGGAAGCTTTAATTAACTGACTTATTTTTTCCAAAGTATGAATTAAGTTCAGTTAGTATTGTTGGATTCAAACCCGAGGGGCGAATGATAAAGGCTGGGAACAGGTCATAAAGCAAACACCTCAGGGGTTGAGGTCGCTGGTTCGCGGGCATTAATCACAGCTGTCCGGCTAATGGCGACAGCAGCACTCGAGGCCGGGTTTGATCAGCAGAATCGCATGTGACTGTTGTCCCGGGGAAGTTGTCTCCCTCAATAACAAGCTCTAAATGGGCTCTGCAGGACGAGCTGTCTCGCGCACACACTGACGCTTTCATTGAGGAAAGCCATAACTGTGTAAACTGCTGTGTTTGTGCCTCGTCTTTGAAGGGGGGGCAATCACAATTTATTACAACTCCGGTCTTATTTACAAAGTCTCGGCCATCACTCCTGTATGTTTGCGCACAACTACAGCAAGTTAGGTATGTCGAAGTTGACTAAGGAAATTAGTTTGCAACTTCTGCGATGGATGTCTGCAAACAGTTTGGGTAGAATGAGCCGAGTAAATAGCAAAATGTAACCCTCGCTCTTCTTAGCATCGTGTTTCTTTCCTTGATGGAGACCTGAGACCTAAACAAACAATGTATTTGCAGCTGAACTATAGAGAGAGCACTGACAGTCACTGTCGTATCCTTAATATTGAATCCTACCACCTCTTTCGGAGAACTTAAATACCAAAATTTTAGTTCAAATTAAGCCATAAAATCCTTTTAACAATAAGGTAGGGTGGACTTTATGTAGGCTGACCCAGGGCAAATCAAAGAAGGAAGCACTCACTGCTCATGAAGCTTGATGCTGTTGAGTGCTTGATGAGTGTACTGTAACTGAAGGTGGCTCAGTAGATCAATCCATTGATCACCTGATAAATGGATTTTGCTGATAAAGGTGAGCAATTTATTTCATGTGAACAATACTACCAGTTATGTAGCTATTTATATGTTTTGCAGGAAAAGGTTAAATGCTTCCTGGATTACATCATGTGACTTTTTTTCAAGTGAATTAGATGCTGTTTATTCCTCACATGGCATTTTATAGATCCGTGGTCAGCCATGTAAGTCGGGATTCAGATTTGTGAATTTGTGAGGAGTGCGCATAGAGTCCCCTTGTGTAAAATTTGGCTGCCCCTTTCACATATTGGATTCATATTGTCATTTTATACATTATTATAAGAATATTGATAATAGTCACCTTAAGTTAACATGTTGTGTCCGATGTTTCATGTCACTGTTGACTTTTTAATACCCCTTTAATAGCACTAAATGCCTAAACATAATCCTAATATTAAAGTTTCATAATTTTTTAGTTGCCACAGGCAGACATTTTTGGAAGGAAAACATATCAAATGAATCACCTGTGAGCAATTTGCAAATATATTTTGAGATCAATATTTTGCGACTTGCAAGTTAATTAAAAACATTTGCTCATTAAGTTTATTAAAACTATAATCCGAGTCACATCACGCTGCCCACAAATTATATTTGCCTTTGCTAAATTAGCATAATATGAATGTAATTTCTATTAGACACGGTTGAAGAGAGGTGGTTTGAAATGTGAAGGGGACACACTTTCACTGTCCCCAGTCGAAACAACATATAGAACCCAAGTTGTAGTGAACTGGATTTATTCTACTATTATAAGAATGACTATCGTGTCCTAGGAAGTTAGGAAATTAAAAAAGGATCCATCCACTATTAGAGTGTTTACATCCATGTGTTCTTATACACAATTAATCCGAGCAGAAAGAAAAAGAAAAAAACACGTGAGGGTAAGGGCACCAAATGTATTAAATACAGGTTTTTAACACTTGACTGAGGTGTAATGGTTGGTGTATCAACAATAAGAAAATGTGACAAACTGTGATGCAAACAGTCAACTTGGAAAATAAATCACGTCACACATGAAGCGTGTGACTACGTGTTGACATACAGCATCAGACAAAAATTTCAGCTATGTGTCGAGACGCTAAATTCAATGAACCAACTCCTAATAATGTTTAACAGCTGAATCACAGCAGTGGATGCAAAGTTGGGAACGTGGCTAAAATGTGTGCCGAATTTGGCTGTCCCAAAAAGCTGTGGTATTTGTCTTCATGATTCACTTGCTTACTTTTGTCATGTGCTCTGTACGGTCTGTCAAACAGGTTAGACTGTGGAGAGCGAAAAAGCAAAGGCATCTGATCTGTTTTAGTCTTCTGCCCTCAGTGATGTTCTCTACTTCTGTTGGCTTCAACACCATGTCTGCCTCCCTCTAGCAACTCCCCAGGGTATCTCTCCTGTACTTCGATCCTTCCCTTGATTCTCTTCCCTTCCTCTCATCTCCTTTTCTCATGACCAACGCTTAAAAAATTCCAACTCTTTATCTGCCCTTCATCTTTGCTCAAGTGTCGCCCCAGCTTCCCAGCCCTTTAAATCCTGATGAAACTCTCCCTCTCTTCTTGACCTCGTGGGTCACTTCATCCATACTATTTTTCAGAAAAAATGGATCATGTTTTAAGTCTGCCTCCTCTCCTCCCTTCCCCATGACTGGTTTGAATCCTACAATCCAAGAACAATTGGCGGCCGTGACAAAAGCCGAGGGAGGGAGAATGAAAGAAAACAAATTGATGGTGGAACGATAACATACTTCTCAGACGTGGAGGTGGGGAGAAGATCAGCGAAGGTTTATAATGGCAGAAATAAATCATGCTGTGCTTGTTCATGTCAGCGGGTTGTTTAAATTCTCGTCTCTTTATATAAAGCTTGAAGGAAAGTCTGCGTTCGTCCCGACTCCGTTAGTGACCGAGGGGTGATTGAGAGTGAAACGGCGGTGTTGGGTTGCAGGTGGAACGCTGCGGCTCGTTTAATGAAGAAAAATAATGTTATCATACAAAAATAAGAAGCTCACGCTGTGCTGGAGGCTCTGACAAATGTCAGTGACAAATGTTCACAAAACAAAGAAGTTGGCAATGACAGGCGGACTTAGACCATCAGCGAATGGTTTCCATCTTTCACTCGCTTAAAGACACTTGAAACTTTTCTTTGACTTAACAAACTCCATCCAGTGCCTTGTCAGGTGCAGAGGCATGACTTGGAAATGTGAGGCCTTGTTTCGTTTTATGGTTAGCTAAAAAGAAATGCTTGGAAAAGTTGGGGCACAAAGCGTTAGCATTGGGCACAAAGAGTTAGAATGTGTCCATTTAAAACTTTCCAAAATAACCATGGAAATAGGAATTAGTCAAAAAAATGTTGAGACAACTGAGAGACAACAGCCATGCTACTGGCTCTTTGAGGCTCCAGCTAAAGCGCTAAATGCTAACATCAGCATGCTAACATCAGCATGCTTACGTGCCCTCAGTGTCATTGATAACATGGTAAACATTGAGCAGGTGTACATTTTTGCTGTGCTCACTGTCATATTAAATATGTCAGCATGCTAACATAAGACTAACGAGACACAAGCAAGGCTGAAGCAGACTGGGACGTCGTCGGTTTTGCAGTTATTTGGAAATGAACCAACAGACTTGACAATAACATTTTCATGGTGGGGAAGGCAAAGAAAAGTCAGTGGTTTGTACAAGATTTCAATCCATCCAAGTTAAGATGAGAATAGCATAAACGGGGCACTTAGAGGAAATGATAACCAAAGTCATTAGGATACATCACCTGGGGGCCATATTAAAGTTTCAGGGCATTGCCATTCCACAGTCGTTGAGACGTGTCAGTCTGGACCACCGTGATGGAACAACAGACTGCCATTTCCATCAGCTTACATGGTTGAAACATACAATGGAGTCACCATGTTTGACATTTTACTATCTAAAAGATGTGTGTAAAGGAATGAAAAGTAACTTCGGACAACCTGGGCACAACAACTTTATACTTTCATTTTGTATGCAGGCGATAGGGCAGTCTTTCCCATAAATTTCTGTAGAAAGCAGACGCATCCTTAAAACCCTGCATGTAAAGTCTCAGGTGACCTAATATGAAGACGCGAAGGGTGGAGGTGATGGTTGACATCATCCTGAGGTCTGATAACAGGAGAGTCAAAAGCAATCGACTGGAGATTAACTCAGGAGAGGTTGTGATGCACTTGAAATCCATACAGGCCGTTCCCTGATTCCACCTCCTATAGTAAGTCCAACAAATAGGAGGGGTGTTCTGTTTAATAGTGAACATAGAGACTTGAGGCACCCAGAGGAGAAGTTAAAAACAAGCTCATGCAGATACACATTTGTTTAGAGAACACCCATCTGAGAACATTTTAGCCCGGAAACCAATCCGAAACGTTTGCTGCATGTGTAATTAACACAAAACGGTGAGGGCCAGCTACGCAGAGCAGAGCGGGAACAGTGAAGGAGGAGACACTCACAGTTACTCTGAATTCTATTCATCTTTGAGTCCCGTATTAACACATTTCTGCAAACCACAGATATTATGCAACTTTTCAATTCTTTATGTTGCAACTTTGCATTTAAGGGACCATTTTCCATTTTATGTTGTGACGACGCCTGAGGTCTGGATAGGTTCAGGCACAGAAAACGCTTGATTAAGGGTTCGGAAAAGGTCATGTTTTTTTTTGTTTGTTTTTTTTTTCCTTGAAATACCTGGTTTTGTCCCCACAAATACGCTGAAAAAAAATGTCTCCTTAAAAGGAATCTAGTGGTTTCACGCTGACAAATGTTGTAACACAGTCTTGAACTGCGGTCACCGGCTTGGCAGCCTTCTTGCTTTCCCAACTAAACAAATACCATCCACCACTTTGTTTTGGGGCTGGAAACATTGAAATGTCAGAAAATGAATAACTTAAAACAGGGATAAATAAAACCATTTATTTTTTATTTGGTAGACCAACCGTTTCATATCAATGCAACATGATCTTGCGCTCACAGTATTTGTGTACAGCAGCTGATTGGTTGCAGCAACCCACACGTGCACTGTACACACTTACACTAAAATACCATAAACTCCTCCTCCGCAGAAGTGACCATGAAACGGCAGGTCATTTTTTATTACCTTCTGCTAACAAGCGCAGACCCCGGTCCTGCCTGCACACGCAGCCGCTTGGAAGTTAAAAAACAGCCCATGATTAATGATCGCCGCGACATGTCTGAGTGAACCAAATGGAGTGTGCATGTAAACGCTCCCCTGCCAGAGCCTTCACCCTCACACTTATTGTAATCATTACAGGGAGAGAGAGAAAAAAAATTAGAGTGGGGAACTGTAATGGGTTAATTACACCACAATCGGCGGGTGTGGAAATGCAGGCCTTTTTAATTATCTCCCTCCATCATTCGACACATTTCTATTATTTTCCTTCTCTTTCAGCTCCCTGCTTTGACTGAGGTTGAGCGCCGTGAAGGAAAATAGGGGGATAATTGGGTTCATCCATCTCTCTCTCTCTCTCTCTCAAAGCCCCCGCCCATCACTCCCTCTCCCCCTCCTACAACTTGTTATAACTCCCTCTGTATCTGGGCAAGGGGGGGTATTCCTTAACTCTTGCTCAGTCTCCTCCTTCCTTTAAACCTCCTTACCTTGCCCCCTGTATCTCTCTACCCACACCTCAACAGTCTTGCCAGTTCTGTATTGCCGTGATTTGGAGGAACCAAAGGCTGTGGCTGTATTTGTGCTTTTTTGTTTTTTAACAAGTGACTTGAATTTCAACATTAGCTGGAAGAATTATTGGTTGTGACGAAGAACATGTCCGACTGCCATTTTTCTCGCTTAAAGTCCTGATTCAGTCAGGTGGAGCTCAGGTTGGATGAGACTGAGCCATCCGATAATAAAGAAAAAGGGTCATTTAGAGTGACGAACCTTCAGGTTTCAAGTGTTTGCGTGTTGTCCTAACAGGGACGTTTTTTCCTTGTCATTAAAATAATATTAAGATGTTAGTGTTTTAATTTATTTAGGGGATACATTTTGTTTACGCAACAGAATTAATATCAGGACCATGGACAGGTCAATTATTGCTACCTCCATGAATTTCCAACTTGGCGATCAAAAGAATCAGAGCAATATTTTAATCGTGTAGTAGACTAGCTGGTCCAACGTGTCACTGTCGGGTTTGGCCTTGCCAATCTATGAAAATTACATGATCTCATTCTGTGGTTAGGTTAGCAACAACACAAATGCAACAGTTGTTTAAACTTTCAGAATAAAGGCACCAAAACGACCTGGTTTGATTTAGAAAAAGATCATTTTGACTTAGATTAAGAACGTCCTTCAGTCAGTAGCAACTGACTATTGGCTTTGCATGGGAATCAAGCCGCTGGCCCCCTAGAGGAAGGCCCTGTGACTTACCCAGTCAACCATCCCCAACCTCCTTCCTACATGGACTCTTATATTACATTTGTCCTTTGCCCCCTGCTGGTACTTCACCTTACACAAATACGTACTTTACGCACCTCGGCAAGGGCGACCATGACACTGATCCGCCATTCTCTTCAACATTCAAGAGAGTTTGCAATGGCTGTGTCAAAAAAAGAAAAAATCCTTATAATCTGCCAAAAAATAATCAAATCCATAAAATATCATTTTCGAAGTTGCCAGCACTAAACTAGCGGTAAATAGTTTTAAAATACATGCTTTTCATTCATGCACAAACGTTAGAATTGCTGTAAAATGTGTCTGCTTGGGCTTCATAACTCTCAAAGACACTTTGAGGGACTGACTGTTGTCGACCTCTTCCTGTGGCTCCATTCCTTTAGTTTTATCGAGCTGCCCCTCCTTCGTTTTCTTTCAATCCCTCCGTTGATCCGTCCTCTCTCATCCAACACAGGGAGGATTACAAGATCCGTCTAATATGACGGGAGACGTGTGGCCCCATGATTCCCCTGGAGATCCCCTCACACTCCCCCATGATGGAACAAAACTCACACATGTCAAAAGGCTCCCGCAGATGATTTCTTGAGGCTTTGCAATCAACCTAGCCCGACGTTCCCTGACGCTTTTAATCTCCTCACATTAATGAAGTGTCCTGTCAAATTTCCCTGTCCGCCCCGATGATCGGGAGGTGGCGGAAGGACAGAGAGGGGTTATTCACCGGCAGCAGCTCCGCGTCCATTGATAGACGTGACACGGGCTCCTGGTAGTTTCCCTCTTCGTGCTGTTGCGTTCGCTGGGCTTCTGGCTTGGGTCGGGGTTTGGTTAAAGTGCTGAAAAGGCCGCTCCCTCGATGTCCAATTTTCATGCATTTTTTAAAAATTTGCAGCGGTGTTCGTTACCGATGTTAATGCGAAAACCAAACCGAAGTGGCTTTCGCTGAGTTATTGCTTCGGACGGGCGTGGAGGGAGCACAACACACCGCAACGCGAGAAACAGCATGAGAAAACACAAGTAACCATTGACTTTCACAACGTAATCACGAAAAGCACATTTAATTATATTCAAATCCAGGACAATGGAACTGACTTACAAGGAAAGAAGCTTCTAAAAGTAGTATCTCCATTGATTCCACAGACTCAGGATGTCTGATGGGCAGGGGTGGTAAACCTTAAAAGGCTCAACTGGCTGTAAGTTGGTAGCTTTCACAGCAGGTGACCATTATTGATTTATCCACTGAAAACAATTTTGACTGGCACGCAGCTCCTGGCAGGTGAGGGTCTGCTACTTGTGTATCATCTTTTTCCTTCTATATCAGGAGTGTGGGTGCGAGTGAGAGAACCAGCCTCTGCCTGCGCCGAGCGGCAGAAACCAACTCTTGTGCCCAATTCAGCAGAAGAAAACACAATGAAAACATTCAGCCGCTGCTCCTCAAGATTGTTTTTGGCCACAGAAGCCCTGTAGGAGGAAACACAAGCCCACCTCTATACCACTTTGTGTCTGCATAAATGTATGCATTTTTTTTTTCTTCCCGTCTGCGGCTGAAGTTGCGCAGCCTGCCAAATATTATTCAATTAAAAACTCCACTCCGTAGGACGCAGTCGCAGGCGATCTGTGCGCCCATGTCGTGACAAGGAAATGTGACTAATTGCTGAACTTGTGTTATTGATACACGATTTCGTGTTTTAAGAGGGTTCTCGCCAGTGTTCGCGATGGTGACGACGGTGGAAAAATGAACCCGGGCTCGGTGTTTTTCAGTCTGCGAGGCCTTGTCCTGGGCAGCGCTGTGGTCAGACCTCAGTCCGTAGAAAGTGATGATTAGTTTGTCTTAGTTGACCGCTGACCAGAGGAATCCGCGGGATTCCAGTAAGTGGGGCTTTAGACACTGAGGAGAAGATTAGTGTTTCATTTCAGTGTGAACCACCTGTCTGTCTGCCAAAAGTCTCTGTTTCCTTCTCCCCCTCCCTACCTGTCTGTCGGAGATCTTTCAGGCGTTAAGATCCAAGAAGCGACTCTGCACCGGGATTTGAAGGAAGTTGATGCGCTTTTTGCTGAATTTTCTTGCCTTTTGTCAAGTGTTGCACCTGCCAACACCTGGCATCAATAGAGGATCTGCATCTGGATTTTAAGGCATTCCAGGCAAGAACTTTCCCAAGTGATATTTTGTGGAGCTCAGGGACTTTACCCGTGTTTCCACTGGAGGAACAAGGGATGAGGTTTACTTCCTGTTTGATACTTCCATGTGCCAAGAACATCTCAGCTTTGGTGGTAGTTCTTCCCAATGTGTGTGGTACTATCGGAGCAAAGTTTGAGGGCTAAACATTGCTGATCAATATTGAATATTATTTATATATATCATACAATATAAACATATATATTTGTTATCAAACTAATTTGCCTAATTATCGTGGTTGTTCAAATGTAGTGGAAATGCAATAGAGATGCACTATGGCGACTTTTGGCTCAGAGTTTAGTTCCTGGTTTTAGATATTTCGGTTCGGACCTGGAACTACTTAATTGAGAAAGGCTGTATGTTATCTGGAGGAAGATATGTGATCATGGGCCTTTTACACCAGCTGTCCATAACTCAATCTCACAACTCAGATTTTTGATTTTGCCTGCACTGTCAGTGATAACTGGGGATCCATTGTCAATGAAAGTGATGCTGCTGAGGCTTTGCTTTTCCTTTCCTAAGGAAGGTCGTTCATAGCATTGGTCAAGTTTGCTTAAAATCCCAAGAGATGGGCTGGTCCATAATATGGCCATGTAAAGGTTGCTTTTCTACCTGAATATGTGGATTTTAATACCAGTGTGATGGCAATCCCATATTGTCATAAATAAAAGTAAAAATGTTGTTTGTCTGCAGTGGTCATGAGTGAATATAAGTAAAGGACTGTTTGACTGTGTGTGTGTGTGTGTGTGTGTGTGTGTGTGTGTCTCACCTCAATACATCAAAATGTTTGTCCTTAAAACCATTTTATATAACTTCCTAGAAAAAAGAAAGCCAATGAATGTGGGAAGCTGAAACAGAATGTGGGAATGTGGGAAGCTGAAACAGATGTACAGATAACTTATAGTAATAATTACATTCAGTACAGACATTTTCCTCAGCACAGCAACACAGCAAAGCCTGATTGCGCCTTTTCATATATGCAGCTTTGGGGCGGACTTCTGGTTCAGCCCCCTCAGTGTTAAATATCAGTGTTTGGTTGGTTGACAGGCGTCAGTCAGTGAGCTTAAATCACTGGTCGGCATTCAGTTGTAACATCCCCTTCACTACGTCCATAGATGCTGATTACTGCACTGCACCCTGTGTTATTATCAGCTGATACATACATGAAGATGGATCTCATTTAAATTAAAATACCGAATGATCCAAAGAGGAAAAGTTCATCAATGGGCTCAAATCTGAAGTACCCTGTGTGAACGAAAAAGTCCCCGGTCTAAATGAGTGAAACCTTCAAGGGTCCATAAAGGAGCTTTGACGCTGCCTCCTTCATTGTAGGAATTAATCTTTTTTTGAGATCATCAGTTGAAATCATCTCAGGTGTAAACATAAACCTTTTTTGATAAAATATACTGCATTTGAACTCTTTCCGTCACTTCACCAACCAATCACAATAGATTTTAACTGCAAGGCTGCAAGGGAAACAGAAACTGTAACTTTACCCAGAGCGCTCCCTAAGTCGTAATCAATGTTTAAAAAAACAAACAAAACATACTTAAACACAATATTCATTATTGTATCCAGAAAACAAGCAAAATACAGTATTCCTCACATTATTCATCCAAATTAATTACTTGACTGGTTTTTAGCCTGTTTATCACCCCAAAAACAACCAACTAAAGACAAGTTAGCTGTAGCCAGCTAGCAACATACGACCAGAGCTGAAGAGTGTTGTTGTAAATCTATCACAGAACTCACCGGGAACTCATATTCTCTTGGTTATTTTCTTTTTAAACTCTTTTTAAACTTAAAAAAATACTTTTTTTTTTTTTGCCATGATCAAGTTTGTGCTTACGTCTCTTGCACTGTGTCTCAAATTTGCTTCTTGTCATCAGTCGTGGCTATGTCTTATGAATATGCTGTGTTAACACATTTTACATCAAAAGGTATCAAAACTGTGTGTCTCGTCATCACCTGTCTGACCAGTGAATGATTACTCTTACTACACAGAGTCACCCCCTCCTCCACGACTGATCCAGCTTGGAGCCTCATTACCTGTACCTGTCTGTCTGCCTGTAGGTAGAGTCCATCTGACCGTCTGACAGCGTCTCCTCCACCGCCGACTGCTACTCAGGATTAATGAGAGCCAATGAAAGCAGCCCTCCTCCTCCTCGTCCTCACCCCTCTCCCTCCTGTTCTCCCCCTGCCCCAGCCAAAGCAAAGGCCGGCCGTAGGCCTCATTATTAAAAGCAATGGCCAGGACTCAGGCCCTGTCTGTACAAACACACAGCGACGGAGTTGGGAGGGAAAGGGGAACCGGCTCGCGGGGGGATGAGGTTTCAATAAACGTCAGCCAGCATCGGCTCTGTTTGGACTGCAAATTATTGCTGGCTGATGCTCTATTATTTTACAACCAAAGATCGCTGTCGAGAGAAAGGTAGAAGGGGAGGAAAAAGAAAGAGAGAGTAGCGAGCAGGGCAGGGAGGAGGGAGAAAAAGAAACTCTGGAAGGGCGCCTAAGGGGAAAAAAGGTTTAGTGAATACTATAATAATCTTTAAAAATATTACTGGAGCGGCCGCAGCTTAAGCTAAGAATAGGCTGGGGAGAGCAAAGTCCTTGGATGATTCCAGCGGAGATAGGAGAAGTGGAGAGAGAGCGGAGGGGAGCATGAGGAGAGGGAAGGAAAGCAAGCGAGGGAGAGAGAGAGGGAGGGAGGGAGGGAGGAGAGGAGACGGCCATGTGAGAGGGTTATAAAATCAACACCTGCAGTAAACATAACTTACAGCTGCCTCATTACTGCCAGGGGGAAAAAACACATGCTTTTATTTTTTTTCATTTCATGAAATATCCTTCAAATCCCAACGCTGGTGAAGGTTATCAACAATGTTCACCAGCAAACATGAGTCCTGCAGAGGTGCTGCAGCAAAAGGTGGGGCGGATCAACTCCAACTGTAACTCAAGCTGCTGCTGCATGAGGTGGAGACATCACTCCACAAGCATCATATGACACGTTTGACCCAGGAGAGACCATACGGATGCTCAGTGTTAGTGCAGATAGTAGTAAAAAAAATTTTTTTTTTTAAATATTATTGTTTATCCATTTTTAATTAACGCTATCGTGTTAGACATCTATTCATCAGCGGAAGTAGAGTCTTCACTTTGACTTTGACTAATGTTTTGTTGTTGTTTTTCTGCAAAGTCTGGAGCAATGCCACTGAACATTTACATTTGAATGCAGTGTCCAGATATTTGCTCAAGTCATGCTCACTGAGCTTGAGTAGAGATGCAGGGGCGCAGAGAACTCTCCCTTTACTACTCTCACTGCCTGCTATCTGTAATAACATTTGTGCTGTACCACAGTGTGCACATCAACCATTTCTAATAGCATTTGAAATGTAAATGAGCTCCAGAAAGTCTTGAGCTTCCTCTTGAGAATGGTGCAAATGTGAGTCCACTGCTTTGGTTTAGACAAAAATTTGAATTAATGGATATCATTACTGGATTGCCATGAAGTTATGTTCAGACACTCATGCTCCCCAGAGGACAAATCATTTAATTTATTCATTTTTTAAAAACCTAAGCTGTACTTTGTGTAAAATACCTAGCACTTTGCGAATTAGCTCAGGTGCACAATGGTGATTGTTTAGCATAAACATTGTCACTGTGAGCATGATAGCATGCTTCCATTTGCACTCAGTACAAAGCATTACTACGCCTAAGTTCAGCCTCACAAAGCTGCTAGCATGGCTGTAGACAAGATTTAAGGTCCACTGTATGGGATTTAGTAGCACCTAGAAGCGAGGTTGCAGATTGCAACATACTGAATACCCCTTGTCTCTCTCCCCATGTGGTGGCCACTTAAGTGTGAAAGGTCCTCCTTAGAGCCAGTGTTTGGTTTATACTTACTGGGCCACCGTAGAAACATGGCTGTACAACATGGCGGACACAGTTGAAGAGGACACACTCTCTCTGTGGGTATAAATGACTAATGCTAAGGTATCAAATGCACAACAACACATAATTATGATTATTATATGACATTTCTACCAAGAGATCCAATTAAATCTTATGCACTGGACCTGTAAGCATGGAGAAAAAAAAAAATTCTAATTGCCATACTGGGAAAAGGTCTTTTTACATTCCTGTGTAGAACAGTTTCTAAATGGGTTGCATTGAGGTTTAGATTTGAAATGATATACAGATGCAAAAAATGGTCCAAAACAGTCCACCCCATCTATTATCGCCTATCAACAGATAAGCAGAGCTGTTGAGCCCACAGAGAGGCTGTGCAAGCTCTGTCACAACCGAGCAGCTTTGATAAACTCCTTACATTCCTTCAGACGCATAGTTGCAACACATTCGTGGCACTATTTCAGGCTGCTCCAGTCGATATTATTCGAGAGCCGCTGACATTTAACAGGCATCTCTGCCGGTTAACATGCTTCTGTCTGGATGTTCACAAACTAATTTAATCCTCGCATTACGGATGGCCGTGTTGACGACTTGGAAAACTGTCACACTGCACAGTTTCACCAGCGTGTTTGAGTCTGAGTGTGTGTTTGTGTGTGTATTTGTGGTTGTAAAGATTTTAATGCATTTGTGCATGTGTGTCTCATGTCCCCACTTTTCATAACACCACCTTCCCCCCTAAAACGGGTTTAAAAAGTCATGTGGCTGACAGGGGAAAGCAGTTTTCTTACCTCAATAAAATTATCTTGGATTTTAGTGTTTGCCTAACACTCTTGTACCCGTTTAATATTCGAGCACGCTCCTCCGCTCTGAGTGAGAGAAAAAAAGAAAGGTGTAACTTATAATGGGCTTGGCCTCGCTGGCAATTCCTGCAGCTGAATTAAAATGCAACATTATATGGCTTGGCCAAGGTTAGTCCGTGTTAGCTGGGGCGCTGTTACGGGCACTTTTCGAGCCTCTCAATTGAGGTAATAAATTGAGTCTGATGGCTAATTTTAGGTGAAACCCAATACGGCTGGCTAAACTATGAGCCAGAGGGGACCATTTAATCAAAATATGTCTGGCACTGCCGCCAATACAGAAACAAGCTGAGACAAAAACGAAAAAGATTTTAGAGTAAATATATATTTTACTGAAATTTGTTTTAAGGGATACTGTACCTTCTGTCAGTCAAGTGAAAAGAGTTAACAAACTGTGGGAGGTAACAATCTGTGATTTAAAATCTATAAATATACACTGGCTAATAAAATAATAAAAATAGCAGCTGAAATGGCAGTTTAATCAGGGCAGTAATTATAATATATACTGTGGGGGGCCGCATTCCCCCAAAATGCCCCCTTCCCGTAACAATAAATATAAACTATATATAATAAAGATTTAAAAAACCCAATATCAAACACTGCTTTCCTAAATAATCATGAGCAAATGTAGTCATAACTTCCCTTGACACATTGGCATTATTATTGCTAGCATGCTAGCCTACAAAATGTAAGAACTTTAGTTTAAATTATTCAAAAGTAAATGAAAACTATCAATATAATGTGATGAAATAACAGTTTTGACATCATGTTAAGACGTCAATGTGCTGCGTTGCATGGATGTCTCCTGAAGTTAGCATGCTAACAAGCTAGCTCAGGGCCTAAAAACCTCCCTCTCCCTGTGGTACAAAGCCCGTGCGATAGCAATGTATAAGTGTTGAGACGACCCCATTGGTCCAGCTAACTGAGCTGACAAGCTAACTGCAGCTACCATATTTTACTTGCTAGCTTTGTGTTAAAGCCAAAATAGACAACATTTCAAATTAACCCATTCCAAGCGTTTCACTGTGCTATTACTGTGTACGCTGCAGTCAAAATCACAGCGTCACAATGTGGCTACCACTAGTAGCCTGACTTTTGTCTAAACCAACAAACAACAGTAAGAATGCCAATCTGACCTCGAAATCTTGATCCCAGTGCTATGAAATAGCAGCGTAAAACAAACTCCATACAGGAATAAAACCCAAGTTAAAGCAAGAAAAGCTGTACAAAAGTTATGTTCCTATCAGCTGTTGATTGGACACTTCTCTGAACACCATACCAATGATAAGTCAGCCAGGCAGAGTGGCCAGAAATCTGTTTTCATATTTAGAATTTTTTGACAGGGTCTCCAGATCCCCAAAGCAGATTTGACACCTGATTTTTATGCCTTGGCTACAGCCCTGAGCTATATATATATATATATATATATATATATATATATATATATGTATCTGTCTACATGTCTATCTGTTCATCAGATCCGGATAGCCCTACTTTGGGTAAATAAAATGTAAAACTTTCTTTGCAAGGGAATTATGAAGGTTATGATTAAAAGAGGTTATTACAGTCACCGGTACCAGAAAGTGACATTAGATTAGTTTTGACGCAACAAGATAGATTCGAAATCTATCTACAAAGAAATAAAACTGCCAGAACCTTGCAGTGGAATCAAAAAATGTGCTTACAATCTGTTTCCTTACACTCGCTAAATCATTCTGTCAAAGTATCTCTCGATTAGCAGGGGAGGGAAAGGATCTCCAAAGTGGCGTTCGGTTAGCAGCCTTCGCCGCCTGCCAAAAGCCACATCTCGGGGCCGCAATCAGTGACACTCACAATAAACGGACTGATATTTAATCATTAGGCAAGGAATGCACAGCGGACGTCTCTAATCTGCTCCCGTAGCTGCTGAAAAGTTGCACGGCACACAGAGTGGAAGCCGTGAACTCTCCGTGTCAGCTTCGACCATGCGCCCGCAGGGTTTTTGGTGGCAGACCCGAGAGGGGTAACGTTGCATAGCGGGAGGCCTCAGCATGCCATTGCAATTAATGTATTGTCTTACTTAATAAGATGGAAATGTTGGAATGATTAGTGAAGACTGTGGTGTGCACTCTGGGGTCCGTGGGAGGATTAGTTACCAAAGTGCTGAGGCGCTCACTTACACCTACTGCTGAGCTGGACTGAAAGGGAAAATACTATATTCAGCTATATATACAGTATTGTTGTTGGCAGATAAAATGCTTTAGGTTAAAATTTTTAGTTTACTGGAACTGTGCAAGAAAAACCGACCTTATTTTTGGCTCGATTAAATTATCCAATTAATCCTGAAAATATTGTACTCGGATTTACTCAAGAGAAACATACATTCTTCAATGAACCATTGGGCAGGTCATTCATTAAATGATATTTCTATTGATATTCTATATTTGTCCTATTGGCAACAAATCCCATGAAACGACCAAAACCAACATCCTACTTGTAGGTACAGTGTATATATCCAAAGCCAGATATATCTTATTCCTCTTTGCCAAGAAGCTCCAATGTTGTCCAAAAACTATATAAAACACACCAATGAGCCACTGGGTGACAAGTTTTTGGTATTTAAATGGATTTACTGACATAAAGAAATAAAGAATATCACCAATAGAGGTGTAATTTGTAAGAAATGGCCAGAATTTGAAGGCAGCACAACCACTAACTGCAGCTCACGACACTCTTTACTGCAGCTTTCTTTGGTTGTTGCAACTAGCTGCCGTTTAAAAGCAGCTCAGTTAGCCATGGAGCTAAGGGACCCTTAACACATCCCCTTGTTAGAATTGCTGGACATCACACCAGAACTGAACACTGCCTCTGAAAACGGGCCTATGACACTCTAAAGATAGTGGATACGGTATGGAGGCGATTTACAGTGGAACAGGACTGTGAGTGGCATGCCATGGCTGATGAGAAAGAATCAGGCAGCAGGTAAAAACCTGTAAAGCCAGATTATTTTCAGATCTTACTCAGTGAATTGAGAATATATTTTGGCCAAATCAAAGGTAATTGTAAAAAAAAGACAAACCAAGACCGTTTTAGTGAAATTTATTTTGTTAATTCGGAGTATAAATTTAGTGTTTTACGATGTGGTACTGAGGCAGTTAAGCTCATGTGTAGTAGTTATGTCTGGTAAAAGAGAGAAACTTAAATTCAGATAGTGTCGGTAGTAATTTTCAGTGAATACAACGCTTATGTACATATCCCTGCTGAAACTATGGGGGCCATCAAGCTAGCTACAAGGTGATACTACAGCAACATAGTTCGTAGACATCTTTGACAAAACGGCAATGCTGTTGAAAAATTTTATGCAATTCTGCTGTGATGAAAAATTCAGTATGATCGTTTTAAGCATGCATGTCTGAATATAAAGATGACGACAGACACAATATAGAAATACTTTGATAAATGAATGTAGTATGAAGAAAAACTATGATATGCAGAATATGAGCACAAATGTTACATACAGTAACCCTAACACGCACAGACATTAGAATACAGTGTTGTCAAACATAGTTTTTTAACAAGCTATAAAGGAAAATAATTGGGCATGCTGGGCTCATGCTGTTCATTTTGAGCATTAAAATCTCTTTGGGCCCTTCTTTTGTTCTTTCTAGACATCGACCATATGAGGAATTGCGTTGAAACGTTCCCTATTACAGCTTGGTAAGTGGGCAATAAATTGTGAGTCTGCAGTGCTGAGATGTAGGGCAGTAAAGATTTGACATATCAGTTGGCAAAGCTATAAAAATCTTTAACCCTAATTACACAACGCAAGCATAAATTAACACTCAGAGCTTGTTAACGTGTCGCATAGTTCATTAAGATTAGAAATAAGCACCAGAGGAGGGTAATAGAGCATGGATGTGTGGATCATGTGGACCATTTCCTCACTAAATGTGCATTAAACCGAGCACCGAACAGAGAGCAACTGCGCCACACAGCCGCAGTCAGCATTCATACTGCTGTGGCACACGACATGGAAATATAATATGACAGTGATTATATTTTGCATACCTTCATGGAATAATCAAATTATTACCAACCTCTTTTGGGTAAATACTACGGCAGCAAACCAAACAACAGAGAGGCCGCGTGATTGTCTGAGAAAATATCTCTCAGGTGGAGAAATTAGCCACCATCAAGTGTTCGTAATTTGTTTTCTATTTTCTCCCTAAACATTTATAATTGCATCCAGAGGGGTGTGTGTGTGCGTGGGTGTGTGTGTGTGTGTGTGTGTGTGTACGTGTGTGTGTGTGTGTGTGTGTGTGTGTGTCAGAGCAGCTGCCAGAGTGCCAAACCGCTATTGTTGCAAGAGCAGGGTCAAGTGTTTCTTCACTCATGCCCACATCGGTTAACAGGACCGCCACACACACACTGAGCACATATGTGGAAAAAGACTGTATATCATTACATTGTATATAAACTGCATAAATATGCCGAAGCACAGAGAGCTGAGGTGTGAACCATATTATATTAATATTATGCATTTAAATCCATCACACACACTCATGTCAGAACTTCTTTTCCTCTTTCCTGTTTTGCCTCTGATGGCAAACTGAGGAGCAATTAATTCAAGTCCTATTCGCTGATTAACCAGCATGTCTTCCTATTTAAGGGGCGATATGTAAGACTTCGAGCTAAAAACATTCAAAATGTAACTAAAATTATCAACAGAATGTGAAAACACAGCAATTTTGAAACTGTGATAACTGTGTATTGTATTGCAGAGATATCTACTGAAGTTGGATGCTAATCAGCTAGCCCTGACCCATCTTGGTCCAGAGCTCCTGTGCTAGCAGTGTTTACTACTGGCCCCGAAGCTCCAAGTCTGAACCACTAGCTGCATGGCTAACTGAGCTAACTAGCAAAGGGAAGCTACAGTTAGCTGAAGTTGGAAAAAAAATATTATTCAACAATTTATTTTTTGGTGCAAAATAAAAGATATTTTTAACCGAAATCTGTCCTGCTTAACTTGACAGAATAAAATAAATATTTATTTATTTAACAGAACTCTCCTGCTTAACTGAAAACAGTATAAAATAACAGAAAACAATAGAAAGTTGTTACTTTCTTACTGATTTATAGTTCATGTGTAGTATATCAACTGCCTGTGCAGTACAAATTATGCACATCACATTTATCTATGGACTGTTTGAACTGACATGTGTAAGGTTGTATATATGTATGTATATTATAGTGTGTATTCTTTATCTATTATTCATCTACGTATTACTTTTATGTGTTATTTATCTATTTTATGTATTCATCTATCAATTGTATGTGTTTATTACACTAAACATTTTTTTGGCCACAAAATTCTGACATTTATTGGACTTAAAAAACATTCGTATTTTTTCTACATACCATATCTGCCTCTGGTGTTGCCTGGTGGACAACAAACCAGTCAAGGGTCCACCTGGTTGTCCCTCACGTGTAGACCACTAGATGCATGCTGTTTCATGTCAAACAGTTCACCACGGGCTACAGAAAAAGTGCGCTAGCAGACATTATCTACACTATTTCCAGCCACGTTTTCTTTTTCTCATTCGAGTCTGTATTTTTGCAGCCTTTTCTTTTTCTCTCGGGGGAGTACCGTTACTGCTCATGGTGGAAGGCGTACCGTCTGCAGTGTCCTGTGAACCTGTGTCGTTGTGAGCCATGCTGGGTTGTTTTGCCAGTTGCCTCAGTCTCTTGTCTTCCGGTATCTTCTTGCAAGCAACAGTACCTCAACCAATGAGAAGAGCCGGATTCTGCATTGTTATTCTCGTGTGTGAGTGTGCTGTCGGCTCATTGGTCACAGAGCAAGAGAGGGCTGGCAGTAAGATTACCGTATATTTTCATATAAAACGCCGTCATTCATTGATTCCACTGACATTTTAAAGACCATTTTGGTTCTCAAGGAAATACGGGACAAAGTGCGTCCCTTTTAAGCTCAATACGGGACGCGTAACTTTGTTTCTAAATATGGGACAATTCCGTTTTTCAAGGGATGGTTGGCAACCCTAGTTGCAGCTAACGCCTGCAGCCAGTTAGCTTGGCTTAGCATTAAGACCAAGGACGTTATAATTAAACCTAGACGTGGAGGTGAAGTCCCTTTCATTTCTATGAAAAGCTGCCACTATGACTCGACTGTCTTCTGCATAGCAGGGCCAATAAAGCGTGTGCACAAGAAACTTCCACCACTGAGCCAGCTAACTTCGGTTTGCACCTGGCTAACTTGAATGTGGATAAAATAACTTCATCATGCGGCTCTTCCAGACATTCGAAATGTTATTGGACGAAATAGCTCAAATTATGACAGTGAAGCGAGTCACTTCGCGGGGGATGTAATGCTCCAAAAAATGTATCCGCTGTCTTAGAAACACTTCTCTCATCATATTAGCTTATGGGAAAAAATGACATGTGACATTGAATTATACAGTTTGGCCGCTAAGGAGGTCGGCTTCAAAACCTGGCGCTCTTTCTGGGGGCTTGATTAAGTCAGGCCAGAGGAGGGAACAGCTAGCTCTGTCCAAAAGTAACAAAATCTAGTCCACCAGCACCTCTAAAGCTCCCTAATTAACACATTACATTTTTCTTTATTTAATCTGAACAAAAACCAATGTGTAAAAACAGTACTTCCTGGTTTTACAGGGTGTTAGCCTACGTGCCAGACTGTTTCTTGGCCAGAGGCAGCATTTTTTTCCCTCACCTTGAGACACAAGACCGAGACATTGTCCAGCACACTAAAACCAGAAACTATTGTTTTTACAATTTCGTTTTTTTCTTTTTCATTATTGGTGAGCGCCTGGTGGGGGGGATGCTGCTCTTTTTGCAGAGACCCAGGCAAGCTGTTTCCTCCTGTTTCCAGTCTTTATGCTAAGCTAAGCTAAATATCCGCTGGTTGTAGTTTGGCTGTGGTTTATCTTGTCATTTAACTTTCTGCTAACAAGTGTAATTGTGAAGTGTATTTTGTATGTATGTGCTATTTGCATATCGTGACATATTGTGAAGCCCTCGGTGATCTCGTATGTCTTATCTTGTATGTATATCTTGCCGCTATGCGATGTCACTCATTTGCATCATATTGGTCGTCATTTTGCTTCTGCATCTGCTTTTGTTTCAACAACTGAGATGTAATACGGCAGATTGAATGTCTCGAAACCGATTTGAAGCTTTACTTAAATATAATCGTAGAATAAACCCGATCCTCCAAAACAAATCCTCGTGAGCGTAAAGCAAAAACATTGGACTTCCACTCATGGCTGCATCTTTAGTCTCCGTGAGAAAAACAAGTGCATCTCCGTGAAACAGTCTGACAGCGAGCCTCGGCCCGCTGTATATTTCCTGTATATTTACATGTCGACTTGATGTGCTGATCTTTACGGAAAACATGAAGAGATTATTGGAGGGAGGCGAATCAAAGTGACACTGGTGACACACACTCAAAGCCGACCAATATACACTGCAGGAACCGCAAGCTGGAGTCCGTCAGGCTGTGGTGAGCTTATGGCTTCTTGTGACGTATAAAAACGCCGGCGGCTCCTTAGTGTTTCTCTGCTGCTGATTGACTTTTAATTGATTTCTCATAGAAGTGCGGTTCATTCTTGTCAGTGAGATGGAGGCTTTGGGTTTTTTAATTTGCAGATCTCTTGATTTATCCCCCGAGTCTGTGATTATTACAATTATGTGGCTTTTGTAATTGGTGGATATCGAGTTGATGTTTTTTTGGGGGGGAAGACTTTGGAACAGTGCGCGCTGCCAGGGACAATGAGGCCTTCCCGGGTAGGGTTTGATACATGGGCACCCTTGCGGTTAAACCGGAGTGTATGCATGTGTATTTGTGTGTGTGGGTCTCATACAGTACGAGCATGTTTATTCATATTTCTGCGTTCTGTATGTCCACAGTGTGCGTGCCGACCGCAGGCCTTCCACTGCCGCCGCCTCTGCCTCGCTGTCTGCTCGCCATGCAACGCGTGTTTATGTTTACTTGAGTGTGTGCGTGCATGTGTTTGTTTAAGCAGAGAACTGTGATGTGGAGCACCTGCGCCTGCCCCAGACCTCCACGGCATGCCCGCTGCGTGGCGGCTACTGAGCTAGAATCTTTCGGGTGACATCATGAAACAGTGACAAGGCAGACAGGTCAGGGCGCCTGCGGCTGTTTGCCGGAAAAGGCGACTCCCTGAAAAACGCGTGTCTGTGTAGGTTTGAATACACACGCAGACACACACACACACACACACACACAGCATTATTCCATATTGATTTTCGGATTGCATTCTCATGTGAGAGTTTAAGTACGGAGGACATTTCACCTTGCACACTACCGCTGTATGCGCCAACTGTGTGTATTTACAGTGCCCCCTGTGCTGTGTGTGTGTGTGTGTGTGTGTGTGTGTGTGTGTGTGTGTGTGTGAGATAGAGAGAGAGAGTGTCTGAGACACTCTTGGTTTCACTGGGTCCAGCACTCCACTGCTGAAGCGCAACCTCTTTTTTCAGTGTAATTATTATGTCATCTCGAGAAAACAAGATAATCAACCTGAGAAAAAAATAGTGGTTTCCTCTTTAATACTTATAATGGTTATGCAAAATCAGCAGTGTTATCTTCAAGATATTCATTTTCAAGTTCGCCATAATTATCTCTGAATACGAATGTTTTCTCAAACTCAATCATCTTGTTATCTTACGAAAAACAAAAGACAGATTTCTCGATATAATTAGATTTTTCTTTTCTGAGAAATCAACTTTTGTTTTATTAATCTGTAATTGTGGGAAATTTACTCGGGATCTTACAATAACCACGCTAAAAATGTAATTGCAGGCACGCTGTTCTCGGGTTCCATGCTTTTGAACTAAAGGTTTAAGGTGAAACATTTCTCACTGTCCAGGGAAGGTTCATGCCTTTCCACATCGACTCACCTCTTTGTCACACCATGTCTGAAATTCCCCCTCGATTCAATACCACACGTGTTTTCAGTTATAGGTTTAAAAATGCAATATTCTAAAAAAATGTGTAAAACTGAACTGACATGAAATTACCGATCAACTATGCGTCGCTGCCTCAGCATCTGGACAGAACATGCCAACAGCCACTTGGCAACCTCTGTCCTCAACACTACATTCTACAGGTCTGCAAATTTCATGTTAAATAGATGTTAGTGTCAAGTGATTTAACATTTCTTTGAAAGCACCCCCAAATGATCACAATAATTACTTCAGAGTTTATGGAAAATTCTCCCAGCGTAACGTAATGATAATATTCTGCTATTTTTCAGTAAACATTTGATAAATAGCTGGTAATGTATTTGATGCATTTCCAGGAAACATCCAAGTTTCTGCTGATCATGCCATTTTAATTAGCTACTAAGCCACTGACCATGACATTTGGAATAAAAGTTAAAAAAAAGTGTTACAAAATGATTTTTTCCATCAGTTTTCAGTGCTCAGTGCAGTAGGTAAAGGGTCTCTGCTACAGTTGCTGATTGGAAGAACAGTGTGCTCTTCCTGGTCTGGTGTCCTGAATCCAATGTGATAGCTGACGGTGTCAGTTTGAAAGTGCAAGTCACAACCAGCCGATCACTGATCTTTTGATTGTCATTTGCAAAATACAATAGGTATAAGATTTCATATATGATTTTCTCATTGTATGTTCTTTCATTCATCCAGTAGCAGAGGTTTGTCATTTAGGCAAGTGGCGTGGCTACAAGTATACATGCAAAACGTGATTCCAATATAATGCATTTAATTCTAATGCACAATTCTGGATATGAATAACAGTGGTAAAACAAAAAAGCATATGTAAATACAAAGTAATTTCCTTACAGCGTGATATTATAGCGTTAAGCAACGCATAATGTCAGCTAGTAAGGCTTTTTTGTTTCTTTATAAAACACGGTCAGTGCTTTCTGAGAGTAAACCAAAAAACGAAAAACATTATTTTGACCCTGTGTATCTTCCTTAAATATTCTACCCGCGGCTAAATTTTCTAAACTTTCCATTAAACGCTCTCTTACACGTTCCCCTCGCCGGCTCTTTGTTTGCCCTCTTTAGTTTCACCCCTGAGTATGCGTACGTGGGTCCGTCTAGACCACAGCGGACAGGTTAGCGAGGGTTTATTCGTTTTTCCATTTGCAGAATCAGTGGATGTTATGGCCTATTTCCCCCTGCAAAACCCAAACCCGAGTGCTCCTCCGCCTACCTGCTATTTGTCAGGATCTGTGTAATTACCAGTGTCTATCCCTCGCTCCCCATCTCATATCCTGAGCACAACATTTGCCCAGATTTACCAACTGGCATAGAAACGGCTTCTCGCTCCAAAACAACGCTCCGATTTCTCTGCAGGGAGAAGCAGCGGCGGGGGGAAGATGCTGCCAGGGCGCCGAACACACAAAATATCTCCTGTCCTCTGCGTCCTGCGTGCCACCACGCCGTAATTAAATCAAACCCTTTTTTTTTTTTACCTTTTTTCTTCTTCTAATGGCTTGACGTGCGCCGGAGACGGCCCCGTGGCCGCCCAAACAAAATAACCCAGAATGCACCGCGACGGGGCCGAGACGGTATCGACGTTTCAGCGAGCGCTCCCTTCGGAGAAACAGTTTTCAGCAACATTCCTATTTCAGGAACTTTAAATGTTAAGTAAAGAAACATTATGAGAGGAGGGCTGAATGGAAAGCTGTGTGTGTGTGTGTGTGTGCGTGTTTGTGTGTGTGGATGTGCATGCGTGTGGATTAGAGTGGGTGGTTGTGGGTGTGGGTGTGGGTGTGTGTGTGTGATTTGGACATACACCTCCGAGCACACCTAAGTGGATCTAGCCAAAACGTCTTTATATGGTTCCATGACGGGGGGAGAGAGCGTGTCCAACAAAGGAGACTATTTCGATGGGGCCGGTCGGCGAAAGGCGCTGGACTCATAATGACATAGAAAACAAACAGTGGTGAATGGGCACATGGTCCCTCCGTAACCACAGGGCCCTTAACGGGAAGAGCCTGTCCAGCCCGGCTCCAGGACTACAGGAAGAGCCCAGGCGCCAAGGAGTTAAAGCACACCTACTGTGCGCGAGTGTGTGTGAGTGTGTGTGCGACTCATCGCCTGCACACGAGAAGATACGGACACTCTCACGCACACATGACACTGAAATAAAAAGTAGAAAAATAACACTCGTGCACAGTGGAGAAGGTGCATATTAACATACAAATACACACTACACTCTGTGTCTCACACTCACACACACACACACACACAGTCACGGGGGGGGGGACTTCCCAATCAACCACCAGCAACAATATTATTCTGCCATTCACTGTCGCGGGCGTGATTGATGAAGCCGAGTGAAGGTCGGACTCTGGCGGCCCCGCACCGCTCCGCTCCACGTCCCCGACGCAAAGCTCATGTAGAATAACACCGGGCGGACAATGTCCATATTAGACTCACATTTGTTGCTTCATGATTTGAATGCCCAAAATATACCCAGCTGTCCCGCGCGACAGTGAAGTGTATGAGTCTGAATATTTTGGGAGAACGGAGCGTTGAGCGTGTAAAATACGTAAGGTTCGCGATGAGCCAAAAGTTAGGGCCTACGGTTGGATCAAAACTGAATTCGGTACTAAATTATGGCGAAATTATTCCACCCTGAATGAAGCTACGGTGTCTTACCTCACCACTGTATCCAGTGTTGGGGAGTCGTGAGGAACACATAATTAAACTAGTAGTTCAACCACCTTTTGCGGTATCTTATTCAGAAACACATATACATACACACTTTCTTTTGCGTTTTTTTTTTTTTTATGTATTTAACCACTGAAACTACAAAAATAAGAGGGAAGGAATGATTTTCTGTTCTTTTTTTGCCATTACATTCTCTTTTCATTACATGTCCTTTCACTTTTTGCAATGAATTTGATTTAGTAGCATTTTTGAGTAAATATTTTTTGTTATTATATCATATTAGTTAACTACTTTTCTCCCCAGTGTAGATTTGCTGCATTTAACCTCTTCCAGAAGTAATGAGCTCCAAGCTTTTATATCTGGCAACAAGATCCTATGTCGGAAAGTAAGGAAAGGATCAGCTTTATTATGTCCACCACACAGGAGGTTTTTCACTCCAGTCTGTTTGTTGGTTGGTTTATCAGCCCGATTACACAAAAACTACTGAACAAATTGACATGAAACTTGTATGGAGGATGGGTCTCGGCAGAATAGACCCAATTAACTTCTGGTGTGGATCAGGATAAAAGGACGGATCCAAAAACTTTTACTCCCTTTCTTTGATATTAGGAGACTTTCAACATTTTCATATACCTGTCATATACATGTCTCAAGTGTATCTAGATGGCTGGTGTCTATGCGTGAGTACAAGATGTGAAGCCTAGATCTGGTGAGCTGAAATTATGGTTTAATTTCTGGGTGGTTTCAGATTTAGAGCGATTCAGGGCTCTACAGTTTGATATTGGCTTGGGCTTGACTGACTTAAAGATGGACCGATGGGCTTTTTTTCAGAGGTCTCTACTGAGTGCCAGTCTATCCTTTTTTAATGTAGTAGGAGGTAAATGAAACAGAAAATTAAATGTTTTGTATTTCATATTGCCCATCAGACAATGATTTAAGAAAATGATTTTAATAAAACAAAACAAAATTGCAGGATGCTGAACTATTTAAAAGCCTCTATAGAACCGATAATGTTTATTTACAATAACTCCCAGGTAAAAAAACAAAAAAACGTCTGGCATGCATTAGCTTACATACAATATTATCCCTCTTTTATCATGAGGCATACATCACATTCATCCTCCATTTTCTAAAATTGCCATTCAGTGCATCAAACGGTCAGAGCATCTCTGCAGTGCGCGGTCATTGTGAGAAAGTGAGTCGCTCGGGCAGCTTTGATATCGTTTTTCTTCTCCATTGTGTTTCTGTGGAAAGAAAATTCCTCTCCTTGGTTCATGAACCATGAACGCTACGTGTGGGCTGATTTTCTTTGGAACATTAATGTCACACACGATAAAAATGTTCACTTCCTGCTATATGTTTTTAACTTTTGTAACTCACGAATGTGTTTATTAAAACATTGTGATGATGGGAAAAAATGGTAAAGATGCCATCGGTTGCCACTCCCTCATGTTAAAGGTCATTTTCATACAATTTATAGCTCTACGGTCTTTGTTTTGAATCTTTAAGTATGTATGACTGTTAAGGTTCATTAAAATTGACTGTAAACCTGTGTTTTGCTCCCAATTTTTAACTGTGTAGGTGTGAACAGTTGGTGCTGGTACTTTTCTTATTTGGGTTCATCCATGCTCATGTTATCTGCTGTACCCACCCCTGCCAGATGTCGGAGGAAAGTAGAAAGAGTTTATTATTATTATTATTTTTATTATTAATACCTGTCTTTGGTTTCAGATAGCTGTTTCCATTCCTGCAGTATTATTGTTTTAAATAATTTGATTTAACCCCCAGGTCACACACCACGCAGTCATTAGATCTGTTTTTCTACAGAGGGCCTGATATTTGCGGGTATTTTTTTTTTCCCCGTGACAAGACTGGAGAAAGACAGTGGGCTGTTTACGTGGGTGGCGGTGTCTAAACAACAGATTGCACCTGGAAAAGGCAGACGCGTTTGCCTTTTCCGGTTTATGTCCCTCTCTGCTGGCCCACACAGATGTTTTAGAGACGCCAAATTTAGTTTTATTGCTCGCTTTTATTTATTTTTCTTACCCCGTCTGGCAGACACAGATTTTTTTTCCACCTTGTGAGGTTTAGCGAAGACACTGTGAGGGGAAGTGCACCTCGGGGCCAGTCACTATTTTGAACCTTTTCTGTTTCTGTAGCAGTAAACAAAGTGCAGCAACGAATGTGAAGCTTATTTTCAAAGGTGTTGTGCTCAAACTTTTTTTGCACTGTTGGCGTAGGGCCGCCGGGGCAAGGGATCGACAGGGGACCCATGGGTGATTTAACCGCACCGACCACACAATACACCCAAGTAAAATATGGCTTTTCCCCCTATGCATTTAAATACACTGAAACACGGTACCCTCCCCATCTGTGGTGCAGACACTTGGTCTCTGATCCCCGGTGTCTCCGTCTCCATCCACTCTGCTTGTTTACATGTTACCATGATGACTGTCAATAGCTCTTCACTGTCAGCTCTCTCGGACCACACCTCCGCCAATTCACTCCCCGTCAGACATCCCCGAGGTCTATTTTTCCGCTCTGCAAACATCATAAAACAGAAAACGTCCATGCTTAACATGGTGCCAGGGTGCCAGGAGATGGTTTATAAGGTCACGCTGTTGACTACGCATCAGGAAACTGTCACGAAGCGCTGTTTTATTGGGATTTGATGATTTTGTGAGCAAGAGCGATACCAGGTAGGTTAATATTACTGCCATTATAGGGCGTAGGCGCAGCGCCTGAGCAAACTCTAAAGCAATGTGCGTCCACTTATCATTATCCATCCTATAACCTAAACTGTTTTCCTCTTTATCCTGTTTTTTTTTTTTTTTTTTTTTTTTTTCATTTTGTTTAGAGCGCTTCATTCCTGTGTCACTAATCGTAATCAACGTGTTAGCATGATAGCAACATTAGCACAACCCTCAGTGTAGTTGCAGTCCACATTACTGTGTATTGGCAGTTGTAAGCCAACACTTAAAGTTAAAACTACATCATAATAATAAAGTTTATTTCTGTTAACATGTTAACTGACTAATAATGCTTCTTTTTTAATGAGACAGAACGTGGTTTCCTGGTTGAACACAACTTTGTTGAGCCTATGATGGTGACTCATTTTCTTTCAAAATTCAGCATACAAAAAACACCAACAACAACAACATAACTGCTGTGTGAAGTGACAAAAAGTCTGGCCACATGTGAGATTCACAAACAACATTTTGACAGTCATTTCGAGCATACTGCCCATTCACAAACATTTTTCTTCACGATTTCATGAGAAGCTTCGAACACTGTATAGGGTCCAAGGACGTTTCATTAAATCCTGGGTACTGTTGAAGACGGCGGCCCGCTCAGCACTAATTGGGGCTTTGAAGCCAAAAAAGCTTGACTTCCCCGGTATGAAATTACCCTGTCTTCAGCTGGGTGCGCTTGGCTAACTTGAATGGAGGTCTTCTAGACTTTGCAGATCTATTTATTGGACCGAATGGAGCAAATTCTGACAGTGCAACTAGTCATTTCAGGGGGTTTGTGACGCTAACAAAACATTATCGTCCGTACTACAGACGCTTCTTGCACAATGTAAGCTTATGGGCGAAAGTATTTGTGGGCCACGTCACGTTGTAATTACAGGGTTTGGCCACTTGGAAAACTGTCTTCAAAGCATGGAGCTTTTCCGAGGCATGCTTGGGTAGCCCAAGTTCATCATGGCTGACACAAATGCCCCCTCCATGTGTTTATAGTAGAGTAGTTTATTTGCATTTATGAAATGTACAGCTAATTAAGAAGGACTAGTACTTAAACAGCTCTTTAATACTTGAAATTAAATTGTGGTTTATGAATTTTAAGTCCACAGAACTCCTTGGAAACGCTTCAAATTAAGGTTACAAAATCGACTAGCTCTGCACCTGAGAAGACAGAACCAGCCTGAATAGGTTTTGGTTGTCAGCAGAACAACTTTGTTATTTGGCGATGCAGCTTCCTTGTTGTGTCCTTCAATTGTCCCTTGAGTCTGCCAAGGATTATACTCTATCTAACACATGTAAGTAACCACCCTTGGCTTTCTTTTCATCCACATTTTAGCCACCTTGCGAAGTTAACTCTACAGGGCTAGCAGCTGCACAATGCAGGCAGAGCTGGCTAACGTTATGTTCACACGTGATGCTAGCAGAGAAGTTGCCAGTCCACAACTTTGGTCAATGGAGAGTAACACAGCCGGGCTATGGTCTAAATGCATTCTGCAGAATGTCAATACGTGTATGTTTGTTTTTAATACCGTGTCATTTCGATGGCAATTCTCTGCGAGCTAAGGTTGCTAATTCCGTTAGCGCGTTAGCATGCCGGCGTGCGCATAAGCACGTTAGCACGCTAACCGGAACTAGTGCGTTAGCATGCTAGCAACATCAGTATAGCTCTCAGTGTGGTAGCATTCCACATTACTATGTATTGAAAGTGTACTTGGTTTTGCTACCCAACACCTTAAGTTAAAATTACCTCAGTATGATAAAGTGCTTATGTGCTTTTGGGTAAAGAGTAAAGAGAGTCAGAGTGACTAGGGAGGTAACAGTTGTGTTAGCTAGTGGTACTAACAGGTAAAACAGCCATTGTCAAGCTGTAAGGTCTCTCCTAAGACAGAAGGACTCAGACCTGCATTGTTTTGGATAAAGGGTGTGTATGTATGAGTGTGTGATACTGGAAAGCTACAGGTATTCAAAACTTAACCTATACGGTAATTATAGGGAATTCAATTAAAAGTACTTTTTGGGGTTAAATAGTTGTCTGAGACTCATAGAATTAATTATATATATATTCAAGCATGACTGCAGATAGTGTATTACTGTTCAACATTAATAAAACATTAATATAAATCATAGTCCCACACAGACTACAGCAACAAAAATGACTGTAGAGTTCAGCCCATTCTTCTATGATGCGATGGAAACAAAGCGTGGATAAAAAGTAATAGTGCTCTGTTTTATCATATTGGACAGTGCCTCTTTTGTTTATCATACTTCCTGTATGTCATGGTAACCAACAATGTCATATGTTACATAGACATTCAAAGATGCTGTCCTGCCCTCTGAGTCCACATGGAAGTGTGTGTCACAGCTAAATGGCTGCAGTACCGATATCAAGAGGAAGTGACCGGCATAGCAAGAATATTCAACGGAGGTGAGGCAACAGCATGAGCACACCAGTCTCATCTTTTCTTATTTGCCAACAAGACCATTCACTTGCTCCTCATTGAGGCCTACTGTTTGAGTCATAGGTTTTACTCCAGCAAGACTTGAAGCACCTGAATTTAATTTAACTGCCTGATACATCTTGGATTTTCAGTTGTACTTGTACAAAAAAGTGACAGTGTTTAGTTCAAGTGTATAGTTCCCAGAGATCCATTTTCGTCAGTCAGTTGTCAGTTGTCAACTTTGCCAAACCTCCGTCTTCTGAGACGGCAATTATTTTGCTTGCTATTAACGAATAAAAAATGGTTTCCCTAAAGTAACGTTATGTACATACCTTTCATGGTCTAACATAAGGCAAACTTATTCCAGTCATTATGATGTGAACCACCTGCTCTCTCCAGCCAACCGACCACTGCTGTGTGAACGCGTCACAAACCGCACGCCGCTTATGATCTTTTCCCGGGAAAGTCGCCACCGACACCCACTTTGGTATTACAGCAAATGCAAGGGCTTACATCAGCAGGCCATAGGCTCAATCATCATTGTGTTACCTCATTCAGCGATGGATAATGACTTAACAGATATTTATGTGCACGAAAATATTTGAGATTATGACTTTAACATACATATACTAACAATTGTAAGCAACTTTTTAAAGACACATGAATGCTTAATTTAAGCATGGGGTATTGACTGGCAATTTTTATGTCGTAGAACAAAACAGGAAAATGTCTGCTTAAAATAAAGCTTCTGTCAACCACAGGCCTTATTTCAGGCATCTAACCGTAAAAAAAATGACCTTGAGACGATGAAACCGGAAGTGCAGAAATGCTAACCGATTCATGGGTTTTAGGACTCATTCCTGCAGCACTCTATTATCCGTCCTGGGGTTTGGTAATCAGTCAAGGCAAAAGGAAAACAAAAATATTTTGGGACAAAAAATTATAAAAGAAATGATTTATTGTTTTATGTAAATTTGAATACCTGCCATAAAAACACTTCTTTACTGTTTTGGTGAAAACAGGAAAAATATAACCAGGGTTTTCCTCTGGCTGCACAGCACCTAAACCCTCCAAAAATACAAGAAAACCCTAAATATAAAATGTTTTAATATTAACAACAATAATTGAACATTTAGAAAGTGTATAGCCACACATGAAAACAAGGAAGAATAAAAGGTGTTGCCAGTCTCTGGCAGATTTTGATTTCTCGGCAGAGTCAAGCTAACCCAATCCTAATGGGTGAAGCAGAAATGCTGAGAAACATTTTTCACCATAACACCTCTCTGGGGTGTCTGGACGTACACGTGTGCTGACCGCAGCAGCTCCCCCACTTAGTTTTATTGCACGGGGTCGTAATGTTCTTCCTTGCGTTGTTCTACCGGCTTTTCTTCTCTATAGTTGCACATAATACTGCCAAGGACTAATTGGCATGGTTACATATTATTCGACTGTATCTGGTTCTGTGTGTGTGTGTGTGTGTGTGTGTGTGTGTGTGTGTGTGTGTGTGTGTGTGTGTGTGTGTAAAAACCAGACACAAACCAGCCGAGAGAGAGAGACAGGGTTGCTTTGGCAGAACGTCTGGTTCATGCCCCCGCTAACCGCAAGTAGTCGAGATATATCGACACTTCCTGTGCATTATGGGATACCGTGCTGGCAATAAACAGAAACAGAGGAAATCTGAAATGAGGTGACTGAGACTTTTTATGACTTGTCGTCCTCGCGATGCACAGGGTCTGCGGCATTAATTTCAAAGCCCAAACATATACATATAACCTGCCGCATATCATGCATTTTTCTTATTGTTTGCAGCTGAAGAACACGAACACACACTGAGGTTTTTCACATGGGAAAGCTGAACTACCTTGTGATTGATATAGCCTCCAAGGTTAAACACACTTTAATGAGAAGTCCTCCTCTCCTCCCTTCTTCTTTAATCTCTTTTTTTGCCTGCTGATCTGGCTCATTGTTCAGAAAACATGGCCTGAATCAGAGAGGTAAGTTGATGATGATGAGCTCCATTTATTCCCAGAGCGTTGACATATTTGCTACCATAACCATCAATAACTCACTCCCCTGAGCCTGTTGAGTGTGTGTGTGCGCGTGTGCGTGCGCGTGTGTGTGTGTGTGAGAGAGAGAGCATGCATCAGAGTATGTGAGCACATGTCCTGCCTGTTGATCATCTTTCCACAGCACGAGCCAATATACTCTGGATAGGCATTGTGCTAACCTGGATGGATGTGTTGCAGTGGCTGGTGTTAGCTGACAGCAAGCTATTGTTATCTTTCTGTACAAGAACTTGCGTACCTTTTATTCTTCCCAAAAATGCTTTGGTGTAATCTGATTTAGGGGTTGCTATGTAAGGGATAAAGTCAGAGAATTACATGACATGCTGTTTTTCACAGTATTTATCCAAACCATCTTTAAATGATTAGATTAGCATGGGTGGCCACGGCAGGAAAGGAAACCCATGCCAGCTAGCTGTAGGCTAATAAATTACTAATAAAAAAATGGGCCAAAGAAAATAAAATATCACTGCAAGATTTAACTCATTTTTTTTATGTCACCGTGGACACTGACCGACCAGCTGACTTATGGTTTAATAAAAGGCTGATCTCATCCTAATACATCAGTGCAACTCCCCACATTTATATTTTTCCATGTCACTTCCTGGGCTCTTGAAAACATTAAGACTGAATCTTCATCCCTGCTGCTTCCATCCTAATGATCCTCCAATCCTCTTTGATTTGGTTCTGGCTCTGATATCAATAAGCTTGATTTGGAAAGGAATAACTGAGGTCATCCTGTGAACTGGAACTGGATCCACTGATACTGTTTGGATAGGTGCACAGTAGGCCTTGAGAGATGTACAATGTAGCTGTAACCATTTTTTTTTATTGCATGCTTACTGAGCCACCGCTGTGCTTTGGCTTCGTCCTCCCGACGAATTATTTGGTGGAAAGAAATTGCGGATTGAAAGATGAATTTATACAAATATTTCTCATAAGTCCATTTGTTTGAGCCAAATGGTAGTTTCAAAAGGGCAAAACTGAGGTTAAAATGAAACAATATTGGCCCATATGTAGTATCTATTGTATGTAGCACATTCCTTTCAATTCATTATAATGGTTTTGATGATAAAAGCTATACACATTGCGCACAATTACAGAAAACGTATATTGCCATTCCTAGTTTACTGTAGCACAATCAGCTACGCTAAAAAGGGCAAAGACGCTAACGTACACAGTATGGCTAGACCTTTTTCTTGCATTACTTAAATATATTATACGTAAGATTTCAACATTTAAATGTCTAAAAATAAATAAAAAGAACGGAATTGTATACTTACAAAATTATCCCAAATGTTTCCAACAATGTTTAAACCATTAACCTTTGGTGTGTATCCAGATAAACGGCTGGATCCAGGAACACTTTCTGTAACATTGCGAGATTGGACGTATTTTTATTTTTATGTGACTGGTATCTGTGAGTGGGTACAATTTAATTAACATCAAAAATAAAAACCTGATCTAGTGCATTTCTATTTTTATTTTTTTGATGAGGGATTAGGCTTGATTAAATTGAAGGGGAGTGTTGGTCCTTGGCGGAGTTGCATGCAAATTGAAAAGTTGTATGTCACATCAAACTATGCTTTTTTGGGCTCATTGCATACTACAGCACATTGTACTTAAATGTGTTAATGAGGTTTAGTCACAGATTTGTTTGCTAGCTTGTGCACTGGGCCTACAATAATGCTGTTTTGTCAGGTCGTTGGTTTGAAATATTAAGGATACATGAGGTGTTGTGAGAGTTCATCTCCTTACTGACAAGAGAAGCCATGAGAACCTTTGCATCACTAAGCTGTGAAAACATATTTTACTTGATCTTTAGTTCTGTGTTTCTGTAGAAAACTGTTTGAAGTGCTGATCGATAACAGATGTTGCTCTTGTCCATTTTGTCAACCTTCATATATCCAGTTTAGAGATTCTTGAGGTCAGAGTATGTCACTTTCGCTTTCCCCAAACACATTTTTCCAGCATGGACTCAAACTAGCATCTCTCCAGCCACAGGCTTGACTTTCTGCCCATTAGGCCACAGCTCATGTTCTTTGTTCTCTCCAGGATGTTCCTGCATGAAGCTGCTTGTTGGACCACTCTGCCAAAACGTTAAGCCACTGTGACAGTTACTGGCAACAGAGAGCAGAAGCCCTGCGTGAGTTATAGAAGATCACCACATGTGCGAGCCCACTAGCGTGAGTTATACTCCCCCTGCTTCTTGTTGTCTTTTGATCACAATTTATCGCCGAGTGTTTTGGGTCGACCTTACCTCCTGACACACTGAACAGAAAAGAGAGGGTGAGATTATGTGAACATGCTTTATATTGTTGCTTAATAACCGGGATGGGTGAAGTCATTTGTAGTGTACAACATGTCAAATTATGAGGGAGTTTTTCTGGCGATACACATTTGTATGAATTTGTAAATTTAATTTTTGAACTTTTGCTTCACCGGAGTCTAAGTTTAGCAGAGATAAGTTGCATATGTGTGGCTTCAGAAAGTGTGTAACAATAGTAGCTGGACTAATTGTAGCAGGACAGGAAGCAAAGAAAATTACTAGACCAGACATATATCTCGAACAGGGCTGCTGGAAGTGAGGCCTTCGTTGGCTACTTTAAGGATCAATGTAGCCTGCAAGATGTTTGAAGTGAAAAAGAATATCCCAAATTATCGTGGTAAGGCACTCTTCAAAGTGAAATTCCACCAATTTAACACACTAATACTGCGCATATGAAAAAATTATGAAGCTGCTTGTGGTGCTAGAGGAAGCTGCATATAATCTGATAATTTGCCTCTAGGGATGAAAGTGTCTCAGTTGTATTTTGGGTAATTTAGGTGCCAAATTTTGCTATAACACTGTTTGACTCCTAAAGAAAAAAAGAAATCGATACAGGAGAACGAGAGATAACACCTTTTTTAGTCCATGCGTTCTTTTTCTTTTTTCTGTAGTCACAAAGGCTTTATACTACTTTTTTTTCATATGCAGTTCACCAGACCTATAAACGCACTTTAATGTGTAAAATTGGTGGGATTACCCTTTGAACGTGTGGGATACATAATTTTTTATGAATTATTGTTTATAGTATACGCATGGCTGGCAAAGTGAAACTGTGCAGGAAGATATTCAATTATGTGAATTTGGGATCCTAATCCCATCTTGAATCGTTTCCATATAATAGGAGCTTGCTTCTTGTCCGTGACACACATTTCATTGTTGGCCCTCCAAGGGAAAAAGTTTGAGCAGCCCTGATCTACAGCAACCAAAGTGTGTCCGATAGACTAAGTGTCCATGCTTCTCTTAGACTTCAGTTTAGCACCTTACACACTCAAGCAGTGGTGCTCTCATCCTCTTGTCCTTTGGCCACTGGTTCCCCAGATGTTGTAGCCATGAACAGGGGGAAAAACTAAACAGTCAGGGTAGCACTGATGAGTCACCAGCCTAATGGACCAATGGTATGAAACCTGATATGGGCTGCGTCTGCCTTGAGAGGGTAGTTTAGTGAAAACATTGTCATTACTACAACCTGAGGCCTCCCAGGCCAGGACCTCATGCGGTGACCAGTGTGCCAAGAAATGAAGGAGAGGAGAGGGACAGGACGGGCTCTACATGATACAATCGGGGATGGATGGAGTCCAGTTTCAGACAGCGAGAGCAGGGAGGAGGGAGAAGGACAGGGCCAAAGTCTTTGTTTTATCTGGAGCGAACAAGATACTTGCATCATAGCAGCTCTCCAAGAATAATGTCAAAACCTGATGACTCAAAGAGAAAACAGGGAGTTGATGAAAATAAAGCTTAGACTGTCTCGCCTGGTTAGCACTCAAACCTTGGAGCAGAGTGCGAAAGTGGATTTTGGACAACAGATTTGTTTGTACATCATTATCTTATTTATGTTTCGTTTACATTTTCTATTTGCTGCGAATTCAAGTAGGCTACCAAAATAATGGAAGCAGACAGTGTGAAATTGTCTGAGTTATGTAACACAGCTAATGGCACAGTACATCTTAAGTAACAAACTGTCACCTGTCACTCAGCATTTTGTGTTCGACCTCAGTTCAGAAAATAACTAATTTGACTGTGCTAACCTGTGTGTTTATACAACACTGTGTGTGTGTGTGTGTGTGTGTGTGTGTGTTCACAAGGAATTTCACTTTACACTGTATATTTGTTGAAATATTGCTAATGTTATTCAACATCCCCAAGACAAACCGGGAGGGGGATCAACCTTTTCTGCCTTGTCAGCATTCAGCACTTACTCTAGAACTTTGTCAGCTGAAAATTAGTTTCTCCATTTCAGCAAACATTGGCTCAAGTGTAAAACACACAAAAGGTGTCTGCAGACCAGCTGCAGGAAATGCATTGAGGGAAACAACCATGAATATTAAATGTTTAATAAACAAGCCTTTATTTAATAGATGTAGGGTTTTATAATGACATGGCCTGGTTTGATCTGGCTAGACAGAGATTTAGTTGGCAAGTCATGTTTGCAGGTATGCACAGAAAAACAAACTAAAAAAGACTGTCACATATATGGTTAAAATGCAATATGAATATATGCAAGTATCAGTTACTAGTTGATTATCATGGAGGGTTAGCGTTAATTGGTCTCAGTGAGCAAACAAATCTTGTCTACTGCTTACAATGGCTGACATGTACATGTAGCACCTAGAATCAGCAGGAGGTATGAAACTGAAATCTAAACACAGTTTATGTGTAATGGCAGCTCAATGTTAATGTGCAACATCCCGCTCCACCTGCACCCTTTATCTGAGCCCCTCCTTACTTATTAAGCAGTATAGTCTTGATTTATAACTGGTACTAACTTTAGAATAGAGCCTGCAACAAATTTGGTATGTCTGCCTTTTCACCCCGAGGGTCACGAGCAGTGGCATGTCATCACTGCAGTACCCCCAGTCACTCACACAAAAGTCTCTGCTTCATGTCCCCAGTATGCCACTGCATTAAGACTGAGACAGTGTGTGAATGTGTGTGGGGGGATGTGGGTGTTGGGTGATGGAAATGTCCTGTAGTACTATAACTTTCTGCTCCTCCAGTCCTGATGATGGTGGACAATAGATTTTTTAAAAATCTTGCTTGTTGTTGGTCGACACATAAAGCCCTGCTACCATACTTTTTTTTTCATATGGTGTGTTCACATTTATATATCTAGTCCGCATGTTCTAATGTACAGTATGATATATGATGGATACTGCCTACAGAGTGGGTCAGAGGAGCACAGTGAGGGAGAGCTGTGCTAATGCCTCTGCTCATTCTCACTATCTTAAAATGACAGAACCCCAACCCTAATTCTGTGAGACACTGGTTCAAGGATGTGTCTATTGAATCAAAAAGATACAAGCGACCTATCACAAGGTGTGCAGATCTGGTAATTGTTCAACTTCCTGCAAGATACTTTATCGACACAGAGGGAGTTGAATTGCTTAGGAAAGGGGTGAAAAATACTGCCACATAATACCAGAGAAATATCCTTAGCTACTATCACACATATCTAGAAGTCTTGTAAAGCTGATGTCTGAATCCATATAGAAAAACAACTAAATGGTGTTTTCAAGTGTGATTTATTTTTATTCCAAAGAATTTAATACTCACTTGTTTTGCCAGAAATCTGTGAACTCAAGATCAGGCATTCCTGTGACCTGTGTTTTTGCAACTCAGATTTATTTTTGAATAGTTGTAAAGATGATGAATAGATGAAATGGTTATGGAGCAGACAAGCGGCAGTAGCAAAGAAATTCATTGCATGCATTACAGTACAAGCATCACTGATCTGTTTTACAACATAATTGAATCGACCATGTGTGATTCAAAAGAGCATTGCCAGTAATGTACTGTATAAATAACCACACAGCAGACCGAGTGAAAAACGTACAATGGAAACAACAAAGTGCAGAGAGCAGAGGGGGAGTCAGTGGTTGGAGAAAGTGCACCTGAGGCGATGAGTAAACTCTAATGTTCTCACTTCTGATGTCATTGGCAGGGGTGCACCCACCGATGAGCAGCCAGCCCACTCTTTCCTGCCCTGGCAATCCGAAGGACACCCGTGGGAGAGAGACGTCAGCGTCACCACAGCCGTCCGCCGCCGTCACCATCATCAACACTAACATCATCATCATCTGTGGAAGGTAGGGTCCATATAGCTTTCATCTGTCCATTTTTACCTACTTAGGATGAGTGATTTGGTACCTGCCTCTCTGAACCTGTTTGTCTGACCCTTGTTTTCATTTTCTGATTCCTTCACACACACCATACCTAGTCCAAATACACTTCTTAGCAACACTAATGCCAGTCAAAGTGCTTCCTTTCTTTGGTTTATTTTTATTCCGTAGAACTGCTGTGTCAAAGACTCAGTTGGCATCCAAGCTTTGTCTCAAATTTTATTACTAAATCCTGCTAAAGTGGCAGCAGATGACACGTCTGGTGTCCAAATGCAGACTGCAGTGAGATGCTGAAATAATTTTACATATTACAGCAGAAACGGCCAGAGCAGCATAGGAACGCTTCCTACTTTTTGTATAAAATATTAAAGTCCACACTTAATTTTCTGTTTTTACTTGATTTTTTCTTCTTTCCTATGATGGGATTTCACCTCCCTCTTGTTTTCCTTCTCTCTTTTTCCCCCCACTTATCCTTCCTGTCTCACCGCAGCCATTCTCTATTTGGGTTATATAGCTTGGATTAGACAAGCCAGGATTTACACACACAGGAAAGATAAGGGGACATTTTTACGGCACAACCACTATTTTAAAGGTGCGCACGAGAGTCGAGGAACCATTTTTAGACTGTAGACATGGCTGGAAAATCGGTGTAAGCTACTAAAAACTAGGTTGTAACATTTTAAGGCCTCATGGCTTTTCATGGAAATGCCTCCCCATACAGAAAATGTACCACATGAATCATATAGCTATTAGCATGGTTGTCTGTATCCAGGCAGGGGGGACTCATATTAGATATAATTCTCTATTTAGTCACAGATTTGAGTCTAAAGTTGTGCACGTTTTTTGTGTATGTCAGAATCAAATTATTCACCAAACTGAGGTGGCAAGTCTTGACTAAAAGCTCTGAAGGCCCATTGCTTCATAAATATACCATCTCCATGGGGTGGTCCTCCTAAATTCCTAAACTTAGCCCAAGCCCTTTATCTCTCAAAGTGTGTTGTATTGCTGCTTTCAGATTGGCCAACATCTAATGACTTACATGACAGGGCGAGCACCAGCTAATGAAAAACTCTCATGATCTTATTCTAACATTGTTAACTTGGGACAGTAAAATAACCTGAATGTTTTGGTTTAAGACCAGCCAGATAGATTATTTAGGGAAAACCCTAACTGCAGGCAGGCTGGGTATTTTCAGAGCGATGGGTGGGAAAACTGGCTGTCAGGCTAATGGACTTTCAGTCCGACGGGACATTTGTTGGGCCATTGGGATGTCGTAATAATTGGCCATTGAAACAATGGGGAGTCCCTGATTTCAAAGCTATTTTCCATGCAGGTTTTGGTTTGATCCCAAAAGCTTTGAATCTCAGAAACCTCAGCTTCAGGCCAATAACTAATTGCCTCTGATTAACAGTCCTGCAGTGTCAACTCAGTTCAGTACTGGTGTGAGTTAGGGCTGCAGCTATCGAATATTTTTAGAATCGAGTATCCTACTGATTATCCCATCGATTAATCGAGTAATCTAATAAAAAAATAATTTTGCATTATTAAACAACAATACCAAATAATGCATAACGAAAATGACAGGCCTGTTAAATAGACCAAGGAATTGGCTTTTATTCCTGAAAAAACGTACAGGTATTCTTTCCAACTATTCCTAACACCGGGAGTAAGGGTGTGTGTTTGTTTGTGTGTGTTTGTTTGTGTGTGCACGCGAGCATGAGGGAGAGTGAGAGAGAGACGAGATGAGTGTGTGTGTGTGTGGAAAGGAGTTATTTGGTTAAGGCTATTACTCTCTTGCAATTTAACACAACTTAGTTTCCACATCTTAACATGATATCAAGTCAAACCTACATCAGGCTACAGCTTCTACATATACCATACTAGAATACAACAAGCGATAGTAGGCTACATTAAATTAGCTAATTAGCTTGTGTAGGCGACGCTTGGTGAGCTGGTGCTAACAACTGGATGCTTTTGGTTCAGATGTTGAATCATTGTTGACATGGTATGCGAGTTCTGCTTTGCAGTAGACACATGGGACTTTATTATCTTCTTTTTTTTAAGTGTGAAATGATCCCAAATTTTTGACTTTCTCTGTCTTTACGGACAGTTTCTTGGCTCTCCACCATCGCCAGCTCAATTCTGAACGTAGCTGTGTGTATCCGCAATAACAGTCCGTGTGGAAAAATAATCCCTGAGCTAAGCAGGCCACATAACGCAGGTGATAGGAATTAAACGGAGCCTTAAGGCAGAGATTTTGCTTCGACCATTTTTTGTAATCAAATTATTCAAGTTACTCGAGTAATCATTTCAGCTCTAGTGTGAGTATGTGAAGCACTTATTTGGAAGTTCAATCCACTTGGTAGAAAATATGTTTTGTTTCCCCACAACCTCCTAACAGTTCAGTTTCAATCCAGTTCACAACCATACTAGTGCAGTTTCATATGGGTCGATATCTATGATTATTGATCAATTTGAATTACATGTCCTGTTTTTATCATTTTATCATTATCAAGGTACAGAGCAAGGAAAAAACAACAAATAAAATTGTATAAATAAGTAAACTGAAAAGGGATGTGGCTGTTTAGAAGCCAGGGCTTATATCTAATAGGTTTTCCATTGGTTTGCATGTAATGCATACATGTGAAACAATGGAACATTTGATCGCAGTATTTTCTTTTGGCTCTTGATGATGTGTCTTTTGCTGATACATACCACTGTCGTTTTACCGCCCAGGCCTAATCTCTCCTCCACTTACCAAAAAACAGCGGCTGATCTGAGACACACTCGTTGTGCATACAGAGCCTGAATTTCAGTCACTAGCACCAAACTATGTATCAAAACCCCCTTAAATCAGTGTACATTTTGTTAAATCAGACATACAACTAGTTGAGTATCATCTAAATGTTACAATGTCAGTGACATTTTGTGATAAATACCTTACTTGTTGCACCTTTACAATGTTACACAATATGAAGTCTGAAAAACAGTCTTGCAGATCCTGTGTTCTGGCTCCAGTCGTAGACAGGAGTTCCCCAGCGGTCCGGTGTACTTGTTGGTGACCTGCTGTCCTGTGTGGTAACGGTGTCAGTGGGACACTGAGTCCTCTGTGCAGCAGCAGCACACTGGCCTGTTGTGACTGTGGCTCGTTAAACAGAGGCCCTGTATGGCCCTTCATGACTGGCACGTGTGTCCTCTCCCTCTGCTGCTAAATATAGTGGCAACAATGGTAGCGGGGAAAGCCTGTTGAGAAGGAAACCTGACCTCAGATGATATCAGCTTTCAGCTTATGAATAAAGCTCAGAGATGTTTAATTTTCCACTGATGGTAGAGAGGCTGAATACTAAAGGAGGACTGTTTACCTTGTTCTATCCCTTCATATGTAATTTGTATCAATTTTGATCAGCAGGCGAAGAACATTTAGAACATTTATTGCAAAGATTATTTTTATTTTCCTATATGTTATTTCGTAAAACTCCTTCTGATGATTGACTCTTTATTTAACCTATATTCACGTGGTCTGCATGTAAGAGTCGTTCTGCTTTATCAGGCTCAATGCCAAAAGCACCAACTGAGGGTCAACACAATACAATATGTTGACCCTTCAAATCCTCCCACACAGGGGTGGAACCATTAGAACAATCCCTGGTGGAATATATCATAGTTAAAGCTCTTAAACTCAGTTGCTCAAATACTCCCATGCAGACTGGCCTGGACGTCTGTGCACCTCCCTGGTGGTCCGCTCGGCTGAAAGACGGTGATTAAATTATCATCGTCAATCGGAATCGCTGCGCTGAGTCTTGATATGGGGCAGCCGGCGTTAAGTAATGGCACGTTCCTCGATGAGAGGATCTGTCCTTGGCTGGGAAAGAGCGGAGGGGCTGTACAAGCTCAGGCAGTGAACTGCAGCTATTGAATGACCTTTTTCTCCTTAGGCCATCATTTACCCAGGGGGCTGGGGAATGATTGGCCAAATTAAAGAGAAAAGACTTTAACATGTTTTTAATCTTGCAGTTAAGTATAAAAACCCGAAAAGGAAAACTAAATAGCATCAACTTCCATTAATACCAATTGATACCTCAGGAAATTAAAAACTAGTGTGTAGGATAACAAAATAGTCAGTGGCTTTTCAGTGTTAAATTTAGGATATCACATAAATAAAGTACTACCAGACATATTGTCATTAACATGCTAAAAGTCATGTAACAGTGTTTTTCTATTTACTTATCCTTCACATTTGTAATATTGGCAAGAAACTGACTGTTATGGAAGGAGTAGCATGATATTGTGTTAAAATACTAATAAGAATATTTCTGATTCATTAAGCTGTAACCAATATTAAAATGTTGTATAGTCACAGCAATCTAAACGATGTATGATATGTATTATCTGTTCAGTTATATGGGTTACTTAATGATTTCAAGATTTTAAAAACTAAAGAAATGAATAACTAGAGCTGACATATGAATGTAGTTGAGCATATTAAAGTACAAAATGTTATCTCTAGAGTGTAGTCAAATACAAGTAGAGTAGTAGGTGATCCCTCAGAATAGTACCTCAGTATGTATAGATTTACTGAGTTACATTTTACCACCAGTTGTTATTTTTGTTGACAGTTATTCAATATATATTGTTTTTAATAAACTGATCACATCAAGATGAAAGGGGTCAAAAAATATTTAAAAAATTGTATTTAGTACTAAAAAATGCTTTTTGCTTGATTTTACTTAAACCTCTCAGGCTTATTGTCATACTTCACATGAAATAATCTGGAAAAAAAATATAAACAAATTACTCTCTTATCTCTCTTAAAGCCCCTGTACGGAGTTTTTTACTGGAAATAGAAAAGTCTCTGGTTTCTGCTGATGTGTCTCTGTTACCTACAACAGCAAATGAGCCCATCAGCGTGAAGATACGCTTTTTCTAAGTAGTCTAATTCTATTCCTCTGAAAGGCCTTGGTCGGGTCGGACCACTGACGAAACGATTTACGGCAGTCAGACCGGAACTGACGACATTCAGGATACGGCATAGCTGTTTTGTTGCTATGCTAGCCAGTGCTAACCGAGCTAAAACTTTTGTCATGGCTGATAATGAGACAAAGAAAAGAAAAAGAATTCGAACCGAAGACCAACGAAACGCCAAGAGGGAATCCGATCGAGCTAGGGCTAAAACACGGATAAACATTGGCGATTCCTTCCAGAGATGGAGAGAGTTGCGGGGCTTGAAGGGAGGGTCGGATCCAGAATTTGCCCGATTCCTCCTAGACAGGTTTGTACATTTTATTTCATTTATGAAATGTAATGCGGGACGTAGTTTACAGCAATACATGAATTTATGTTGTTACAACAAAGCTGGCTAACGTTACCACTAGATTAGCTCAAGATACTACACTCGTGAAAACGACAACAAACGTCTTAGATCACGCATCCATTTCAGCTGTGTGATCAGCCCAGCCGACCTGCAACGATGCATCGGTAATATCCTCTGTCATTATAAATGATTCAGTTTCTTACTTAGAACAAAACATCCATCACAATCACTGTGACTTTGCTGTAACGCTAGCTCTGTAGCACCGTGGGTAATATATATAGCTGGGAAATTGCAGTGCAACAGCAGCATTACTTTGTTTCACCGGCGGCATATTATATTAAGTAGAAATACAAATAGACACATTACCTCGTCCATATGCACGCTGCAGGTAGCTGCTAAAAAAAAAAAAATAATAAAAAAAAAAGTTTTCAAAGCAAGTCCCGTCATCTTTCCGACGTTTCCAAAACAAATCTACACGCGCCGGCCAGACAAACGTCTTCACGACAGTGGGCGCCAGAGCTCATGGGAAATGCAGTCTCCATTCCGGCAAAACACTACCGCTTTCGTCCAGCGGGGCCGCCAAAATCAACACTAAATGAAAAGTCTGTACTGGGGCTTTAAGTGGTCTCCAAGGGAAGTCACAATTCAAAAAGTTTGGAAATCATTGTTATTAGTTGCTAGAAATAAGAATTCACAGTTTCGACAGCCCAGCTTGTACAAGTTTCCTAAAGTACTACTACTTAATACTTGTTGATTAATTAACATCCAGAAACATTTGCTCTGAGAGTTTCATACCAATATGAAACATTTATATGATGTTGAAAAGAGCAACATTAATTGTATAATGACAGAAAAGCACACTCTCTAAAACAACCTACGTTGTACTCTACATCAATGTATTGTAGGGATGAAATGGTTTATGAAAACCGTCTGAACCACTCAGTTCGACTGTCTTAGTTCGGTTTGCGTGTGTCGCATTCAGTTCATAGGCATGCGCAACTTCTTTTTCTCCTTTTCTAACGAGGCGAAGCGTTAACAATCCAGAGCAGCAGGGGGCGGTACTAAGCTTGATGCCAACCGCCAGTAAAGAAGAAGAAAGAAATGTAATAGATAGTAATAGAGTGTCTTTGGGTCAGTTGTGGAGACATTCGTGGGCATGGCGAGTGGGAAAGAGTCAGCGCTAGAAGATGCGCCAGCAGCACTGTATAGGTCTGCTTTATGGGACCAATTTGCATTTAGAGTGACCTACGATGACGGCGGTAAGAAAGTTGTTGACAAAAGTGCGACAGTGCGCAAGTATTGTGCAACACGTGTTGTTTATGCTAACAGTAAGACGACTAACATGTCAGCTCATCTGCGAAGACATCATCCCAGTGAGACAATTGGCAGCGCAAAGAGGAAAGCGAGAGAGTCGATAGGACACCTTCTACTCCCCTCAGCTTTCAGACAGGGCAGACTGCATAATGAAAGGAGTGGGGTATTTCATAGCCAAAGACATGCAGCCTTTTGCCACGGTGGAGAGTGCGGGATTTCGTTGTATGATTAAAACACTCGAGCCACAATATAAAATCCCCTCCCGCAAACAGTTCAGCAACAAAGTAATTCCCGCACTTTATGAAGAGACCCGACGAGAAATTGTTAAAGAGTTGTCTGACATAGCCTATGTAGCGCTTACTAGTGATGGATGGACCTCCAGGGCTACTGAAAGTTTCCTGACTGTGACTGCCCATTATGTTACCTCAGAATGGGAGATGAAAACCTCCGTTTTACAGACGCGCCCCCTTTATGAAAGCCATACAAGCGAGCATCTCTCTGAAGCACTGACGGAAGCAGTGACAGTTAGGGTTAAAGATACGTTTGTCAAAGATAACTTACTTTACCAAATAAATGAAAAGCATGTTGGAACTAGCAATGTCCCTTCTCTTACAGTGCCAGAATCTTACCTACTTTTAACCTAAGACTGTCACAATGGTGTATCAAATGTCAGCCTGCCTCATTCTTTCAGTTTTAACCTGACTATACCAGACATTAAGGATTTTTCCAACGATCAACATATAACAAACTGAACACCATGACCGCAAAACCGTGATATAAACCGAACCGTTGATTTTGTGAACCGTTCCACCCCTAATTTACTGCAGATCCTAATATATATAAAGTAGACTGTGATACATTTTTAGATTTGTAGCTTAAAATCCACACCTAATATCTCTGCTCATAGCCTATTTTTATTCAACACACAGGATTTATTTACATTTCAGCCCAGTGGTTAACTCCCAGCCCTCCCCAGCCTCTTAAGTGTCTTGTTATCTCTGTTAGGTGTGTTTGGCCAAGAGTGTGAGAGCTGGACGCTGTATGGGCGTCTTGTTCCACGTGTTTGCTTTTCGCCACTGGAGTGGCTAGAAGATGGATGAGTCTTTCAGTCCCGATAACTCTGGTTTTTTGCCACCATTAGCTACCGAGCAGGCTAACACCCCCTGTGATCTCCCTTCATCTCAAATAGACTGGAAAATCTAAGATTGTAGAGCTGTCAGGAGTGACCACTTCTATATTCAGTCCAACCATGATGGACAACCCGGCTTCATTGCCAGCAGCCTCACTACTTCTCAGTGTTGATTTTCTCTCGCTCTCTTTTCTCGCTCTTTCATACCTAAAACACATGCGCGCAAACACGCACACACACAGACACACTGCCTGTTAAGAAGAAACACAGCAATGGAGGAAGGCAGTGTTCCTAGATCAGTCAGAGCTAATTTGTCCAAGCAGTTTGCCAACAACACAAGGATGGAGACAACGAGGGAAATTATATTGAAGTAAACATGCCTGCTTGCATGTAAACTCATCAGCACTCTCACGCGTTCCAAATAATTACGTCTTATTTTCAGTGACAGGATGGAGGAAAATGCGTTGCGAGAGTCATCAAGGGGTTTAAGTCGTGGACTGTATACATTTGCGTCATGGTTCCCAGACCGCAGCGCGTCACCAACAAAAAGAGCTGGAATATTTCCCTTCAACCGTCATGGGAATCTTAATATTCACAATCCAGCTTTCTGATTGTACCTTCTCTGCTAAGCTTGCTTTTTTGCACAGCAGCCAAACATGAAACATTTTAGCCACTTTATTAGAGCTATAAGTGCTCCCTCTGCATGATTAGCCAAGCTTGTAAAACAAGGAACAGAGCTTTTATTCTCAAAGGATATCAATTAGGCAGATACGTTTCAGTAATTAGACGTTTTTACTTCTGAATATTGTACAAAGGTTCCTCAGTGATCTTAAAATGCCAAAATACAAAAGGTCCCAGAATGAGGTCATTAGTATGGGGTCAATTAAGGATTCCAAGGCAAGAATTCCACTTGATTTCAGTTGAGTACTGGGTGGCTGTAAATCAGGGGTAGAGACAGCTGCCTGTTATTGGAAGGTCGCTTGTTCGATTACCCTGTTCTGCATTTCGAAGTGCCCTTGGGCAAGAACCCAAACTGCTCCTGATGTGCTGGTTGGCACCTTGCATGGCAGCCACCACCATCAGTGTATGAATGTATGTATGTATGTATGTATGTATGTATGTATGTATGTATGTATGTATGAGTTACTGTAAGTCGCTTTGGACAAAAGTATCCGCTAAATGCCCTAAATGTAAATGTACTTAAGATGCAAAAATTCCAGCATGATATTTTTGTTTATTTACAAAAATATGTATTATAGTCCCTATGAAGCTGGAATTAAATCATGGAGGACTAAAACTCTGGGTTGAAATATGTAATAAAAAAAGAAAAATTATCAGAAGCTTAACCTAATTTCAGACAACTTTAATTTTATGTTTACAGACCCATGTCTATTTTTATTAATCTTTATTAAAAAAAACAAGGACCATGCACAATAAGAAGGTATGACTTATGGCAGACACATGTTCAGTCCCAACTTGTCAAATACAGCAGCTTAGTCAATGGCCTAAGCTTCAAAATGTGATGCTCTACCTATCCCTCTGACGTAAGGTTTGCACATGAAGGGCCCCACCTGTCAATGTAGCAATAATATGCAATATGCATCGTCCGGTTAGACTTTCACGCAAGTGATGTAACTCTTGTCATTTACAGACGTTAACTTTCTTACAGAACATGCATTTTAAACAAATCAATCACCTCTTGGATCACTGATGGAATCCCAGTCTCTGGAGGCTCATGTTACTCAGTCAGTCACCCCAATCACCCCCTGAATCTGTCTTTTCTTGCTGTTTATGCTACTGCACTAGAGGGGCGCTAGAGGGTTAAATACAGAGTCAAACTTGGAAGCATAGGGCCACTGACGAGGCTGCTGTATATGACACATTGTGAGTGAGAACAGGCTGTATTAAACATGGACCATGGCTGAACAAATCCATCACAAAGACTCACACTTACAATTATGGAAAAAATATCACTCTCAAAGCACACAACAACATAAAAATAAAGGTACATTCAACCAGTAAAACTATAAAATGACAGTCTGTGAAACTGATTGAAAGATAGAAAAAGAAAAAAAAAGGCACATTCTCCCCTCCATCGTGATGAATGACACCAGCTGGCTGATAACTGTTTTTTATACAGGATTTAGTATCTGCCAGTATTATTGCTTTATTAAGAAGAAGATAGACATGCATCCCTGTAAAATGAGGGGCAGCTTTGCCAGAATAAATCTGAACACACCCAAGAAAAGCAATTTTATCTTGTACACTGTAGACATAATGCAAATAATTTGCACCATGAAAGTAAAAATCATAGCATTTCAGAAAGTGTAACTTTTGACAGAGGAAATAACTCACCTTACCTCTTTCGAAAGAAATACATTTAGGGCTTTTGCTGATACAACCTTGCTTGCTCTGATATGACTAGTAGATTTTGGGGCCAGTGTAACCGCAGGTTAACAAACATATAGATATTGCTGTGTAATGGACAGTCATTTTCCTGACCTCTTCTGTTACTGCTGCACTATGTTCTGGATATATCCCGTAATTGTTACTTTAGGCAAAAGTTATAGTCTTGCATTTACTTTTTGTAAAGAGTCAGCCGTGGATTCTGTTTTTGCTAGAAATTTCTGGTTTTCTCTTCAGATATATTTATAAAGACTTTCCTTGCAAAGAAGCCTTCTAAACACCACCTCTACATTTAAAACTAAAGATGCCGATCTTAAAACATACTAACAGACATATTTAGAACTAGCTGTACGAGATGTGATCTATATCTCACCTGATCAATAGAATACATTCATGATTAAATTTGTACCTAACAATCATGATTTAATATTCATCTATTTGAGGCCCCTTTATATGAAAAAAGGTTTGGGGACCTCCTGTGCTATAGTATCATTTACTGCATATTTTCAGAGCTTAGTGGTAGGTAAAGCCCAATGAACAAATATTTGGCGTGTCCAAGCAAACATTTCCCCCTGCGTTGAATCATTAGAGAGAACAGCGGACCTGTGTAGGTATCCTTCAGTGAATCTCGGTGCTACATAAACACTTGTGGTGGAAGGTGTTTACTTGGATCTCCAGCAGACGTATGCTTGGGCGTCCATGGAACAACTTAAATGTGTTGGTTGCATGGCCAATTTGACCTTCTTGAGAACTTGTGGCGAGTGTGTTTGTGACCTATCTATTGCAAACACTGAAGGAAAACACTGCTGGAAATTAGAGGATTTTGGAATGAGCGAGGTTCTCCTCCCTCCTGTCTGAAAGTGCCTTTTGTTTGTCGTATGAAAGGGTAAAGGTCAGTCTGAAATCTATACATACATCCATGTATCATTTTACATACATAGCCAGAATGGATCTCGTTTACAAAACAGTGAATGGCTACATTTGTGAGATTAAATCATCATGCATATTGAAATCAAGAATGCATCTCAACGGGGAACTTAAGTGTGGAAGACAAAAATGAAGTTCATTATTTGATTATCTCAACATAACAAAGCTGTTTCTTGTGTTAATGACAGTGAATATGGACATGCTATACATGGTTGGATTGGTTATATTCTCCACAATTCTGCTGTTCAGTTCATTTTACCAAAACCACAAGAAACGCAGAATAATTCTAAATAGCAAGTGAAAGATGCAAAAAAAAAAAGACTAAATACATTAGAAGTGGTCATGAAGTCCTAATTCATTTGCTTTCCTCAATAAGTTTTATTCCTTTAGTCCATAAGGGCCCACTGATTAAAATATTCAAAGAGGGTTTTTCATTAAATGGTTAACTGGTTAAAATATCTACTTATCTGGAGAAAACGGACCAATTTCTTGGGATAATGGGATAATTTATCAGATCCATCCAAGGGACTATAACATACAGAAATATATTTTATAGGGTTTGATATTAGTAGAAGAAAAAATGACTTAACTTTCTTTGAGAATAGTAATCTTGAAATCTATATGTTTAACAGTTTCCTTCATTTTAAGTCAAAACAGCAGTTAAACGCCTTCAATGTAAATGTGAAACCCAAGTATTGTCTTTCCTAGCAGGACGTCTGCAGGAGGAAAGCAGTCTCTCATAGGGGAGCTGCGTCAGCCTAATAATGCTACAATATCTGAAGATGGATATGGACATTAAAATTCAGAGGAATGTTGGTGCCAAGATTCTCTTGAGACTGTCCTCGCTTGTGCTAATACACATTCATGTATGCAGAGAGACATATAGAAGAACGCGCTTACAGTCGGACATATTACATTACTTGTGAGGAACTTCCTTAATGGCAATCATTACTTAGCCCTAACCTTTATCTAACCTCAACCTTGACCCAAACCTTGCCCTAACTGAGTCGCTATCATAAATTCTGTGAAAGACAGTCAGATGTAACCAATGGCAGTTAATGGAAGCGACTGTATGCTTTTTATTATTAGAGGTGAGGGAGTTTACATTCTTGAAGCCTCTCGTTGTTGATTACAAAAAAGTAATTTGATCTGTACTGTTTTGGATAAATTTAGACTCCAGAAAATTGATATTAAAAATGATGGATGCAGCCACTTTATAATTGTGATTTAAGATTCACAAATATATTTTTTTTCTATTTTACATTTTAAAAAATGTTCTCTGTATTTTCAATATTTAGAATTTACAGTAGGTCAAATCAAATTGGCGTAACAAAAACATGTATGCACTTTAATCAATTAATAGAACATTGCTTATCTTTGAAGACATTCATCGTTTCGAAATTTACATATTTCAAAGATGGAATGAAAAAATAATCAAGTAACCCCTCACAATGTAAATACTGTAATCAAATTGGACATTTTATTTAAAATGTAATCTGTCTGATGATTACTTATTTTATGTTCACTGATTATGTAATCCCGATTATATGGAATCAGGTACAACTATAGGTAGACCGATCGATTGGTTCGGCCGATTTATTGATTTGCCTGAAAGGACCTTTTTACAAACTATCTGCTGAACTTGGCTCTGATAGCTGCCAATGGCTGCGCAGACTCCAAGCAGGGGAGTATATCACCATTTTGCATAGAGGATACGCTGAGTCAGTCACCATCATTTGAGGGCCACTCCTCATCCTCCTAAACTCCCTCTTCCTCTTAATCTAAAGTAAACAAATTGACAGACATGTAATACATGTGCGAAAGACTTTAATCGATGTCATATTTTTCAATGTAGTCTAATAGAGACTAACTTACATCAGAGGTATACATCAGAATACGTACCTGGCCCTAGCGAAGGCATGTGCTCTATTTCTGTCATCTGCATGTGTCTGTTTGTTAACCTTTCATTGGAAAGAACATCAAACCCTGAACACGACAGAGCCAGGCAGGCTGTCTGCAGCCTCAGTCCCCAATGCTCAGTTTACCTTAAATGTCAGAAAGATATTGAACTTGCCTGAACATTATCACTCTTTACCTGAAAACAGTCCTACCCTTTTAACTGTTGTTCTGTAGCTTTGTGGACTGTGATGAATGCAGTACATGCTTACGCAAGCTGAGTGGAAGTCTGAGCCTATTAATTTACATCTGACCCCCTCTGCACCCCCTTCCTCTCACTGGGCCTATAGTTTTACATTAGTTTTTCTGTGGAGAGAAGGAGGAAGCAGACTGAAACATGGCACAGGAACAGCTTTATGGGAGTCTATCTATTTACGATGATCTACTTTTAATCCCTATGCAAGGGACCAATATACATTTACCCCACATGTAAATGAAGGAAGTGTGTAGTGTGCATCTTTCAGAATTTACTATATGAGATGCTTCAGCATCGTAAACGAAAAGTCACAATAGGGCACGGCACAGCTTCCTGCGATCACAAATTGACACTGAGGCCAATTTAAACAGCCTCTGTATATTCAGCTAAATTCAAACTGATTGAATGACTGGTGCATAGTCAGCACTGGTATGCTCACTGCTGAGTCTCCCATTCAGTTTTCACACTCTAACACCCATCTCAGGCCAGTGCCTCTTTTGACATGCCATGTTTGACAGTGCAAAAGCTGTGTTATTTCAAAATATTTGCTCAATAATTCAGAGACAGATGTGCTCGTATTCCCATAGATTTGATTTCACGCAACTTGAAATAAAAGCTCGCCCCGACTCGTAAAATGCACCAGTAAGCTGAGTCTGCTGTGGGTACGTTATTTTGCACATGGAAGGAGGGATACATTTCAGATTGTTATCAAGGATTGTCCAAAGACTACACATGCCTTCACTGCTATACTGGGGTCTTGGCACGTCAGTATATTTGCACAGTTCTTCGTCCACACCGACAGACTTGTGGAGTCGGTCACACTATTACATTTTGGTCGTTTTTATGCCAATAAAAATGTTGTATTCATGTCTTCTTGTGTATGCTGATTTGGCACTTAACAGTTACACACTTGTGCAGCTCAGATTGTTTTCGGTGCGCGTGCCCAAGGACCTGTCAAGATGTTCTGCAAAAACATGCTCGACTAGATGGAAAGAGAAGGATTATTCCCCTGAGCCATTCAACAAGAGGGTGGTAGACAAGCATACGATTCATTAATTGTTATATATTCAACCATTCATGTCTGTCTTCACCCTTTGTCCAACATGTCCTACATCAAGTTATCCGTTACTTTTTCCACTGGTGAATCACCACTGAAATGGGGATAAGATTGTTGACTTAGCGTTGACGGACAGGCAGGAGGAAGTTAATAGCAGAGGAGTAAGATCATAAATATAAATGCTGAGAGGAGCAGAGGGTGTGTTGCTTGTCTGTAGTCTAACAGTATGTGACGTTGGACCAAGGAGAAAAAAAACGTTGTTTTTAAAAACTATATGATTCAGTATAATTCACACTATATGATTGCACCTTGTTTGGCGTATCTTATACCCTTCACTTCATCTATTATGTAGGTGTTCAGCCCAGCAGGTTAGCAGTTTCATGTAATCACACTGAAGTCTAAAAGAGAAGGTGCAGTAGTATTTTTTTTTTTACATTTTTCAGCTAATGTATTTTTAGAGGCCACAACTCCTTTGAGTGCATTTAAAGGTGCAATATAAGAACTTTCAAAAATAACTTACATTTATTGGCAGAATGTGAAGAAATAACAGTTTAGACATTATGTGAAAGACGTCTATGTATTTTGCAGCAGAGATATCAAGATCCATACTAACTTGCAAGCCAGGCCCGTTCTGTTTCCTTGTACCACTGTGTACCTCAAAAGACGATTGTCTGATAGTATAGCTCCAGCCTCTGAAGGTGGGTACTGACTGATGCTCAACACCAACAATCCCCCAGTGCTTCAAGCTCACAGCACAGGTAGACTCCAGTCAGTGAAAAGGACCACTAGCCACATGGCTAATTGAGCTAACAAGCCAACCAGTTTTTAGGATCGCACTACTCTCTTATAGAGACCCACCTACCTCTTACTTGCTGTACTGTCTCTGATGACTTCTCTGTCTATGATTGACTTACTAACCCTATCCAGACATTCTTACCCTAACCCAAACCAATCTCATTGTCACCAATGCAAATTGTGTAGGCAGTTGATTTGCATCGTGGAGATAAGAAAAGTCAGCAGACTCGTTTATTTCTTTGGTGACTTTCAGCTCTAATGTTGACTGGACATGTTGTTCCGACTTATTTAACTCTTGTGCCAATTTCGTGTAGTTGGTCATGTTGCTTTGCTAGTGTCTTTGATATCTACACAACAGCAACATCTTGTGCTAAATGCTAATTTGATTGAACTCAAGCTGTCACTTTCCTATGTGATGAAAGATAGCATGATAGAGTTGTGGGTGTGACATTAAAATGGACAGATGGACTTTCTGAATTGTGTTTTCTTTTTGTCTCACTGGTACCCAAGAAAAAGCCCCCAAAATGTAGCCCAATGCAGTTTATCTTTTAAAGCAAAGGCTGTTTATGTCACAGAATTCAACTAATATTTGAACTTCTTCAGTTGCTGTCAGTGCTTACATTTCAAGTGACAGCCAATGTCCTTCAGTGTTCATACTTGAACTTAAAGTTGAAATTCTTTCAGTACACTTTTCTAAAACTTCTACTTCCAATTTGTTAACTGCTTGAACTAACTTTCTGGTGCTATCTTAATTTATTTCATTCGTTAGTCATCCATTTATCAAAAGTAGTGCAGTGCCCGTAACAAAAGTGTATCCCTATAAAAAAAGTGGGAGGTTAAGCAGCTTTTTCATGGATGGCCAAATGAGGCTTTGTTTGAAGGTGGGACGTCAGGGATATTTAGGTTTGTTGTCAAATCCAATATTCCAGGGTATAACTGGCTGTTTTTGACTATTTTTGATTTTGCCATTATATTTCACCTTAAAAACTATTTACTTGGTGTCATTATTTTTAGCACAACCTCACATGTGTGACTGTACAGTTATTTTTTTTTATTTTGACAAACTGTATTAACACAATGGACCTAAAATCACAAAAAAACCCATAAAATCCGAGTCGAAAAAGTTTGATTTTTTTTACTGTGAAAACCACAAATAAACATATTTACAACAAACCATTTTTTTTTTTTTTTTACTTATAATGCAAATATAAATTGTTGTTTGTAAATTTTTTAAATGTATGCACAAATTTAGCAAAGTTATATGTAACTATTTACATTTAAATGCAGGCAATGCTCAGGTCTGCCTGTGCTCCTTGAGGGCTGCACTGCCTGCTCCACATTCAGCATCTTCTCATTGTTCTGACTCATTAAACAAAAAACCGACTCCACTACACACTAAACACACTACACCAAACACTACATAACACACTAACTACACACTCCAAACACGCTAAATGTCACAAATCTCTCAACTCTCAATATCGCTGTCTACACACCGACCGTCGTTGCATGTCAATCATCCGCCTAGGTCCCTCCCACAACTTCCTGTTCCTCAACAACCAAACTTGCTGCTTGGACACTTTCGTGACAAAAGCCCGTTTTTACCGTTTCTTCCTGCACCAGACACAAAACAAACGTGACGGCAATGTTCGCGCAAAAGCGTGACGGACATTATTTACCCTAGGTCCAGTTTTGGACGTGCCGATGCGTCTGGTCCGTTGCGGCTAGCGGCTAGCAGCTAGCTAGCGACTAGCTACACACGAACATCCACAGATTCCGATTCCACTTTGTTGTCCGCGCGTCTCCGGATCTCCTCAGACCCGAACAGACTCGGTCTGGACTCGTTTAATCTCATTAATCCACAGCAGTCAGGTTAGATGCACAGAACAGAACAGAACGGACCGAATCGCCGGCAAAATCCCGGTCCAGCTCGCGCTGCTGCAGGTATAAATCCGCTTGTTTCTTCACGTTCGTCGTGGGCTTGAGCTCTGCAGTGATTGGCTCTGGTGCGCACGTGGCCACGGTGTGCAGTGATTGGCTCTGGTGCGCACGTGACTGTGGTGGCTCTGGTGGACTATGCTTGGCGAAATTTGTAAAGCATTTATGAAATAATTTATTCACGGTATCATTGCAGTCCAAACAAATGCTTAGATGCACACCACTGAACCCCGCAGCAGCCATGTTGAATGTCTCGGGTCAGTGTGATCCTTATCCGCAGAGATATTTTACTAACAGACACACACACACACACACACACAGACACACAGACAGACAGAGATTCCGTGCATTTATAGATAGATGACTTGTAACATGACTGCAGTGACAAGCATGGAAAAGTATATGCAGAGTCAGAATAATCATCATAGTGATAAACTTAAAATAGTAAAAGTTAGCATTTTTTATAGCACATTAAACACACACAGAGAAATTCAGCAGACACAGCAGAAAATCACTCAAAGCCGCACTCCCAAATCATATTTGTTTTTGTTCTGTTTGTGCATGCTTTTCCCTTTAGTGTGTGTCTTTATCACAATGCCTCAAGACTCCACATGACCAAGAAAGTGATGTCACCCTCTTAAAACCAGACGCGTGGTATACCCAAGGCCGCATGACAGCTTTATATGTCAGCTCTACCTGACATGACATCTTCATATGTTTGGCCAAAAGACTTACTGCTTTAACACAGGGTGTACACAGTTCATATCAAATTCCCTCTGTGAGCTTTGAGCTATACTGTCAAAGGAAGCCAAAATAATTCAAAGAAATCTATAAAAGAAGTTTATTTTGACAAACGCTGCAACACAATATCCGCAGGCCGTCCAGACAATAGTGCAATCTGATCATTTGATATCTGAAATGCACAATTTCAGAGAGGCTTTTGGCAAACAGACTGCATATTATTGGGTGAAGGTAGAGGATAAAAGTTTTTTTGGTGGCAACCGACTGGCAGGTTTACTAGGTGCGATGTAATCGGATATCCAGAGTGTCCCGGGAGCTGATGTAGCTTGTGTCAAGGTTGGGTTTGATTCATTGAGATCCCGTAAAAGCGAAGAAAACCTCCTCCTAACCTGAAGACTTAAGCTTTCTGTCAGCGCAAAGTCTCAAGCCAAAAACGTTGATATGTTGAGATTACGTCAACATTGGCTCTTATATCAAATGTCAAATAAAAGAGGACATTAATTAGATGTACTTGCAAAACCGAATGTAATGCAGTCATCTTGACGACTAACATTTTAGTACAATCACAAATGTAATATTTACTTTATTGTATTACAATTGTGGCTTAAGCCATGTGGTCTGACCCACTTCCTTTACACTCAAAGACTAACGTGTAGTTTGTTAAGGATTGTTCTAAAGCTTTAGTTTGAATGTTCAAGCAAAGTCCAACAACTTCATCAGAAACATTGTGATTAACAGATCGGTTATTTTCATTTCACTTCTTGGAAAATCGACTTTCTTGTTCCACTGTATTATTCCTTGGTCAGATTCTCTGTCTCCCAACCATCTTTGGAATGTAACATGATACCAGAAGTTAAAAAAGACACCTTGCCTAATTCTGCAACTACACAAGCTGTTAGTTCACCTGCAATAATATATGGGGCAGTGACAGTAGGCAGGCTTATTGCAAACAGTCCATAAATTCAGAAATAACAAGGATTTTAACAAAAATAATTAAAGAAATATTGATTACTGATATATTAAGGAATTAAGTTCTGAAATGTTGCTTTCTGTGGTGGATGAGATTCTAGGCAAAAAATAAAAGGAATGGCATGGGGGAGTGAAGAGTTTCTCTTTCTTTGACCCAAATCTGCCTTGCTGAGGTAAATTTTTATCTCCAGGAAAGAGAATCCCACAAATCTTTGCCAGCAGTCATACAGACACGGACAGAATGGTCTCATCAATGGGCCGTGACGGCTGAATTTAAAGTATCTCTTTTACAGCGAGGGGAAAATATAAATATTGTTCTTGAGGAAGCCTGAACACTTGACTGTTTCAATCCAAGCACATTTGTAAGCTCTCTGATGTTGCGGAAATGAACTCATAGGTCTGTGAGTTTTGCAAAATGATTTGTCGGAGTCCCAAGGGAACATTCTTGTTGTATTTTTCAGCTGAAATATCTCTCAGTTCCATACCATCAAACAATACACTATGAATGCACTTGCCATTTTAGTCGGAAAGTATTAGTAACTCTAACTTTTATAGTTTTACAGGACCTTTGGGGCAGGAGAGAGTAGTTTGGGCCATAAAGTTTAATTATAATCTGATTTTTCAATACTTATTTAATAGCTAAATAGTTGAACATTATAGAATAAGGAGACACAATCTGTTATAGGACATGAACTTTAAATCACTTCAACAACTGGCAATGTACATTTCAGCAAACCATGGCTACGTTCAAGCTTTATAATTCTTTATGTTGCAACTTAACATTTCCTCAAGTTTGATGTGTAATGTTATGTTGTGACAACACTGATGTGGTTAGGTTTATCTTTCTTTAGCTTACCTGGTGCTCCTAGTAATGTAGTTCTTACAAACTTGAGAATTTTGCATAACAGCTGAAAGACTAAAAGTTTAGCCATATCTGCTCTTAGTATGATTTGTTGTGAGGGTTAGAAGGAAAGATGAATACCGCTTAATATCTGTCTAATAAATATGAACCTTGAGCAAGTAAACAATCAGTTTAGCTTAGCATAATGAGTGGAAGCAGAGGTAAACAGCTACTGTAGCCTGACTCTTTACACAGGCAGAAAAAACAAGTACTTTCCACACAAACTGTGGTTCAAAGAGGGGGTTATTTACTCAACTATTTCAATCACTTTGTAATTGCTAAATTACACATTTACAGAGTACAGAGAAGCATTTCTATTCATTATGAGCTTTCTAAGAAGTATGACTGCAATATGATTTTATGGATGTGTTTTGTAGGCGTAACAGACTGAATGTTGGCAATCCAAAAAAAAAAAACGATCTGATTTTACCGGTTGTGTTGTTTGTAGCTCAGTCCATGTGACTTATTCATTCATTCTGAAAATAATTGTGGGTCATTTTAGAAAAAAGGAACTGCTCCTAAAATTCCTCTTCGTATTGCCTTTAATTCTGTGACTTTGTGACATCACATGAAGTCACCATGTCATACATTTACATAACTTATGCCTAGCGTCTAGTTTGGCATTAGTTATGTAAGAGTTTGACCAATCAGAGCAGACTGGGTATTCGCAAGGGAGGGTGGAGGAGGTCAGGGGCTCAAACAGAGCGCTTCAGACGGATACAGTGCACCAGGCAGCCTAAGAAAACTGATGTGGTTTTTGAGCATTAAAGCATGTAAACCTGTTCTAGTAGTAACCTAAAATAAAATTCTAAACCTGAAAATGAGTGTGATATGTCTCCTTTATCATAGAATATTATAGTTAAAGGTTGAAAATATGTTTTGAACATGGTTAAAACAAATAACTATTTGATATAGCTGCTTAATTCTATGAATGTCATACATTTCACCTTTAAATAAAGTGAAATATTATAGTATACAGTGCAGGATAAAACATTCATTTTAACTTTATTTAATTTAAGTAAGTTGCCTGTTGCAGTCATAAACATTTATGGACAAGTATTGCTAGGAGCTCTCCATTTCTTTCTCACACTTCCTCTCTGTTCGTCTCCCCAGCGTCATTTGTCAGTGTGTGACAAATACGAGTTTTAGTTAAATGTGTCCTGTTGTCCCCAGACTGCACTAAACACCAGTCTAAAAAAGTCATTGCTGCACAACAGCCAGACATCCTGATCCAGCTCCTGTCATGGTAGATGCATTAAGCATCCCTTGCTGCCTCCTCCCCCTCTTCACCCTTGTGAAGAGGGAGTAGAAGGACATGGGGAGGGGGGCGTAAACAGGAGTAGAAGGAGACGAGAGAGGTGGATGGATGGGGGTGAAGGTAGAGAGAATGGAGAGGCAGGGCAAAGTTCTCCGAAAGGGGGACAGATACTGGAAAGGAGCTAAAACTGTTGAAAGATGAGGAAGATGGATAGTTATTGAGTGAGGAAGAAGGCTGAAAGAGGAGGGGAATAAAGCAGACATGTTGGATTGGAAATAAACTAAAGCGGGGTAGCGCACCAGGGGTGAATTTGAGGGTACCTGAGGGACGACTAAGCAGCCCTACAAGCATCCACAGCTCCTGATGCTTCCAGCAGCTGTTCCAGCGGTGAGCTCCACGTCTCGCTTCTGGGAAAAACATTTTCCCTCCAATTGTGGGGTCTCTCCGTCTCTCTCCCATATCAAAGCAGTGCGCCGGTAGATCAGGAACACATTGGTCCACTGGGGTCACTTCGAGAAGTGATTTTAACTTTTTTTTTTCACCCCTATCCTAATTTTCCTCCATCTCTCACGAGCACTCACTCTGTCATCCAAAGCTGCCGTTAATGTCGACCGGGGGGCTTATTAAAGAGAAGTGTTAACGGAGGAGCAGCTGTCACGTTTCAAGACCAGAGAATGGTGTTCTCATTGTGTGAGGAATTATTAGTATTCTTCTTGAGTCATTCAGATGGGAGTTGCCTTTTTCTTCTGCGTTTTTTCTGCTTTCCATATGCAAACCTGAGGCACCAATCAATCCATCAAGCCGGTCAGCTGAGATCTGTCTCTTTCAGAGCAGGTGCTACTTTATGTCTAATACAGCTTGACTGATATAGGTTTTTAAGGGCTAATACAGTATTTTCCTGGGCTAAATCGCCTGATTTTGAAATGTGACCTTCCTTATATTCTCCCCAAAAAGTACTTGTGAATAAAAAAAACAGTATTTTCTGTACATTTTTGTTCATTTCAAGCAGTATTCCAAACCAGCAGCTCCTAACCATTGTTGGCCTTCTGAACCCCTAAAATAAAGGAATGTGTATTATCATAACCCCTAATCACAGTCACTCATCACAGAGCTTAGTTTGGACATGAGTTATCAATAGTTCCAGCAAAGAGTGATTTATTCATCCTTGATTTTCTTTTCTAAATGTTTTTTAATTATTATTTCCCAAGAAAACTAGTAAGCCTCGGAGGATACCAACCTACAAGTTGGGAACCACTGATTTAGACACTCTTTAGAGTGTCAGTAAGAAAATCCTGATTTAGAAATCCTCAGATCCTCTATCTTTATGTAGAAATTTTTGCGGGGAGTGATGAAGTGGGAGCCTAGGCAGTAAACTCTAAATATGTTTTGTTGCTGTAATTTCAAATGTGAGATGTCTGACTGAACTGAACATTGGAGTACAGATTTAATGCAGAACATTTTGTGTGAACGACAGCAGTCAAAGTTCCCATACTGTGTGTGGCACTGAAGTTACTCATGCATACACAATCAGTTCTTTTGAATTTTGTCCCATCCCACTCAGAGCCAAAACTGTTTTTGTTACTTCCATCATTTCACTAGCTCAGGATCTTAGTGACCTTTATTTGAGACCATATTATTACATTTGCAAATATCATGTGAGCGATGATGCTGTAGTCTGTAGCAGCCAATGATAAAGACAGAGACAAAGGCATGAAGTTGAAAATAATAGCAAAGAAATATTCCCACAATACAAAAAAGCCGTGAAATTGTGAAGGGTCAAGACGGTCCTGTTTAAAGAGAACAATGAATGTGAAAGTGCCTGGGAAAATAGAGGAAATACTAAACTTAACCAAACAAAGCTGCAAAAACATCACTACCAGTAAGTCTTACCTCTGGAGAAAAAATGGAAAAACATTAAAAGGTTATTCTTAAAGGCACAATCATCAATTGGCGAACAGGAGACTTTCCAGCTCAACTATTGACTATATTATCTGTAATTCTTTGGCACATTTTATGAGGTGAAGTTTATATTAGAATTGAGCCTGTGTGGACTACAATGTGACAGCTTGGGCAGAAAGGTGTTGTAAACTGGTGAAAAACTGGGCCTTTGAGATGAAGCTGTACATATGAAACTCTCAACATACATCATGCACAATCAGTGTTTAGTCTTTCTGACATCTAGCTGCCCTTCTCACAGTGAGTTAGTTCAGGATAAAAAGCCAAAATCCCTTTAACACTAATATTATAATCAACAAAACTGAGAAGAGAATCTGAGCCATGGTACTTTGACTCCACATGAAATAACACACTGTGTTTCTGTGACTCAGCAAGGCTGGGAAATAGCTAGGAAAAGAAGTAATGCTTAAGTGGACCAGAACACTGCCTTGCTAATGAAGAAATTAGATTATAGCCATCAAAAACTCAACAAAATGTAGTTAACCTTTTGGTTAGATTAAGTCCCGAGGACAAAAGTAGTCATACACAACTTAAAGGTAGGACTTCACTTTTCATTTCCTTCATAGTTTTAACCATGTAAATGAACCTTTGTGCATGTTGGAAGATTGGATTGTTGTCTGATATCTTAAAAGTCAAGTGTGGTCTGGTGTTTTTGCCAGTTAGTAAACAGAAGTGCATTACTTCCCTGCTCTGGGCGGATGAACCCACCCTTTTTGGAATTAAACCTGGCAGAAGGAAGACAAAATAAATTAGTAATTTTGCTAACAGATATATCTTTTTTGGTTAAGGGTAAACAAAAGTTTGTTTAATCATGTACACTGAACAAAAATATAAAAGCAACACTTTTGTTTTTGCTCCCATTTTTCATGAGCTGAACTCAAAGATCTAAAACATTTTCTATATACACAAAAGAACCATTTCTCTCAAATATTGGTCACAAATCTGTGTTAGTGAACAATTCTCCTTTGCTGAAATAATCCATCCCACCTCACAGGTGTGGCTTATCGAGATGCTGATTAGATGGCATGATTATTGCACAGGTGTGCCTTAGGCAGGTTGCAATAAAAGGCCACTCTAAAAAAAAATAAAAAGGGAGCACACGTGCGAGTACGGATTTTTCTCAGTAACGGGTAATCTACTCATCTACTAATTACTATTTCAATCCTTACAACGCTGTTACCGTTACCGACTATTAAATGTGGCGCATTAGAAACTGAAGTTGATCATTGAAGCTGTTTTCATGTTTTATTTTCCTCCGGTGAGGGAGGAGGGAGGGGCGGGACAACCGCATAAGTGATGATGATTGGCTCACTAACGTTGAGTGAGAGTTCTTAAGCCAATCGGTGGCAATGTTCGGTTTACACACAAGCGACACACGCACACAAGCAGCCTCACACACACAAACTAGCAGAGGTGAACTGAAGCAATGAAGAGTCTGGAGGGAAAGTTAACGTTTTCAAAGTGGAAGTACAGACACTACTTTAATCTCCTTTGTCCACGTCCATTGTTAGCAACTCTGATCTAATGAAGCATCTCTCAGTGGCACACGCTTCTACAAAACTAACACTGGCCAAAAACTCTGTTGCTGACGCTGTTGATGATGATAGCAGGCCAGTTGTGGCTAACGTGAGCTCCGCTAACAGCTTCACAAAAACTTGTGACACAGACTGAACTGAATGCAATGATAGACAGGTATGTTGTTGAGAACTTGCTCCTGTTATCAACAGTTGACTCAGACTCCTTCAGAGCACTCATTGGTAAAATATCGGGGAGAACAGGAGCCGGTCCGCCATGCATAACTACATTTTCTAAATACATATGTAGATGCCGAGTACGCTAAAATGAATGCCGAGCTCAAAAGGGGGAATAAATAAAAGTAACACAAGGGTTACTTTTCCTGGTAACTAATTACTTTTATAGTGGAGTAATTCAGTTACTAACTCAGTTAGTCAGTCAGTTTAAAAGTAACGTGCCCAACACTGGTCATAGCTTACAACTTTTCTTTTTTCACACGCTGGATAAACTCAGCCAAGAGTGCCAGGCGACCTGACTACAGAAAGATGTGGGACAGGGATGTTCTCTGTGTTTAATTGAGGGTTGCAGTAGGCCTTATGATGGCACTGTGTTTATATGTTTGAGTGCACATGTGTGTTACTGTGTACGTGATTTAAGTGTTAATAATAAAATTGTGTTATTTAAGAAATTTCAAAGTGCTCCTAAATTTTTTCTGTGCTCCTAAATTTTTTAATTTAGGAGCACCTGTGCTCCTAGTGAAAAAGCTAAGCGTACAGCCCTGCCTGAGGCCCATTGTTGTGCCATTCACCCACGACCATCACGTCATGTTGCAGCATGATAATGCACGGCCCCATGTTGCAAGGATCTGTACACAATTCCTGGAAGCTGAAAACATCCCAGTTCTTGCATGGCCTGCATACTCACCAGACATGTCAACCATTGAGCATGTTTGGGATGCTCTGGATAAGACACGTATACGAAACGTATACAACAGTGTGTTCCTATTGCTGCCAATATCCAGCCACTTCGCACAGCCATTGAAGAGGAGTGGACCAACATTCCACAGGCCACAATCAACAACCTGATCAACTCTATGCGAAGGAGATGTGTTCAACTGCGAGAGGCAAATGGTGGTCACATCAGATACTGGCTGGTTTTCTGACCCCCTCAGACCCCCCCAATAAAGCAAAACTGCACATTTCAGAGTGGCCTTTTATTGTGGTCAGCCTAAGGCACACCTGTGCAATAATCATGCCGTCTAATCAGCATCTTGATATGCCACACCTGTGAGGTGGGATGGATTATCTCGGCAAAGGAGAAGTGCTCACTAACACAGATTTAGACAGATTTGTAAACAATATCTGAGATAAATGGTTCTTTTGTGTGTATATAGAAAATGTTTTAGATCTTTGAGTTCAACTCATGAAAAATGGGAGCAAAAATAAAAGTGTTGCATTTATATTTTTGTTCAGTGTATGTTCTTTAGATGGATACAAGATGCTTGAAATGACAAGTGTAAATGGGGTTAGATAAAAAATAGATACAATTCTTACATAAAATCAGTCTCTTCGTGATCTTTGATAGGAGAGAACAGAAAATATGACAATGCAACCTTCATATGAGAAAGCAATACAAATGTAAACAGATTTTAAAAAATGAAGTAGTTGACCATATATGTCAACTGCGCAAGTAACTTATTTCAAAACATTTTTACATTTCTTTTTGAAGGAGAGCGCTAGTTGCTATTGTAATTATCATAGGAACAAAGGAGGAAGTCAGTGACATAATCATCATAATGAAGACGTTTGGGTGGGTGGATGGGTAAAACAAATTTTAAACCAGGACACAGCAGTTATGTACAAAATAACGTAACTCAAGTTACATAATTAATGTAGTTATTTTAACCCAAAGCACAATGTTTTGATGAACCTAATCAAGTAGATTTAGAGCCTCAACCTCGTTTTGGGAGTCACTCACAATCAATCTTTTTAGTTCTTTTCATAAGAGCAGTAGGGGAGGAAGCGGGTGGATGCCACCTGCCTTGTAAGCAAAATGACCAAAATGCATTCCTTGTTAACCTGTCATTTTCCCTCCCCATTCCCTGATAGCAGAGAATGCAGGGACTGAACGGTTGTTTAGTGGAATATGTTAATCTCATCTGCCAGACTCATTGATCGTTTATCTGACTGAGTTCTTTGCTAATTAGATTCTATGGTCCTGGCCATGATTTTGAAAGCGAAAGAGTCAGTGTCATAGGCAAATGAAACACACTGTCCCTATCCCCCCTGGTTTAAATGAACAAAATCGCCTATGAGGGTGTGTTTGAACAAAGTGATGGCATTGTAACCTTGGGTGGAGGTGCAGGAAGGTAATGCAGCACAGAGAGTTAATCAAAGTGTTGACATGCCAAACACAGAACACAATAATTGGGGAGTTAGTAATTGGACACATCCAATTTTCCTTCAAGGAGGAAATGGGTTTTGAAGAGCAGTGAGTAATAGAGGTGCACCACTATGGGGAAAGTGGATCAGTAAAATATGAGAATCTTTCCTCCAAAGCTTTTGCCATGCACTTCAATTAGGCCGTGTTGGCACTGTTAGCAACAACATGTCATCAAACTGCTACCTCAGGGATTATTGTTCTTTCCAAGATCTCCAAATATTATAGCCTAAAAAGCTAACTCCGGTAAATGTTAGGCTAAGGAACAAGCATTTTCATAACAAAACCATGGATACTGTCATACCTTTGGCTAGTCTGCTACAGGAGATATGACTCATAACTCATCCAGTGGGCTAATAGCTAATGACTTGTCATGGCATAATGCAAGAGATGCATTGAATTAGTGTTTTCCCAGACTTGTAGTCTCATAGTTGTGCATTGAGACTAATTTAGAGTTTGAATTACATGTCAGAAGCCATGACTTTGCAACCTTCATGGGCAGCAGTGCTGCCAGCCAACCTGACAACAGCAGCGGTCAAGCTTCTTCATGGATTTCCCTGTCAGCAAGGTGAGTCAGGCCATGACTAACCAGCGAGACTAAACCACTATCGAGCGTCTACATCTATGGCACGAGGGCCAGCAGGCATGATGTGTAGCACAGGAGTAATTCTATCTATTCCCTTCGATTCTCAGCTCTCCCAGAAACATAAGCCACTCTTTCTCGTTCTCAGAGACGAAGGGTGGGGTAGTTATGTTCCTATGCTGGATCCTGACACGAACCTGGAAGCGCTGGAGCCACAGGGGCCAAATGTCTGGGAGCTACCCAGTCCTCAAGGCACCCAGACTGGGGAGCTATTGCCAAGATGCTGCCTTGTCTCTGTCTCTCTGGTGCTTGGACTCCCAAGCGCAGAGAGAGATGGTGTAAGGACGCTGAACACCAACATTTAGCAGGAGCCTGTAATTTCAGGTAAACTGTGGCCCAAAATTTGCCATGTGCAGACAGATATAATGTACTCATGAGTTCCACCAAAATCATCATAACATTGTGGATACTGATCCACTGGCATACAGTTTGACAAAACCTCATGTAGAAATGTGGAAAAAGCTTCTTGTGGTGTTAACAGCAGCCTGTCAGCAGTCAGGCTCAGGAGTCTTGACTTTTTGTTCTTTTTTTCGTGAGCAGTTCCACTTCGACGCCACAATTTCACCAAGGTGAAGAGTTGTACTTGTAGTTATGTTACTGGGTTGTGCATGGCATCCGATGTTCGAGAGGACATTGGAACTTTGGAGCTGCCACTTTTTTACTAACAAACCTCTCAGTTCTGACCACAAATACATCACAGAAAGGCTGTTTCATGCCCTCATGAGTCACCCTCAAGAAAACCTGCTGGGTGAAGGAAGTATATCCACACTGACTTTAAGGTGCATTCATCAATAGTTTCATATAAACCGCTCCCAGACTACTGTCGTCCATTTTGATTCATAAAAAGTGTACTATGGATCACATGAAATTGACTAATACTCAACCTCGTAAATTACTCTCGTTGACTGCTGCCTGGGGGGATATCGCAATGTCATTGACATTAGTGTTGTGATTTAATTCAACTGAAAAGGTTTGGAGGTACAACAGCTGTACCAAAGTTCTCTAAAATGGAACTGAGGTGAGCCTTTTCAAAGAAGCGTTCGTTGTTAAGCATAATCTCTGGTGCATGAAGCAAGTTAGTACATCTTCACAAGGGAAAATCTTAGATATTCTGATGTTTGCCTGTTTGCATTGCTTCCACTTAGGAGGTAGTGTAAGCCTCCTTTTCAATAAAAATGCTCATTTAAAAAAACCTGCTTATAAATGCTAATTTTTGTGTGAAATGGTATGAGGTGATTCTGTCAATGGTGTGTCTACCGCTTTTGTCTGCTGCCCTCCGTTGGCATTTTTCTGTCATTTATCTCATGCATGTCGGACAGAGGATATGCATACATATTACTCACTATTGCTATCTATACATACCACATACCAAACATCCAGCTGAAGCATTTTTTTCAGGCTTAAAGTATGTTTTCATTAATTTCATGTGCATATCTACAATAATTGCGTATTGGGTTCTGAGTGGTGCTAACACACTGTCTGCCCTACCTAGCATCCTGTGTCCAGAACACAATTATGCCTGGGCTTACTGGTAATTGATACTGTTAGAAACGGCTGTTTAGCATGAACCAGAGTCAGGTATGTTTGATGACATCTTTTGTATTCCCGTTGATAACTTGACAAAGAGTGTGACCATGGCATCAGGTTTTGTCCTCAAAATCCCAAAACAGGTCTCTCTCTGGTCTCACGTTTTGCACTGACCTTCAACCAACAGAAACAGAGTCACTTCAAGATGCCAAGACACCAATTTCTACATAATTTTTAAGTAGAAACTCAGTCCCTGAACAGGAAATTGGGTACTTTTCGTTCAAAGCACAGCAGTTTGTACTTAAAGCCTGTGCTGGTGTGTTTGTTTGTTGTTTCTAATGCCTACACTGCCCACCACATGACAGGGAGCGGCGAAGGCCCAGCCAACTGCCCAGACATGATGTGGAATTAAGCAGCTCAACCGCACTGAGCCAGCCAATCAGAAAGAGACTAATGGGAGCTCATGGACCTGGAAATTTAGCTGTCACAGGGCCGTCAGCAGCAGATGGAGAGGCGACCACGCTGTGGTGCGGCAGTCTGTGATTACACTATGCCGCCAGAGGAAAATCAAAGCGCTGATTACACTCTGCAGCTCGCTGTGGGCCCGGCCTCACAGACTCAGTGGTCAGAGTTGACTGACACTCAAATGTCAATAGAGAGAATTTACAGTTTTCTGTCTTTTCATGTTAAACCGCTTTAGCAAACTCATAATCAGGGATTCCATTTCACTGCGGGAATCCCATGAAATACTGATACTACAGTGCGGTTTGCTCCCATTGTCTTGTTCATACACTTTTTCCAAATCTACTGGAAGACTTTAAAAGATACTAAAAATCCTCTTCACACTCATCTCTGCCTCTGCATTGATGGAAACACTGATTACAGTGTTGCACAGTGTGGGATTAGTCCTCCAACCACATGCTGGTCAGAGGTGGCTGACGTTCAAACATTAATAGAGAGAGAGGGAGCCGTTTTTTTTTCCAGGGTGGTTTTGTTGTCACATTTACTTTGAGTTTTTCAAGCTTCATCCTCTGCAGTTGTTCTTCTGTGCCCACCAAATCTAACCCGCTGAGGCACAAGTATGGCTGATGTTACTGTCCATGTTGCTGTTTTCTTTCACTGTAGAGTCTGCTATCCAGCAAATGTGGCATCTATTCTCTTAAACTGATTTATGATCTCTTGAAAAAAGAAACATTTTAAAAGCTGCAATCATCCAAATAATGAAAAACTGCTTTGCCCTGGATGTGTGTTTGGTAGAGTGTAATGTTCCCTGATTCATTTCAGTGTAAAACCACAGTTTGAGGCACATTTTGCCAATAAAGCTTTTAATGTTTACTGCATATATCATATGTTGAAATAATAATGTGTCATTTTTAAGAGGAAAATGACTGAAAAATCAAGTTTCTTCTACCACTTATCATCAAAAGGAATGGTCTGTGGTAGAAATGGCTTAGACATTGAAGGATTTTGTTTTACAACATATCAATTTAATTCTACTCATTAAGTACTCGATAAAGGCACGCCTTCAAGGGGGCCCTAAGGCAACAAAGCGCCCATTCCTCGCCTTTCTGGCTATTTGTATGTTTTTGCTATGCTGGATTAGGATTTGATTAGATAATTTCATTTAGAAATATATGAGTGCAAAACCAAAAATAAACAAATACAAATCTTCAAATTAGGACTTGACACAGGGACCCTCTTCCATTCAGCGTCTCAAAAAAACAAGTGCCACTTAAAGATTCAGTTAATAGTGTCCTTTAGTGGTTTATATTCCCAAACAATTTTAATTAAACATTCTACTAGGACATTTCAACTGGTTATGAAACAGTCTCAATTTAATCTCGTTGCTTCCATATGACCTACACATGCAAAAGAGAAAATCAACTTTTTCTGTAGGGTTACAGTAATCCCCAATTCCTGTCATCATGTTGGATGCTGATTTGTCCAGGTTGCTTAAGCCATAAAATAAAAAAAATTTTTTAAGGAGGAGCATTTTTTTAAGAATTGCTCTGTAATCTGGTGGTACAGCACTAAAGCGAAGTTTACTAACCCTTACTTAGTCTAGCTGGTCATGCAGCCCTGCTTCTCTGCCAAATGGACATAATTGCCTCCATCTCTTTTCACCCATGTCTGGTTGTTTGTTGGTGTTTGGTTGGTCAAAACTCAAAACTACTGGGCAGATTTCTAGGAAACTTAGATGGAGGACGGGTCGCAGCCCAAGTTGACCTCTAGAATTGGCCCTTTTCTTGAGTTTGTCCATCACAGACAGGAGTGGAAGGTTGGCATAAAGAAGCACAAGATTTTCTTCCAGGAGGCCACTGTTCATGTCCAGTGTGAAACAACTAAACAGTGTTATTTTACCTTACCAACATATCTTAATTTAGGAATGTTCATCAGTGAATGTACATAAGAAAGCATTGTTATTTTAACCCAAACCAAATTGTTGACTGCAAACAGACTGCAACCCTACAACGAACTTCTGGTATGTCTGTCACTACACTGTTGCAATGATCATGTTTGGGGAACGATGACATACACAACATACTGAGCCGGAACTCATTTAGGCCGAAAAAATCTGGATCTTGAGGATTTAAATGCACTTTATTTGATATTTGATTAGGCTTGATTTAATTAAAGAGGACTATTGGACTTTGGCCGAATCAGGCACTCTACTGACTGCCAGTCTAGTTTTGCTATTTGGTTTTCTTTCTGGCAACATGTTACATTCCACCTATTATCAATTTGACAGCTAAAAATATGTTCAGTTGTTCTCAAGCTTTTACGCTTAACTTTAAAATACCCTTCACTACTGACAATTGTTAATCTTCAATTGAAATACTTTCAGTCCAATCATTTGGCTAAAAAGAGCAAAAAAAAAATCCTTGTTCTCAAGTCCAGACATGGACGATATATCTCCATTTGTTTGTGTGTGTGTGTGTGTGTACTGTATGTACATCAATAGAAAGTTTAGACACCACTTCTTAAAATAGTTAAAAATGAAAACATGTATCTACCGGTAAAGGTATGCAAGCATAATTCCGATCTGCTTAACACTGTTATTCACTTTGAATTAGCTAAATGAGTTAAAGAGATTAACATTTATTTCCTGAATTAACGCAGAAAACATCCCATGCCAGCATAGTTGGACCCAGGACATAGTTTAACTCAATAGGTATGGTTCCTGTTTTTAAACAACTCCCTCCCAACTCATATTTCTGTCGCTGACCATTCCTCAAACATAATCTCTCCTGACCCATCCACAGCTGGTTAGCAGCCTGTCTCCAGTAACCTCTAACCCCTCATCCAACACTGCTGCCACCTCCAACAATTATCGGCAATTGGTCAGTTATTTTCTTAGACCACTGAAATTGCCATGCCGTCAAAGTAAGCAGGCGATAAAATGTAAACGCTTCCATTTGCAGATCAGAGAGCAGAGAGGTCTGAACCCTTACACATGTGGGTAAACAGCCGAGAACTTTCGGATTCTTTGAAATAGTTCTTACTTTTCCTCTACATTGTGATCCTCTCATATCAAAGTAGTTTGAACTTGCAGAAAATATGAATATTCATGAAAACAGCACTTCAGGACGTACATTTTACTTTTCTGGTGAATTCTGAAAGTAGAAGAGGTTTTGAATATGTGAACTTCTCCTGTGCTGAAGTACTGACTGCAGCCAAATTAAATCTCTATACACACTTTCCATGATCAGTTCCAGATTTATGACCCTTTCCAAACAATACAGATCCCCCAATACAAGTTTGATTTAGTGCTGCCATGAAACTGTGAGTCCCGTGAATGAGGGAAAAAGTGAGATGGACAGAGTGGAAGAAACTATAATAAAGATGTTAATGGTGGGTATTCAGTGACTTGGGTTTGACAGCGGTGATTACTGGAGTGGTGAAACAACAGCACTTACAGGAAGCTGCTGACTCTCATCCAGACCTGGATTGCAGGATCAACTGAGATTGATGTCAGGCATCAGCAGTGAGTTAGGGCTCTGCCACGACACCAACGCTGCCAGGATTCGGAGTTTGAATCAGAGTGAAGCTCAGTGGGCAGAGCTAGGCTTACCACTAGGTTTTAATAAGTAAATGAATGCTCTTGAACTCCCTGAGTCACATGTGTTGTGTCTTCCTGCTGCTGTCATTACGCTGCGCCTCATCCTGCCCCTGCCACTACCACTGTCTCACTGTTCTTTTTACAAGAGACAATGAGCGTTGAGAAATCAACATTTTTATTGTATTCATCTCCAGAATTGCCACGTTCTGTATGCTATACAGAGAGCATCCAGTGTGTGCTAAAGGCATCGGTTCACTTGCAGAAGATGATCCAACATTATGTGTTGCGGACTGCTCATCTACCAGAGCTATTCTCGAGACACAATGTTACAGAGATGGCACTTCAAATGGATGCATCGATGCATGAGCTGTGTCTTAATGTTATCGTTCATCTGCAACGGCGATGCATGCAGATGCAGCAGGAAATAAAATAGTGAAAAGGGACGCTCGTCAACGTGGGTGGGGGAGACACGGACGGACGGACAGACAGTCATCAACTCCGTCAGCCGGGGGACGAACGGATGGATGGATGCTCGTCACCGTCACGCGCGGAGTATCTCAGCGCTGACCTAGTGGTATAGCACCGCTGTTCTACCGTCTGGGGAGAACTCTGCTTAACAATTGGACCAAGTTCAAAGACAGCAACTGTAGATATTTTCTGTTTGTGTAGCACGAAGGAGCTAAAAACACTGACTTAAGTGATAAACCTTACCTACAAAATTAGAAATGCGATATTTACTCCCCCTGCTCATTTGGTGTCTGTCCAGCTGCCCCCACCCTCTTTATTGACATGGTTTACCAATTTTAATTGTTTGTCATTCATAATTTAGGAATATCAGATTTCCACACAGCCAGATGCTGCTTATAAATGCCATGGTTGAAAATATCATGTGGTGTCACTCTTACAAATGTTGAAATGCCTTCTCTATCAGTGGTGTGGCCCATCAGTCATATACTGTACACTTACGATTTAAAATTTTGCAACCATATTCACCAGCCAAGCAACAATTTTGCATTTGCACGCATGCAACTTTTTGCCGTTGCATATTTTTTTACCTCAACTCCATTTTCTTCCTCTTAAGACTAGTGACGTAATGCAGTTGACTAAAACACAGAAGCAACAATCAATGAAAGCAGTCAAAAAATGAAGGTCCACTACAAAAAGTGATTACTTACCGTCCAAATTGCTGGAATTAAGATAAGCGAGATATATAACATGTGTTATTGCAGGAATATGACCAGCTGGGAAGGAGGGCTGTATTGTGGATCCACTTCCTGTCTGATAGCAGAGTGTGATGTATTGTACTTATTTGAAGATTGTTTCTTTCTCCACAGTGTTAAATTGTTAATTTATGACATGATGATTCAGCAGATTACTGGAAACACAGTCTCAACGGCAGCAGTGGCAGAGGTTTATTTACTTTTTTATTTGCTTGTGTGTGTTAGAGTGCCCTATTAGTCTGAGGCCCGTCTGTGTTTGTGTTGGGATGAAACTCCTCGTGGCGCCATATTTGCTATTTACGCAACAACCTGCATTCCGTCATGTTTGTGTTTTTGCTGACTAGGCACGGCGACTGACGCACAGGAAAAACAGGTCTACGTGCCTCTGCTCCACTTATTTTCCTCAGTGTCTTCTTCAGGCACCAAACATGTTCAGTGGACGCGAGAGCAAAGCCAAGGAATCTGAGTCGTTTTTCCATTTTCAGGGCGGTTGGAGACGAATCTGGTCGGAGTGATGTCACCATCACTGTTCTTACCTTTTTCACCGTCCGCCTCTGCAAGTAGAGTAATTTTCGCAGTGATTGACGGATCCATGATGTAAGCAGCACCTCTTACATTTGCTTGGACAGCAGTGAGGATTATCTGCCAAGTTGGTGTACAAATGGTGCACAAACCCCTGCTTTTCCATTAAACCGCTCTCAAAACATAATGTTCAGGTGAGCAGAATGACATGTTTGTGGTAATTGAAGCCACATTAGTGCCCACTTGTTCTGTTTTTCTTCCATCTCATCAAAAAGAGTTCATCTCTAAGTTTCCAAAACTTTCAACCCTGATTGGGGCAAGAAATTTAGATCAATGTTCAGGAAACAAAACACATATTACCATTTCCATACAACTATTAATTTAGCCTGTGTTGCCATGGCAATGTTGCAGTATGGTGCATGCGCATGCATGCTAGCGCTGACTCATGCAAGAGGCCGTGGTCTACAAGCCAGGCGCCAATCAAATGCAAATTGTGTGCCACTGAAAACCGCCGAGCTTATGCCACCCTGGCCTTTCTCTGCAGCTGTCACTGCTTGGCAAGTAAAAAACAAACGAAAAAAATAAAGAAAAGAACGAAATGTCTTGCTCTCTCGGGAAGTGACATGTCTCAGCCATTTGGCAAAGAAACCAGAGAAGGCAACTTAACAAAAAGGAAAGATATTTCAGCTGTTCTTGACCCAAAAAATCTGACATTTTTGACATTTTGGAGGACTTTTCTTTTTTCGTCAAGCACGACGTCCCTCCCTCTCCTGCCTGAGAACAAATAAAAAGAAACAAACTGGCTCTAAATAAGGTCTGAAGGCAGAGGAAATAGAACGGAGGAATAACACAGGCCAGTCGGCGCTCTCCGGCCCTCACAAATCAAACCACATAAAATTGTCCCAGGGCTTACAGTAGGACATGTTTGACATGAGTGCTCCCCACCCAAACACACACACTCATGAACACAAGCACTCTCAGTCATACATGCACACACACACAAGCGCGCACACACACAGATCCAGCGATTGCGAACATGTCTCGCCTCAATAGCAGTAGAGTCAAACAAATTGCTAAGGTCTGTACAAACAAGAACAATGTGTGGTAGGATTTGTTCAAACACACACACACACACACACACACACACACACATTTCTTCTTCAGTTACCTTTATTTATTCCTGAAAAGTAAGCCAGCCAACATCAAGTTCTAGTTTCGTATCAATGCTACCCATGGAATATTGTAAATTATATCGTATTTTGGACGTCTCCCGATCACGTATTAATCTTAAGAGCAGTCACAGAGCAAAGCGTTTCATCAAGCTTTATTTAGATTTGTCACATTGAAACCTGTAGAGAAGTGCTGGTCTACCCTGATTACTAAAAATAAACTGCAGAGGAGAAAAAATCTGACTCATTCATCATTGCATCATATTGAGTGGCGTTTAATGTTCTGAGGTTTGTGGATGTAAGTGAGAATGATGGGGATTTTCTTCTGCTTTACCGTGCATTTCTACTGTAGATCCACGCTTGCGATGTTTGTTTGGGTGGTATCAAACTCTCATATGATGCAATGGAGGAATGCATGATTATGATTAGGGTTATTGATTAGTGGGTAAGCCTGTCAAAGTTCTATATCTTCAGAGAGATCATTTTCCGAATCTTTTCCATGCAGTTCTGTATCTCACATTCTCATTCGACATCAGAGTAACACTGCAGTCCTCGTTGCTTGTTATTCTGAGGTGGGATTCTAGGGGATGGTTAAAGCTTACACTGCTTATTAAGTTGATTAGAAAAATGCATTTGGAAATTCCCCAGAGGCAAGCGTCCCTGGCGCTCACAGCGGTCATTAATGAGGATTCAACAGAAACAAAGTTTTAATCCATGTGAAAAAGAGAAAACAATACTCTGCCTCCTTCATATCATTAACTTTTCCATCCTGTGTTGTTTTCTAGCAGGAAACCACATCCTCTTGCACACCAGATGCCACGTATGGCATGTGGATCTTTCTCTTAAAAATTGTGGAATGTGTGAATGCGGTATCAGATGGAATCAGGTGTTTGGTGGTGTGATTCCATAGCACTGAGGCTTATCAATGCAGTCTGTGTATCATGCTTAACAATGCCTTACACTCCATTCATTAGGTTTTTTTGGTCATTCATGCTGCTGGTCTGATTGCCAGCTTACATGATTGGCTACTGTAGCATGACGTTGGGTTGATTTAGTTAACTGATTTTTTTACGAACTTTTTAAGTTGCTTAAAACTTCAATCTTAAACACATTAGCGTCATTTAAATAAATGGGAGGGCTGGCATTTTTTCCGCAATGCTTATGTTGGTCTTAATAAGGCCTAAAGCCATTGACCACAGCTGCCGTTGGCTTAGTAGCTCATTTAGCCGCGCAGTTATTCGTTCACACGTAAAGCTCTGAGCACTGGTTGCGCTTGTTTACACCACTAAACTAAGAAGCTTTGGCAGCGGCTAGCTTGTTAGCATGCTAACTTCAGTAGATATCCCTGCAACACAATACATAGACATCTTTGACACATTAAACTGATGTTGTTCTAATGTTTCTAAATGTTTCTTATGCTTAAAATGTTATTACATATTGCACCTTCAATGTTTTATCCCATCAGTTTAATTGATTTCTGTAAATATGTGCTCATTGTGAATTTGATGCCAGGAGAACTTTTAAACAAGTTGGGACAAGGGCAACTAAAGGGGGTTAGGGTTAGGTATGGGGAAGTTGCTCCTGTTTGGACCATCCCACAGGAAAACTAGTTCATTGGTAACAGGTGACAATATCAGGATTGGGTGTGAAAGTGGCATCCTTGAAAGGCTCAGTCGTTCAAAAGCAAGGATGGGGTGACACATGATTGTATAGAGGATATTACCACAATTACATTTTACACTGTCCCAAATTTTTTGGAATGGGGTTTATATTTTTAAATGTTGACAGGTTGCAGCTTCCAATGACTGTTTGAGAAAGAATTATCTGGTACTTTTTTATTCGAATGTGCATGTTCTCAAAGCACAAACAGCTCTCCTATTGACTTTGAACCGTTCCTTGACTTACTGAAGACATGCACATAATCTACAATCGGTTGCTGGGTTAACCTCAGACCCTGCAAACATTTGTTTAAATTTACTCTACGGTTTACACTCACAGTAAATAGCCCATAATCAACGCTAGGCTCAGTGAAATGCTTTAATGCGAACGTACAACACAGAGCCTGCGGCCATGTGCAACACAGAGACTGAGCGTATATAAAAAACACTCTTTATAAACTATATGATTTATTTTCTCTACCATAACAGACACTGTATATGTTATCGTTAAAGCAGGATCTGGATGACAGACTTTTCTTTACCACGGGTGGGCGGATTAATTAATTAGCCTCATTAGACTCCTGACAGTGAAATGAGGCTCATTAAAGAGAATTAGATGAAACACACACCAGCCAGTGCAGGCGAGGAGAGGGGGAGCGGGGGTATAGCTGGGTGTGTGAGGGAGGGAGGGAGGGAGGGAGATTGGTGAGGATAAAAGGCAGAAGGAGAAATAAAGAGATTGAATGATAAAAAAACATCAAACTGCAACAGCATCAATGGAATTTGATCCTGTGTGACCTGAGGTGGATCATTATTGTGATTCGAACAATAGAAGCAACTGGACTGATTTAATAAGCCGGTCTCATTAGAGCTCCTGGCCCGGTAACGACACTCCCCATGGGGGTTTTGCCCCCTCTTGTGGAGCTTAGAAAAAGTGTCTCACTCAACAAGTTGGAGTTTGTCCAAGAGTGCTTCCACTCTCAAAACTCTAAGTGTCGAGCAGTTATGTGGACTTTCAAAGACTAATAGATTCAGTGTTTTCTCCTATGTGGTATCACACTTCTGATGCATCACAGTTGTTTTTTCACAGTAGAAAAGTTCCTCCAGAGTCAGTGAATCATTAGAGTGACTGCTATACATCACTACTTACTCACTAAAGATCACCACTCCTGTATTTGTCACTCCATACTCTGCCAGGTGAACGAAAATATCTTTAATCGAAGTTCAAACTGAGGGAGCATGACGCATCTGTTTGCTTCATCTCTGTGTTTACCTGTGGTCCTTATTCAAACTGGGCTTGCAGTGCCAGCACAGCGCCGGAGGCTGCCAGTCCCTGTACCAAGGACACACCACACTAGTGAGTAAAGGCCAAGCAGTAGGGCAAAATGTGGAAAAGAGATGAAGGCAGAGGAGAGAAGAGTAGTAAGATGGATTTGAGCGAGAAAGCAGAGTATTGAGGCTGTATGGGACTGCGCAAAGGGGGAGAAAATGTTTATCACATTATGCAAAAAGCAGGTTTTAGTCACAAACAGATGTCTTACACTTCAATCGTTAAATAAGAAGAGAGGCTGCAACACAAGAAGATAATGGGGAAAACATTAGTGCTAACTTTTTTTTTCTTAAACCATGCTAACATATACCAACACCTACCCCTGCTGTCAAGACATGTATGGTCTATGAACAGGACTCCAGACTAACTTTTATGCTGGTTGCACTTTTCATTTTAGAGCACCAGCGTGTAATTTAGGTTGCATCCACACATACGTTGTAATTTCATTGTAGTTGTAAATTGTGTAAACAAATGTTAAAAATGTAATTGTCTACACACCCAGTTGGTATTAAAAATGGTTTAATAGACTATGTTTATTAAGTCTGGCCTGTTGAATATAAGGTAGCCCGGTGCAACCATTGAAAATATTTAGTAGCAGTAGACAGATTTGAGGGTGCTTTTGTGACCAAAACAGTCACACCCTTGAGCCCTCTATGAAGCTGGGTGACTGGTCAATGAAGGGTAGACAACAAACTTGTTGACCATGGAAACCTTGACAGCAAGCGTAGCCGCGTGCTAACAAGAAGACTGCTAGAAGACACTGATGTCAACAATGTGTTCTTTAACATATTAAGCGGGCTTCGTAAATGTCTTGTAGGGAAGAAAATGCAGTCAATACATATGTTAGACTCACAAGGACACACACAAAAGCATTTTTCTCAGAAAACCTAAATGCAGACATAGCTTTTGTTTGTTTACAAAAGAGCTCCACAGGGCGCCTTTGATTTTTAATGAATGCAGATAAATGAGTGCTCGCCAGCAAATTATGTAAACCTATTAAAACTACTTTAATGTGACAGAAACAAAACACAGCAGCAGAAAATTCTTAATGTGGTCCGCATTAGAGCAGCCGTCCACTAGATGAAATGTTGTGACGCTAAATTTGCTGAGAACAGAGCATGCCATCACCCAAGTTTCTGCTAAATGAATGGAAGGTGAGGGTAAAGTGCAGTTTCCCCTCGCTGCGATGCAACATCTGTTTTTTGGGTTTGCCTTAATTCAGCCAAAACACACAATTTTTGTTTTTAATATTAAACTCAAAGTAACTGAACTGTTTCAAACCCTAATCCTAAATTAGAGCCCAGCCTCCTTTGCTTTATTATGAGTACAGTCAGAGTCGAGGATCACAATCATCCCTCATCATCTCCCGATTCTGCAAGTCGTTTGGCCAGGGGAGCAGCGGAACACACTCCATCACACACACGCACTCAGAGGGCTGTCGTAATTGTGCACAGGTCCTTAATTGCGTCTGATAATTGGTGGCTGTTTTAAGAAAATCTGCCCAGCTATCAGTCACATAAATGGAGCGATGGAGGGGCCTGGTCTCACGCTCTCACGTCGAACGGGGGCCGTGTGTTTTTAAGGTTCACAGGAGTGCTGTTAGGGTCTCGCGGCTTTAACCAAGCCAGCCTTCCTGGTGGTCGGCCAAGAGCAATGGCACGGCCTCACGGGGAAGCAGATGACTCAGTACCAGAGTGTGTTTCTGTGCACCGACTACATTCATTTTGCTCTAAACACTCTTGAAACTCAATTCAGCTTGAGCTGCACTTGAGTGGGCACTTCATTTCTGAGTGGAAAGTAATGACCACCACTACTGCTGCTGCCACTCCCAACGCAGCCTGACTGATAGTAGTTTCATGAGGCTGACACCCGTGTGCGCATTCAGCTGATAAATAAACTGAGCCACAGAGCTCACAGAAATATAAGTTCACAATAGTAGCCCACATATGATATATTGTAATCTTAATAAAATATAATCTGGGCCATAACAAACTGGAACAACTCCTATTACTCCTGTGTGTACATATGAATGTTGTGTTGCGCACACATGGCAATTTTTCTCTCACTATTCACACATTGTCACATTTTTAAAGCAAGCCAATTTTAAAATGTAACAGGGACTTGGGTTAGGGGGGAATGCCCTGGGATTGAAATAGCTAAACCACAGCAAAGGAAAAGCTAAGAACTGCTAGCTTGTTTATGTCTGTACCGTTAACATTACCACGTTAGCGTTAAGCTATGAGGTTGGTGTTTCACATACAGACAGGGATATGAAAACAGTAATACACTGATAGCTGAAGGGAGGGAAATGCAGACTAAAATACTCATTGGAAGGTGTATACTACATCTGTTGAGTCAGACTAGTAAGATACTGCATGTCTACTCAGTAAACTGTCTTAATGTCAGTGGCGCGATGCAACAGTGCCAGTCATGCAGTGGGATACTGTTCAAAAATGCCAAATTAAAGAATAAATTCACTCAAAAATGAAAAGTCATACATTATCTTCTCACCCTCATCAGATTGAAAGTCTGGTGTAGTTTAGTAGTCCACAAAACAATTCTGGAGCTTCACAGCAAAACAGCATTGCAGCGTTTTCTTTAACAATTGAAGCAGACTTGTTTTAAAATGTTAAAACAACAAAAAAAAAAGAACATTAAATGGCTCATACTTCTCTTCCGGTATAATCCAAGTTTCTGGAAGCTCACAGACCCTAAGTTGCTTTGAAAACACTTTCTTTCTTTAGGCCCTCGACCTGCAGTCGAGCTCGTGCACCCACTTCAGATGAGATGTGAACTACAATTTTAGCTTAGCAGCTCAAGTGAAGATTTCGGCTTTAAAAAGGGTTTGAATAATGTCTCTTAATAAGTTTGGAATCTCGGGGTTTGTTGTGTTTATCGCAATAACCGGCTCATTCACATCTGCGTGTCTATAATGTGGACATGTAGCAGCCAACCGTATTCATGGAGGTGGACAGCACAGCCATTATAACCTAACAGCTGACTCTGTAACTCATAAGTTTAACCGACCGTCCATACGGTTCCTGAAAACGCAGCGCCTGAAAACGCACTTTTTTGAATACGGGTCTCAGGGTGGAGAAATCAGAAAACGCAGCCCTCCCGTTTTCATATGGACGGCGAATCCGCATACTTTCCCAAACGATGATGCCATCGCCCCACCCCGCGACGTCTCATAACAACTACAACAACAATGGCGGACTACATGGTCCTGTTCGTGCCGCAGAAGATATTGAGCCTTTCTTGCAACTTACATGCCTTGTAGTCCAGTGTGAGTCGCAGCAGCAGTTCGAACTCATTAACGGTCCACACAAACGATTCTGGTTTCCTTGCACTAGCCATTTTCATCTTCTTCTTGTTGTGTTCGGTTTCTCCGTCTACTGTCTGTTTGTTTACAGCGCGCAAGCTTAATGCGCATGCTACGTCTCTTCTTCTCCCTTTTTGGTGAATGTCAAGCGCCACCTATAGGCCTGGAATATGAACTACAGCGTTTTCGGTCGTTTTCAGTGGATCCGTGTGGACGCAAATATTCTTGAAACGATGCCGAGGAAGACGGAGAAAAAAAAGATAGTTTTTGCCTGTGTAGACGGCCCCAAATCTCAACTCTGTCTACACAAATTGGCTGGATGAGTGTATTGATGACAGTTTTTACAGAGCCCTGTCACCCTACCAGCAGAGACACAGTTATGCAACACTATTACATCATCTTCTCAGATGGGCTTACTTTGGAGAAACTGCTGTCAAGCAAGGGATCGTAGTCAAAGCCGGTCTGTGGGTCGAGGACATGAAAGAGTTTGGAAAGACTTACTCTAACCTTCCTGCCCATAAAGTGCAATCTCACCTACAATAGTGAAGCCCAAATGGAAACTATCATTTTGCTTGTCAACACCTCAGCAGTTGCTTCTCTTGGCCACGACTGTGTCCCTGTATGTCTACCATGTAAGTGTGGCTCTCCCTTGACCGACGGTGGCGGCGGCAGCTAGAAGACAGGGCCCGCCGCCACATGTGGAACATCACAGTCACCGTACGGTAGTCAGCCGTGGAGCCGGAGAGTCGCTGTCTTCTGCTCCCACAGGAACTGAACCTGGAGCGGAGAACTGGGATCTCACTGTGAGGGCCATGACTTCATGTTTTGCTCTCCTCCTCCTCCTCATTCTGGTTCTCATTGACTCCATGTTCGATGACAACATTGCTCTTTCTCCCTTTCTCTCTCGCTTACGTGCACAGAGAAAGCCAGCTTTTGGCCACACTCCAGTTAAGGTCTTATTTGGATTTATTTACATGCGTTGTTGATATCCTGGGGATTGAATCTAACCCTTCTGCCATAAATAAATAAATGACAGATAGAACAACCTCACCGGGAAGAAAGTTTGTAAAAAGCAGCAGCTGTTAGCTCCCATTTTTAACTGAGCAGGAGGTTACCACAGGGGAAGGTCACAGTGATTCTGGAAGTACGCAGTGCTTGTCTGACATGTCGTTTGTTAACAGAAAACGGATGCTGTTTTTACCACGACTACAGCAAAAATTAAGACTGTCTGATGCCAGAGCAGGGCCAGGCTCAGATTACAGGAGTTTTAGAAATTGGGTTGCATCACGCACATGAGGAGAAACTTCACAGAGGTCCTTCTCTCTAATCTCAAACATGCACAAGCTAAGAACTGACAGTAAAGGCGCATCACACGAGATATCATCAGGGTTATCGTGCCGGAGGGAGCGTGAACCACCTCACTTGATCTCGCGTGATCTCAGGGGCACGCAGATGTAAACAAAACGGATACAGACACGGTGCTGCAACTCGCTGTAGAAAGTCGGTGCAGTGAGAAAAACAGAAGCAGAAGGCCAAACAAGTCTGGATGTGAATGGTTGAGGTTGAGGAGACTGGGCTCTCTATAGAACTGCAATGATTAAATGATCAAGAAGAAAAATGCAAAAGATGTCAAATGTATTTGATTCCAGCTTCTTAAATGAGAACATTTCCTTGTTTCTTTACTCCACTATGCGGATGATGACACTGAGACGCATCGCCTTGAGGTTTTAAGAAGTTGAAATATTCTCAACACAATATTAATTACCTATGACTGCCCAGTTGTGCACACACACTGCGTTGTTCTACCCAAAACATTCTTTTCCACGGTGTGTTTGGAGCAGTTGTGACTGAAACAAAATTAATTAAAAATCGATTGGCAGCATCGTCAGCTGCTTCTGAGCTGTTTCTCTTATTGGCTTTTTCGGTCATCCAGATTTTAACTCATCAATATCAAACCTGTTAGAAATGATCATGGTGGCCCTGCAGAGCCTGTAGGCAGTTTGGGAGGTTAAAGACTGGATCTGTGAACTCCTTACATTACTGGACATTTCTCTTCCTGTTGTCTGAGCCCAGATTAACACAGTTAAATTTGGAATATAACAGTAATCCAGACATCACCTTAACTATCTTTAAAGGGGCACAAGGTAGTTTTGGAGAACAAATTCATACTCAGAATTTGAATATTTACAATATTAATGATGTAATAATACAAACTCAAATCCATAACTAAATAAGTAAGCTGTTCTCAGAGGGAAATAACATTCCCAGTTCCCTGTTAGAAGCTAAAAGGTTGCAGGGTCCACCAATTGTAAACTAAAAAAAAGTAAACAATATGAAATTGCATTGTTTACCAGCTTATTTGGTCTCAAAAAAGAAAGAGACTTAATTTATTTAGTCTGTTAAGATATATTGCCAGTCAATGAAGATCTTTTTCTCCTGATACAAATTTCTTCCCTGTAACATAGCGCATCTTTAACCCAAAAAACAGGTTGGGAGCCCCGACCCTTCTTCTTCTGTCTCCTCTCACTTTGTCCATGTCACCCCTCCTCCTCGTCTCTGACCTTGTTATCCCTCCAACCTCCCCTCCCTTTATTCTGTATGTCTCACTTTTCCCCATCCTCCCCCCTCTCTCCCTCAGTGGAGCAGGTGACACAGTGTAGAGCAGGTTATCCAAAGAGCTCAGGTCCAAAGTGACTGCATTAGTCATCCGAAAGGCAAAACAAACTGCAACTAATCTGGGGACTGTTTACCAGTAAATGTCACCACAGCGGAAACGTAAATGCTTGAGTGTGTGTCATGGCCCCGGTGAGAACACCTCCCCCCCTCCCTCCCTCCCTCCCTGCAGTTCCACTCATTTGGCTAATTTCAAAAATTAAGCGCGGCACGTCGGGAGTTATTAATGACCTAAACAAATAATTGACATGGTGACTGAAATGGCGTCTCATTTCCTCGCCAAACACCCACCCCCCACCTTAACTCCACCCTTATACCCCATCTGGAAACTCTCGCCAGGAATATGTAAATGGCAATTAATTGGTGAGCCCCGTTTCTGCTTCTATTTTTTCTTTAGTATTTTGAGTGAAAACACAGGCGCAGTCGTGAGTGCGGGGCTAGCGAAAGCCGAGCGTCTCACAGGCACGGAGCCAGATCCCCAACGCTGACGGACTAAATGCTCCCGTCGTCAGTCGCAGAATAATTTCACCTCATTACACGGCAGGCGAGGCAGGTAGACACAGGAATTCTTTCCAATGAGCGAGTCAGGAAAATAAAACATAAAAAAAAAAAGAAAAATAGCATGTAGACTCAACAGCCGCTCCCTCTGGAATCCAGGTACCAGCAGAACTGCTTTCGCCTAAAAAGCTTCCACCTGTTTGTCGCAGGATAATTCAAGAATATGATACACCTCTGCATGAAACCAACGCAACACATAATAACGCACGTACAGCCGCACTCCATCCCTGTCCGCCATATTTTACCTTTCTTATTTACCTTCTCGGCCTCGCTCCCCAAAGATTTATAACGTGGCACGTACAGTTTAGTATGTGAGCAGTGAGCTGTGCAAACCACGTCATGACAACTCACGCACTGCCACACGCTAGAGCCGCACTCACACACGCACACACACACACACACGTGTTGCTGACCAATCAGAGTTCAGAGGGGGTGGTGAGGTAGCGAGCAATGTGGAGGGGCCCTCGATGCCACACAGGACTGGGGGAAGTGCACAAATGTGTGTGTGTGTGTGCGTGTGTGTGTGTGTGTGTGTGTGTGTGTGTGTGTTCTGTGTTTATGGTACCTTATGCCACCTTCTGTGTTGCTGTGTATTTTACATATAGTCGTTTTGTTTACTAAAGTGGGGGTGACATGGACAAATTTGTCTTCACTTTCCTCATTCTTCTCTTCTCCCCTCTCCTTTTCAGTTCTTTTCAGATCAGTTTCATGCCATTCTAGAGGGAAAAAAATAATCAGTACAGGCAAATTATTTAGTATCTTGTCACATAGTAGTTCATTTGCATTTGCTGTTTATCCATCTAGATAGTTTAGGTGTGAGTTGCAGAGTTTTGGAGATACTGGCTAAAGTGATATCTGTCCTCTCTTGAAAAATGTGATGAAACAAGATGACGTTGGCTTGTCATAGCCAAAAAGTCCATCTGAATAACTCAACAATGGCTTTTTTCCAGGATTATCCAAAGACCTTGATGCAAAAAAAAAATGCAAAAGGAAATTCAAAGACTCGTTTAAGTTTTTTTTTCTAAGAAAATTGCCTTACATTTTCTGGTTGAAGCTTCTCAGTTGTGTTCATCTGTGTATTTGCTGTGTTGCTCGGGATACAAATATGAATGTGATCAGACAAGCAATTTCAAAAACACCGCCTTTCACCACACTATGAATCCAAAAAATAATTAACAGATTAATCCATGATAAACGAAAACACATTTACTTTCTGGTCTTACGAAGAATGTTACAAGGTACATATGTATATATGTTACACTTTGAATGCATAAAGACCAGCTGGAGGCAGATATGAACTTAGAAAGTTCCAGCAAACACAAAAAACATTTTGACAGGACTTCCTGCATTTACAATTCAACACAGATGCAAAGTAAATTCAGCAAACAACCCGCTTTCGGCCAATCCATGATACCATGAAAACATGTTGGTGTCGTGATGTCATAGCCTGGATCGACACGCGTGATGTAAATACTGTGTGTGGTCTCAACAAGTCTTGTGAATATATGGCAGAGGTGGGATGAAGGTCAAGAAATTGGAGACCTTTTCTATTTTGAAGTTTTTTAAATTTCTAAATTCATCACACGTTGCACATATCTACGTCCTGTCAAATATATTTCCTGAGACATACGTTCTCATTAAATGTTGTTGAAGAGTTACAGGGGGAAAAAGTATGTGTTTTGATGATGGGATGTGATATGAACTTTCAATATCCTCCGCCACGATCCCAGAAAAAGTGTCAGATGTTTAAATATGATAAAAGTTGAAGTTGCCTGAATCTGACAGAGAGTCTGAGTTTCTCATATATCACCCCTGTACAACAAAACTACTGTAAAATACATATGGAATCACTACACGGCAGCAAAACACCCCATAAACTGTCCTACTTTTCCATCATGTGACACCCGCACATATAACCCACACTGCATCCCTGAGTATCCCCTCTGAGATGAAATCAATAGCTGTCTGGATTGATAAAAGACACCTAACTCAATTTATAAATTTGATCAGGCAATGTAATAAAATAGTAGCTTTTGCTCGTAGCACGTCGAAACCTAATCGCGTTTCATGCTCTTGTGCCTTCTCTCAAATCATCTGTGTTTGGGTTTCAACCTCCGAGCACTCTGCTGAACTCGGGGAAAAAACGGGAGAGCGGGTTCCACGCTCGGAGAAACTCGACCCGGTCCACTAGTGGTCTCCAACACACACATGTTCAATTTAGTAAGCGGGGCTGCTCTTATAGCTTTGACAGGGCTTTTAATAGCCTGATTAAAGGGTAATTAATCACTGATTTCTGTAGAAAATATATATACAGTTGATATGAATCACCTCGGGGTTGACATGTTTGGTGCAACAGCCACGGTCACACTGGGGTAAGCGATAAATATGTGGCTTAGTCAGTCAAGCAGGCAGAGTCGGGATCAAGCTGTGCCCCAATGGACTTGTGTTCTGCAGGGTGTGTGTTACATAGACCCCTCGGTGTCTGTATAGGCTACTGACCCGTTACTGGACCCCTCTTCTACTGGCTGCTAGCACATAGCACCAGGGTGCTGTTGGGCTGACATACACACTCGCCAGCTCACTAACACGTACGTGTGGCCCCTCGCTCACACAGAACATCTTGTTAAAGTTTATGGTCAATTTTAGATGGAAAGAGATATCGGCATGGGTTTTATTTGGTCTGCCGTTGATTGGGTGCCCCCCGCCTCGACCAAACCTGCAGTATCGTCCAGTGGCGCTGTAGATGTACACATTTATCCAGCTTAAAGAAATAGTTACACATTTTGGGGAATATGCTTCCTGGCTTTTCTTCAGGTGAGATAACAATGGGTATTCTAAATATGAAGTTACAGATAGCATCAGGTTAGCTTAGCTTCACAACACAATCTAAACTGTTCGAGGAGCAACTGTTTGTTTCTAAACAACAATGGCGGCTCCTCGACAAGTTGGCATAGAAGTTAGACTGTGATAGATGGTGGTAGGCAGATGGTTTGTTTAATCAACTGCCTATAATTTTTTTTTAAAACGCCTGCATGTTTCCAGATACTTTCTTAAACAAACCAGCTGGTGCATCAGGAAAAGCTAATTGTTAAAGAGAAGCTAGTTGTTTCCTCTTCTTGGATAACAGAGACATACATGACTCCCAGAGAGCTAACTAGACATTTGATAACTTAAAATTAAGGACGGACAAACAAGAATGCTGTTGTGTAGTAGATTGATATACAATGTGATATAGTACATTTTCCAGAACTTTAATTAAAAATATCAAATAAGTAGCTTTATCACATTGATCAAAGAAAACAAATAGTACACAAATACAATATTTCAATGATAAATATTTCTTGAATAGCTAGTGTGAAAATGTTTGTCATTTGACAAATCTCTATATTGCCCCATGGTGTCATCAGATCGCCCAATCTAACAGTATTAGTTAGGGATGATCGATGGATAATGTATTCTGACAATATGATTGATGCTGTTTGGAGAGCTGGGTCCTGGTTTGGAAAGAAAGTCATTCATCAGCACCCCCCCACCTTTTCTTTGTGACTGTGGTACAGTATGTATTTATACATGTGATTTATGTGCCTGTACGTGATATCACTTAAATATGTCTTTTGGATAGAATACAATGGCTGTCATGGAAAATCAGCTTTTAATGTATAATGGAAAACTGAGAAACCCACAGAAGTATTGGGATATCATAACTGGATACCATGTTCAAAGACACTATCCTCCTCATTCCAGTGAAAGTTACATAATATGTACATACATACATTATTTTTGTCTTACAGTCAATGGAATCACCCAATCTGGGTAATGTTTTAGAGCGATTCTCCCTTTGCTTTCACATTGATTCCACACCTAAATGCAGCCACGTGCCACATAACAAGTCATTGCAAAATAAAAAAAGCTGATGCACTCATCAGGAAACTGTCTGCCATAGTGCCTGTAATTTATGGCCAGTCTAAATTTGCCTCAAATTACCTGACAGACTTCTGACCACGAATCCACATTTCCGTCTCATCGTACACAAACAGTACATACGTGTGCCATGCGGTGATGTCGGAGGAGACTCGATGTGACTGAGAGGGGAGGGGGGGAAATAACAGAGAGGCAGAAAAAGAGAGAGACGGGCGGCGTCGGAAAGAAGTAAGGCTTCAAAAGTCCAGTGGAAGATTTCAATTAGTCATGGAAACGGGAGTGGCCCACCCTGCCGCAGTAGTGACAGACCTCACTTGTCCTCCTGACATACATTCGCAGCCCTCCTCCTCCTCTGCAGCACGGTTACAAGCTCTCAGTCTGTCCTTTATCCTCTATACATCTATGTAAATCTCTACTCCTTTATCCTGTTTTTATGTCCTTCTTCTTCCCTTTCTCTCTCGTCCAGTTCCCTTTTCTGCCTTTCCCTCCGGACCTTCTCTTTATACTCTCTTTTCTTTTTCTTTACTACTCTCTCCCAGTGACAGCTGAGCTTTGACAGCTTTTTGCATTTCATTTTTCTCCGCCACAGCAAGCGAACAGCCGGGCACCAGGGGCCTTGTTCAAACAAACAGGAGGCCGTGTGGTTCGCCGAGGGTGGCGACACGCCATAACAAACCACCGGCTCCTGGCCGTCGCAGGCACATGGTGCACAGGGCCCCGCTACGGCGGCGAGCGGGGGCCAAACAGGGACCTGCCGCTCTGGTTTCCATGACAACCAGACATCAACATTAGCCGCAGTGAGGTGCGGAGTGACGGCAGATGGGAGCTGATGTATTGCGCCACCTGGTTGGACGGTTTGACGTGTACGAGATGGAATCACAGGGGCAAGAACGGGAAGGGCCACGTCTATTTTTGGTCCGAAAAATAACACGGAAGGCAAACGCTGAACGAATGAGGAACAAAATAATAAATGAGACAAAGGACGAAGAAATAGTGTTATGATAGGCTGCAGGGAGAGGTGTGTGCGGTCTGAACGAGCCTCTAGTAATGGCGTGAGTCAGGATGTGTCAAGGCTGAGTCAAGTCAAATACATCAGCTGGAGGAACATACTGCACTGTTACAAAGTGTTTCATCAGAAATAACAAACACATAGTTAAGGACCGCTGATGCGTGATTCAGAGTGATTATTGGTCGGGGGGCCAGGAACATGCCATTGATTATTGTGTCAGAGCTGTTGCTGAGCTGTTTTTTAGGGGACCAGAACTTATGAAGAGCCACTGTTATTGATTATTTCATAGAGTTGGATTCTAATCAGGGAAGTGTAGACAATGTGATTAGTTGTTTGCTGAATGTCAGGCCATGTGTGGGAATTTTACAAATCTGAATCATTTAATAATTTATAATTAATTGTTGTTTTAGTGTTTTGGTGAAAAACAAATTGTCAAAGCTTTTACAAGGAAGATTAGTTTTTAGTTGATTCTAGTATACCCTTTCAACAAAAGGTGACGATGGTTGAACAAATGGATATGTATGATATTTAAGTGCTGTACCACCAGACTACAGAGCAGCTTCTTTCCTCGGGCTGTAAGACTGCTCAATCCACCCTCTAATCCAAAACATTTTTTTTTAAGTGTATGACTTATCCAACTTGAAAATCTAACCAGATGACAGACATTAAGAATAATTAACCATACAAGACTAGCCAATTTCATTGCTGACGGAAGCTCGCGTTCACTTTTTGAAAGGTTAGTTAAAAAGTTTGGTTCCACTCCGGAACCAGAGGGGAAGTAGTCTAGCATTAACACCTCTAAAGCTCAGTAATAGAGATCTGTATCTCATTTACTTAACCTTTTTACAAATTGAAATGTTAGAAGCACAATTTGTGGTTTTTAGGGAAGTTACTACTGGAACAATTTTTTGGCTAATTGCTAATTTACATTCTGTCTTGCTCTGTGCTTAAGCTCCAATTATGTCAACATAAATACACATCTACTGCAATTTCAAGTTCCTGATTAGCGGTTGCGCCAATGTCCAAGTACTGTGCCTGTAACTGTGAACACCCAGCATATAAAACTTAATAATATGACAGCTTTTAAAAGTTATTTCATAGATGGTTGCCTCACGTTAGCCAAAGTCCATCTTGAGTTGTTCCTTACCTAGTTGGGGCTAAAAAACAGAAGTAAGAGAGAGGAATACAGTTTGAAATGGAAATATACAAACAAGAAGCATGACCTAGAGACAGAGAGAGAATGGGAGAGACTACAGGCAGAGGGTTAAATGTAGCAAGATTTCTAAACAGTCCAAACAGTTTATGCCATGCATCTTGATAAGATCTCCCTGCTACAAATAAAAAACACATTAGCAGTTTGTTTCCACAAACCTCCCTCAAAACTGCTGCTCCCAGCTTGCACTTAGCAAAGACTTTCCAAATAAGTGGCCAGATCTGCACAAAGATTACCCAAATGACCGAAGCCTTTCTCTGCACCTCTTCGACCACCTCTACCCCCATTCAATGTTAATCCACCGCTGGACTCGCAGCGCTGGCTGAACGGCAGCTAATGACCTCCCAAGTGATGTTTGCCGTTCGTTTTCTTTCTTTCCTTTTTTCTTTCTTCTGCCTGTCAATAGTTTTTTTTTTTTTTTCTCTCTAGCTGTCTTTGCTGTGTACTTTCTCTTCACTGGCTCTTTGCATTTGGCCTCAGTAACAATTGCAGACACCACCCCATAAACCTGACCTCAAACCTTAAACTCTCGGGCTGCATCCACTCTATCTCATAACCCGGTTTTACCTCAGCAGTGAACGGTGGGACAGGAATCCATGGTGAATCAGGCCAGTCAAAGATGGAGGAGCGAGATTATGCACATTTCTAAACTAATTACTCAAATCAAATTAAAGGGTCACTTGAGACCACAGACCATCAGGCCTGTAAAATGGAACGGGTTGTACTGGTTAGTTCTGTATCAATGAAGAATTCATGTTTATTTACATATTTACTTTGGCCGGAAGCTTTTGGAGATTGCTTCTGATTAAACATTTGTTAAGCATCCAATTCTGAGGTAAATATTCACAGAGGTAAACACAGAAACATTTCTCCATGCAAGTTAACCAGTGCAACCTCAATGCCTGAATGCTGCTTCACCAGGACAATTGACTGTTCACAAAGCCGCCTGTGGTGAAGAGTACAATGATAGATTTAAAGCCTTATGTATTTTTACAGGAAGCGATAGTAGTAGCGTAACTATTAATTCTGATCCAATGCACAGTGGACAAGTATAAGTATGTGTTACTTTCTTGAACAAACCAGACTAAGGTTGCATCCAGTGACAATTATGAACAAGCCCAAAGCCACAAAGTGTGTTTTGGGGAATACATAACATGGTAGCTTTTTTTCGAACTGCTACTCTCAACATATCACCCCATGCTCTTTGCACACACTGTCATATAGTAGCCCAGGCATACTGCAGACAGTTTGATGAAACAGTGAATGGTGCATAACACGTGTCAAGTAGGCCATCGTGCAAGGATAGCAACACACAAATCCTCAGAAATGATTTATGCTGTTGTACTATTATTTCATACAGTAGCCTAAATATAAAGAACAATCTTAATTTACACAGAAAAAGAAAAACAGCGGTACCCAAAATGGCAACATCTTTGAGCTTTTGGGGAGTCAAGTCTGGTTAACAGCTATGATCTGCTTTATATTGGATTTGGGGATGCTCACTTCAGCAATTCCAGACCAACCCCTCCAAACAAATGAGTTGACCTTTATCCTAAAAACCTATTGTAGTCTTTCATTAAAATAGTTAACCAGCTAAATAGCTAGCTTTAGCTTAAGAATTTAGCTGTCATTTCAAAGGTTGCTTGCTCTCTAAACCATTGTTTAAAAATGAATGGGACTCCAGATACTGTGTGTCAACATTATTTTAAACTGCATTGTGTGCCCAAACAAGAACAGAAAGCTTTACTGGTATAACAAAAGTAAATGAGGGGGTTAATCACGGTACATGGTTAATCGAGAAAGAGATGCCCGTCTCGAAGAAAAACTTGACAGCTGATGTTTAGGAATATCAAAGTTCCTCTTTCCCACAGTGCTGCCACTTTAAAGCGAAACTCTCGCCAAAAAGCAACCGAGGCTTTATTTGGGATTGAATATGAGTTAAACCTTTGTGTAAAAGCATAATTGCGACAAAAGAGGCACTTTTAAGATTTACCGTAGTTTCGGTTTTGGGCACGTTAATTTTGAACGGGAGAGCTAGGGGCACGACACGCTACCATCAAAATCGCTATTTTTAGAACACTAAGAAGGCTCGACACTACATGAAACTTTGCTCGTAGCATCACTAGGGTCTCTACTCATGAACAAGAGCATTGAGAACATTGTTTGTGTACACAGAGTTTATGAAAAAGAAGGTTTTTGAACTACTCACGTTAGCTGCTGCAGCTCCTGCGCGTCGCCGTCATGCCAAAACTACGGTAAATCTTAAAAGTGCCTCTTTCGTCGCAATTATGCTTTTACACGAAGGTTTGACTCATATTCAATCCCAAATAAAGCCTTGGTTGCTTTTTGGCAAGAGTTTCGCTTTAAGGTTTTTAGATTTGATCTTCACAAGCTGGTACCAGTACAGTTCAGCCTCTTCTGACCTTTGACCCCCTCTCGTCTTCCTCCACCGATGTCCTTTGCATTAGTTTTGGTGTTTAAGTAGGCTTGTTTAGTTGAAAAAAATCAGCAAGAGATTGTGTGTGTCTATGTGTCTGTGTGTGTGTGTGTGTGTGTGTGTGTGTGTGTGTGTGTGTGTGTGTGTGTTTTATTCCCACCCTTACAGTGAGCACTGCTTGGTACGACACCACTGATTGCACCCCAAGGCCCTGGGAACATTGGCAGCGTTGTATGGCGAGGGAGTCTCCAAGTCTGATAGATTAACATTAATATGGACTGGGGGAGAAGGCTGGGCATATTAAAGGTCATTTCCCTCCTTCACGGCTATCGAGGGAAAATGCAACGGGCCATTGACTGCAGGGCCACACACGCATGAACGAGTGCAGCCGCTCACATGGACGCAGGAAAAGAGACACAACCAGGCAGAGATATAAAGAGGCTGCAGGCGGAGGTGCGACGGCATACCGGCGTAAAAAAAGACAAATTGAGACATAGACATAAAGACAAACACTCACTGTCATACACAAAACTCGGGCCTCCGCATCAGATGGCATCGTATACATGTACTGCACTGGTAAACTCTGCTGTGTCGACAGCCTATTAAAAAGCCAGTGAATTTATAACTCCCAATCTGGTGATTAAGGATTGCGAATTTGCTTGCTCTTAGCTTCAGGTTCTTGTCACACAGGGCCTGTTTTCTGTCTATAAATCTAACGGCCAAGAGTTTTCTTTCCCCCCGCCCCCACTCTTTTTATGGAGGTGATTGCTCCAGCCAATATAGGATTAAGACTGTTTCATGTACACTTTTCACTCCCTCTGGGTAAATATGTGACAGCTGTGTCTCCCAGGTACCAACAGCACATTGCCATTTGTCTTTGGTTCACTTGTTGAATCATCAATCTGATTTACTTTTCTTTAAACTGAATGGCAACAGAATTTGTCAAAAACGATTTTACCTTGAAGAAATAGCAATTAATATAATATCTAGGGCTTGCGAGAACAGCAATACAGTGAAAGATGCTTTATCTGCTGTACCTGCACATAACTAACATCACTCTCTCCCTCGCTGTTTGGTTTTCTTAACGTTCTCAGCCCCTTTCTCACTGACACCAGCCAGTACATGTCTATAGACGTAGCTCTAATGTTAGCCTTCTTGCTCTTTAGCCGAGCTGGAAGCAGCTTTCTGAGGTGACTGAAAGAAGTTTGATTGTTACTAAAGCCCTTGTCAGCACCCGTTTATATGCAGGTCCAGGTATAAAAAAGGAAATCCACAGAAATCTAGCCCCACCTCCACCAGCTACAGCATTAAAACGTGGCTTTCAAATTAATGCGTTAATGATAATTATACATAACATATACTATAACTCTGAACGGAGATTTCACGCAACATACTATATTCTTTAATTTGTACATTTTGGTAATAATGCTTGTGTATTGTGAATTTTTTGTTCAAAGTTTGGTAGTGCTCTCCTTTAAGGTGTAATGGAGTGTTTTTGACATTGTGTACCACACCAGTGTGACATGCTTACTCAAAGGACACTTCTCTGTAGAAATACTCTACTTTTATTAGTATCTCCATGTAAACAGACAATCAAATGGAAAAAAGATTAAACCCCTCAATATTGTATTAGAATTTGCACGTACAGCCCTAAGATGCAAATTGACGTAATGGCGTCTGATAGTGACTAGTATTTGTAACGGACCAAACAAATAGCCAGAAAGTTGGTTAAGAATTAAAAGGATTAATTAGGTCGATGTTTCCTAAACATCATAAAGCACCTAATCACATTTCCTTTATCTAGTCCCGATCGTTGCATGTCAAAATATATCATGTTTTTCTCTTTTGCGCCACTTCACTTTCCCCCCTGTTTTTTCCTTCACTCTCTGTTGTATTTCTGTTGAATTTGTGGTTTTTGTGAAACTGCACACCGGCACCAGGAGAGGTTTTCTATTGCCGCAGAGACTGCTTGCTTCTTATCTGTCTCTCAAACTCACACTGGAAAGTAAACAAGCAGCTCATTCACCTCTGTTTGGCTTTCCACTCGCCCCTCACTTCAAGAGCAGAAGCAATAAATACGCGGACATATAAAATGCAGAACTTTAGAATAATGTAAATACATACAGCAACTGTAAAAGGCTGCATTACAAACACACACACTCCTGGCGTGTGTTTATCTGGACTTTTGCTTTCCTATGTGGTTTCTGTCATGTGATGTTTAGGTGGGCAAAACATGTCACATTAAGCACAGTCGGATTGAGAAATCATGGAGGCCTCAGAGGTAGCGGTGGGTTACACATAAAACTCAGTTTACCTGTCTTTTTATGAGCAGAAATAGTGTGCCCACATTTTGAGCACACACAAATATTTTTGTATTAACACAAACATTATTAAACTAATGGAAATTGTATAGTATGAATAGCAGAAAACATTGCCAAGTCGAAGCAGAGGTCAGAGCACTTTTCAGTCGGTCTGAGCCATTTAGACCAGGTTACAAATACAAACTGCTAATGGAGTATTCAGATCCTCTGACTAAGTAAAAAGAGTACTACACTGTAAATAACTATGTACACACAAGTTTTGGAATCAAATTAAGTAATGAAGTATAAAAAAAAAGCACTTATCGTTGATGGAACAAGCAGATTTTCAATGTTTTGGCTGCTTCCTGTGGTCCAAAACCATAACAGTACTGGGTTCAAGGTCCAAATGAACAATTCCCATGTAACTAAGGTGGGACAGGGCTATGGCCATCTGACAAATAATCTGTGTAATGTTCTGGAAAGACCCTGATCCTTCCTCTACGCCATGTAGGCCTTCATCCAGCAGTTTGAAGTTAGAATAGATGTTATCCTTCTGGAAGTGAAAGCCATTCCACTTCACAATGTTGCAAGTGGCTGGATTTTGTCAGGCGAACAATGGCAGGGTGGTTCTTTTTGATCATGATTGTCACTTCCTTGCCTGTTTCAGTGTTGCTGCAGTTGGTTACAAAACCAAAGCAACCCTCCCCAAGGAAGTCGTCACCCTGTGGGACTCCCTGTAGAAGAAATGGTTACAAAATGAGGTCATTTTGTTTAACAGAGCACAACAGAGTCAACAGTAGAAAGTAAAACATTCTCAAAACCAAGAAACATTTTTATGGTAAGAATGGATGAATTGCTTAAAGTGAAATGAGTCAAAACCTTTATGTTAATGCATAATTACGACGAAAGAGGCACTTTTGAGATTTACCGTAGTTTCGTTTTCGGGCAAGCTAATTCTCAATGGGGTGCAGGGGCACTTTTACACTAGCAAAAGAAGGCTACTCAACGTTGGAGCTGGATCTCCAGCGCGCTGCCGTCAAGGCAGACAAAAAGGCAGGAGAGTAATGGTGGACCTCCTACTTGTTAGGTCACACTTGGGGATCGACACTTTTTGTCTGCCATGACGGCGGCACGGCGAAGGTGCTACTGCTAACGTGAGTTGTCCATAAACCTTTTTAGTAAACTCTGCATACACAAACAATGTTCTCAATGCTCGTGTTCATGTGTAGAGACCCTGGTGATACTATGAGCAAAGTTTCATGTTGTGTCGAGCCTTCTTAGTGTTTTAAAAATAGCAATTTTGATGCTAGTGTAAAAGTGCCCCTGCACTCCATTTAAAAAAAAATGTAGCTTGCCCGAAAACGAAACTACAGTAAATCTTAAAAGTGCCTCTTTCATCGTAATTATGCATTTACACGAAGGTTTGACTCATATTCAATCACAAATAAAGCCTTGGTTGCTTTTTGGCGAGAGTTTCACTTTAAAATGATCAATCCACAAATAACCATCACCTTTTCTGCAGTTTCTGTATAGCTCTCTAGGGTGTTTTGTCTGGTCTCATTCCCAGGGTGTCAAATACTGACATTTTGTCACATCCCTCAGCATCGCACACAGTGTCTCTATGACGGGGACTGGGGTTTGCACACCAATGTAAACCCATCCATGCAAGTATGACATGATTAGGGTAAGATTGTAGAAATAGTATGAAGTTCAGTGGTCAGTCACACACAGAACCTTTATCCAAGAGGTCACAGTTCACGTCCCGTTCACATGTGAAACCTAACCAATCCAACCAACCAATCTCTTGCTTAACCTAACCCGACAATCTTTTTCTAAATCTAACCAAACTATCTGTCAATAAACTTCAACAAACTGTCTTTTATTAGATCTAACCAAACAACCTTTTTCTGAAATCTAACCAAACGATCTTTTACAAAACTCAACCAAAGGACGGCATCTTGTGATCCTAACAAAAATGATGAGCTAAAGTACTCTGGTGCACACTAGACCTGAGGAGAACTGCAGAATCAGGTGATGTGCCAGGTGTAATTCTTGATGGATTCATCACTACGAGAGACTCCTTTCACATTACACAGTCATTTGACGAATTATTCATGGAGAAATTTTAGTGGTGCTGTAAGTAGTTTTAAATGAGTACAATACTTTGGTTGTTTTGACCACTGGATGATGATGTATTGCTTAGCAACCCCAATGATGGTGGTGGTTGTGGGGGTGGTGGCTGTTAGATTTTATCATTAGGAGCATCCTACAGCTGATTGGATAAAGAGAATAGGCACAAGTGATCGGCTGTCTTGTGGATTAGTGAGAGGGGAATAGAACAGAATAGAGAGTATCCTTGAAACTTATGAATGAGTAGTAACCAAAAAAGCAACTGGGAGAGGGGTCTAAACACAGAAACCACTGTCGTAAATGAGAACATTTTGTTTGTGATTACATTGGCATAAGAGGAAGTGACCAGGTGATACCGTTTCATCACACACGCACACACATACACAGAGTCTGAAGTTTGCAAATGTTCCAAGGAAGCCAGCTTTCATTGCAGGATATTGAAAGCGCCAGTCGGACGCGGGTTCAGGTTCCACGGATCTGTGTGCCGCGGCCTGTTTGTGTACTTTGGATAAGCCTTGCACTCCTTCAGAGAGAGGAAATAAAATCAACAAAACAAATGAGGAAAAGCTTAAGAGTTCTTATTGATTGGAATTAATTGCTAATGGCGTCACGGGCAGAAATAACAAACAAGGTTAGTAAAGACTTTATTATATGATTCAGCTGGTTTTACACTAATCAGCACGGCGTACGAGTTGTAATTATTAGGCAGGAGGAGGGTAAATGTGTTTATAAGTTATGATGTGTGCAGTGCAGTATGTGCATTTTTTACGTATTTTTGTGTGAAAAAATAATGAAGACCTGATTTTTTTTTCCCCCTATTCCTGTGCTTCGTGCTTTGTTTCTCACCTCTTTAGAACCTCTGACCTCCATAATACATCGGCCATTCTCATCCCAGTAAGGTCCTTTGGAAGTCTCACTGTCCATCTCTCTTTTTGTCAGTGACCTACAAATTAGAACCTCGTATGCAGTCCCATTCTCTCTTTCTCCACCAACACATTAACAAATTTATGGCCCCGGCCTTTAGATATATAGTGCTTTCTTTGGTTCTGTTCCCATCTAAGTCTTGCTTATTTAAAAGCTGCACAGCCTCATACATTACCTGTGGAGTTTGGGTCTTAACATTATGTCAGCATGGGATCGGGGTTCTGCTCCTGCACTTAAAAGCCCCCTGATGACGGACAAAGACATAATCAAACGAACTTGGAGAAAAACACGCTGGCCTCCCTCTTCACATGATCTGCACAGTGCAAACACACATCGTATAGATGTATGTGTTGAAGTTGAAGCTACATTAAGCAATTTTGCACTTTGGCAGCCCCAAGTGGCAGTAACGAGAAACTTTTTAAAGGCTTAAGAACACTTTGAAAACTAGAAATAAGAACCAGTGCACCTGAGTTACTTCCTCATACAATGATCCCAACCTTTTAGGGTTGTAGCCATTTTAAAGAGAGACATTGTCCTTTTTAACAGTATCTGAGACGTGAGCAGATCAACTTAAAAATTACTTCCCTTTCACAAATTCTTTCATTGCTTTAGGAGGTAAATGATCCTAAAAACAGAAAGATGAGAGAATGTGTTACTCTTATTTGGGGAACCAACATTGCCAACATTCTGAAACCACTGTCTTTGTGTCTGATGGGCTGGTGAAAAGGCAGTGGAATACAATCCCAGGTGACTATTGCTTCTCTCATTTACACCACTCAGCTGCCACATTATAAGCACAAGTGAAGTGAATAACATTGATAATCTTGCTGCAAAGCAATGTTTTGCTTGGAAACCTTCGTGCCTGGCATTAGTGTAGGTGCCACTTGGCATGTGTAACCAACCCAAACACTGTTGTAGACCAAGTAGACCACCTAATACCGCTGCTACGATGACCTAATTTCCCCTCAGGGATAAATAAAGTTATCTATCTATCTAATGGCAGCAACTTTCTCGATGGCAGTGGTCCCTCCAGCAGGACAATGTCACGCCCTGCCACTGCTCAAAAACTGCAACCTGGCCGCCAAAACCCCCAGATCCCAGTCTGATCGAGCATTTGTGGCACCAGCCGAAACAAGTCCAATCCATGAAGGCCTCAATGTGGATAACCCTTGGTTCTAACCTGTCAAGGTGTCCTGTGGTGTCTGATACCAAGGCAATGACGACAGAGACCTTGAGTCCTGCGAGTTGTGAGGTAGGGCCTCCAATTATTGGACTTTGTCCAGATCTGATTGACTTACAGTATGTGGGACAGCTAAACCAGTCACATCGGATACAACTTTGGGATCTAACTGCATTTGTGAACAGTTTCTGTTGCACTAACTAAACAGTCCCTCGAGACCCCCTTGCAAATTGTGCATGACCTTTCAATTTTGTCCAAACACTGCATCATTTGATTAGTCAGATTTGCTGACAAGTTGTGTTGATCGGACAAAATTGCAAGTTCGTGCAGAACTCACAGGGGTTGCTAAACACAACATGACAACTTCTTGGATGGACTGAATGAACCATATCATGTGCTTCATAGACGATGTCCTCCAAGTGTCCGTAGAGTCCTACTTGATGATCCATTTTCTTCTTTGGCAACATTATGGGAGCGCTAATGCCTGTTGTATATAATGCGGGCAGAGAGGCTCTAGAGCACAGAGGCCACAATTGTGTTTTAGCAAATTCAAGTTCACAAAATGCTGACTGAACAAGGAATGTGGTAGAAAAGATATGCCAGAGGCTGAATCAGCCAGCATGTCCAGGCCAACTGTCTGACCAGAGGAGCTGTCACATGAGTTGATCTGTATATTTTCTCCTCCAAAACCACTGCAGTGCCAATTAAATACAGTAAAGTTAGCTCAGAAATAATAACCTCACTCATTTGTTTTGCACTGGTTTTATAGACCATGACAAAATGACCATTTTTATCACAAGTACATACTGAAACCACTGGACACAGAAATGCATTGGCTTAGTGGTTTGTAGCTCCTCAAGGAGAGTAGTGATGCCGTTTGCCCAGTGCTAAAGCCGTCTGGGTGGTCCCGTGTATGAGGTTTTCTGGGAAACCTTGTTGTCTCCTCTGTCACTGGCGCATGACTTAGATTAAAGGAACTGCAGCAAGCATATTATGAGATAGTATTGGAGAGTCAAGAAAGACACAAAGTCATCAACAGAAGTCTGTTTCTGTCTGTTTTATGATTGCAGATGAGTACTGATTGATTCAGAGACACACTCTTGCCTGGCCTTGCTTTTCTCTTCAGTGGCCAACGCTGAAGTGGATGAGATGTTGTTTTTCTCTCTTGATAGTTAATTTCAGAGTGGGATGCTGCCCGTGTTCCCTGAGGTCCCAGTTTATACAGACAGACTTGCTGGTACAGCTTCAACACAGGCCGCCACAATGACTCAAGGGAAGTTGGTTTGGAAACTGAAAACTCCACACATCATCTAGGTGCACTGACTCAAAGTCACGCATTCAATGGATATTCAAGTTCATGCAACAACAGCTTACTGTTACGAAGTGGCATAGACTTGATATGACTCTTGTGTAGCAGAAGAGCTTTAAACACTCAATTTGATGCTACACAGTCCCCATGTTTCCATCTTCAGTGAGTCAGTTAGTGGAATTTTATATTTTATTATATTATTTTCATCTGATACCTGTAATGTTGATCCCATTGCTCTGGAGCTCATGCATACATTACAGGCAGGAGTGTAGCAGATACCTACCACAATTTCAATAAATGTGTGCTATGTGAAAGAAAAAACATTCAAGATGCTTTAAAGGAAGTGATGATGATCTATAGTCTTACCTAAGTTCAAACCTGAGTTCAAATCTTGAGACTCAAGTTCTCATCTATGATGAAATGAACATTAGAGAATGACGTCTTAGGAGTTATGAAACAATTCATCTGTAGAATGAATTAGGAAATATAAAGAGTTATAAATTAAATATTTAATTAATTTCAAATGTGGAAATATGTGGACAAATACATTAGAGAATATTTTAAAAGGGAAGTACAAAGATAAATGACAAAATATCAAATAATGATTAGAAACATTTTTTCCCCTATTTTTTGTTCATTTATTTCTGTTCATATCTTTTCAAATATTTTTCAAACTAAATATGTATTTTAGCATATTATCTGTTTTGCTCTGTATTTTTAACATTTTATTTCTTACATCATGCAATCTATTTTTATCCCTTAATTTTTCCCTTTGAATTGCTCCTTTATATGGAACACCCATATAATTGTGCTCACAACTGTTTATGCTGATGCAAACTATCTGATGTAGATGGCAACCTGAAGGCAGGAGCCAGTTAGGCCGACTCAGCATGCATGCACGTGCGTGCACACATGTACAGTACATGCATGTACAGTCTCCCTGAGCCCCTGTGCTGTAACAAGAACCTCGAGCTGTCAGCACAGCACTGTGAAAACAAATTAGTCCAGTGATTAATGGAAGGGAATTAGAGCCAGCAGATCATCCTGCTGTGAAGATGAGGCACACACTGTAAAACAGCATGTGGCATACAAGTCTCACACACATTTTTATTACTAAACTAGTGAGGACCCTTTCTTACGATATTCAGTTCCTCGATCCTGAAAAATGATGTTGACCTCCACAATAAACTCTTGTGTTGATCTTCTTCTTATTAGACAAATCTTGGTGTTACTTATGTAATCAGACATCAGTAATGTAGTGACAAAGTTGGACTGTAAGTGAACATTTTGCTGTACTGATTAAGACAGATTCTGGATAAATGAAACATCATGTCTGTTATTAAACTGCATTACAATCACCAATACTGGTAAATGGTTAAACTAAACATGAGCACAAGAGCACCACAAGAAGAGTCATACAGTCACATGAGGGTGCTGCACTAGCAGAGGGGTTAATGGCAGAAATAAAGGATTAGCATTGTAAATAAAATCAGAAAGTCCTTGGTTAGCTTTAGCCATCCAAAAGTAGGTTAGGTAGGTCTGGGCACCAAAACTCCATGTTTAGATTTGGGCACCAGAAATATTGGGTTAAGGTGTCTAAACCTAACCAAGTTGTTTGGTGCCTTTACTTTGAAAGTGTAACTAGATGTTGCTTGTTATTGCTAACTTGTCCACAGAATTAGACTGTTGATGTCTTCATGGATAGGCGAGGACAGTGACAGGGTGGACTAGCGTGTCTATTACGCAATTTGGCATGATACTGAGTTGGATGATTACAAAGCCTACCTTACTTTTCATATTAGGAATGTTAGCTATAAGGATGGAGACCTTCTAATAGCTAAAGTTATTATCTGCCAAGGGCGGTTGAGTTTTTCTGATGAGCGTATAAGTCAATATATGAAAACAACCCTGATTAGATTTCACAGCAGAAAAATGCATAAATCCTACAGTGCTGAGCAACTAACCCCCCACACCCTTTCCTTTTTTTATGCCTCGGTTATAAGAGTTTTCAGCTGTGTGCTAACTCCTACACAGTTGTATGTTTATGTCCTTTGTACCTATGGCAACACATGCCATGCTTTGACAAAGGCTAGCTTTGGATGGTGACCAAAGAAGGCTTCATGAGTGCTAATCATGCAAGAGCTGGAATTATACTGGAGTCATCAAATGGAGCAAATAGAAAAACATAACTTGCATATTTGTTTTTACCCCTGCAACACAATGAAAACAGCATTCATTTAAGTACAGAATGTACAAATAAAAGACTCAGGAGTGTAGATCTTGTGTTTATGGTTTGAATACATAAAGTAAAAGGCAGTTTGAGCCTGTGAATAAAGCTAAATGACAGGATTACAGCTCTCGGGTCTCTGGATTATTTGCGGTTAAAATGTAAGAGGGAGTGCATGAAGTTGCTGACTAAACATGAGGTCAATATTGGCCTTTTATTAAGCAAATACGAGCTCATATCAGCCAGTTACATCATCCTCTGTGGAATCATTCTTCATCAGAGTCAGACTGGTAGATCTGACTTTCTCTTCCATTGGATATTGTCTTACAGAAATAACATCACCAAAACAATTTCATGTTGGTAATGGTATCCATGATGATCAAAGTGTTGTTTCAGAAGCTTCAACACATTGACAAACTGGACAAACACAGAGGACTTTCCACTGATATTTGTAGCAAAAGGGACAAACCTGACATTAGTGAACAGCAGAGGAAAATACAAAAAATAAAAAATACATTTCCCACAAACTCGACCGTCTGTTTTCTGGCCTTAATTCTTACCCTGGCATTGCTCCTGCAAAATGGGCAGCAGTGTTTTTGGAGAGGATCAGATGCCTCGTACGCCAATACCACAGATTAGTCAAAGCTAAGAGGGAAATGAGACTGATTGGAGAGAAGAACTAATTAGATTAAGAATTATTTTTCATTAACGTCATTAGTTTGGTGGATTAAGAGGGGAAACTCCACAGCGGTGAGAATAATGCTTCCAACCTGCTCTCTGCTATGAGTTGGCAGCATTCGACACCAAAGTAAAGAGATATCCTTTTCAGAAAATTAGCCACTGGAAGCGATCATCACCCGAGCAAATATTGACCGCCAATTTGGATAAGTGATAGGGGGGAAAAAATAAATACATTGTGAACTTTTACACCATGTGCCGATACTCTCCATCCTCTTTATATGTTGAACTAAGCCGGAATGACCAGCCGCGGTTTCCTTCTCAACATTTATTCTGGAGCAGTATGCCAATTATTTTTAATGGAGCTGAAATAAGAATGGCTGAGGATCTCGCGAGCAACGGAAGGCATAAATTGCCCACGGGTGGGACGCAGCAGCGCAGTGATGACCTCATACCGGAAGATGTGGCCTTCTTCTCCCCCTCCTCAGTGTCTGAGGGTGATGGGTGATGGGATATGAGGCAGTGCTGCCAGGGTTCTGGATCTGTACGAGCACTCTGACTGACCCTTGCACCGCAGATTGACAGGCGGATCGCTAACACGGTGGACAGTGAAGGATGGAAGAGGAGATGGATGACTGGATAGAATAGGGGAAGGTGCAGTGAAAGAGAAGTAAATAAAAGGTGGAAATTATGAGAAGAGTCTTGCTTGAAAATGACAAAAAAAAACAAGAGGCAGGAGGGCAGAGGAGTCAGGGATGTGGGGCGAGCTGCCTATGGTCCCTTGGGTGGCTAGAGTGGATGTAACCTAACCAGCAAGAGCAGTTAATGACATTTTATATAACTATTAAGCAATTATTGAATACACAAAGCCTTTTTATAGCGTCCGAGCGCCGTGTACATTGGGGACTGAAACAGCGGAGGGGAGCAGAGGGATTAAAAAAATAGTAATAATAAAATCATTCGAACGTCCGGGCCAAAACCTACATTTTCATGGCAAAAGCAGTCACGCTTGTGCATAATCCGCGGCGCACCTCGGGTTTCATGTGTGACTGGGGTTCATCCACAGTGGCCTCAGCTACTCTTTTTAACAGGTACAGAGCTCTCTGTGGGCTCGCTCAATGAGTCCATATAGCAGACCACCACTCCGGCTGCTGCTTTCCTCCCCTCAGGGCTCCCAGTAGAGACACACTTGTGCACTCAGGTGATGAAGTCAAGCTGCCAAAAGAGCTTGCAAGTCTGAGGCAAGATGTAGAAAAGTCATGTGGTAAGGGAGCATTCAGAAGAGGGTCAGAAGTGACCACCTGTCGAGCAAGGGGATAAATTAATGTCATGATCAGACTGTGCAATATCAGCCTGATAATGGCCTGAGCAGATAGATGTGCAGCATCTGGATCCAAAAGGAACGCTCGGCATTTGATCAAGTGTAAACCTACCCTATCCTACGTCACCCACTGGCTTTTGGACTGTTGTTCTGAGGCATTACCATGGATCTAATAAGGTGAATCTGGAGGTGTAGCCCCATTCAGGTGATCGGGCTAATAGAGCATGTGCACTGGAGATTTCTGCTGACCTAACAAGCTAACTTCAGGAGGGATACAATTATTTAATCCTGTAGCTCTTCTAGACTTTTAAAATACCATAGTAGCTTCATGTCAATCACAATGTAGCCCTAAAGCATACCCTGCTTTATCCTCTATTTCACTCTAAATGGGAACATGAGTTACAAAATGAACATCATGCCTTATGAAGAAGACTTGAAACTAGCGACTGAGACAGCCGTAGCCAGTAGAAAGAATGCAGGTTTAAGCCACGTACATGTTGGCTGTAAACCCAGAGACTATGTCCATATTTTGATTGGTCAATGCACTAGACATGCTGCCAAATAGAATATTTTTATTGTCTTTCCTAACTTGAAAAGTTACGTGACTTGTTTGGTTGTTGGTTTTTGAAGTTCAATACATAATAAACAGTAATCCATCAAACTCCACCATTTAAACGCATACTGTATGTTGAGCTTGAGCTGGGGATGTTAAATGGGGGGTGTCTTGATCTTATCATAATTCATGAACCAAAAGAAGTGTGTGGTGGTTCTGTATCTTCAGAGACCTTGCCAGAGATTAACAATCGACTTTTAATGGGTTGTTTTCCAGTGCTAGATCTGCGCGAGCGTGTCCTGAAACTTGGGAGCTTTCAGATTATTTTTAGAGGCCTCAGTTTCTAGGTTTTTCTGAGAAAATAATGGCTGATGGGTAAGAAAGGCTTAAAGTTGACGTATTAGGAAAAGAATCAGTCGAAAAGCTCTTTCTCAGCTTGGCAGTGTATATGCATAACAATTTCATAATGCCATAATGGCCTTGTGGACATTCTTAACTATGATTATGGTTACTTTAGTGCTGTCAGTGTTTCAGGACACAACCACATCAGAGCTGTTCACGTAATCCCAGCCTGTTGGGTATTATCAGCATGTTAAACAACACCTTCAGACCACTGTGTCTAATTCTAGCTCCGAACCCAACTGCAACTGTAAATCATTTTATTTAGATAAATATGGACTGTTTGCTCTTGGACCGTTTCCGAATGTTTATATGTTTCCTGAATTAGTAAGCGAGTGTTGCAACGGTATTAATCACCAGTTTTTCTTTGCCAGTGGAACGAAGTTGTCAGTAAAACTCTGGGAGCTGAGCCGGGACTCCGCAGATCTCAGTTATATTTACTCTCTCTGCAGTGGCACCAAGGGACCTGCTGTGAAAGCAACCTCTGTCTAATCAGGAGAGAATATTCTGGATCACTTAGCTCGAATATTTCATCTGCCAGCAGTCCGGTGAGAGGGATGTTTTTGGTCAGAGGAATCCCATCATGACTCATGACGCTCCAACATCTTCACTCATTAATGAGGAAATTTAAATTTCTATAATTGCTGCCATTTGCTTATGACGAAAGCATAAAAAGTTCAGATTCAGGTTCAAGTCAAAGTTCCTTTAATTATAGTCACAATGTACCAGACTCCATAGTTAAGCCTGTAAATAACCATATGAAACACAGTGGGGTGTAAGTGGGTGTAAAACACCAGAGGATCATCATTCCTCTCAGCTAAACTTTATATAGTGTCAGCTTTGTATATTATTCCAAAATGACTGTATATTTCTTGCTTTCCTGAGCAGATTTTACAGCTTATTACTGATTGTGGCTTTTTTAAATGCTCTGCAAATACGAGTGTGTACTCTCCATGTCATGTATATTATCCATGAATAACTCGCATGTTCCATTAAAAAAATGAGGAAAAAAGGGCCACATTCATCAGCAGAAAATAACATATATAATTCAAGTCACTTTTTCATTATTTACAGAAAAGAAATCAGGAGTTATTCTGTGGAACAAGGTGCACCATACATGTTGAAGAAAAAAAAAAAAAAACAGGAAAAGGCAACTAAAAATAACTGCAAAACCAAATCATAATATTTTCTCAGGGCACTGTACTTGCACGTACGCGTGACTGGCTGACACAAGGAAAATAGACAAAGATGATTTTTAGAGGTATTTTCTTAAGACCTCACTCTGTTTCCCCATGAAAATATTGTATGGAGTACATGGAGGTAAGTACATGAAGTAGAAGTGAGGAACAGGAAGCCAGAGTAGCTTGGGGGGGGTAGAAAATGCTGTTATTTTCATGTCTTTCATAGTATATCAATATGAAGTATCATAGCAATTCCTGTATCTGTGTTGCATTCAATTGATTAATATTCATTACAATTTTTGTAAGATTTGAGTCCAGAAACATGACAGAGGAGCAGGTGGTGTTTGTGTTTACAGTGCAGCCAACTAATCTCATGTTGTTTTCATAAAAGATGACAGTCAGCAATCGTGATCGGATTTCATGCTGCACAAACTGCTGAGCTGGGTGGCCTCTTCAAAATAAAAGCCACCACATGCATCTCCAGATGAATGTGTTCACCTCGGCACATCTGCAGTAGGATGTCCTGATTTAGCAGCTAGAATCAGTAGAGCGCAAACCTCCACAAAGGCCCAACAGTCCCCTTTAATTCAATCAAGCTTGATCCAATTTCAGACTTGAAAGCCCCGTATCACTCAAAATGTTACAAGAATAAGCCACCCATAAATGCTTAACCATAATTTGAGTGGTGGTTGAGATCACAGATACCAGCCACTTGAATGCTCCTCACTTTTTCTTTTTTGTTTTTTTTTTAAATCAAGAAACTTGTGTTAAATCCTGAGAAATTAACGAAAATTACGAAAAACACCGTCTCTCCCAAAGTTTAAAAAAGTCAGAAAGAATTCCTGGATCCACCCCTTTCTCCGGAGCTGCACCAGAAGTTAATGGGGTCTTAATCCAAGCTTCAAATTTTGTTCAGTAGGTTTTGTGTAATCCTGCTGACAATCCCAACCCAAAGACAAGCAAACAGGGGCACCCTGGTAGTTCAGTTGGTAGTTGGCCCCATGTTCAGTCCAGTGTCCAGCTGTGTCCAGGGTTTGAATCCGTCCTGTGGCCCTTGGCTGCGTGTCATCCCCTCTCTCTCATTCCAAACTCTGTCACCCTTGAGCAGTCCTGTCTAACAAAAACAAAAAATTAGAAATAAAATAAAGATTCGGCTGGATAACATGCTGCAACATTTCATTTCCATGTGAAGGGAGTTTGCAAAAGTGACAAACCCCTCCTCTAGCAACGAAAACTACTGAATAAATAAACAATTACGGAGTGTAAATACTGACTTATCAATGGCTGTTGCAGGAAAAATACTTGGCATTAATGGTGAGAAAAATGAGGTTCAATATCATAAAAGTACAAACTTTATTTTAATTGACACCCCTGATTTGCTATGTTGAATTTAATTATAACATTGTCAAGATAACATAATGAAGTCTTAATTAGTATAGATTATTTACTTTTGATCCATTATATTTTATCAATACTTCTACGCATAATACTTATATCAACGAGTCCAAAGAGAAATACAGTTGGTGACCTTTGAGATTGCTCATAACTTTTGATCATATTTATTAACTGTTATTAAACAATTAAACATGTTTAAAAGTGACTATAAAAGAGTTGGAAACACATTTGAAGAAATTGAGTTTTTTTTGAACGGTTATAGTGTCCCTTGAAAAGAACAAAGATCCAAATCACATCTACTTAGGATGTTTCACTACATGAATATAGTTTTTTTTAACCTGACAATGTTTTTATAATGTTCGATAAAATGCAGAGACATTTGCAGATTTTGGTAATCATGTATCTTCTGAGGGTAAAACACAAGCACCTGATGGAGTGGTTGTTGAGCCAGTGGTGTCAACCCTACAGCTGTCTTCCAGTAATTTTGTGTTGCGGGGCAATGAAAACCTTCCCGCTACATATTGTAACTGTTTCGGGGGCCACACAGCAGACCCCGAGCTATCAGCCATGTTTATAAAACAGCACGTACCTGGCGGCCAGTGCTGCCATTCATCCTGACAACAAGACTGATGGCGTGCTGACAGTGTAGATGGATGGGCGCAGGGGGAAGGAAGGAAAGAAAGACGGAAGGTGCAGAGGCTGGCACTGCCAGATGGGTGGAGGAGAGGAGAGGGGGAAAGGTGTGTAAACTGGCAGCAGATGGAAAGTGCGAGGTGGGGTTTGCGCAAGGTGTGTATGCTCAGTGAAGGAGAGTATAATGGGGTGTAGGTTGATGGTGATGGTCGTCCTGCGCGCCACGGGCCTCCCCTGCTCCAATGATAACTTGCGGTTTTCGAAGTGTTCCTCTGAGCCACAAAGAGGCCTAAGAAGCACTTGGCAAGCGGTCGACTGTTCCATCACAAACAGGGACCTGGGACCCTCACTCTTGCAGACGGAAATGTCTCTAAACCATATACCACCCGGTTTACTCTGGCACCATGCTGGAAACCAAGACTTTTATATGCATAGCTTTAACATCAGCTTTTGGAAACGGAGCAGATGATGGACGAGAGCAGAAAGCTACCAGCTGGTAAAAGGAACACCGGGCTTGTAAAGGGGCACGCATTACCTTTCGTTTGTGACTTGTTGCGCCAATTAAAGGATGTAGGAATCAAAAAATGGGAAGTTTAGTTGCGTGCTTATTCTTATTAGGCCCACTCATTTGTTCTGTTTTGATCCCAGCGAGGTTGTAACTTGCATCTCTGGTTTACGCTTGAAACAGTCCAGAACATGACATGAAAACCACACATCACAAATACCTCTGCGAGTAGACAAAATGGGCCCTGTTGAGGTCCGGTACAAGCCGGTCACCACTGAGGAAGGTAAAACAGACTATACGGTCGTTTTTTCTGGGACCTGCTTATAGAGGCGTGCCATTTTTGGAATCTAAAATAAATGTATCCGGGGCTGTGCTGCCACATCCATAATGGTTTTCCTGACGACTTATGTCTGGACCACAGTTTTGGAGCTTATTAGTCTGTATTCATTAGATTTCTTGTTGTACTTGCAGCCTCAAAAAGAAAAAACAAAAAAACCTTGACATTTGATAGGGTTCTTTTCTTGGAATTATTAATCTCTTTCCTCCTCCTTGACCTGTAAAATCATTCCAGAAAATGTCAAGAAATAATTCCAAGACCTCTGCTGTGCCTCTACCACACTTGGTCCATTACAAAGGTCCTGTTAATGTCAAAGCCAGGTCCAGACTTTGTCAAAGTCAATCTGTAATGCTGTGGTCCTCATCTAACACCTCCGACTTCCTGTCTCCGCTATCACTTTCCTGAACCCCTCCATCCCGCGGTATCGCCACCATCTCCTCCTCCTCCTCCTTCTCCTCCTCCCCTGTCCACTCACCCGCTCCCTCCTTCCCCTGCCTCCACCTCCTGCATGTTCTGACCTAATCTGTCCTAAGTGTTTACAGACCGCTCGATTTTCTCAAAGGGGGTCAGCTGGTCTTTCTCAAACAAACCCATGCAAAACAGATGAGTGGCAGTGGTAGCACTAGAGTGTGCATGTTAAGCGTACATTTGGTAGATTAAAACCTGTGCTGGTGGAATCAGAGATGAGCCAGAAGGTATCGACTTGGATCAGTGATGTGTATTGTCCTCCCTGACTCTGACCCATCCTGTGATAAAGGGAGGAGGTCATAAAGGAGGGAGCTACTATTGCTAAGCCTTGCTAGTTTTGATTTCGACTGAGGGTGGTGCTTGTTAAAAGTGAATTGTAAATGTATGTGCCAGATTTCATCACATTCATCAATCCTCATTATCGTGACAAAGCAAAAGTCAGGGGATTGCTGAAGTCACCGAGGTTCATCCTCTGGAGACCATACGACAAATCTGTCAACAAAATGTACCACAAATCCATCGGGGTCATTCCGTGCCAACTCACCCAGAATTCAAAACTCTCTCAGTAAGATCTGTGACATGTGCAAGACCAAATAACCTCTGGATGTAATCGAACTATATTAATTCCACACATAACATAAATTTGGTTGCAAGAAAGTAAAAAATACGAGTGGCTATATTAATTTTTGAAAATGTAGGTTTTTTCCAAGGTGAATATGGCTTGATCAATGTATACCATTTTGCAACAACTATTACATGAATACAAGTGGCAGATAATCCTCAGCGTTTCTTGGATGTTCGATTGGTGAGGCTTAGAATACACATAGTACAGCTGAAGCAGTTTGCATGGTTTGATGAAAGTTTTTACATGATTTCTTACAAGAAATCCATGACAAGAAGTGAGAGGTCCTAGGTGAATTGATATGGAATGTATCCATCTCATCGATTTTGCAATATTTTACAGGTAAAAGTCAAAACCTTTAACTGTTGGTTAAAAAATGTATGAGTTGTGACCAATCCATTGGAATTTGTCCTCTGGATTTAGGTTAAGGTAGTCTGTCCACATCTTTTAATGCTGTTTAATGTTTAAAATCACTGGGTCTACAATGCAGTCAATGACGGCCTAGATATAGAAAAAGCACTCACAGTTAGAACAAGGTAAAATGAGTTAAAATCTAAAAATTCTTTTTGTTTTGATGAATAGTGGCTTCCTACTTGATGGCTACCCTCGAGCTATTATCTTATCAAAGTAGGTGTGCATTATTCTTGAGTTGGTCAAACAAAATAATTGAAACATGACACAAGGGGTCAAAGGTCAAACAACAGGTTGAGAAGTGGGTTTAATGGCAGGGAGGAGTGAGAAGCCGACGGATCGCACAAGCAAACAAGAGACAAAAGGTGAGAGAGGTCGGAGGAGGAGGCAGAGGCAGCGTGTGTGTCGGCTAGCGTGTGTGTGTGTGTCTAGCCTGTGGAAGCGATGTATGTTTTTTTGTCTGATCCGGCGGATAAACGCCGGGACAGCGAGAAGGGAGGAAAAAGGGTTGTCGGTGGGATGGGACGGGATTAAAGGGACAAGTGTGGAATCTGAAGGTCAAGGCTAAGATTTAAGGTCCTTACCCTTGAGCGTAGATCATAGAAACGGCTTCAGTGTGTGTGGGGGGGCTCTCTCCATGTTTGTGTGTGCGTGGACAGAGAGAAAAGGGAGAGACACCGGTATGGAAGTATTGTGGGAAGCAAAGTTGAGTCCGACCCAGATTTTTCATGCCTTGCCTAGGTACACAAACTCTGCTTGATTGCCTCTCATTTGAACCGAAACCTCCCGACACACACATGCGCAAACAGACATGCAGAGATACATGTGAACTCGAGTAGGACGCACACATTCTCTCTTCAGTCCGACAGAAGAGCTTCAAATTCTTCACATTGGGACGAAGATGACATGTGAAAACACATTAAACAAAGCCCAGAGCTTCACCTCTATCAGTGTTTGTTTTGAGAGGAGAAGACGTGCTCAGTCATGTGAGAGCCATGTTTAAAAAGTCCTACGTTCAATCATCCTGCCATCTGATGGGAACTCCCCCTCCACTGCATCTGTCCTTATCCAAAATATCTTTCACTAATACATCATGTTAATCAGCTGATGTCCTCCTCAACATGTGCGCTGCAGAACCCCTCAGCTTTCCTTCCAGGTTAACTCCTGCCTGCCAGGCACAGCAGTGTAATTTATGAGCTGTAATTATGGAGGTGTCAAAGAAACAGAAACAGTCCTCGGGTATAAATAAGTGACGTGCTGCTTCGGGTGACTTCCTGTTTTTTGCCTCCTTGACCTTGTTGGTCGACCTGTTTCTCTTAATTAAAGGGCAACGAGCCTGACAGCACACCAACAAACGTCAAAAATTAGGTCTACCAATTGGTGCTCGATGACGCCAAAAGTAAAATAAATGATGTGCTTTATTTTGAAAGTCCTCGGGTCATTTACACTGTTGACAGAATAAAACCTTAATCGTCCAGATTCTTTTCTTTCCGTGCAAGTGGTTTGAATCTATGCAGAATTACATGGATCATGAAAGTATTCTACAAAATCATGTGTGCATCCAGAGTCATATCTTTACCATAGTGGTGTAGTGTTGATGGGGATGATCAATGTCCACTGGGGACTGAAAATGCCGAAAATGCACACTTGTGATGTTGAGAGAGACTTCAGATGAAAGTATTATCCCATGACTTAGATGATGTTTGGATGAGATTGAAAATAGATGCTGACATTACTCACCTGACTCTGAAACCACTTTCTCTCTTTTGTTCTGTCTCTGAACTTGCTCTCTCAGTCCCTCAGTGACCACAGCCCAGTGAGCCAGAGCGCAGAATCTTTCAAGGGGATCCTCCATCCTCGATGTCGTCATGAAGATCTGGATCACAGACTGGAGGCCTCCCGTCAGAGGACTAGCCACAGATACAGCCAATTGCAAACTGGGTCTTGCAGAAGGATGGCACTGGAGAGGAACATCAAACAGTGGCAGACTAGTGAGGTTGGTCAAAAAGACAGACATAATTTGAGTTCTGAAGCCTAAAGATGAAAAGTATTGCTGCTGTTAAAACCCATTATTATTATTATCCAAGGGGTCTTCAGCTAGGTGCTGATAAGTTGAAATGTACCAATGAATCTCAGAGGGGCAGTGGATCAACTCATTAACAGGATAATGGAGCAAGAGCAAGAAGCGTTTGTTGAAAGATCAGGTTTGTCTATCCAGTGTGCTAGTGAAAGTGAATTGACATCTTGTACAAAAATCCATCCAAGGTCTTTAAAGCGCAGAGCAATGGACCACAACACCCTTGGTCCATGTCCAGCTGGGGATCTTAGTTCTATGTTCCCATTTACCTTGTGAGGCACCTGGATTAGTGAGATCATGTGTTCTTACTACTCCATCTTACCAGGCTTCAAGCTATGAATTTATGTCAAAATCACAGAGCTCCTTGGGGTGTGTTTTAGGTGTACGACCAGTTAGAAAAACGACTGTTTATTTGACTACAATAATGGCATCTCCTAGAGAGGTTAGCATAGCCTCTGCTCTCACATCAGGTATATCAGAGCTGGAGAGTACTTCGTCATTGAAAGAAGAACGGCTTGTATTTATGGAAAACATTTTTTCATTCTTCTCTTGACTGGCTTCGGCAAGTTTTATTTACCAACTGCCTTCACTAGTAGCGCTCTCCTGCTGTTGATTTCATTGGTTAAAGTTAGCCCGTGAAACATGGTGTTAAACAGATGGTTTGTCCATGTTTTTTTGAAAGTACTGGCCCTTTTCCAAACAGTGTCCAAGGACAACTCTCCAGATGGTTCCGTGTAACAAACCATCTGGCGAGTCAGGTTAGTTTCCCATATTTCTTTCCCCTCATTTCCTGTCATCACTCTGTTGTTAGCTTTCTATAAAATGGCATAAATTCCCGATAAAACAACAACTTTAATTTGAAATATTAAATGTTGGCTAAGCATGAGCAGCTGTGCAACATCTGCAATTATTAATACAGTGTTTAAAATTAGAGCAATTATAATTGGAGTCAGGAAATGAATGAGTGACAAATACCATAACTGGACAGTTTGGTTGTGAAAGAAAATGCATGATGTTCCTGAGAAAAGAACAGATGTCTTGTAAACTCGGACTTGTCCAGCATCGTCCTGGCTACCTGTCATGTCCTACAGCTACAGTTGTCTGGTCCAAACCTTCACACGGATCATCACTTCGGCCTCATTGTTTTTCTTTCTGTCTGTGGTGAGACGACATGCTGCGTGGGGGAGGCAAGAGCTTCATCACTGTTTACCTTCTCCATGCTTGGACTATACTAAAGCTGTGTGTGGGCCAGACCCCCACTGAGACTGGTCGTGGAACTACTGTCAGCAGTGTGAACAACACCAATATCACCTCCCACTGTACGGACAGGTTCCGCACCATTATCTGGCTGACTTGCTAACCAGAATTCCTCATTCATGAGCCGTAAAAAAGGCTGCAACGCTTGTCGATCGGTAGATACTTTTATCTTCAGCACCATGAGTGTATACAGATGTAACTGATCCCGCTGTCACACTTTGTGCTGAGCGTTTGCTGAAATACTGCTGCACAGACTGCATCAAAAGTGTAGAAATTCTCATTTAAGATCTAAACTGGGATACACGCGTCTGCGTTTTTTGCTTTGCGTTGCTCAGCTTTGATGTTGAGCTCTGCTGTTGCTGAGCATTTTTGAATTCACTTGATTGTTTTCCATCTCAGCTGAAGTGGATTTAACATTTTTCCTGTTCAAACACTATGTGCCATTTACAAGAGTCAAGAGGTTTTCCAGACTAAGCAACTTCCCTGATCACTCACAACGAACACAAACACTGACTAGTCATTAAGAGTAGGCTTGGAGTTTGTTAAATCCTGCTGACAATGTGAAAATAACACTCAGGGAAAGTTTGAGGAGTTGACTATCATCCGTTTGAAGCATCAGAGATACCAACAGGATACATAAAGTTCATGTTTCTGGCAAACTAGTCATCTTTTTAACTGGTCAGCTGGACAGAATGGTAGACAATTAAGATCTTCAGAAGTTATGCCATACACTACCGCTATACACTGCTTGTACCCTCAGTAAGGAAACATTATGTTTTTTGCGGGGGGGTTGTACTGAACTGTTACGAACTGTAATGAAGTCAGTAATTACTGCAGAGTGGACACCTCCACATCTGATTTCTAAGGTTCATTCTGAACTAGAATCAGTGTCATCACCATAGTCATTGGATTTGTGAAGGCAAAGTAACTGTTAACTCCATCCCTGGTAAAGACTGAGATTGATCCAATACATTTGTCTTGCTGCAGATATAGTGAATGCTGAATATTAGTGCTGAACATCAATTCTGAACATGCAGAGTTCATTATCATCTGTGTTTCATGCATATAAGGAATAACTTTCTGGTGTGACCAGTTTACCTACAAAATGTGGTTGTTTTGAAATGTATGTTCCAGGTGGGAAAAAAGGTTTGGGTTTGATCTTCTTTGGGCAAATTGTAGGAAAGCTAACTGCTGCTTATTGTAGCTGCCGTTAGCCTCTCAGGTCAGTTAGATGTGCAGCCAGCGATCCAGACTGGGAACTTGGACTGGTATCACAAGACAGGACAGGCTGGGGCTAGCTGGTTAGCATGCTAACTTTAGTAGATAGATATCGCTGCAACACAAATGACTTCCACATAATGTCAAATTGTTTAACTAATAACCTGATATCATGCAGCAAACTTGTAATTATTGTTGAATACATACTCATACTACATACATACATTGCACATCATTACCTAAAACAATTTGAAATAAAACAAAACAATTATTTCCTCCTGCTCAACATTAATTCATATTTTCAGAATTAAGATTTAACACTTGTGCTGAATTTTCCTGTTTGCTCAGTTTTATATTAATTATTAAGTGAGCAGACGTCTGCAACATTTATGATTACATCACTGAGGTTTTTTAATATCCAGTTTCAAACAGGAGACCTCATTCTGACCTTCTGACACAGAACACATACAGGATACCAAGAACAACTCATTACACGTTCCTTGAGTAAACCATCCTCGTTTCAATAAATTTAACGGAGCAGCAGAACCTCCAGACACCGTAACCCGGGGCCAGATTCAGGCCTCAGATGGTGGTCTCCTTCATTGACTCTGTGTTTGCTAATGACCCTGGATCTGGATTGCCATTATAAAACACAGATAAATGTTTACCGTCAAGAGATGACATCACAAGACTTACAGCCTGTACAAATATACAGGTGCTCCACCACCCTTCTGCTCTCTCCACTTCCTCAGGTTCACATAGCTTTGATAAAAACAACTCCAAATGCTCGCGTCCCGTGTTCACATTTGCTCTGTTTCATTTATTTTGTTGGCCGCTGAAAACATAAACTTTTACTTAGCTGTGTGTTATTAGAATGTAAGCTTTTTTCCATGGTGGAGGTTTGGCATGGCAGTCGTGTGTGTGTGTGTGTGTGTGTGTGTGTGTGTGTGTGTGTGTGTGTGTGCGTGTGCGTGTGTGTGCGTGTGTGTGTGTGTGTAGGCAAGACTGTATTTCTTGACCTGAGTTTTCCTTCTCTGTCCTGTCATTGATTAAGACCCTGTATCCAGACACTTGTTTTTAAAGGCATTACATGACGCATTTAAATGTCAATAAATCACTAGCGCATTAGTCTGGATACATAATGTATCATGACTGCAAATAAACACAAATGTTGCTTAGTATAATTGGCATACTCTAACTCTATGTTGCATTTCCATTTTGTGACTCTGGATTAGTTTGATGGGAAATCTGATGGATAATTATGACCAAAAGCAGTCAGATGATGGTATCAAGTGTAATGTGTCAATGTGTTCCCTTTTATCCAGGACTTCCCCCTCTTGCCTTTTTTAATCAAATGCAATACGGTGCTTTTCCATTGGCACATTCGACCACGGCGAGTTAAACCATGCAGTGCTAATTTCTAATAATTCCATTGCCAGCCTCTTGTTGTGCTAGGTAGCGCCGAAATGGACCATATCCTGTGATGGGTCAAAGTGTGCTCGTCTCTATTCTGAAGAAGCACTATCAATGAACATACTTGTCCTTGGTATTTTTTCAGAAGAACTGTTCACTGTATCTCAAGTATTATGATATTTAATAGTTGAAAATGCAGTCATTCACTTTGATACCAGTTTCATATGTTTAGCCCAGTGGGTTTGGCTAGCTTAGACTCACAAATTGGTGAACTTTCATTAGGTGTGTTTTTGAATTTTGGCTGAGGGCAAGCTAGCGCTTTTCTCCTGCTTCCAGCTATGCTAGTTTAGGCTAAACAGGTCTTGATTCTTGCTGTAGGCCCAGCTAGCCTTCAGAACACACAAACAGCGTTGTAGTCCTGTTGATCTTTGACGAAATGTTTGATATTTGGATGAAGATGGTAGCTGTGAAAAGAAGTCATTGCAGTCATTTCTAATAGTTATCATATATAAGTCCTTTTTAAAGTTTCCAATAATGTACATAATATTCTCTTGTAGCCTGTTGTGTTACTGGCAACATGTTACATTTGCAGAAATCAAGCTTCAAGTTCTGCCTAGTTGCTGACCCACTGACGCAGTTTTATTTCGCTTCCAGGCTCCAGTATTTCAAGAACTGGCCTAGTAAGCACTTACAAAGCACTGATTACCTAATGTAGCCTGTAACATAAAAAAAGAGACTGCAGTGGTACCACAGGCTAAAAGCAGGACACACTTACTCCTAAAATGACTACTACTGTGTACATAATCTTTTCTGCTGAGGTTTCATTTTCCTCTGAATCTCATTGCTGTCACACCCGCTTCTCAAACAAAACTGACATCCTCCCTCGTTAGACATTCAGCAGCCACACAGTAACCTGAACCCTGTGCATACACACACACATACACACACACACACTTTATGTTCGCTCAGGGTGACCCACTGCCACCACGCTCACTATCACAACCTGTCTACATCGCCTGCTATATTTTGTGTGTGTCCATGTACACACATGCGCCTCAGCTGCAGCCGACACTCGGTACCAGCCCGGAATCTAATATCCCCCCCATTGGAAACACATGTGGAAGTCTGACAAAAGCCGGCATGATCTCTGCGCCATGTATGTCAGCAGTCAGTCAGTCTCCGTGCTGTCTGTTTTGAATGCCGAGCAGTCCTCTGCAGGGCTACTTAGCCGGCAGGCTTCATAATGTGTGCAAGAGGAGTGTGAAAATGAAACTCTGCTGTTGTGGTTTTGCTTTGGTGTTTTTAAATGACATTAAAAGGTGCAGTATGTAAGAGCTGGCCACCTGTTGAACTCCAAACAACACGGGGTCTGCATATCACCACAGCTGCTAGCTGTATTCTGTTTGTGACTGCTCCCACTGTTAGCATGTTAGCTCAGTTAGCCTTGGAGCTACCCCGGAGAGTTGGTGTTTACACATTTGGACAGCTAGGAGAAGGTGTTTTTTAGGCCTGAGGCTAGCTGGTTAGCATACTGACATCATTAGATATCTCCACACCACAATACATAGACATAGGATCAACTTTATCACTGGGAAAGATGAACATAAAAATCAACAAGAAGTCAACACTGTTATTTGTAGCTAACCGCTAGCTAGCTTGGTACATGCTACTGCTAGTCACAATACCTGCCATAGCTTTGTGTGTGTGTGTGTGTGTGTGTGTGTGTGTGTGTGTGTGTGTGTGTGTGTGTGTGTGTACTGTGCTGTTTATTCCCCCTGGCATTTTGTTCTCAAGATTGTAAATCATTTCATTCAACAAAATGGTTTTTTCCCGTCTTGCTAACAGCCTTGCAATCTGCCAGTTTCAAGCTCATTAGCTCAAAGTTGCTACTGGGACAAAGTTTATTTGCATGTTTGTAACATTGCCTGCTGCCTCAGCACCTGTCTGCAAGCAGGGAGGGATTAAATATCAGTTGATGATGCAACACTGCTAAGCTAGCTACCAAAGCTAACTTCATTTTGGACCGTGTTGCTCAACAGTTCCTTTAAAGGTCAGCAACAGGGCAAAAAAGCACCAAAATTCAACTATTGGCCTAATTTAAGTCTCCAGAAGGCCCGTGATCCCAAAAGATTTAACTTCACCTGAAATTTGATTTTTGGGGGAACTTTTCCTTTAATAGATTTTTGCATCAAACTTATTCCATTTTATGTCTGGCGTGATTGGGACTTAATAAACTGGTGGGAAATTGTGACCTTCGCTCTATTTTCTGATACCTGAGCAAAGCAGAAGCAGCTCACTGTCTAGTCGTCAAACGTTCTGTTATTCTAATAAAGCTGCTGTCCACACAAGCTCTGTTAAAACCTAAATGGCCGTTCTCTCAGTTCCATTTTGAGCAGCTACAACAACATAAATGTCTATTTATTCAGACAATAATTGCTATTCATGCAAAATGTTGCTGGGAACACATGGAAATGAAATGTTTTCTGTAACTGAAGTGTGACCCATTTAAAGTGTTGGCCCTACTTGCACCAGAGTACGCTGGTTACAGGTACCAGGCAGGGTTGGTATATTTGAATAAAATTGACATAATTTGTTAGCTTTAGACCAAGTAATCCAAAATGATTTTGCTGAGTGTACAGTGATGACAAAGTTCCTGCAGGGAAAGCAGAGGTAAGCGGCTGCGAGGAGCCCTTATTTCTACATCGAAACCTTGCACCTTCCCAAAGTGCCAAATTTCCGCCCTGGTTGGAGCAGGCTGGCGCTCCTGATGTTGGCCCGCGAGAGATTGTGAGTGAGCTTTACTCAGCTGCACGGACAGCTTGTCTTACCCAGCCTAAGCTGTCTCCACTCTCTGTTACCAACTGTCTGACTGATTTGAATGAGTAAATCATTCACAAACCATTCCTGACGTTCGGTTTTCTCAAGTGGCTACTAATCAGCACGGCTTCAGTCGGAGGAAGTAATCAGGCACGACGAAGAGTTTTTGAAAGGCAGCGCGTTGTGACAATCTGTTTGGGCATTTTGTCAAAAGCCTTCTTTTGTCACCACCAGAGGTTTGAGAGCTAATAGGTGGTGAAAAGCCTGGTTGGAGGCCCAGATGAAGCAGATTATTTTATGGAGGCTGAAGGAGAAGCAGGAGAGGCATCCAAGCATTAGCATGTGTGCTAGCCAGAGTCAGTCCCAGGAGGGAAACCCAAGTCTGGCTACGGTGTCCCAACGGACATCCTCTGCCGAGGTTAGCATATCCCAGTTTCGGCTGAGTTGCTGAAAGTTGTGTGTGTGTGTGTGTGTGTGTGTGTGTGTGTGTGTGTGGCTGCTGAAAGATTTGTTATTTGGAGTGGTGAATTTTAATGACGTTTGTCAACTCTAATACGCACAGCTGCCCAGCTGTGGACAAGACTGAAGTTTTCTCAGCTTGCTTTGGGTTTATTTAAAGGAAGTGCTGCTTTTCAAGACGGCTACTGCTTCTTATTTCTGGGATAAATATGCGTTATTTATAGATAGAGACAGAGATGGAAGCATATAAACAGACACGTTTACATCCTCATAGTCAGCCCGAGGATTATGTGTTTTCCAGGAACAGACCAGTGAGCTGTCAACGCTCGTCATCAGATGGTGGCGAACTCTTTTCATCATCACTTGCTGTTAGTCTGCTTAATAACTTGGCTACAGGAACATTTATCATATATTTTTTTTTTTTTTCAGTTAGGTCATTGCAACACAACGGATTGGTTGCACTGTTGTTGTATTGCTACCACTGCAAATATTTTGCTATCACCTAAGTAACAAAATGATCTACCAGACAGACAAGGACTCTGTTTGGAGGACTACTCATTTTCAGTTCAGGAAACATTCTAATTAATAATAACTATTAATATGATTTTAAACTTGTTATAGTAAAGAAATTATAAACTGTAAATGTAAAATGAAAACTCTATTAGTACGACCTGTTTCCATTTCAAGCACCTCTTTTGTCCCTGAGCTAAATTCACAAACGGAATCACTTTTTTCCCTATGGATTAAGAAAACATTTTATTTTTGTACCCGATCATAATCAAAAGTAAGTGAAAGTTTTACCACTAATTGTAAATGAGTAATAATTAATAAAGAAAAAACATTAATAGAATCTAGAAATACTGTGGAACCTGGTGTTGAGTGTTTGTCCCTGTCATGAAAGCAGGCCATCCTCATCAAAATGCAGCTAATCACAACTCAAATTTACATTTCTTGACCTTTTATGGCCGTTATGATTATCACAGCAGCGAAGGGGGAGGTTAGGTGAAGTCATTAAGAGCGACAGGGAGTTGCCAAACGAGCGGAGCAGTTTTGTCTAGGAGGCCGCTGTTCGTGTCCAGTGTGAAAGCAAAAAGTCAACAGTGAATTATTTGGACCTACTAGCAAAGTGAAGTTACCTCATGTAACTGAATTAACAAAAATGTAAAGTAGGTACATTTACTTATTTTAGTTATTTTAAGCCAAACCACAATGTTTTCCTAGACCTGACCAAGTAGCAAATATACAACGAAGGTCCGGTACGCCTGACACTGGTACACTGAAACAGTTGCGTTGTTTAAGGAACAGTGCTATATGTCATTTCAGGAGTCTACCTATTCAGTTGTTTAGGTATGAGGATGTGTTGGATAAAAGTCATGACAAGAGGTTCCCTGTGGCTTGTTCACAGTTGGATCACAGATTGTATCTTTAAAAGGCCAGGTACACAGTTGTGTACAGGTGCAGTTTGAGCATCTTTCAGCTTCCTTGAAAGAGAATTCCACATATTAAGAACTGTACTCCTATGACATTGTTTGACTTATGATGGGCAGTTTAAAGAAAGATAGAACTTGATTCAGCAGAAACAGCGATATTGTCTTTTTGTTCCATGCATCTTTAACCTTGTCATAACCTTGCACCTACATTACCCACAATGCACCCTAGCCACTGACAGCTTAGACAGGAATTTGGGTATGTTATGCTAGGAACTGGCTACAGGGGTCTGGTAAGCTTCTTCCTAACGCCACAACCCCAGATTTGATTTGATTTGTTTTTCATTTTCAGATTTAACCAATGTTGACTCGCGTGACATCACCTGAGGCTATTTACGATACTCACACAGCTCCCTCTAGAGCCACAAAGGGTTTTGTAAAACTTTCTCAAGCCTCTGGAGTTCTTTAAGGTAGAACTGTATTTCTAAGTGGAATTGGCAAGAAAATTATGATAGAAATGTGATCGACCCATTCAGGGATTTGACTGAAAACACCAGGCGTGGCTTACCTAGCATGAGTGTCTGGACATTGAGATGGATGTGGAGCACTGTAGAGGTCTGTTCACCTGTCCATTCACCTTCATTGTTAGATCAGGACATGTACGACAGAGAGAGATGAAGGAATTACAGCAAAACCACAGTCTTAGAAATGAAAACAATGTTTGCAGGCACACACTTTGGGCGGATGATATAACTCAAGTGTGGTTTTATAAGACGGAAGTGGTCGGCTGCTGGGATTTTCATATATAAATACTCGTAAATTATTTTTGGCGGTACTTTTGACAGGACAATTAATTCAGGTCACAGGATAAAAGATGGGGCATGTTCAATTTTTTATTGTTTGTTTTTTTTTTATTCTGGGTCTCACGAGTTTTTCACATTTGCTGTTCAAAAGTCTGCTGGACAGGAAATTATGCATTTTACTTTTAGACAAGAAAAATACCATATGAATATGGAGAAGACGACGTGTTGGAGCACAAGACACCACAGTTTACAGTATACCATTGTAAGCCCACACAGTAATGTTACATATTATATAAATACGCACAGTGCCTGCATACCTCTGAAACCCACCAGGCTGTGAAACGCTGCCCCGTCAAAGTCTGAATCCCATAATTCAGAAGGACACGCTGACAGCAGCCATTCTTCTCTTCCTCCTCAGCTTCTTCCATCCGTCCCTCGGTATCACAGGGTATGTTCACAGCTCATCACCATCATCATCATTATTATCATCATCATCACATAAAGACACGGTTAAGTGGCTTCTTTGCTGTCCTTGTGTGCGCATGGCTGTTTGTTTATATATGTGTGCGCGAGCAGGGTATTTCTTTGTGTGTGATCAGATATCATGTGTTTATAAAGAGCTCCAGTGTGCCAGCTCAGAGCAGCCTGTGTTTCTTTGTGCCGGCGAGGCCTGTCCGCTGGTTAGCACACATAATCGCTCCCTAATTCTCCCGTCAGTGGGCTGAGTGATATCTGATTAACAGGCAATGAGCCACATCCCGTTCAACAAAGTCCCACCTATAACACACTCACTGGATTATTCCCTGTCTTTTCTTCGTTTTCTTTCTCTCTTTTTTCACTGTCACTTCATGTCTGTTTCTTTTCAACATGGAGAAATTACAAAATAGTAACGTCTCTCCTAAACATGTGTTAAGAACCTGATAACTGTGAATGCCACAGCACAAGATTTACATCATTTTGATACTTACGTAATCATACAATAACCCTCCTTGTGCTTTGGTAGTGGGCTTTGACAGGAGGGGGTCACTTTAGTCAGGACAAATATGATCACTGAGAATAACTGTATTGATTTGTAGTGACTTCTAAAGGGACAAGTGGACTGAACCACATTAGGTAAACAGTGCATGCCTCACATATAAGCCTACCGCTGAACTGAAATATGGACACCAGTTAACAGTGGTTGATATGATTGCAGTCATTTGTTGTGCATTTTTATTGTAATGATATCACCTAATGTCTGACTGAAGTCATTTGGTTCAAGTCTCAAGCAAATCCCAAGTTATTTTGTCTTGGGCAAGTCAACTCAAGTCAAGTGACAGGTTGTGCCGAGTGAAGTCTGAAGTTTAGGCAATTTAGGTCCCACTCAGGTGCCCCCCTCCGTACCTACAGCATCCAGTCTTTATAAAGAAAAAACAGAAGTATTAGTACCTACTATTAGTACGATACATTGATAAGATGAAAGATGACATTCAGTGAAGTGAATGTAAAACACTAGTCCCCCCCCATCACTTTCAAACAGACCAACAAGAAATAATAAAAACAACTTTTCTAGTCTTTAACTTCCAAGTCCAAGTTGAGTCTCAAGGCCTTTATAAACTCAAGGAGCAAGTCATCAAAAAGGTGAATGAAGTCGACTCGAGTCCACATCAATGATTTGCTGTGACCTCTGGGGAGACAAGTGGAGTAGACCATGCCAGAAGAAAGGCACATATTTACTCTGATCAACAGACTGAGAGTGTCTGAGATGTTGTAATTTTCTTCTTGTTTGTTTTTAATATATGTATACATCCAGGAATCCTGGGACACCCTTTTGATATTTTCAGTAAGAGACTTAGTCACTGTTTCTATTGGTACATGAGCTCGCAGAACTTCAGTTTGATGACATATATAATAATGCACCTTCTTTGAACGTCTCCATTTTTTTATTATCTTGTACAGTTGTTGCTAAAGTGGGTTCCTCCTGGGAACCTTGAGGGAGTATTTTAGTCAACAAAGTTTTGTCAACTTTCTGTAATAAAACATTAAAATGAATGTAAGATAGGGGCTGATTCGTGCAAATTTAGTTGTCTTTGATACGAAACTGTTTCAGAACCACTCAGTACATTTCATTTGTCTCCCGTGTATATCAGCCCTTCAAGCTCAATACTTTTTGGGAAAAAGTACAGGCGACTATAGTTCATAGAGGAAAATAGGTCAGTAACAGTGCTAGTCTTTCTTGTCTCTTGGACACATTATTGGTGATCACAGATTACAAAATGATCTTTTAGTACCGTCTACAACTGACAGACGGTTGACTTTTGCAACAGTTTTTCTCGAGTTGTTTCAGGATTCTCACACAGTTTTTCGCTGTAAATGTTGTGGAAAATGAGAAGCAAAGAGGGCATAACGCGGCGACGCTCAGATTGTTTAATACCCCGTCTGATAGGTTTATAAGCTTCAGCGGCAGACCAAACAGCAATTTTTTGCCGCCGTAATTGCTCAATTTATGAGCCAGTCCTCAGATATGAGAAGTATTGTGCTCCGTATTTATGCCAAAACAAGTAAACTAATCAGATGGAAGGGGAAGTACGATTGCAAACGCAATAGTTTTCATTCAAAATGATTTATTTAAAAAAGCGATCGATGTGATAGCGTGTGATGGTTGAAAAACTGGAATCCCCGTCCAAAGAAAAGAACGGCTTGCTTACTCGTTCGTCTTTATTTTCAATGTAGAAATATTCAGTATTTATGTGCAGTGTACATGGAAGAGTGTATGTCTACAAGCACGTACTGTAGTCACGCCTGAATGCATGCTTGCACCCCTAAATACTGTACATTATGCATTTAAAAATACACAGCGGGACCTGAACGCTGCTTCGCTGCCAGGCTAACAGTACTTCCCCTTGTGCCGCACTGAGGCCGCGAGACAATGGTATCATGGAAGAAGTTTGGGGTTCGGGACCTCTAGGATTACTCTTGGAAGAGTCCTCCAAACTCATTAAAGTCACTGGCACAATAAAATAGGGCGCTGGCACGGCTGTAAATGACCGTCTCCGAGCGCGGAGTTGATCTTGGCTGTTTTTTTGCTGTTGTGGGCAAACAGGGAGGATGTATAACGAGGAGGAGATCCATGAAGGTCACGCAATGAGCGATGCCCTTCAAAACCATACAGAGAAAGTCTGTGTGAGGGGATTCAGCTCTAATTTACATGTATGTGAGAGCAGCCAGTCATGGGGTTGCTTTAGTGAGGTCACCATATAGAAGGAAGGGTTAATTAAGGCAGTACACAAGGCAACATTTTCACATGAAGTATCCCTGGCAAGCCGTAGGTGTTCCACCCTCGCTGGTTCAAATTAACAGAAGAGGTTGACATTTTATATTCTGTTAATCGTGCGACGCCTGAATTAATTTGCCTTCAAGAAAACAACAGTACTCCCGCAGCCATCAGCAGCATTGTGGTTTTCACGTTGAAAAATAGCTGATGACTTGGGGTGATGAGGTGGGCCATGGCGATGATTTGATTGAAGTCGTGAAAGCTCAGTCAAGTCTTTAGTTGATCTGTGAGTTTTGTTTTAATTACAGTTTCTAACTGGTCTATAAAACAAATAATACAATCTGAGCGCTTTAACCTTAAACACATTGTGTTTGCGTTACCTTAGAATGAGCCTTTTATATCTACAGACGAAGTGGGTCCTCCTCCATGGAGTCCACCATGTTTCTACAGTAGCCCAGAACAGACAAACCAAACACTGGCTCTAGAGAGGGGCGAGAGAAGAGGTATCAGTTTGATGTCATCTGCAACCGAAGAGCCTGATGCTGCTACATACTCAGGCAGTTCTAGCTCCAACACAGTTCAATGCTGTCCAAGTTGCATGTCATCTTGGACAATGGCTCCCATCTGCACCATGACGTGGTGGTCAGCCACAGGAGTACGTTCAGTACTAGACTGATCCCACCAAGATGCACCACAGAGCACGACAGGAAATCCTTCCTGCCTGTGGTGCCATCAGACTGTTCAACTCCTCTCTGAGTGTCAGCCACTCTGAGTCAGTAGGACTATGGATGATTTGGTTCTTTTGAATTTTGTATAAAGTTTACAAGCCAAATAATGTGCAATAATTATGACAAATAATGTGCAATAACCCATATTTCAACCGCAACATCATTTATTACACTGTAGATATAGACATATTTCTAGAAAAATATAAATTTATTTTATTTTTATTCTATTTTTATTATTCTTACTTATATACAGTTTTTATTTTTATGCATATTTTCTAAGACTTTAGAATGGGAGCAGCTGTAATGCAAGCAGTGCCCCCTCGGGGATCAATAAAGTATTTCTGATTTTGATTCTGAACACCTCAAATACAGCAGCCCGGTCAGTGGTCCTATACTTTCAGGCCTGGCACTGCCTCCCTGGCATCATTTTTTTGAAGTGCCCCTTTCATGCAATAGTATAAAGAGCCAGGAAATTCAGAATCGGGAGGTGTTGGGATGGTAGGATGGGTTGCAAACCAGACTTTCCTTCAGAAAACCAGGATTTGCTCCTGCTTGTTACCATGAGTGAGTGATTGTTTTTAAGTTATGTTACATAAGTAGGTTGTCGTACATAAACGACATGGGTTGCTTCATTTGTGTACCTTCCTTTACACAAGTTGTGAGGCAGAACAAATAGTCAGTTTAAGTCAAACTGTGATCTCTTCCTAAACCTAACTAGGTAGTTGTTGTGCCTTAACCTTACCCAACTGCAACCTTTTGCCAACGTTGCTAACAGTCTAAAAGTCATATGTGTCATACCATGTGAAGTGTTTGTAAGTAAGGTGTTGATGAAGGTTCTCAGTCATCCAGGTCATGGTAATTCTAATGCTTTATCATAAGCAAATGGACTTGTTTCCGTTTCTTGAAGACATTTCACCTCAAACTCATCTCAAACTTGACTTTGGAGCCCTTCCTTCACATGCAAAACTGAGTATGGAGAGCAACATAGTTTGACGCTACTGATCAAGCGGCTGTATTTGACTTGTTGGGAGTGAGAACAAGCTGAAACACTGCACACTGGACCTTTTTAAAGATCTACTCCTAAGTTGTTTTCTCAAATTTGAAATATCACCAGACATCTGCCCTCCCTCTTTTCTTTTTTCTCCTCTTCTTCACCTCCTGGCTCTCTTGGGTTTTCCTTTGGTCACATTACAGGATCTTTGGATTGAATTTACTTTTTTTTTTTTCCCCACAAGAATCGCTGTACCTGCTAGCATCAAATTTCATCTCAAAACTCAAATTTACAGAAGCTCATCCATCAAGATATTAAAAAGTTCTCCTTTTCGTCTGTGAAAGGGTGACAGGACGTCTGGCTCTTGTCACGTGTGTGTTTGTCGACGGCGCAGTTTCAGAACCCGCCAACCTGCTGCAGCCAGCAGTGTGCAGCCCTCCTTACAGGAAGAGCGAAAGATAATATATTTTATTTTATATGTTTTGGGAAGAGAGAATGTTAGTTTGACTCCATATATTAAATCTAAACCCATTTAGAGCTAATTGAATACAAATACAGGGTCAGGGTATAAAATAAGAAAAGTGGGCATGGGCACGTATCAGGTATTAATGTTAACTGTAATATTTTTCCTACCAGTAGGTGAGATATTCTATGTCCAGACTATTATAAGAAGCGAGGCCCCCTAACATATTTATCTTGGACTGGGCCCACGCGCTGCATACACACCTACCATACGCACGCAGACACACATCCTCCGTGGAAGCTCGGCGTGCTTGGAGAGGGAAGGCGGACGTTTCGGGGCACGGGGGGCTACATTATACTATAGTAGCGGCTTTTATGAGACAGACAACACGCCTGGCTCCGGCGGGAAAACCTCATGATGGACAGGCACTTTACCTGAGCCAAGAGCAGGCAGCCGAGGAGGAGGGGGAAAATGAAATAAAATCAATACTCGAACATAACTTTTTAAATAAACATTTGCACTCGGCGGACATTGTTGGCAGTGGGAGCCGGTAACCTGTCCCTATTGGTGGAACTCAACACCAGAGCGTTTTTCGCGGAGCACTGGCTCCCATCGAGGTGATGGCTACTGGCAAGATGTGACGTGAATAGCGGGCTGTGTTCTGCTTATTCAAGGTAAAAGAAGAGGGGGGGCTCAGATCCTGAGGTAGGGCTGCTCTTTCCCTGAGCAAGGGTTTTCACAGCTTCTTGGTGTGTGCTAAAAGTTGCCTTAACCTCTGCATGCTTCAAGCAACAATTCTCCACCAGGAGGGAAGAAATGAGATTAAACTGTTTCAAGTGCAGCAGGCCTGTAGCTCCCCTGAACTGGAGGTGTGATTCAAGTACAGCTTTTTGTTTTATAGAGATGCATTTAAGGGCAGAGACACTGCTGGAATTTGGGTTGAGGCCATCATGTCATCACCTGAAGTATTGCAGGGAGGGACGTTTTGTGTAGTTATTGGATTTAAAGTAATCTGGCAGCAGTTGTGCCCCGGAGAGTGTGTTTAAAGATCTGCAAAAGCTTGTAATTGGTCAGATAACAGCTGCTATCTCCTGAAATTTAAAGCAAAATCAATCACAGTTTCTTTGAAGTCAACAGAAGCTTCATTAAAGCACAATGCAAGTTACCCATAAGAGACATGGGATTTGGTAAGATTTTAAATGATTTGAAAAAGAGTGTAGGAGCGGGTTACTGCAGGTTACTATGTGTGTGTTTTTTATTTGACATTGGGACATGTGGGTGCCTTACATGACACAAGGACGAAAACAAGAAATACAGTGAATATTATCGCCTAGGCCAGAAAAAATGAAAAAGAGCGACGGTGACATCACCAGCGCCTTTCTGAATAGTTGAGAGATTTTCAACTCAAAGGGCCAAGAGTGACAAAAAAGTACTCGGGAAAAAGACACTGGGCACAACCTTTCCTCCGGGGGTTGCCTGATGCTGCAGACTCTCGTGCCTCATTGAAAAAAACTGAGAGAAGACTCTGGCAAAAATGTTATATGGACACAGACCCTAAGCTGTTTTTTCAACCACTATCAAACAACAACAAAAGAAGAAGAAGAAGATACAATAAAATAAGATTGATGTAGTGAGTGGAAACACTTCAAGCATGCTAACACATACTGTATTGGACAGCGTCACACAGATGTGCCAATCGCTGTTGCGAGGCAAAAAAAAAAAAGCTTACCGGCCAACCGAGGAAATTGAAATGTATGTTCACTGTTAGCTGCTTAATGTGTACAGGATGATCCCGATATGTCAGGTGGACACTGGGTGGAACAAACTTGTTAACCTGCACTACTGTCAGCTTAAATGAAAAGAAACCTAGCTTTATGCATTTCAACGTACAAGACATTTTTTTAAAATGACAAGAGTTTGAAAAACAATGTTTAAGTCCTTGAGTCTTGCTACATCTTTTTCAGAAGATGAAGTGTTGATGATTGGACTTTTGTTGTGTTTTTTTTTAGTTTTACCAAACTTGTACTAGGTCGACCCGTGACCCAAAAACCAAATCAGGGCAAATTTCTCTTATTAGCAAGACCAGCTTTTTATTCTTATCAAAAAATGATAAGAAGTTTATCAGCTTTTATCAACCACGTGTTGAACAGCATTCTGGGAAATGTAGGCCATCAGAGGAGCAGGTCGAGGGAAGGTGAGGGAGTGAGTTTCAAGACTTCATCTCACATGAACCTTTGGAATGCGGGGAAACATAGCAGACTGATGAGCAGTGTAACCGTACCTGAGAGGGATTTATTCTTACAACAACAATAGACAGTCTGGGACTCACAGGCCACAGGATAAGCTGGGTGGCCTGGTCTGGCTGCTGCTGCCGCTGCTGCTGCTGCTGCTGCTGCTGCTGCTGCTGCTGCTCTGAGCTGGCCCAGGTGCTGCTGACTACGGTGGAAAAGACCTCTCACTCTCCTCACAGCTGGCTGGACGGACACACACACACACACACACACAGCTGGTTCCTGCAGTGGCCCAGCTGCAGCAGCTGCCACACTGAGTGCTGGATGGACTGGGTCACAGTGAAACACCTGGATGCAGACACACAGTCCAGCAGCGGTGAGGATCAGACCGACTCAGACCAGGAACAAAGTCAAAAATCTGGATCAGATTTCAAATGTGTGAGCTGTTAAATGTGCACTTATTCATTCTGAAAAAAGAAAAAAAGAAAACAACACTGGGACATGATAAGCTAATTTTATTTACATGAAGGTCATTAGATTACCACATTGTTACTTAAAAAATCCTACAATAGCAATAATATTGTGACATTATGATTATACTTTATGGCAATAGATGTATGGCAATAGAATTTTTAGCTGTGATGTCATGTAACTAAGTACATTTATACAAATACTTGTGTGCAGTTTTGGGGTATTGACCATATTCTCCATATTCTATCCTCTGACATCATGCTCAGGGTGGGAACCTCGAATGCTGGCACAGGGTTATGCTGCTGTGTTTCAGGTTGTAAGTCCTGGAAATGTAGGTAATCTGACAAATTGTTATCATTTCTCCACTTCCCAGCAACAGAAAGATGATGGATAGTGAAAATCTGGAGGGACATCGGGTCATATTTCAACATAAATCAACATATTTGATAGCCCATTAGCTAACGTTAGCATTCAACCACCTCCTAGCTAGCATTACTGTTCGATTACATCAAACGCGTTTCACTTCCAGGGCTAGATAAATGTGTGGTGAAACTTTAGAATTGATATACACTTTCTGTTTGTAAGGCGTTACATTAACTATAAAGTAATGTTAGCATGGAAGTGGTTGAATGCTAATGTTAGCTGATGTCTAATGGAAACTAAAGCTAATGGGTTGTATTAACTATCCATTGACCTTTTAGTTGCTGATCAATCAGGGAGCAGTGAAATGATAATAATCTGTCAGAACTGATACATTATTGACCTTGCAAAATGGAGCACAGCAGCACAACATTTGAGCTACTAAAGTGGCTGCCTTGTTTATATGGTCAGTTTGCAGTTTACTCGAGTATTTCCATTTTCTGTCTCTTTATACTTCCATTCCACTATTCTGGAGGAAAATATTGCACTTTTATTTGACCACATTTATTTTTAAAACTATAGTTACTATAGTTACCAGTAGGTCTTTTTAAACTCATAGTAGGCTATACAGTAGATACATGTAAATATTCGTGGGCTACTTAAGCACAGTTATCACTGGAAAACAAATTTTAATACTTCAGTTTATTTAATATGATTTATTCAAGTATATGTTTGAGTTTCACTTTTACCAAATTGATGATTTAATACATCTTTATTTACCCAAGTAGGACTTTTAGGCACTTTTTACCACAGTGAAGAAACACATTATTGCATTTTTCTTTTGATTGAAAGTATAGTAAATAAAAAATGCACTGCATAATTATAAATACTATATCATCATAAATATTCCTTCCATTATTAAACAGTCACAGTTACTATGAAAAAACTTCCAAACACTAATATTTTACTATGTCTTATACTCTCCTTAACACTTTATTCTCTTCAGCTTTGACAGCACCATTATTTTCAACTGAAAATAACATGCGCTTGTTGCAGTAGTTATAAAGCATATCTTAAATGTATAAGACATCTTTATATTGCAGTGTATACTGTAAGGGCCATGTGCATGGAGACTCACTTTGACATTTGAGGAAAGAAATATGTAGTAAATGTTCTAAATCTATAGCTTTTAAACATAATCAATGGCCTTGTTATTTATTTAATTTACTGTTTATTTGATATGGATAGGTACAATACACATAAACAAACTGAAACAGCTGTATCATAGTGTTTAGCAGATGCTAATTTGCAACACCTGTCTCCAGTGAACTGAACTTGTGCAAGTGTAGAAACCCAACTCCACGTCCCCCCTTGGGTCAGATTGGGATAATAACTCAGGCCGGGAATCTGACGTCAGTCCAGACCAGTCGCCGCACGCTGACTGTAATTTACTGTAACTGTAGGTTTTACTGTTTGTGTGAGCAGACAACACATCTTACTTTTATTACTCCACACAAACACGTGCTTAAACTGAAAATTGCTTCTTGATATTAGCACTCTTTCCGTCTCAATTGCTGCGCACCAATTTCCTTTGCGATGAATGTATTGCTGCGCAGCCGAGCACACTCCACAAAGGCTGAGCTCATACTCGTAGGTTAAAAGCAGACAGAGATGGCTGAGGGGTCTGCAGTTCTGAAGGACTCCTGATGTTTTCACTTTGATACATTAGCTGCGGGTACGTCTACTGTACATTCAGAAGTCACCTAGATTTACAATTTTAAAACTTGTGACGCAAGGATAGAGTATTTTGGGTTGTTTGAAGGCTGCCTCGATGAAGCTGAGTTGAGTAAGCGGCCAATCACACTGGGAAAAGTCGGCGGCAGTTGAATATTCTCAACTTTTCAGCAAAAGGTGTAGACTTGATCCTCGTTTTTCATTAATTACATCTGATTGCGCACCAAGCTGTTTGCCCAAAACCTGCTTTACCATTTTTTAAAACTGCTGCGCCTGTTGCGAGAAGTCTCTGTGTGATCGGGACCTACTGTAAGAAAGTCAAGAGAAATTTACACATTACTTTGCTGCTGAGTAATTAGTAAAGTAATGTAATTACTTTTTCAATGTGTACTTGATTGCAGTTTTCAGCTAAGTTGCTCACAATGCCTATAGGTCACAGAAGCTTGTCTAGGTTGAAGAAGCACATGTGATACAGTGCAGCGCTCCAAGAACACTGAACCCACTGGACTGAGCATTCAGAATATATTCACCACATGGTTGTGGCTAGGAAATTGACCTGGTTTTATGTCTTTGCGCAGCCATGGCTCTACATTGCTGTTCAGCGTTACCACTGAAGAAGAAGCGAACTCAAACGGAACCTGGTTGTTTTAGTAACCTTTAGTATCAGTAAGCTGCAACAGCGGTTAGAACCGTGACAGGCCAGTGTTGTCTGGCTCGCCGATGAGTAAGCTAGGATCGGACAGCTCCGACCAATGACGGAGCAGAACCCGGGCTCGAAACGACGGCACGCGTTTTGCTTGGCGGTCTTGACAGCTTCAAGCGTGAAGATTGAGAAAGAAGCGCATGTGTGTATTTGTTTTGGGGGATTTTTACTGGAACTGAGAGCTGGGTGTGTGTTTTGACAGACACGAGGCCAGACACCGCCGTGATTCAGACATGGTGTTGTGGAGATAGATGACACTGCCGTGGACACGTTCCATGTGTGGTCAACGTACACACACATTTATTGATCTGCACAAGTGCCCACAAACACACTTGAGAAGATGCAGAATAAACAGCGAACATGGGCAAATGCACACTAGTGACACTTTCAGATTTATTTTGCCTTCCGTTCTCTATCGACTTGTAAGCTGCCTCTATTTTCTACAGAGACACACTCACCCACACACACACTCCCACACACACACAAAGTCATCACCTGCAGTGACAGCACTGACTCTGTGCACCAACTCAGTGTGTGTCACATTATGAGAAAAATATCCATAAATCTCTTAAAACGTCATGTTCCACTCAGTCTTTTCTCATTAGCTGCCTCAGAGCCTCCATGTAAACACACCTGTCACACACACGGGACGATCACCATGGAGAACATGACAGTGGATACACAACTCTTCCTGGAAAACTGGAGCGAGCAGAAGAAAGGGAGATTCAGCGAGGATGTGAATGTGATTAATAGAAACGTCAGACGTGAATTGCTGAGATGGAGATGCCAAGAACAGCTGCGAAAACCAGGCCAGGGGAAATGTGTGCGTGTTTGTGTGTTTGAAGGAAGTGTGTTGCCGCTAAGCAAGGCACTCAACCCTCCTACTGGTGCTCAGTATCCAGCAGCAGAGGGCTGTGCTTACTGGGCAGCTCCCAGGTGAGAATGTGAGTGTGAAGCAAAGAGAAATGAAGCATATTGTTTTTGAAGGACGATTTGGAGGTCCACTTGTTCTGGGGGTCACCACGATTACCAAGACCACTTGAAAAGACCTGCCTTTTGGTTTAACAAACGCAGCTTTAAAGAGAAAGCCATTGACTCGGACCATGTAATGAGGTGTCCCCAGTAAAGTCAATATCCCATACTCCCTTAACCAATGGGGTGATTGAGTCGTCGCATCACCATGAGAAACTTCACCAACCTGTGAATCGGCTACAATAATTTCAAAATCATTTGTTCCCTCCTGTAAGTCCGGCATTAAACACAATGCATTAACATGTTTCTATCATTGTGAAAGTCTTTTTTTCGTGTTTAAAGTGCATCCCTTCCACTTCCCTGTCTGAAGTGCTTTGTACCTCCCAGCTGTTTCAACTGATTTCACCATTTACACCAAATGTATTAAAAAATATAACCTATTGGAGGTAAACATGTCAAATTTTACAAATCCAGTAAATAGTAACCAATATGGGTTACTCCTTTGGAAAAAGAAGAACGTGGGGAAAGTCACCAGATTACCTTAAAAAAATGCTTCATTTGGCAAATGTACACACAAAGATATTGCTTTCTTTGTGTGATAAACGTATCTGTTTCTTCCAGTGACGGAGGTTTGTATTTGCATATAGAGCATGGAAGTGAGATCGGATTTCAAGTGGTCACAAGACGCGTGGCGAGACTTGTTTAGGGTCAGGCGTGAATTGACGGGCTTGAAGCTGTTTCAGCACTTCAGTCGGATCACTCGGGACGGATGGTAAAATCACTCTTTCTCTCAGAACAGTTCTGCTTTAGCCAGTTTATCTGTCTCCGCCCTAAACATCAGTCAGGGTTAGTTAATTAAGAGACCCCCACAAAGCTCACATTAAACAGTGACTTTATTTTGAGGCAATTGTTTATTATAAATTTGCAACCGATGGTTATATAATGGTTAATACATACTGTGTCATCTATAACATTTTCAGGATTGCAGTTAAAAGGTTGTTGTTTATACTTTCACAGCTGCTTAATAGATGTTTTATAAAGCATTATAGTGTTTGTCAAGTGACATTAGTATTAACTAAGGTTATAATAACTATAATTTACCATTTATTAAGATGGGTTCTAAAAAGTGCTCTATTTTCATCTTAATCTCATTCGGTGCTGATGAGTCACCTGACTTTTAGTTGATTTTAGTCCAAGAGCTTTGACAAAATGTGTATATGATTTCTTTATTATCATCTTCTAGTTTTAGTCTAGTTATTGTCAGTGAAGTTTGTTTCTCTTGTATTTGGTCTTTTAATGATTTTGCAGCTGTCTGCATTTTTTTATGTGTTCAGTCGCCATGGTTACAGTCGCTGTCGTCAGCAGAAAAGTTCCTCCTTCAATAAAAAAGATTATTACGGCACACAAACACACTTTTTATGTCTGTCTGCTCTGCAGCAATACAACAGACTGACTCACAAACACTGTTTCATTTAGGATAGTTACAGCTACCTGTGTTCCCCACACAGACGCTGTATTTATTTGCTCATTCACTACAATTACCAATTCACTGCCTGAGATTAGAGTCACAGAAGCAGCTGACGTCTAGGAACACACTGAGAGATATTCCAGCAAACGAGAAAGGGAAGGTGTGGATGGTTAAAGTTCTAGAAATGTGCAACTTCAATGAGTTCTTTTTTCCTCTCAGCGCTGCGGCTGACGGGACAAACTGTTTTTGGACAAACGGGGAGCAGGTCTGAGTCATTGTACCATATCTGGCTCTATTAATACATCCGAGGTTCAGCCCTGTGAATCACTGCAAAGTGGACATAACTGTGTGTCAACACAGTGACCGGATCGAGCCAAATCATACTTAATGTCGGCCAAGTGAAACGCCTCAGTCGGTGTTAGTGCTATGGTCAAACATAGCGAAGGGTTTTAGCAAAGGTGTAGTCAAAATGAAAACAAAAAGATTATTGACAGGATCTAACTGATGTGAATACGATTGTGGACCTCACTGCCATAGTTACATCTCCGACATAACAGAAGGAAAGTGTTATCTCAGATCTGCAAGCAAGCAGCTGAGATTTACCCACACAATCAAGTGTAAACGAGCCGTTAACACCGACTTGACTGAAGTCATTCTGCAGCTTAACTCATGCCGAAGCAGATGCTTTGGAGAGTCTTGCCTCCAGACGGGCCAATCGGCGCGGGAGCTGTGGGAGAGGACGCGTGGCTGGCAGCGTGGCAGCGGAGACCGCAGCCACCTCGCAGCTTATGAAGGCCTCCATTCACCTCCATTCACACAATATTCATGCAAGAGAGAGAGAGACTCTCCCCAGCGAAAACAAGCCCCGTTTAAAGAGAAAACAATCGGCCCGCCCCAACAAATTCCTGCTAATTTGCCAGGGCCGGAGAGGCGAGGCGAGGAGAGGAGATGAGTGTCCCGAGTGATGGACGCCTGCCAGTCTCCCTGCTAAATGTGTGTGTCTGTGTTTTTTTTGTGTGTGTGTCCCTGTGCTACTACATGCCTAAAGGGTGCCAGTTACTCCATCAGGCTCAGCTTTGACACATCCCCGATGCATCCTGTTCTGGAGTTTCACTCGTCCAACATCCCCTTCCCTCCAAACACACCGCCTTCTCATCAGACTCCACATACCTGGTAGTCAAATAATAAATGTTTCTCTTTGCTGCTTTTTCTTATTTCACTTTTTTTTTTTAATTGTCTGTCACCTTGCGATTCGTTCCGAAACGCCAAAATTGAAATGAGTACGTTCATCCCGTTTCATTAATCATTACCTCGGCAGCCCATGTGAATGACTTGTCATTGTGTGACAATTTAACACGCGATGCAACATGAGTCAGAGTATAATTTGACTTGCCGTATTTATTTTTCTGGCTTATTAGAAATACTCGTTCAGAGGAGGACTGTGAGGGTGCACTGTGCTGCGGGGAACATGTTCCAGCCCACGGGGGGAGGAAACGCGGGGGGAAACCTCGCCTCACTTTGTGTGTGGAAGGGCGCGCGTGGCAAGTGTGCGCACTGGTAATACGTGTTCATTAATTATGTGTGTGTATGCGTGTTACGCATGTGTAAGTGTCTGTTACAGTAGCCAGGCTTTCTGAGCAATTAGCAGGTGGGTCTCGTCTTTAACACTCCGGACGTGTGTGTTTGTTTGTGTGTGAGGTTCGGGTGTTATGTGATGTGAGACAGGGAGGCGGAGGATTGGCTCAGTGGGCGTGTGTGTGTGGGTGTGTGTGTGGGCGTGTGTGTGTGGGTGTGTTGGGTCTGAGGACTGAGGCAGAAGCTCGTGGTATGAGTTCATTACAGCATCTTTTGCTGCAATATTTGACAGAAGGGATGTTGATTTGTAGACATTATCCCAATTCCTGTGAAGCTTTTCATTCACAACTGAAACATTTGGAATGAACATTCAACATTCGTAGTCATTTTTGAAACATAAAGCAGCTAATTTCAAAAAGGAATTCTGGCTCTATTATTCCCTACACAACCTGGAACACGGTAACATCAGTTAATCATTTAAGCATTTAGCCTCCCACCCTGGGTTTGACGTCACGTTCACCATGTGAGTATGGTCTATTGTACACAATGGATGTGCTAGTAGTATCTTTTTTTATATTATTTAACCTGTAACCCAACAAACTGATCTAGTTAATGAAGTAATGTGTGAACACTTGCTTACTAGACAGCTGTAGGTCAGATAAGATAAGATGTTCCTTTATTGATCCCCCTTGGGAGAAATTCACAGGTAACACAGCAGTACAGAGGGAAATAAGATAACAAAATAACAATTTGAAAGAAAATATAATACAAACTACTAGAATAAAAAATAAACATACTATATAACTAGCCGGGCATTCTAACAATGGCATCTTGTGTTCCAACTGATAAACACAATCACAAATCCATTCCTGACACTTCTACACTTTGTATGTTTTTTGTCTCAGAAAGGCAAGGAAAGGAGACCACCATCAAAACTCTTTAAATCCAGAAAATCACTTTTAGAGAACAGCCGCACACGCACCGCTTTGAAATATATCAAGTTATGATTGCTAAGCCAGGGATGGACAACCACCGTTCAGAGGAGCGGATCAGCGAATGGTCAGTTAGCAAAGAACAAAACCCATCTGGAGAGATCCGAGGCTAGGTGCTAAAAACTGAATGTTTACAGCCACTCTCCCCTCCATCACTTCCCTCATCCACCCCCCCTTCCCTTCCACCCATACGGCCCTCTGCCCCCTGCTCTCCTCTCTTTCCTCCTGCAGTCAGCTGGCATGGAGAAGAACGGCCCTTTGACTCATGTGGAGGGGGGGAAATGATGAGGGGTTGGGGGGTCCCGGTGCTCTTGGAGTCTGATAGTCTGGCTGTTTCGTACAGGCTTTTCCTCCGGGGGGTTTTTAAGCAGCCAGAGAGGCGAGGAGCGAGAGGGGAGATTTCTGACGGCACATCTCCACCATGTGGACTGCTGACAGGGCCGCCACTGAAATCTGGCCCCAGACCGACTGCTGACAGGCAGTCACATGTAGATGGTTGAGACTAAGGCCTCCATTAATTACGATTTGTGTATTTCAAGAAAATTCAAGAACACCTGAACTGTTTCAGAGACGAAATATTAATGTGTGGCAGGAAGTGCATCATTGCATTTCCTCCTCAGAGGTAAGGGGAGGGAGTAGAGAAAGATTAAGAACACTTGGGAGCTGGGGGAAGGGTAATTTCAGTTAGACAAAGACAGCATGGAGGAGATCAGGAGGAAGCGAGGCTGAACAGGAGAAAACCCCAAACATAGTCTGTAAAGGAGTTGTACAAGCTGAAAAGTAATAAAAAGCAAGCCTGGAGTGTGTGTGCGAGGTCAGGCGGATGTCTTTTTGCTCGGCACTTGGAAGCCAAAACCGGTCTGGGCTTAGAAACATTGCAGATAAGTGGTCTCTGCCTGTCGCTCTCCAGGCTTCTTCCTCCCTCTAAGTCACTGTCTTCACCTTCCCTCAGGAAAAGGCTAACCTACAAACCCCTCACCCTGTTCCAGTCTCCATCTGCCCCATCTACTCCATCTACCCCCCAATATACACTTGCATACATATTACATACACACTCATATACTCCTTTGATGACCAGTATGGACTGAAATTAACTGAACTCAATCTGCAACCATTCACTCGTGATTTTTTTTTCTTTCATTATATGGACTGTGGACTTTGGGACTTAAATTTTGATTTCATTTGATATTGCCATTTAAAAAATGTTGATTTATTGCTTGATGAACTTTATTATTTCCTGAAGTGATTTAAGTGTTTTGATTCGTGGTTTGTTTGTGATTGATCATTAATTAATTAATTAATTAACATTTCATTTTTAGATGTTATGGTGACCAGTGTTTTTATTTAGGGTATCTATCTTTTGTAGCTGGGGCCATAGGCTAGCAGGATTATAATTTTGTTTGTTATCCATAAATACATATTTGTTTCTTTTTATATTCAAAGAAAAGAACGACATGTTGAATTATTCCCGTGTCTGGCACACAACTTCAAACTTAAGACTTTAACGTTAAGAGTATGTTTTCAGCCCCTACGCTACAAATGAGGTAAATATGCATACAAATGAAAGTACAGTGTAAAATTGTGTTGCTCTTTAAGGTCAGTTTGTTTTTATGTAAGGTCATGCTGTTTTTATTCAGTTTATTCAGTCATGAAACCAAAGAGAGTTTGATTTTTTTTAAGATTCTTTTGGCAAATTAGAAAAAAAAAAAAATTGGTCAATGAAAATTTCTTCCTAAAAAAAACCACATTGTACACCATCTGCAGCACCGCCATGTATTTTCATGTCCATCTCCTGCTAAAGTCACACTTTCAGTGTGTGTTACATGATTTTAATACATTGGCATTGTTTTTATTAAATGGTCAGGAGGTGACAGCAGAGCATTTTAATGTAGAGCCTTAAGAGCATCCTTCAAATTTTTACAAAAGCAATTGAATAAGACATGCAATTTGTGGAGAAGTCAATATTTGAATCGATGTCGGGTAAAATGAAAACCCGAACAAATTTCCATTTTACGTATTTAATAAGTTGCACCCCTGTGAGTTCAGATAATGTAGTCTAGAGTCGGACTTTACAACACACTCAGTGACTCACTTCTTTCAGTGCAATCGGCAGCAGTGTCGGACCCCCCTCCCACCCTCCGGTAGCTGTAGACCCCCGTGCTGACACCTAATCCAGAGCCTCGCTACCATAACATTTTCACAAGGGTCGCGAGCCCCTCAATAACAGCTACACATGAATAGGTGAACTGCTTCTTTATAAGAGGTACGACACACACAATTAGTGTTCATTGGTGGTAGCCCCCCGCCACTTTTTTCTGTGTATTTTTACAAGAGTTGAATATAATCCTTAGATGGTCTGTATCTTTCAGACAAACGGGGCGTGTGTGTGTGTGTGTGCGTGTGTGTGTGTGCGCGTGTGTGCGTGTGTGTGTGATTATGTTCTCCTGTCTTGAGTGAGTGTGTGCATGATGGAGGTCAAATTGGAACAATCTATTTTTTAAATGGCCATTTTTGGCCTCAAATGTAGTGACCTGTTGCCTCATTTGTCCTGTGTGACGCCAAGCGCTACCCATAAAGCCCCATTAGCACTACAGTAGAAGGGATAATGAATATGATACAGACAAGGTGCCGGGCATTAGCTCCTCCTCCTCATAACCCAAGGCTGCAGCACACATGCACACACACAAACACACACACACACACACTAGAATGTTCATTGCCATGGAAACCTACGGTCAGTGACATATAACTTGCTTTGATATCATAGAATGTTCACATCATATTATCTTACAGACTCTATAGAAGTACATATGTGGAACCACTAGTGAGAACACAGTGCCTTCGTGCACTTCTGGATTACCGTTTGAAAAACACAACAAATTGTTCTTTGACTTGACAATGCAAAGAACAGCGAATCAAATCGGGTTAAGAAAATGTGGCCCACTTGGAAATACCCACATACTGGTGGACTTTCTTGGGGAGGGTGGCTTTGGTGTAGTAACCAAATGCATCAGTACTGTTACCGGCACAGAGGTGGCCATCAAGGTTAACAAGAACAGACCACACATTTTTAACCAGGCAAGACGGGAAATTGAAATTCTGAAGCGACTGCGGGGTCTGGATCCAGACACTTGCAACATCGTGAAGTGGAATGGTTTTTTCTTCCATAAGGAGAACATCTGTCTTAACTTTGAGCTCCTGGATAAAAGCCTGCATGATTACAGGGTGCACAGAAGAAATGCAAATCTTTCCATGAGAGAGCTGAGACCAGTCATTCATCAGCTGGCCACAGCCCTGTCCCACCTGAGTTCCAAGCAAATTGTTCATGCGGACCTCAAACCTGAAAATGTTATGGTCGTGGACAGCACGCAGCAGCAAATACGAGTCAGGTTGATTGACTTTGGCCTGGCACATCCAAGGTTTGGCACTGATCCTGGTGCCTGTGTGCAGACCACCTGGTACAGGGCACCAGAAGTCATAATACAACTTCCTTTTGATGAGGCCATAGATATGTGGTCTCTCGGCCTGACGATTGTAGAAATGGCTACGGGGTACCCCATGTACCCCGGTGACACGGAATATGATGTGCTGAGATACATCGTAGAAACCCAGGGCCAGCCACCGGATCATATGCTGGACAGCGGGGTGTGTACCAAATATTATTTTGCGACCCAGAACATCGGCGAGAGGCGCTGGAGATTGAAGACACCCTGGGAGTTCAGAGCCGAGACTGGGTTCCCATACATGGATGGAAGATGCTGTGTCCTCAAGAGTCTTGACGACCTTGAGCAGCTGATAGTGTCAGACACAGAAGACCCGAGTGATAAGCGCCTGTTGCTGGACCTGATTAAAAGGATGCTAGAGCTGGACCCTGTTCAGCGCATCAAACCACTGGAGGTCCTGCAGCATCCATTCCTTACTCACAGCCTGGAAGGCGGCATGCAAACACAACATTCCATAGTGTCTAGTGTCTGTAAGGCACGACCAGAGAACGTTCACCATGGGCAAGTTGTCTCCTTGACAGATGAATCAGAGTCCAGCATTGACAAGGAAAATGGCTCCCAGCCTGAGACCAATGCTGAGAACCAAAGCTGGTTAAGGCGTCTTGTCGGAAAGATATCAGACACGTTATCTTACTACTTCAGCAGTGGCTGAAGCTAACCACTGAGTCTCTGTGTGTTGTTAGCAATTTCGCAATGTGTGGTTTTCTCCGGGTGCTCCGGTTCGCCACAAGATAAATTAATCAAAAAAAGAAAAGGACAATTTTCGCGAAAAAAAGGTCTCACATAATTAACCAAGTCAAGATGCAGCAGGAAGAAAGTTTAAAAAGTATTAACAACAAAACATCAAAAACCAGAAATCAAAAACATTGTCTGAAAGCGGCGTGTAGCCTTCGACATCTCCCCCACTAATGAGTTGAGGGTGAGACTGCCGGACAGCAAGTACATGTCAGTTTTCAATGTGGAGGAAACTCTAAAAGCACAATAAGAGCCCAAGAGAAATAGAAAAAATAGCCAAGCTCTTTGGCTACTCCCCTGCAGATATAGACAAGATTGCCCAGCAATGGCATGCCATCCATCTTAGTAAATGAAATGAGATTTTAAAAAAAAGTGTAGAGTGCGAGAGTGTAGTAAAAATCAAACTTAGAAATCGGATGTCCTTGCAGACCCTTAACTCCATCCTGTACATCCGATATGGACTGAAGCTGTCTGGTGAGGCTTGCTATGAGCACCAGCTGCCTGATGATGTTTTGTAGCGTTTTGGCACATCAGGTACTTCACTTACTGAACCTGCCACGTAGAGCCTTGACATTAAATTGTGACATAAAAAAATAAATGTTAATAAGTTAATTTGTAGTTCTAAACATATTTTTTCATGTTTTTTACCCACTTTTTGTCTCTCCCACGACGTTATTCCTCTCTCCTACAGCGTCCATTACAATTACATGCACATGGCCAATAAGGCTAATTAGCTGATGACGGTATTTTGCAACTTTTAGCACAGCCAATAGCAACTCTTCTTACTGAGGAGTTGGCAACAGTCGTGTCCACTGCAATGATTTCACACAAACTACATGAAAACTAAAATCGTATTTGGTGAAACATTAACAGGAGGCTATTCATTCTTTAATTCTTTTTGATTTATTCTTGGATTTCTACCATCAATTATGATTGCTGGATTATTACACTTTACTATATGCGCAAATATGAGGCCGACATTCTCATCTCGATTATCCTCACCACCTGTGAATATGGATTGTATGATTTATGATAGCTTGTAAATAAGGTCAGTGACAGCTCTTGCATAATCTTAAACACTCCATATCTGCCATTGCTAGTCCACATCATGACGCAGGCCGAGTTCACCGTCCCTACACTTCAATGAATGAATAGCGTTCACCTGTCAAACTTCCATTTTCAAACGATACTACAAGAGTAGGGTTGGGAGCTCACCTGGCTCTAAACTGACACACTCTTCTAATTACAGAGTTAATAACAGAAGGAAGCGCTGATTTAATATCATTGATTTGATTTTACAGTGTAGAGGTGTCTGGTAGAGGGAAATGTTAGACTGAACTAAAAATGTATAATTTCTCAGTCCAAACACCGCATTATCAAGTCTGCCAGAAAATACAAGATACATTTGGATTTTTTGTTGAATGATGCAGGTCACCAGAAGTCACAAGGCAGAACATGCAAATCTACAGCAAGTTTGGGTGTTAATGTTTGGAAACAAGCTACCACTTCCTGTAAATTCCGGATAAGCCCTTCACGTTTTTAGTTTCAGAGCTTCCAGAGTCAAAAAGAGTCAACATGTCTCAGGCTCAAGAACAGGACAGAGACTTGTTTGGTTGTGTCCCCTTTGCTTCTCTCTTGAAGGTAATTGGTAAGTAGGGCTGTCCTATTGGACTGACCGGGGACACCTGGACCCAGTGCTCCCAGTCAATACAGGAACTGCAACCAGAATGACCACATGAGCCAGTCACAACTAAACATCTTGTGGTTGTTTGACTGGTTTTCATGCGGCTAAATAAACTAAAATAGATGAGGAAAGATTGAGAGTTCGTATTAACTTGAGACTGCAAATGTTTGTTGCCACAGCTGGAGATGCCCCGAGGTTCTCCTCATCCAATGGTGTCACACAAACAAATACAAACTTATTTTCCTACTCTTAACATGAAGGTCATTGTCATTCATCTCCCTAAAATAATCATTTCCATCTTGTTTTATGGCACTCATTGAGATTGTCATCTCTATGAATGATCATGACATCATTTATTGCTTTTCTGTCCGTTTAAACACAAAGTTGATTTCGATAATATTGAAAGATGTAATCAGCTCTTTAATGAACACTTGAAATGGACAAAGTTAAAAGCTGGAGTGGCTGTTCAATGAAGTCGACAACTGATGGAGTTGAAGACCTGAAAACAGACGCGATGGTAGCTGTGTCTCTGTTAGACAGGCAATGAGCTGGTTTGTTTTGGTCTGGGGGAAAATATAAAATTACCCTGCATTATGTAGCTCCTTATGTTGCCATGGTGTGTACGTGAGCTTCATCAGCTCTGCCTCCCTTCGTCCTCTCTGGCTTGATGATGTGATTCCCTCTGGTGTGAACTCGTCATCAGAGTCAACAACGCTCTCATTGTGGGAGCTCTAACATGCAAAACATCATATCATCATGAGTCCAATGTGACATTAACATACCCAGCCGCTGGTAGCTAACCAGCAATACGTTACAAAATCAAGATACACTCGTCTGAATACAATGTCTGAATACTGACAAAGCTAGCTATAGTATACTATATGGCTATAGTAATGGTTTTGTTGGTTGTTTGCATTTAATATGATAATATTAGGTGTTTACTTACAGATGAAGGAGACAAGAGGTGTCTACTTGTAGTTAGGTGTTGTGATAAAAACAATGCACTCATATTCCCACCGCTCATGGGGATTCGGGACTCCATTGGCGGCATTTGGCAGTCGTCAGACAGGAACATGTTCATGGTTAGGGGGGAGTAGCTTTGGAGGGAGGCTTGAGTGCAAGAGGTGGACCTTTCTTGCTGGATACTTTAAAAATCTAGCCTGGGCTTGATGGATTAAGAGATTAACACATTTTGTTCTAGGACATAAAGTACATTAAATGTCCCATTTGTAAAGCATTTACAAATGGCAGTTGCTAACAAATGGCTTCATGAGACTACAGAAATTGACGGGACATTAAACGTCATCGCGGTGAACACAGAGACCTACCTATTCACTAGTCCGTCAGTTTCAAACTATTCTAATTCTAACTTTACACCTTGTAGACGGATCAGTTTATGGAAAACGTGTATAGTAATGCGTAGCATGACGCTGCAATCGCAATGTAGTCTGTGTATAGCCTCACATTAGCTTTTTAATGCTAGCATGTAAAAGTGTCATAAACTTGTATCATAAAGGTTTTTTCGTCGATAATCCAAAATCCAGTTAAAAAATCCCATAGGCTTTTTGTTGAGGGAACCAGGGCGATGCTAACGTTCGGGTTAGCTTACCAAACTACGTCATCCCTACACCACACTATACACGGCCCTCTGTGTTAATAACCAAAACACACTGTACAGGTGAGTTACAAATCTGTTCAACGCAATGCTTATAAAGCATTTGCAGATGCATTTAAAAAGTATTTTTCAAGACTGTTTTTGCACCCATGTTTATATCAGCTAGCAGTCCTCTCGCTCCCTGTGTTCTGCTGCTGTCTTGCTGTTGTTTTTGGCGCGTTACACATTGTGGTTTAGTAAAAGACCATCACCAAAGGTTGCTTCCCTGTTGCAGTGCGGTAAATTATAAGAGACGAACAGGTCAGAAGTTCAATTGATCTGAGATACACACTAGTAGCACTTGTACGTTAAGGAAAAGCGTGTGTTCACAGACACACTGCCACATGAGAGCAGAAAAGACCTTTCACTTAAACGTACCCCCCATCCTTCAGCACCTCTGGCCTGAACATCACTCAGCATCCCTGAGCTGTCCTGAACAGCCCAATAATGCTGTCAGTGGCAGTCCACACACGCACACACACACACACACACATAAGCAATTACATGTTCTTGACAGACGCAGGTTTATATGGTCTCGATTATGAATCAGTTCTTGCATACACACACGCACACGCACACACCATCTGTGCTCACAGTGAGGGAACATCCATCCACACCCCAGCGTGTGCCAGTACGTTGTGTTGTAAAGATTTATATGACAAGGTGGCAGACAGACAGTGGCAGGGCTGCCATCCTGCCTGTCTCGCTGCCGACGCTGACAGGGTTATTGCTCCGACTGTGCACGTGTGTGAGTGTGCGCATGAACAAGTCTTGCCCACGTTCATGCAAAACCAATTGGATATCATAGAAAAACGTCGCACCACGTCTCACTGTGTAAACCATCATACTCTTGTCTTCTCCTTTAAAATACTCACGTACACATTTTGCACTGCTCTGTCTGTTGCCTTATCTGACTCGTACTTGTGCTCGCCCCACCCCTCCTGATGAGTGTTACTCTTGGCCCGGCCACACAGGGAAACAGAGAAAGCACTCAGTAGTTTGGGGAGCAGGAGCTCTGATTATCTCTCCTGCAGGCGATACAGGCTTGGCTGCAAGCTTCCCTCCATCCATCTTCACTTCATCCCTCTTTATTTTCAAACTGGGGTGGCTTGCTGCCTGGGAATGATTTTCTTCACGCACAGTATAGTGGAGGAATGGACGCGGGCTGTTAATATCTGTCCGTGCACGCTCCAAACACAACCCAGTAACGCTTGCATCTCCTAGTAAACACTAAGTAACACCTGCCAATCAGTAGTAATCACCTAATAAAACACTATCAGATGCTAGGATTGACATTGTATAATTTGGGGCGAGGGAGGTCAAATGTAGCTCACTGAATTAGACAGAAACATGAATCTGTCTCACTAGCTGTTCATCAGAACACTGGTCTGTGTATAAGACCTTCCCCCCTCTGAGAATGTAAACCTGGCGATCTCTAAACATGTGTTCGTGCCAGTGTTATGAAGGCTTGAATTTCTAGGATACCCTCGTACCTAATCATCACTTCTCAGAAATGATACAAAATTGCATCATGTCTTTGTCCAGAAGACTCCAGGCCACAGGAAACACACAGCCGAGCCAAGGTTTGATCCATCGTCTCCTGCAATTTGAGTTTGTTTAATCTGGAAAACTACAATAATGTGATTACTCCCTCAACTAAGGCCATGTACAGCAGTAAGTCCCTATCAGGGAGCAAAATGGGAAGACTGCGAATAAGCTGAACTAACTAACTAATGCATGTACATGGTTGAAAAAGATAGGCCTAGCTAAAAATAACAACTGTTCAAATTAGCCAAACGTAATGGTTAAATTGCCAATATAATCAGCTAAAGTAGCCTAATTGACAATTGAGTGAAATACTAAATTTAATGAAACGGTCGAAAGAGTCAGGCAAAAAATAAGGGTTAAATAGAATGACTGTTAGCCATTAGCTGGTTTACTTTGCTAAAATGGATCAACGGCTGAAATAGTCTGTTTGAATTTAACAGTTAGTTGAAGAATAATAATCGATAACTGGTATGACTTTAAATCATTACTGTAGCGATAAAAAGCTAGCTGATGAATAGCCTACATGATTGAAATATTTAGCTCAAATTAGTTCACAAGTGATAGAAATACTTGGTTAAAAGTAATGAAAAAATGTTTGGAATAGTTCTCTAACACAAATGGATGTGTGTCGAGCCTTCTTAGTGTTTTAAAAATAGCAATTTTGATGCTATCATAAAAGTGCCAGTAGCATTCCCACTTTGACCTGAAAACTAAAATTTAGTAAATCTTAAAAGAGCCTCTTTCGTTGTAATTATGCTTTTACACGAAGGGTTTGACTCAGGTACATTCACAAAAAAAAGCCTAGGTTGCATTTTGGTGGGAGTTTAGCTTCAAGTTAACTTAACAAGCTGGCAACATGTTGGGTTATGTCAGTGACCACGCTGTTTTTTTTATCCAAGCTGTGGAGGTAATGTAGGTACCCTTTAAATCTTAAAGGTTAAGGCGTTGATGCTACTCTATTGTCATACATACAGGGTTGAAACCACTGATGTTCTGTGTCCCCAAGTCATTCGAAACCCTCAGAAAGTTGTTGTTTTTTTTCCCAAAGAGCTTCCATGGGCAGAATTCATTCCAAAATACAAACAACACAACACAGAAGTACTCGTATCAGTGTTGACCTTCAAAATCCCATTTTTGGCTGAACATTCATGCCTGCTGGTTTCTTCTGCATGTGTGTGTTTACAGTGTGTCAACGCCTGGCGCATTTGATTTGGCAAGGAGCTTGCACTTAATGGAAACCTCACCAAGTGACAAACCTTTCAGCTGCCCGCGAAGTGACACGCTACAGTAACGGGAGAGATGAACTGATCGTAAAAACGAACAAACACACACAGACATCACTTCATAGCAGGTTTCTGGCGCGGTGGTAATGACTGCTAATGTCTTTCTGTCAAGTAGGAGCTAAGCCTGTGAAAGCAACATGAAAGGCGACTGCTCTGGGTCTTTCTGCAGCCCTGTTGCAGGCCGATGCCAGGTCGGAGCCGCAGGCTGAGTCTGGCTGGCAGCGTCGCCAGCGCTGTGGTGGTGCCCTGCACAGGTCTGCAGATTGTCTATCTGACTTCACCTCTGTTCTGTACCAAACCACATTTCAAAGAGCAACAACTCGCCAGCTTCTCACAGGCTTCTTCTGATGTGATTTTACATGTGTAAATGTTTTATATTTTCAGTATATACAAGACGTTGCATTTAAAATGAGATATTCACCATATGGAAAAAAGGAACACCTACTCTGACAAATTGATTGATGGTATAAATATAAAATAAATTATCTTCTTTGGAAGAGATACAACATTACAAGTTCTCAGTGGGTACAATCATAACACTTTACAGAGTGGAACCTCCATATTTAGGATATACTGAATGATGAATGTAATGTTTTTATTATATTTTTCCCCACTATGGTCAAATGAGCGGTTGCATTTTCTAAACAAAATCTACACGCGGTCACTGCTGCAATTTTCCCATTGAAACATTTGACATCACTGAAATCCTGAAACAGTTGGAAGTTACTGAAGTGGCCATAGAAGCAGGAGCTGATGGTGTTGAGTGCTGAGTGAAGGAAATACCAACTGACTGATTGCTGAAAGAATCAATTCAATATCAAAGACCGAAAGGGGTTGAAATGTGAACTAAAGCAGTAGTCATGAAGACAGTGTAGGTTGAAGTGGAAGTCCCAAAATTTAGGAATGCCAGTACAGGTGCAGGCTATAAACTGAAAGACAATGCCAGCAGAAGTGTAAGAACTGAAAGTAGTTATAGTTAAAGTTGTAAGACTAGACAACATTATGAGCAGACATGAAAGGGTTTGAAGTGTAGACACTAGCTGTGATATCATGGAACCTTATATTGCACTAATGATGGGAAGAACAAAAATGCCTAATGTAACTCAGTCTGATCTGATTGGGCCTGATCAGAATGAATTTTCAATCAGATGGAGAGGTGTAGTGTAACCCTTTGATATTCAGATCAATAGAGAAATATAAACCATGTAAACACTATACCGTTCGTTTGTCTCTGGTTGGAATGAATATATTATTTCTGCACATGCTTGTCCCATTTGGGCTTGAAATCACTGTGACATTGCTTCCAGGAGGCACAAAAACAAAACGGGTCTGTGACTGGTAAACTCATCTGTCGGAGGACTTAAAGCAGTTAAAGATTGTTGAAGTCCTTGATGGTTGGAAAGGCTCGTAACGATAAGTTGTTCAAACAAGCCTTTGAAAAGATGTACAAAGCCGGGGTCCACCAAACCACTGACCACACCAATAACCGCTGGAGAAGGTTGAAAGCTCTTTTGTAACATTACAAGTCTAAACGGGAAGAGACTTTTGGATCTATTGAGAAAGCAATGAGTGGTCAACAATCTACTTGCTGCTGTATGTATCTGGGGTTTGAGGATAACTTGTCTGAGGATCTTCTTCCTACTCAAAAGGACAGCAGCATAACTGAGCACCACAAAGTTAGCTAACATTAGCTCAATATGGCTGCATAAAAAGTGTTTCGACAGACGGCACAAAGGAAACATATAAACCGAATATGATGATACAGTTGGGGCGGGGACAAAAACTTATATTCTATATTTCCAGAACATTAGATGCTTCACAGCAGATGAAACCACTTTTCTCATGTCAAAAGTTATATACTGATTGCTTGGGGCATGTAAACAGACCATGTGAACAGTTACGTTGGAATTCTAATCAGAATGAGTTCAGTCAGATTGAATATTATCGGAATATTGTCTGTGTAAATGCAGCTACTGAAAGAAGAAAAATGTAGGTGAAGGTGGATGCTGTGAATGTGAGTAGTGAAGCAGTAGTGTTGCAACTAGTGAAAGCACTTTGAGAATAAAAGCAGTTGAAATTTCAGGGGGTCATGTTAGAGGTCAAATTAGATCAGATCATTTGAGATCTTAAAGTAGCTGAACTGGCAGTTGAGGTATGAAAAATTGTTTAAGTGCCCATTGCTGTGTAACGTGTGAAAGTAGTTAAAGTGTTGGTGAAATGGAGGTGATGAAAGCACCTTTCATTTAAAGTAAGTAATGGAGATGGACTCGCTTAAAGTGAAACTCTCGCCAGAAAGCAACCAAGGATTTATTTGTGATTGAATATGAGTCAGACCTTCTTGTAAAAGTATAATTGCGATGAAAGAGGCACTTTTAAGATTTACCGTAGTTTTGTTTTCGGGCAAGCTCATTTTCAATGGAGTGCAGGGGCACTCAAAATATTTTTAAACTATATAAACACTATTTTTAAAACACTAAGAAGGCTCGACACAACATGAAACTTTGCTCTCAGTATCATCAGGGTCTCTACACATAAACACGAGCATTGAGAACATTGTTTGTGTACACAGAGTTTACGAAAAAGAAGGTTTTTGGTTAGCAGTAGCATCTCCGGCGCGCCACCGTCATGGCAGAGAGAAAGTGCCGATCTCCGAGTGCAACCTAACAGGAAGGCTTGAGGAGCGTACTCGTGGATCGACACTTTTTGTCTGCCATGGCAGTGGCGCGCCGGAGATGCTACTGCTAACGCGAGTTGTCCAAAAACCTTCTCTTTAGTAAACTCTGTGTACACAAACAATATTCTCAATGCTCGTGTTCATGTGTAGAGACCCTGGTGATACTACGAGCAAAGTTTCATGTTGTGTCGAGCCTTCTTAGTGTTTTAAAAATAGCAATTTGGATGCTAGCGTAGAAGTGCCCCTGCACTCCATTGAAAATGAGCTTGCCCGAAAATGAAACTACGGTAAATCTTAAAAGTGCCTCTTTCGTCGCAATTATGCTTTTACACGAAGGTTTGACTCATATTAAATCGAGAGAGTTTCACTTTAACTAGCTATGACAAAGATGAACTCGCAGTACTGTATATGATGAGGTTTTTGCGTGAAGGAGTTGAAAAAGGGCCAAAGTTGGATGGAAAATGTAAAGTTTGAACCCTCATTTAAATGAGCAATAAAGTGTGTTATTATTTCTACTCATAATCCCAGTTATGAGTCAGGTAAACATGTCTTGTTTCATCCAATATTTTTTAGTTTACTCTGCGAGTCCCGATACCTGTGTGGCATCGCTTTCAAGCAAACCCCAAACCATCAGAAACACACACATACACCGAGTGTAAGCCCTTTTTTAACTACCCGTTACTGTTTTCCCGCTGCGCTCAACGTCATTTAAAATAACTAATATATCCCATAAAAGCCAGCAGCAGTAGCCTGCTCAGGTTTACACAAATAATTAGCTGCAGGCAGACGCGATTATACGCTGGGAGAAATATGATCTGTCAAGAGGGCATGATAGAAACCAAAGGTAATGACCTCCATATTGTGGAATTTTCTCTTAAGTGCCCTGTGGTAAACAACTAATAGGGGCCTATATTTTGCTTTGGGAAACAAAATCAGCTATGATATGTGGCTTCTAAAAGGAGATTAGCAACATTATATGCAACATGTATTTCTCTAAGTCCCCTTGCTCCGCCCTCTGCTTTAATTCCACCTCTTTTACCCAGCGCCACATGCCTCGAAGCATGTAAACACTGTGTTTTTCAGGAACAAAACCAGCAGGGTGATCTGTGGATACTTAACAGGGCTCGGTGCTGTGTACCTCCAGGGTCCTACTGACAGCTTTACAGGCAGCTGATTGGAGGTGCCATGCCAGTACAACAAGGGAGGCCTGCTCCCATACTGGCTGTCATTAAAGGGTCACACATCTACATTAGGATCGTAACAAGTTTGTTTTTTTTCCTGGGACAGTGCGAAGTTGCACCAAATGATAGTAAAGCTGTGGTTTGTGCGCGCATGAATGTGCCCAGCTACCCAAACTTGGCATTTTGATGGTGTTACATAAAACGTCAGTCAAATAATTCAATATGATTATATACAATTTAAAGACACTCAGCATGAGTGTTCCTGTGGGGCCTAGATTGATCTGAGGTCAGATTGGCACATGCTGTTGCTCTCTAAAACAACGAGGAAAGGGCTTTATATATGAATTATATAAAGAATACATAATCAACATCTGACTTTTGTACATTGTACAAGAATGTGACACTGCTGAACTGCAGCTCTGTTCTTTAACTCACAACCTCTTTTCATCTGTGTATTATTATAAAAGTTAAAGATTGGCGAATCTTTTGCTTTAGCTCAATTATTTTCAACTCATTCTTACGTTTCTCTTTCAATTTGCTTACACAATACACAGTCCACTCACATCAGTTCATTGACTTTGCATGCAATTGTTTCACCTCTGGAATTCACTGTGATCGTGACATTTGCCGACTGTTTCTCTCAACTTTTGACAGATATCATGATGGATGACAGGTCCCCACTTCCTCCCGCAGTACAAAGATGAAGCCAAAATATCCTGTATACAGGTTCAGCCAATCTCTGGGTAATTTCACCAAATTCTGTTGAGACAAGTGAACGAAATCAGTCAGTTACAGTGACCTGCAGTCTTCCGTCGAGCATCAATAAAGCTTTGTGAGGAGAAAGAAAAGGATGAGGCAGGTTGGGTTAAGGCTCATACACAAACAGGGGAAAACAAGAGTGTTGCAGTGACGCTGCAAATCCCTACTGGACACACACACACACACACACACACACTCCCACGAATACCCACACAGACAAACAGCAGCACACATATTGGAAAAACACCATGACATCACCGTCACTCTACCTACCATTGACATGTTCCTATTTATGCACACGGCTGCTGCGTGCCACCAGGACATAAACACACACTTTTGCGTACCACACCCTCACACACGCCCTCATACGCCCTCACACACACACACACCCATGCCCCCACCTATATTCCCGCCCAACCCCGCAAAACACAGTCACCAGGTCTTTTCTAGAAGTCTGCCGCTCCTTTTCACACAACACACACACACCTCTCAACCTGCCCAACAAACACATAGCAACACAAACACAAGTGTGCGAGTACGTGTGTGTGTCTGTGTAGTGGAATCTTTCGTCGGTCCAGAGGTGTCACCTTCCAGAATGACGCATTTACCCGAGGTTTCCTCCTTGTTTCTGGTCTTTCCCCTCCTCTTTTTTATTTTTTTATTTTTTGTTAACCTCTCAGCTCACATCTCTCTCCCACTTTACTCTTTGGATATTGATTGTCAGGAGCACCAATCAACTGTCACCAGTATTGTCCCTGTTCAGTGTCTGGCTGCGGAGCTTCATTTTAACACTTGAGCCTGTGCTGCTGAGTGACAGAAGGTGATTAATATGTTCTGAGAACTGGGGGGGAGGAGAAGTATCTAGACTGTATGTGAATGATGTCCGTAATGGACAATCAACAGAGAAACTATACTTAAGGAAGAGAGCGATGTCTATCTATCAATGAGCAACCCAGGTGACCTCTGGGAAGTGAAGTGCCGGTTCTGTGGGAATCAAACTTGTGTTCTCACGAACGTCTAATCCACAGAACTTTCTCTGTCATCTTTCTTGCTCGAGCCTCTCCCTCACTCCCTCCCTCTCTCCCCTCTCTACCTGGACCCGTTTTTATTGGCGTCGTGGTTCTGGCCCAACTGCTGCGCGTACTTTAAAGTGCGGTCAGCGGAGTTCACAATAAAGCAGGAACATGTGTACGGACAAACACTCGCCGCTACCGTCGCTGCAGACTCACGCCGTCTAATTAAATTCAGAGTGTCAGCCTCGATTCACGTCAAAAGCGTTTTACTGCTCAGTAAACGTTTTGGACTCCTTGGAAATATCACAGAGAAAATGTGTTCTGGTTTAACTGTTTCTCAGTGACAACAAAATGACGGGACAGAGGAAATCCTCGCATGTGCATCGTTTCTCTTTTGTTTTTTCTTTAACTTAATCTCATCCATCTCTTCTCCTCAACCCTGCTCTTCCTCCTACCGTCCTTCTTAACATGTTCCCACTTCTTTTATCTCTGCACCACTTTCCTCTTGTCCTTGTCCTCCCCCCTTCTTCAAGTCATTTTCTTCATGCGTCTCCAATCAGCCTCAGGTCTGGTTTAGTGCTGAAATCAACCCTGTGATTTAGAGTGACACCGTTAATCAGGGTTCAGTTAAACTCGGACATGGCACAGATTCAGGGAGTGTGTGTTATACTGTGTGTGAATGCGGTGTAAGTTTTCTGTGTGTGTATTTGTATCCATGGCCCAACATGGCTGGTGTCGCTGTCGCTGTTCGATCAGCCGGCTTGATATTTAGTATGAAATACCTCCAATGGCGGTTGGTTTCCTGCCAGACCTAATGTTTGTGCGTCTGGTAGTAATTTCCCTGTTTGTTGTCTTCATGCATGAGTGTGTGGAGCCATTGGCGTGCACTGTGTGTGTGTGTGTGTGTGTGTGTGTGTGTGTGTGTGTGTGTGTGTGTGTGCGCTCCACATATTTGTTTGTACACGTTTGAAGCCGCGGATAACCAATATCATGCGCCGACATTCAATGCATTTGAACATAAACCATACAGTGTGTATTAATCTCACAAAGGACAATAAAACAATGCTGAAACTCAACTGATAACATGAATCAATCTGTCAGTGAGATCCATGAAGGAACACGTTGTTTTAAATGAAGAATGTGAATATTTCCTCCATTGGAGTATTGCAAAATGATGTCTTTGGTTTGCACGTTTTGTGGATGCCAGGTTATAGCTTGTACATTTTTTGTTTTTCGTGACTCATAAAGAAGCATAGGTAGTACAACAAATAAACCCATTTAATACATTTACGCCCTGTCACTAGAAAAAGTATCCAGATCTTTTATAAATAACATTCCTGATGTTGTGTATTTCAGTGTGTGCTCTGTAAGCTCAGCAGTCAGTTTGGTTTCATGTTTCATACCTACCCCTTTTCTACCAAATTATATCTATCATAGCTATAAGCTATCTAGCTATCTATCTAGATAGATCTAGCTATCTATCTAGATAGATAGCTAGATAGATTTATAAATCTCCCAGGGGAAATTAGGTCATCATAGCAGCAGGTGATGACCTGCAAAGTAGTCAAGTACAATATAATCAAAATACAAGGGCAGATATAGAACACAATAAGAAACAAAGTGCTACATACAATAAAAATTCTTAAGTAGTTTTAAGATAAAGTAAAATATAGAAATACTTAGGATTAAGGTTAATTTTTGTTGAAATTCTTCTATTGTTTGATAATTTTGGAGATGGCAGTTTGCATTGTTGTTTAATTGTATGATGATGACTTAGTCACAAGTCTTGTTTTATTTGTCCTCCACATTTATATCCATGACGATGGACTTAATAACAGAAAAACATATGTATTAGTGTATAATAAGAAACAGCATAACCATAAATACTTGGTTCATGGCATACAGTATATTGTCACACAGTATATTGTCACACTTGTATGCATTAATGCAAAAACGAGATCCTAAAAAGTGATTTTGGATTGCGAATGGATTGTGCTTTGGAAACTTTCACTCAGATTTGATAAATATCAAAAGTGGCAGATGCATTAAATCATCAGTGGAGGGAAAATGTTGAGTTATAGCACATTGTGTGACTTTCTTATTCATTACAGCTTGTTAGAACTTCTGTAAAATTGAGATTATTGGATTTCAACGGTGGCATTAGATTATTTGTTTGAACAAATAAATAAAATCAGCAAAAGTGAAAAAATGTAACTGAAAAACACCCTTATAGTGATTAAATAAGACTTTTATTATTAACCAGCTCACAGTAATCGGCCACCACCCCTTCTTGTTCTGGTTCAGCTGTGGGGTAAAGGTGAGCTTTATTATGGCTCTTCACCAGAACTCAGACAGAAGCCTTAACTCCCCCAGCCTTAAAAATAATCAGCCGAGGACTGAAAACTGTCCTACAAAAATAAAAATACTAAAAGAGGAGTGGTTTGGCTTTTACCCTGTGAGACCCCGAGCTGAGCTGTAAGAAACAAGTGCTGTAAATGTTCAGCACCTGATCATTTGTGTGTTTTGGACCTTCCACATCCCTCCCAATTGTTATGGAAGAAGGACGGAGGGAGTGGGGGTGGGCCCACCGGAGTCGCCGCTCGTAACCCAGGGGGCAGGCGGATGTGTGACGTGATTGACAAGACTGATTCTCCCTCAGTGTACTGCTGTGGACGTTTTAAAACCCCCGGTCGCAAGTTGACATTTATTTAGACAAGGCTTTTCTGGGCTGCCGAGAAGCCACAGAAACCAAAAGATGTCTGACAGAGACAAGTATTTTATTTAATGTGTGTGTGTGTGTGTGTGTGTGTGTGTGTGTGTGTGTGTGTGTGTGTGTGTGTGTTCAGTCTGACACACATACCTGCCTGGCTACGTAGCAACTTCTCAGAGTAGTGAAAGGGACAGCATGGACATTACGGAGGGAGGGGAGCGAAGGGACCGGGTTTTGCAGTTTTTCTTATTTAGGTTAACCTGATGGTAAATAATTTTTTTCGGGATAGCCCTTTAACGTTTCTTGTGATTAATCGATTTTATTCTGAAAAGTTAAAAGATCAGGTATGAGGTATCACAGACTTTGCATCAAGACATTATTTTCCCAGTGAAATCAACTAGAAGTTAACAGGATCAGTATATCAGTTTTCAGTCATTTTTTTCAGCAACCCCACTTTGACATGGACAAGATGTTTGCAACAAAATCTACATATCGTCTTTCTTAACTCCACACATTAGTGTTTATTATCAAAACGTGGTGCCTACGTCACCCACAGGTCCAAGTCGGCATGAAGTCATTTGTGTTGGATATTCAGGTGCGTTTAGCTAGTAGCAGCTGATGCTAGCCTCTAGCAGAGATTAGCAGGAGGCTAGAAGTCTGCTAAACTAGCTTCTTTCTAACTCCACAACACCATTTTTTAAGAAGATCTTTAAACTTGTCATCTTAAGCTCCAAACAATGTTGGCTTAAGTGACATCGCTTGAGGAATTTTGTCAGATTTTGCAAAAGGCTTTTTTTTTTTACATAGTACTAGCCAAGACCTGTAAACAGACTTTGATGTAAAATGTGTCATTTAAAGTGACAGTGACAGCTCTCGAGTCTGAAATGACTTGTAACAGCTTATTGATTTTGAGAGGAATGGTTGCACCATTTTGGCAACTGCTAGTTCAACGTATGTTAGGTGATTTAGATATGTGACAACTATTACTACATTTTATGAAGACATGGGGAATAGCCAAAGAAAATATTAATAATCATTGGGAGGGTAATCCCTTTTTTTTTTTTTTTTTGAATGAAGCACTAGGTTCTGTCCCTTTTCCCCACCCCAATCATTTTCATACAGCAGCATCAAGAGATGGCCAGCAGAGATTAGGAAGCACTGGATTTTCAGCCTATGCTTCTGGTTTTGGTCTGGGTGTGATGATGTTTGTGTGTGCCTTGGACACAGATGAAAAGTAAACTAAGATGTAATAAGCTGGCTGCAAGAGAGTCTTAAAGTCTTTGGTGGAAAGCCGGGGTCCTGTTTCAAAGTGCAAAAAATCTGCTGTAAGCCCCCGCAGACGCAGACTAAACACAGCACCGGCCCTATTGTTGTTCTGCACTGTTACAGCCCTCCCGGGAGATTTAGCAGGAGCCATAACCCTCCGCTGCCCGCGACAGGCAGCCAATAGCCACGCCGCTTACTAATGACCCGGCCTCCGAGGTCACACCACACACTGATCAGGAGCATTAATACAAAACCAGATTGGAATTAATGGGATTTGAGGGTTTTTTCTTTGACAGGTTTTCAGGTATGTCAATGAAACAAATCCTGACTACCTTCAGTTGCTGTCCCAGTATAAAAACAACGGAGGCAGTAATATGGCGAGGTTTCCTTTCATGGCAGGACTGCAGTTGGTGATAATCGATCCAGCATGTTCACCATTCTCTAACCATTGTGTTTTAAGACCTGGACAAAATGTTTCACATGTCTTTTTTTTCCAGTTAATACATGACTAGTCACTCCATCTTCAATTTTTTTTTTTGCATCAGTTTCCGTCACGTGCCGTTCTGTGGTTTGAAGACCGTGTATACACAAAGTAGCCGTTACTGGAAGGAAAAGGAGAGGGTTTACTGGAAGAGGAGGCCCACTAGTGAAAACACGGAGCTGGATCAGTGAACAGGTTGAAGGTCAAACAAATCTTGCACATTTGTTCCGTCCGTTATAGTGGACGTATGGGATGGTTGCATGTGCGTTTAGGCTCTTTATGCATTCATATATATTTGGTACGCCGGCTCTGTGGTCTGGGTTTCGTCACTGTCTTCCGCTGGCGTCTCTGAATCATGTACTTTGCTATGTTAATGAAGTGATTGCCTATCATTACACAGAGGTCCGGTTTCAGTGACACCATTAAATCTAACGTCCAATCTGGGTGTTTACTGCGCGTCAGCACTGACTTCTCTTTTCCGTGGCACCGAATCCGGGATGAAAATAAACACACTCCTTTTACTCAGAGCACAAAGTACGGTTAACCTATACCAGCAGAAGCAGATAGTGAACCTGATATGGCGATAATTTGGAGCGACTGGTCAGAAACAGAGAGGTTTGGAGTTGGTGTTTAAAAAGAGTTACAGTGTCGACCAACCACAGAGTCAATAGTGCTCATCTGAATGTGTGTGCCCATGATTGTACTGTTTGCTTTCGTGTTAAATTCAGTCTATGAAAGCTCTTTATATTTACAGTGAACTTAAGGTAACATGGAGGTAGCAACCCTTAATCATCTTCAATCAAAACAAACAGTTGCACTACAGGCCTTAAAGCTGCACTAATCAGTGCTTTGGGTTAAATAAGAACATGTAGGGTGAAGGGGTACACTTGTATAACAAACCCATAGAGAACATGTTATGTTCTGAAGTTAACATCAATCTGAAGCACATTTTGACATCTTTTGGGTCATTGTTTTGGCTATGACCCACAACTTCATGCTTGGTTCACTCAGACCACCCTCTTCAGCCCTGCTTTCACCCACAGCAGGCAGCTGTTACTGTTTCCAGATAAAAACTTACTCTTATAAACCGACTGTAAACTACCTGCACAGCGTTAAACAACAAAGGTAGCAACTAGCTGGTATCACAGGGAGGTAATGCACACCAGGGGCTTTACAGAGGTGACGATCACTGTCAGCAGACTAAAAAGTGAAAAAAAGGTTTTGCACAATCTGACTCCATATTCAGTTTTGTTTTATTGAAAAAGAAAATATTGATATGCACAATGAGCCAGAGTGTGCACATTTGTGTCACTTTTTTGCAAATAGTTGGTGAACATGGGTGAGCATTTAGCGACTGGAGTCAAATATTTTTCTCAGGTTTAAGTGAACACCAAGTGGGGCTGTACTTGCTGATCTTGGTATTGCTAATGTAAGAAATGCTAACATTTATTCATGTTGTTTCACACACACACATCCGCCAAGTGGCAAGATAGTCAATTTAGAGCTATTTAAAGCTAACCAATGTAACTTTGCTGGCCAATTAGAAATCGGCTAATGGTAAATACTAACACAAGTGCAAGTACAGGCGTAATAATGTCAATGAATCACTTAGTGTTGTGCATGGATATTTGTGTAAAGGTTGCTAACGTTAACTACCATATGACAATAGTGACACAAGTGGGAGAACACCAGAAGAAAGACATGCTGATGTTTTGGGGTTTTTTTGTTATATGCTAACACATTCACTAAGTGGCCAAAAAATAAATTGATGCAGCCTTATAGTTAACCTACTTAGCTTTTGCTGGCTATGAAGAGACAGGCTAATGGTCAGTGCTAAAGCATCGTGTATTAATAGTGCAAGTAATAAAAAGTAGGTCTAATAATGCCAGCGATTCACTCAATGTCCATTAAACGTAAAGCTAGCTTAAATTAGCCACCATAAGCTAACACTGATGTAAGACTGAAAATTAAATTGAGCCATGGTGATTAAATTTCTATCTTAATTTGTAATTCAAGATGTTTTGTGTCTTTCTCCGGAGGCAGATATTTTTCGCAGGTGTGGATGAACATCTTGGACTTGCTAACATAAGAAATGCTAACATTTCTGTTTGCTAACTCATTCACTTAGTGGCCAGAAAATTGATTAATGCTACTGTTAAGCTAAAATGTGTAGTTTTTGCTGGCCATATATATCGTATAGGGTAACGGTAAATGCCAAAAAATGACTTAGTAGTGGTGTAAATAGATAATAGTAGGACTAGCTATTTTTGTTAAGTTAGCTGACATTAGCTTACTAGTGAAAGGAAGAATGTGATCATCCTTTCTCATCAACTCCTAAGTTCGACAGGGGACATCAGACCAACCCCTGTGTTTGTAGTCATGCTAGCAAGTAGCTCAGTTAGTGTCCAACACACTCGACTGAAGTATCTCAACAAATATTTGTATACATTTTTGTATACTATAAACCTTCAGGTCTTAATTGAACACAAATATCATTCCCATCTGTTTGTATGTCCATTTTGTGCATTATTCTAAATTGATTATGGCTTATGACAGATTTTAAGCTGAAATGTATTCATGATAACAATGTTATATGAATTCCACTTAAGGCATGCCGGTTGAATATCCAGTTTCGTATCACATATTCAGTAGTTTAGAAATGCAGTATTTTGACTGTGTACAGAAGGCTAATGCAATTTTCTTTGCAGAGTTATTGAATATTGTGTATTAGGGGGAAAACCAACCCAGACTTGGGCCATTTTCAGCTGCAGTGTGAACACAGCCATTATTGAAAACAGTACTAACTAGATCTTATATGGCCTGCTCAGGTTTCTACCTACACAGCGGGTGGTCGTTCGTCTGGATCCTCTCTAATACAGCATGTTATCCTGCCAGATTATGTTCCACATGTGCGTGTGCAGTGAAATGAACAAACTTACACTTACTATAAAGCACACATGCGCACTTTATCCCCCCCTGCTTTGGTCACCTTGCGAGTAAGTTATCACAGCAAAAAAAATCAATGGGGAAATCCTGATGTCTGCCTCAAAATGAGCATCGGCCTCCAGCGGCATGAAACACAACTCCCAGCATGCTGCAAGGATAAGAGGGGAAGGAAGGCTGGGATTATAATGAGAGATGGTGGTCGGGCTACATCACTGTGCCATGTGGACGCCAAGAGTTTATGCTTAATGGGTTTGACCCATGGGTTTAGAGAGAACATACTTTAATGCATAATGCAAGAAACTGCGCACAGACTCAGGAATCTATGAATTACAGCAATTTGGGAGAATCTGAAAAAGCCCAGAGGAATACAACAACACAGAATATTGCTTCTACGTTGTGCAATTACACATAGTTTTCTTTCTACAAAAATATATTAGGAAAAAGAAAAACAGAGATTTTCATTCGTCTGCAATAAAATTCCTATTTCACATTTGCCCTCATTTAGAAGTGCGTGTGTGTGCCCTCGCTTTTACTTCCATTTCAATTCCAACCCCTCGCGACCTGGATTTCCACCTCATATAACGTCCTTCACTGACAGGAAGTTTTAGCCTCGGTCTCCGCTGGCCACTTCTTTCTCTTGGCTTAAGAGGAGCGTGTTCGAGGCTGTGGAGGTGCCGGTCAATGCTCCTGTTGCCAAGCAACTATTGAAAACCGACTTAAAGTGCTTTTTTGTGTTAAACATTAAAGTGTTTTTTAACTTCTAGCGCTTGGCAGGAGCCCATCGTAACAGAGCACCATTTCCATTGAAAATAATGAGGCAAAATGAGGCCAGGGCTACAAAAACAAGGACAGGAATCAGTCGAAGAGGTTCAATACGTAGAATTAGCAGTGAAGTCCCAGGTACAACAAATAAAGCTGAAGTTAAAGGGTACACTCCTGTGGGAGATTGGTTGATATGTGAACTGAAGGTAAAAATGGTCCATTACAGCTGACTTTGTACCCACAACAGCTTTTTGCAATTTTCAGCGTACTTAAGATGAGAACAGTATGTAGTATGCTATACCGATGCTTATTTTGCAGTACGTTAGCACGCATGTTGATCCCCATTTCTCCTAATGGGAACAGTCTAGCAAACAAATAGGAATGCTATTGTTGGAGGCTTCGGGAAAACAGGAAAGGGTCAGCAGGAAAAATCTTTAACCTGGATCACCATTTACTGCAACACAACTCTGGGCTTGCAAATGCATATTCCTGGTGGCTTACTTGCAGTGGACACCACACTTTTACCTTGCAACTTCAATAACGTCCCAGACTTGCAAAGTCTTACTCCAGAGTGGCATAGCTGCATAATTTTAATGCCGTTTTAATTACGTCAACTATTTCTGTGAAATGCAACACATTCAAACCTGTTTATACCTGTGATCTTGAGTGTAAGCAGGTACACTCAATTGCACAATACAGTGTATGGCATGACAATCATATGAAAAATAGCAATGTTTTTTATTGGAATTACATTTTCCTCCTGTGGGCAAAATGGAACAAGCTGCTTTTTTATCAAATGTTCAGGGATTGCATTTATTAATCTCCACCTGAAATGAATACCACCGTAAGCCACCGTAAGCCTCTTTGCAAAAAAAAAAAAAACAGCTAATGCTTGTGTCTCTGGAAGAAGAAATTAAAAGGATAAATCAGACATTCACAGCGGTCGTCGTTATAGAGAAATCCCTTCATGTGTTTGCTTGTGTAGTATTGGTGTTCGCACAAGCTTTCTTTATATAAATAGGCTTATAAAGTTTTATAGGATGAAAAACATTCGCTAATCAGGTGAGTGCAGCAATCATTCAACGGGCCTTTTCCAGTTCCTCAGCTCAATACTAAACAAACCGAAATGTAATTGGACAGCTGCGAAGTCCTTACATTTTTTTCATGTTGTTTACTGGATCATCTTGCTGAGAAATATAAAGACTTTGCACAACAGAAAAAGAAATCGCCTGTACGCTAAACTGCATGTTTCATCCTGACTCAAGGGTTGCAGTAGTCATTAAAATCCGATCAGCAGTTATTAAGATCCGTTTCATGACTAACACACAAACACGGAGGACTGAGTCATCACCTCGTTGCCAGAGGTGACTGTGCTCCTGTACCATTTTTAAGAATGAGATTAATAAAATTAAATGAGCTTCATCACCTCATGGGATTCCGTTTATTAATTTCCTCTTGAAACATAAGCTGCCTTGGTTGGGAGCAACCACAGATTAAAAAGAATAAATCAAAAGATGTGCTGCATAATAGTCAGACAGCATCCTCCTAAAATGCTGGTAGGAAGGCATTAATAAGACAAAGAGGATGGAATAAAAGAAGGAGGAAGTTGATAGAGGATATGTAGCAGACTGAGAAGGGGTGGGGGGAAATAAAGCACTGCTCTGTTTTGTTGTCTGACTGAGGTCTTAGCTCATTAACTATTATTAGCTTTGGCTGTGGTGTGACCTTATCCAAGCGCTACCTCCGGTTCGGTCGTGTGTTCCAGCGAACGCAGTTGGCAGCGTCTGGCCGGTCATTCTCGAGTTCTACAGAAACGCCAGAAGAATCAAACCCAGGACGTTCTTGCTGTGAGGTGGCAGTGCTAACCACATTTACTGCAGATTAGTAATAAAATATGTCAGTAAAACGCGGGATTACAAACCAAATAAGGACAAGACTGAGGATACCAGACAACGGAGGTCGAACCAGAGACCGATGGCCTCCGTACCCCGCTCAATGGACCTGCCTCCAAACTCACAAACACGCATAAACACATGCAAACATTCACACACATGTAACATCTGCTTCTCATTGTGGTTGTAAGATGAATAGAGCCTGATAGAGACTGGATATACAGGCCTTCAGATGAACTGATAGGTAGATAGATATGATTGGATCTTAGGCCTGAAACACCCTCTGTGTCATTTTCCACGAATTACTCTCAGGACAGAAAACAAACCCAAAGCATCAGCGCCACTCCAGTGCGGTGTGGTCTCCGATGGCATGCAGTCCTTTTTAGCTAATTTTGCAGACATTAAAGTATACGTATAAGTATTACGTTAAATTACATTGATACCAAGCAGTGTGGATATCTGTATGAACGGTCGCTGGGCCCCCCTTGTAGCAGAGCAGCAACAATTGCTCGATAAATACATTTTTAATAATTATTTGGTCCTTCAAAAGTCATTTTTTGCCCAAAGGTGTTACATTTGCTGCTTGTCTTTGTGTTTTTGGAATGTTGGACAGGCGGAGCAGTTTGTAGACATCACTTTGAGCTCTGGGAAATTTTGATTGATAGTGACTAGCAAATTAATTGATGATAATACTAAGTGTTAATTGCAGCTAATCACGGGGGGGGGTGAAGCAGCAGAGGATAGTGGACGGACTGGACTGTATGGGTTTAACATGTTCTGGACATAGGATGGGTCTGAACCACTGACAACAGAGTAGGCGTGTACCAGAGCCTTAAACTGGGGTAGGTTGAAGACCTGATGTTTTTTGCAAGGTCCCATTCAAGACTCGTGAGATGTCCTCTTAATTGTGTTATAAAGCTTGCTTATCTTTGATCTATTTGTGTGGGAACCTCAGACGTAGCAACAGAGTTCAGTCCAATCAAAAGATTTTTTTAGAAGAAGCTCTTTCACTGATGGAATCAATTTGTTCCCCTTTTATGAGGACGACTGCATCTCTGGGATGACATCCTGCACAGTCATTCAGCTTAAAAGTTTCTTATCTTTACCGACACCTTGTATCTGCGTATCCGCCGTGTGCAGCAGCATATATATCCTGCAGTTTCCATGATCACACCATATTATTGTTATTACTGCGATCTGAATGTCCCTCGTCGTCTCCCGCTTGACTTTAACCAGAGCTCACAGCGGAGCTGCACGGCTAAACAGACGAGAGAGAAAAACCTCCATCGGTTTGTTGTTAGTGCGCTAGATTTATTTACACGAGAGTGCAATTAAGGATCCGACTGTGTTTGTCGGCCTTTTTTTCGTGCAGCCCAAAGAGGCGCTGAGTTGCGTCCTGGCTCAGATCTTTCAGTGCTGGATCAACACTTTGTTATATTTAATGTGCAGAGCTGGCTGCGGGCCAGTCACATTTACACCCAGACGTTTGGCTACAGGCGCTGCTGTGAGCCTGCGCCCTGATACACAACACAGAGGTGCCGGGCAATAGCTGCAAATTTTAGAACATTTCCACTTCAAAAGTCCTCATGGAGATAATAAATGCATCTTATATCCTTCAGCATGTCATCTGTGAAGAGTTGTCGTTCTGTTCAGTAGCTGTAAGTATCAATAGTCTGCGGTCTGCATGCATGCCTGATAATGTGCGTGTGTGGCGTGTGTTTTACTGTTTATGTGGAGTGGATCAGTTACACAGTCAGCTGGACTTGCCATTAGACTGCATGTAAAAGTCCGACCCCACCGTCTTCGAGCGGCTTTCACATCCGAGCACCTCAGAGCTCCACTTCCATCTGTGAGAGTGGGAGTGTGTGAAAAAGTGAGTGAAAATCTACATATTCAGAATTAAGATGGAAACAGGAAGCGCACCTCATGACTGAGGTTAAACAAAGCAAGAAGTTTTCGAAGAGTCGGCCACTGTTGGCTGCTCTGATTTGAGATTAGTTTTTTTATGAGAGCATTTGCACACACAGTATCTGCTGAGGGAGCATCATCTAGATATGATGTACTGCCGCAGCTCAACCAGAATGAATCAGACAGATATCAGACGGCGGGCGGGCCAACCCCGGCACATACCTGGCTTTGATCCCCCACTTGTGGAGAATACGCAGAGGTGCAGCGATGGGATCTGACCGCATATATCATCAGTTATTTACTACCCAATCGGAGCTTCCCCCGGCCATAAAGCACAGAGTTCATAAAGTCATCAAACGGGTTTATTTCTGGAGGAGTCCAAGAATGAGATGCTGGCGAACCTGGCGAGGGTTTTCAAGAATCACTCGTGCTCTTTGTTCCAGTTCGTTTCCCCAGATGACAAATGAATTCATAAAGATTCACGACCTGTCTCGTGCTGTTAGAGGGATGACACAAGCATTCTCGACCACTTCGGCTGCTACTGTTGTTCTTGTTGTCTAAGTCTGACTGTTTCAACTTAAACTAAAATCAAAATCCATTTTTGCTGAGAAATGTATCACTGTATTCTTATTTAAAAATTGGGTTTAGTGCGTTGGCGGAAAGCAAACATCTACTCAAGTGCTCCATTTTCTTCTCCTTTCTACTTCTACTCCATTATACTTCAGAGGCAAATATTGTAATTGTTACTTTATTACGTGTATTTGATAAGTTTGCTATGTAATATTAACTTTATTTTCACCTGTACCTGTGATATTTAAGTTCATTGACACTTGAAAACATTTAAAGTCAGATACATTTACTCAAGTTCTATTCATATGGGTGACTTTCAGTTTTACCAAAGTAATATTTTACCACTATATCTTTACTCTTACTTTTTAAGTTTGACATTGGGTACTTTTTACAACACTGATATTCATGTACTAGAGAGGATGATCTCCAGAGTCAAATTCACAAGCTACCCAACAGTATATACATAGAAAAAATGTACTTTTATACTTTTACTAAAGTCAATTTTTGAATGCAGGGCTTTTATTTGTCATAGTAAAGTAATAGTATTTGTAAAGGATTTCTACACTAAGTAAAAGTAAAAGTCACAATACCATATATGGTATTGTGACTTTAACTTAAGTCTGAGTACTTCTTCCACCACTAGTTTAGTGGGATCTTTGTCTGTACAGCTTTCTCGAGAAGAATATTGAAAAAGGTCAATACATAAAATGTAACTTTTATGAACACTGTGACAAGCAGAAATCCCTCATTAAACTGTCACACACATACACACTGACACACACACTTGTAGTAATCTTGCTGGGGATTTGAGGCTGACCACAGAGAAAACACTAGCGACGTTGACGTGACGGATCGAAGCTAACTGATGTTGTCACTGGCCCCTAGCGCCCGGACAAAGTGGTGTGTGTGACTGTGATTGTATTTGTATTGGTGTGTGTGTGTGTGTGCGAGCAGTAAGGCCCATTAGTGTGCAGTAATGGGAGGGGATATTGGTGGTGTATAGGTGTAATTACCTCAAGCTAACATGGAGCTCAGGCCGCGTGGCGCCTCCAACACAAATATGAACTGCAGAACATAGATACCACTTTGTCCTCCTTCACCGCATGACCTGGGGGAGAAAGTTCAACAGGGCCTGTAGTGCTGCAAGTGTGTGTGTGATTATGTGTGTGTGTGTGTGTGTGTGTGTGTGTGGGTAGGAGAAGAGAGCCCGGGGAAATAAAGATCCCAAAGAAAAAGCTAGAAGAGAGGGGCAGAGGAAAAAAAAAGAACAGTGTAGGTGTGTTGGACTATGTCTGCGTTGACTGTTATCTGTCGGTTTTGTTCCTCACTCCTGTTGTTCTCCTCGTCCGTGATGATACGCAGAGCCTCTTCAGGATCCTCCATTCCCATCATCCGTCTGTCCATCGATCCACGTCTCTGGCACTCCGCATCCAAGCCCCCTCCGATACTTCCCTTCCCATCCACAATCCATCAATCTATCTCCACCTCCTCCCTGACACAGAGGTTGGACATATCACCATTGTATTTGCTTTATGAGAACATCTGTTTAGCTTACTGGCTCAACCCCTGGCCTTGAAAAGCCTCCAATAAAGCCTTAAGTCAGCCTCCATGTGGAGCGGCAGCACTGTTGACTGGAGCACGGTAAGTGGTTACAGCCTAGTGACTGTTCGACTCCGCAGTACGAAGCCGTTGTAACTGAGACAACTAATAAGGCCTTTTCGCATGATGTAACGATGCCTGTGGATGACCCCCTGGAGGTCACTGGAAACAGAGGCTGTGAGCAGATGATGGAATTTTTTGCAATGTAGCACTTGCGCTAAATAGTTTTCCTCCACACGTTTGCCTGATGGTGCAGATTCCTTTTTCTCTGAATCAATACAACAGCTATCTACAGCAGAGTGCATAGTGTTTCGTCCACTTATTATTATTGTATTGCACTTATGTATGCAAATACATCAGCTGTGTATTGTGCTGTGAGCTTAGTCCAATGCTTCAGAGCACACAGCAGTACTGTGAGTGAATGGATCCAGACGAGGGCATTGACCATATTCACGTGGCAGCCATTTTCCTCTGTTGTCACACCACAAGTTGGCATCATTTCACCACTTCATGTTTGATCAACAATTGAATTTTTTCATTTTACGCTATCAAACAGGAACGTTAGCTGGGAAATGGTTGCATGCTAACATTAGCCTATATGTTGTGTAATAAGCTAAGGGGTTATACTTCTATTATGCTGTATATACATATATCTGTATAAAAAGGTAGAATTAGTTTTTTAGCATTGACTATTAACACTTTAGCTCCATGCTGGTGAACAGTATTGCATTGTCTAAATTGTCTCAGAACCCATCTGCTATTGTCTGACAACAATTTAGCTTTTTAAGCTAACTGGCTACATGTGAAAAAGTCCAGTCATGGAAGTGTGAACAAATGGGAGCTGAGTTCCTATAAGGTCGGTTTGAGCTGAAAGTAGTAAATCATACATCTGTGGGGGTCACTAATACATCACTGAAATCCATTGTAATAATCACAAATAATGTTTTTTTTCTAATGTAATGAGTGTTTCTTCCTTTAATTATATAAATAGGTTAAAAGAAACATGCTTTCCAGAGGAACTACGCACCATATTCTCTCTTGAATGACAGTGACCACGCAAGTCTCTCTCCTGGGTGAGCGCTGTCATACCTTTTCATATTTAAATTATGTTCCTGTTGTTGTGATCTACTTTTCACAATTGTACAAATCCAGTCTAACCTAGGTAACTAAAAGTGGAAAAAATCACGAGACTCCCTTAAAAAATATAAAATTTTGAGACTTGTTGAGGTGGACTTTCAGAACCACCAGAAAAACAACATTCCATTGCATTGTGTCATTCTTAAGGAAATGTTTTTACACCTATTTTCCTTACTGAACACAAAGAAATGTAAAACAACCACACACTTTCTGCATTCAAGAGAGGTTTCTCAGCCTGTGGTACTTTTCTTTTATAACTAGCAACATGAAGAAAAGTACTACATTAACTGATCTATCGATGTCCAGGAACATACTTATCTAACATTTATTCTGGTTATTGGGTTGGGGTAAGCCAACAGGCCGATGGCTTTGTTAGCAGTGCTAGCTAATTCTGGCGAAGCACACCCAAATATTCCAAGCAAATGCTCTGTGATGAAGTTGCACTTTGGTTAATGTTGTTGATGTCTGGAAAGTGAAGAGTAATGTGTGAAATAAAATTAAAATTTGGTTCTGCTGCATTGATTCAGATCTCTTTTCAAGCTGTCCATTTTGAGTCTGACATTTTAGATCTCACTTGATACATATTGATCCGGGCATTAGGTCTGGTTGCAAGAGGCATGTGATGCAGTGTGTGTGGTAATGATGGCGGACCTCACGGAGGGTAACAGTTACGTACTGTATGTTTGGCTCTGAGACAGTGTCAGATTGTAGTGAAGCCAACCTGTTACCGTAATGTTTCTGGTTCCTGGAAGAGCTGACTAAGTTCTAAAATAAGCTGATGACCAATGCTGCTTTTTTTTTTTTTCAATCAACTTGGAAGCTCAGGTTCAATGAAGACATTGGCATGTTGCATTGACGCATGTTGTTGAGCTGGCTGCTACTAGGTGTGAAATTGTGTAACTTTTAATTCAGGCCGATGCTGAGAATGAACATGTGCGCTAAGTCTGTGCTCTATTGGGAAATTACAGTAAAAAATAAAACAAAACAACAACAGCGGGTGGATTGGGGGGGGTGGGGGTGGAAGGCGGGGGGGTAGCGACAGGCCGTACCAGAGATTATTAAGAGCATGGTGATGTCATGTTGATGGTTTGGGACGTTTTATCACACATGGTTTCTATATCAGTGGGCCGCTGCTTGGCCCCATACATCAGAGTGGACTGGCCAGACCTCACAATCCTGCAGGGAGCACATCTGCAGATACACAGTGACCACTGGCCAAACTGGAGATCTGGCCTCAGGCTTCTGTTGGTCAGACTAATAGTGTCCAAAAATTAGTGTGTGTGTGTGTGTGTGTGTGTGTGTGTGTGTGTGTGTGTGTGTGCACACGTGTGTGGTAATATTTATATATTTATATTGACAGGTTGTCATCCCAGTTCATCTGCTATGAATCTGCAGTCCTTCTGCAATAACAGAAACAACATTAATAACAGGATTGTTGTTTGTGTTCTTTCTGTCCCAGCGTGAGTTATTTCTTGTATAACCACACAATTGCTTTTTGACCATTTGAGGCAGCAAACCGAGCTGTAGACTTATCATGACAGTAACTGCCTTTTTATACATCCAGCAGTCGTTGAGCACCATTAGCATTCTTTTGGAGTCCTGTTTTGCATCAGAATGTTTTGGGTCTGATTGTCTTTGGCTTTACCTACTCCTGAGTAAAATATGTGTCTCTCTAGCTCCTGAATCATCCACTTTGCTAGTTGCTAACTTTTGGCATGTGATTGCAATGTAGTAATGGACATTTGGTTTCGGTGCTGAAAACTGTTACTCCTGCAAGAATCTGTATGAGAGTGGTACAGTTGAACCAAACTAATAACGCATTTTTAATGTACGCACAGCTTTAATGTTAACATAAGGCAAGCACAGTATTTTTTGCTGTCAATCTGGTTCAGTTTGGCTGAAATGTTGACACTAGTTGTGACAGTGTCAAGCAACATCCCACTTACAAAGCTAATTGTTCATACTGCATCAAGTATTATCTAGCCATTGTTGTTTTTGTTAAATCCAGATTGAAATACGTAAATATCCCAGACTGTCGTATGCAAATCGGCAAAAAACGATGTAACATTAACTGGCTAGCTAGTAAGCTATCTAGCCAGTTAGCTACGGAGACATCAGCTAACTAGTAGTGATTGTTTTATGTTTTTATGTTAAGAAAATAACCATTATAAATTGAAACCAAAGAGACTTCTCATAAACCTCAGTTTGAAGTGTGACTTCAGCATTCTCGTTTAGAGGGCCAAGTAGCCCGAGCACTTCGCCCTCCACTAGAATTGGGACACCCTACACTAGGCTTGAATGCACCAAACAGAGCGGTAGGGCTAAGTTGCGCGGGCAAGTTTGTCGGACACATATTATGTTCATAAAGACAGGGCCCCGCAGGAGACGAGGTTACATCATGATATTTAAGTTGATTGAGTAGATATATATCAAGCAAAGAATTACTACGTGAACTTTTGCTACTTAGGAAGCTGAGAAGAAAGGGGAGAAGAAACCACAGACGTGTAAAAATACGACGATATATACAAGGTAATTTTGATGTGGACAAATAAGGTGAATGTACCAAATCTAAGTTAAATTTGTGAAAGCTGATTAACTTGTTGTAACTTCTTTGTTTGTCTCTTTAAATTCAGGCCCTACTCTTTGTGCCCACTGATACGTTTTAATAGTACCCAGTCCCCTCTAAAATGGCTGCCACTGCCCTCTGCCATGTACAGGTCACACGAGGACAGGGGTTGCTTTGGGTGAGTTGTTCCATCATCTGGTGAGTCTCAAGGCCACATCCCAAACTCTGCGAAAAACATGGGTGTGCATATGAATAGCCTATTCTCTTAGTCTTGCATTCAAAATGAGGGCTGGGCACTTTGTAGCCCGTGGAGGGAAAGGTTAGCAAAACCAGCTGACCCTCTGTTTCCTTGGCGACCAATACGTGTTTACATAAGCAGCGTACTCGTGTGTTCATGTATGTGCAATCACAGGGACCACAAAACCTCCCCAGCAGGCTTTATCTGCGGTAGGACAAATCAATCTTGTGTATGCGTGTGTGTGTGTGTGTGTGTGTGTGTGTGTGTGTGGCATCACGAGTGTTTGAATACGCAAGTGTAGCAGTCATTTCCCTCAAGCTTTTGAATTATGGATTATTGTATTAGTAAGCTGAACTATCGTGAAGTCAGGCGGAGCACGCTGTGTGGAATAAATTGGCTTGACCCTGAGAAGGCAGCGCTGCTACTTTGGGTAAAACATTTGAAACAAACGGAAGCAAATTAAAACAGTTATTTTGATGGTCAAGTTACACAGCACCAGTTCACAATACACATAGATGGATACACAAATTGGTTTCTTTCCAACTCCTCAGTTCTTAGCATGATTGCGTGTAATGTTGATTAGCCTGTTTTTGGCTTTGACAGTCTAATTTTGTATTATTGGCTGCTTCCACACTTGGTTCCGTGTGAATATAAGGCCCAGCGTGCAGGATTTAGGGTGATCGATTTGCCAAAAGAGGGATATTAAGTTCATAGTTGTGTTTTCTTAACCGTATAATCGCCTGAAACTAAAAAGCTTTGTGTTTTCTGACCACAAAATGACCCTTTCGCACCCACAGTGAAAGTGGTTTCTCTTCCATGTAGCCCGCCATGTTGCACCGCCATGGTTCTACAGTAGCCCAGAATGGACAAACCCAAAACGCTAGCTCTACAGAGGGGAGTGAGAGGATGGGTGTTTTTTTGGCTGTAATCTGTAATCTGCAAATCCCACATGCAGGACATTTGAGACAGGAAAACAGGGATTTCAGTATTCAATTAATAATACTTTGTGCTGTATACAATGCATGAAATGAGCTAAAATTATAACTGATGAGCTTAAATTATAACTGACTGCTTCACTTATCATTATAACATTATGTAACTGTTTAAATTCTTAGGAAATTCTCCATAACATTAAATATTTATAACAAAATAAGCAATAATCACTGTAAAAGTTTGAAGAGAAAATACCGTTAATTGTTTTTTTGTTTTTTACTAATACTTTAAGCCAATCTGCTTCATCTGGTCTGTGTGGGTGTGGTTTGATCACATTTGACTGACAGTGAAGTGGTAACGTGTATTCTGTCTGCCAATCCTGATTCAAATATTGCTACATCCTGTCATCAGTTTCCTCTCCTGCCAGTGAGAGGAGCTGATCAGAAACAAACAAATGTGAAATCTCACATGTGAAATAATCAAAACTGTTACAATATTGGCTGCAAATTTATGTGTTTATGTGTGGACTCCATTTCTCATATTGGATTGACAAAAAAGCTTTCGATGGATTCAATAAACTCCAGCCTTCAGAATGATGGATTGGGTCATTCCGAACACGATGTGAAACAACGCCAGAAAACAAAATCTTCCTTTTTGAACATTTTATGTTTATCATTGGAAAAGACTAAAAAGGCAGAAACAATATTGATTATATTGTATAAGCGTGCACTGTTGGAAGCAATAATAAATAAAGTTTTGTCTGGCTAGCAGTTGCTTAGTAACCATCTGTGATCTTTCAGCCTTTCTAAAGGAGCAGAACAGGCCCGTACAGCAGCGACAGATACAAAGACACGAGCGCTAACGCTGCCAGAAGTTGACTTCTGCGACCAAAGGAAGTTCTGTTTACATCCAGTGTTACTCACCATAATGCCTCTATAGCAAACATGTCGAGTGCATCGCCTCCCTCATAAAACATTTGCAAAGCTAATTGCTCTTTAAGGCTTGACATTTGCATTGTTTACATCTGCGTTTACTAGGTAACAGTCCTCTTCTTTACTGATGCAATACCTTCCTTGCATTTCATGGCGTGTTCCTGCAACCTGTGGATCAGTGGGAAAGACACCAAAAATCCGATCATTGCAAATATTAGTGCAGACACTCTTCATTTGAGAAACTAATCAAACTTGTCTGCTGTCTAAACATATTGTCAAAAAAGTCAGAAAAATTGTTTATGACACAATATGTGGCGGAAGGGTAGGAGGTTGACCAGCGAGCGGGTATAACTGAGGAGGAGCCAACAACGCCACCCTCAGAATTTCACCCAAGTCAAAGTATTTTACCTCGAACTAAGACTGATATTTAAAGGCACAGAGGTTCGTAATACTACGAGGCGATAATCCTTTATTTTAACACCAGGCAATTGAGGGGAAAACCTACAGGACCATGTAAACTGGTGCAGAATATACTGCAGCTTCTTTCTGCTACAAATATTTGATATCTAGTCAATTATTTGATTAATAAAATTCAGCACAAAGCTGTTGGATGCAGCTCTGCATCTGTCGATGGTTAAATGTCTGCCCCGCAACAATGAATTGACATGATTCTCCCTATCAGTGCAGCACATGGTCCAGTCTGACCACAAGGTGCTGGCTAATCACGCTCGGTCACAGTGGCCTGTTTTCTCTTTCCAAATGTTGCTGTGTTCCTCTCTGTTGTCATAGAGAGCGGGAGGTGGGTGGAGAAATGGTTCCCACATGTTTGAATATTACTCTATTCATTAGCTGCGTGCATGTGTGTGAGTGCGAGTGCGTGTGTGTGTGTGTGTGTGTGTCGGAGTCGGAGTCGGCTCTGATGAATTGCTCCTATCCACTATAAGCTCTAAAATACCAAGGTTTGGACCAGGCCACTAATTGTCATAATCCACTTTTGTTTGTTTCTACTGCTCGACCAGACCGCACCAGCTGAGTGTGTGTGTGTGTGTGTGTGTGTGTGTGTGTGTGTCACCTAGACTCCTTGACAACACATGACTTGGCACCCTCACCTCTTCCTCCTCTGTTCCTCTCCCTGTCTAGACTGCAGCAGAGAGAACAAGAGGTAAGCCGAGATGCAGAGTGAAAGAAAGACAGAGGGAAGAGAAAATGTGCTCTCGGCTCGGCCTCAATGTGGCTGGACGCGTTGCCAAATGGATCCCAGTGGATGCTTCATTTTCTGTAGATGGTTTAACCTGGTGTGCTGCTCGCTGAAGCCCTTTAAAGCCTTTCAGCATATTAAGATTTGCTGATTGTGCATGGCGCGGGGGCCCGTCGTGACGACCTGCGCCCTCACGATAAAGTAGCTTGCTTTGTCCGCCAAGAATGCTCAAGTGTTTTTGAGCAAGACACCAAACCCTCAGCTGCTTTTGTCTGTCATAGCGTGCCAGTTTGATTGCCCCCCCCACCCCCTCGCACACACACAAAACATACATATGTGATATGTATGTTTTGTTACATATCACATTTGATGGCTCTTGTCCTTTATTGTGCTTTTCCAAAACCCAGAGAACACAAGCAGAAGAGTGAGGAACTCATTTGAGAACATGTTTAACGGAAGCTGTTGGAAGCGAGCACGCATGGCTAAATAGCATGCATGGCTAATTAGCATGCATGGCTAACTAGCTTGTCTCTTACGGCAGAAACTAGGTATAGAAGTAATTTCCAGTACTCACATTTAACCGAGTCCTGGAGTACTAAAAAAAAACAAAGCTAATCTAGGCTAAAACAAGCAAAAATTAGGGTTTTGGTTAGCATTAGCTTACCTTTCTGTACAGCACGGACTACAGAGATTAGCTTGGTTGTTGTTTGATGCCTTTATACTCTAGCTCAACAAACGCCATGAGCTTGCGGAGGCCTTCTTCTTCTGCAAATCTTAACAGGAGAGTATCTCCAGTCACCATTGTCATGATGAGTTATCTATTCGTCTGTCCTGGTGGCATCATAATGGAAGCTAGCAAGGCAGAGGCTGCTCGTTATCTGTTAAGGTTGCAGTTTTTTTTCCTTGTGCAAATTGGTAATTGTTTAACTATTTGTTATTTTTCAGGGCTGTGAGTTAGCATATCATTAGCAAAGTACAGTCAGGTCTGACAGAACCATTGCGTAGAAGCTAGCACAAAACCCGCCCTAATGTATCAAAGTTTTGTGCAACGTTGGAACGCTCTGTCCTGGTGTTGCCTACACTTTTGCAAAAGTAGCTCACACTAGCTCCAATAGTTGGTAAAAGTTGCCAGATGACGGCATACACTCATTTACATATTTATGACCCCATTGAACACTCATTCACATAATAGTGATAATGTTGATTGCAGTGATTCAGTGCGTTAAGCCATAGGAAAGGTAGATGGATAGGCTACATCTTTAGCCAAATAATCGTAAAGGAAGGGAGAAGATCGATTTAACTGTTTGAATATTTATGATCCTTAATTTTTTATATGCTGAAAGCTTTGTCCTCAGTGTATCTTTCTTTGTTTTTTAAGTTGGCTAATTGCACAGCACTGAATAAGCATTACACTGAGAATACTACAACAGCCTTCTTTTGACAGTACATTTGCTGATATGAAGCTTGCGTTGATTAATTAGCTCAATGCGTAGCACAATGAAGTTGCTTTCATATCTTGAGGGTTACTGACCCTGATGTATTACTCTCCTGATGGTGTGGTGACTTTGGGTCATCAACTTTCTGCAAAGAGTGCTAGAGTTCGTCGCACTGGCCTCAATCCTAAGTCTAGCCATGATTTGACACGGACAAAGCCCCTCTACGCTTGGAATAACAATTTGACTCGAAACTTGAGGCACAGCCATATTTAACCTGTGAACACTAAGCCTCTGATGAGTGAACCGAATCCACAATTCAATCATATCCTTTCGTACAAAGAAGATGGTCATACCGCAAATCTGCTTAAAGGTGTTGCTGGCGTAGAAATAGTGCAGAATATTGTATTTATTTTCTTCATTGTAGTAACACAATTGTGTTCTGAATGTTTCTGAATCCTCAAACTAGGATTTTTATTCCAGGTTTGTTTAAAAAATATTTAAGATTTTGAATGTTGTCGCAGACTTTTGGACCCCGCATTATGTAGCAACTGAAAAAAGCATATTTAATACACTTCTGCAGGTTTCTGATCTTCATTTGAGCTTGAAAATAAAGTCCAAAAAGTCTACAGGTGGAACTTTTTAACCAGCTTACTAAATTAATGCTTGCTACTAAGGTCTGTAAGTGACAGTTTATTGCATCCTATCGGCTTCTATCTGCCACTCTTACTGTAAATCAGCTCAGTATATGTGTTGCAAAACTGGCAAGATAAGTTGGTTTAGCAACTGTATGCGAGGGAAGTGGGAACAAAGGAAATGGAGAAGAGACAGCAAGTAAAAGTGCAAATGTGTCACATTAAAGCAGAGGAATTCTGGATCTAAGAAATACTTCATCTTACGAGTTAGATTCTGGTGGGAAAAGTGGAAATGGCAAGAGTTTTTCCTCCCGATGAAGCAATCTCATCTGCACAAAATGGTTCTGTGGCTCGCTTCAGAACCGCAAACAAACACAAAATAAATGATGCTGATCCAACAGGGATTAGTCAGACACATGCAGTAAGTGGTGACAGATTGTTCATCGGTGTATTCTCTATTAGTTTCAGCAGGATCGACCCCCCTTTTTTCGCATGCTGAGTGGTTCGTTCCAAGAGTCTCCAGCAGCCCTGCAAAAAAAGACCACTGAGCCAGGGTTTAACCATGATAAATTATGTCTCTCTACCACCGCTCCTGATAAATCGGACCTCCTCGTAGAAAGAGGGAGAAGTCCCGACCAGAGCCGTCCTCTCTGTCTGCTGCTGCTCCATCTTCGTCTGTGTTGTTGTGGTGGAATGTGGGCCGATCCCGCTGTCAGCTCTCGGCTCCGTACCACACAGGAGATACAAACATCCGTCCCAGGGGGTGAATGGGAGATACTTTGGTATTTGTTTTGGTGCTGTGCCACAGCCACCCTGAGAGGGGCAACAAATATGTTTGCAGAAAACCCTAAATTAAAGAGGGATTAACATAAGAGAGGGCAGCGAAATCCAGAGCAACATTCATGGTGTTTTATATCATGTACAGGGCCAGCTGTGTGGCAGGCATCACCTTCAGTGCATTTCCTCTGAATCTGTTTCTACTGCACAAAGTTGTTTTCCATTGCAACTGTTGAATAAACTTGTGCTCTCAGTATGTATGATATAAATTATGATGGCAAGATACTCTAATTAGTTTTCACATTATTGGAGGATAGGAAAAATCTAAAGCTTTTGTTCGAGTGGCAGCCTTTGAACTGAGGAATTAAGTCTGAAAGGGTTGAATAATATTGTTACATTTAAAGCACAGTTTTAGGTGTTCTTGAATAGAAGTGCATTGGAGTTCAGATCAGTCTCAGAATAAAGTTAATAACAGACAGCCAGTATTAAGAGGGATTAAGAGATTTTAGAAGGATGAACTTTGCAAAATTTTAGTCGAGTCACAGTCATGATCACTGAGTTATAGTCATTTATCTTGTTATTTAAGCTCCATCTATCCAGTTAATACCTTATTACAAAATCGCTTGTGGTTGGTATGGCCGTCTGACATCAGTTTGCAATTAAATTGCATTCAAGATTCATGGCAGTTTATGTCATGTTGGCCAGACCTACGTGTAGCCACAAGTGTAAAATATCATGAAGTCATTCAAATAATTATTGGCCCAAATGTGTTGAGAACCGGAAGAAAATCTGTATTGAGTTCATCCTCATCTGAGACTGTATACTGTAGGTCGACTGTGAAAGCAGCATTTTACAATCCATATCTACGTTTGTTAGGTGGCGACCTCTAGTGGCCACAATAGTTATCATGGCTGCAAAGTAGGAAGTAAGGTGAAGTAGAATAAAGATTGACGAGTCCACATAGGGAGGTCGGGGGTGGACCTGTAGACTGCTGACCTTGTGAAAGCAAAAGTCAACAGTGAGTCATTTTAACTCACTAATGTAGTGAAGTTACTTTGCACGTTACCTAAACCTAACCAAGTAGTTAACCAAACACCTGTCACTATGTCGCAACAATTAACCTATTCAGTTGTTTAGGTATGAGATGTGTTGGAAATGAGAGGAAGAACAGCCACATAGCAGCTCTTTGGCATTGCATATATGAACAGCGGTGCTCAAATTAGTTAAATGCTAATGTCAGCAAGCTAACATGCTGCCAATGAAAATGCTAACATGCAGATTTTGTTGTTTACGACGATGTCCATCTTAATTTAGTGTGTTAGCATGCTAACATTTGGTGATTATAACACAAAGTACAGTTGAAGCTATCAGGAATGTCATTAGTTTTGGTCATTTTGATCGGGAAACACCAAAGTTCTCACAGTTTATCCTCTCAGAGACAAGAATTTTTTTGCAATCCAGCAAAAGTTCTGGAGACATTACACTCAAAACCACAAATGCCAACTTTATGAAAGCGCAAGAGGAAAAGCCAGTTGATCAGTGAAGTCAGTAGTCGTCATCCAGTGTGGACCATGAATATCTTTCTTATGACACATTAATTTCCATCCCAAGAGCACTGCCTCTAGCACGGCTGATCATAAGAGATGGTGAAAAATTCTGGCATGTGAAGGGAACACAGGGATCGTGAAATCCATGGAATTAAATGGACGACTATAAATGGCCACATGGGAGCACTATCGATACCAAGAACTAATGCGTTCTTCCTGTGCTCCTGACCATACTTTGCTCCACACTTCATTAAATCTGTCAAGCAGCTTTTGCGATACCTCGATAACGAACAGACAAACAAACAGGGCTGAAAACATGACCCGTCCAGCGGTGCCAACAAACAGGCTAACAGTCACAGCAGCTACAATGGTCAGCATCATTTCCTCTGGTTTATTTTTACTGTGCTCTACTCTTGGTCAGCCCCCCGCCCTCCCTCCTCTCTCTGACCTCTGACTTTGACCCTGCACGGTAACGACCGGCCTGCCTCCCGTCCCTCCGCCACCTCGTAAACATTGACAACAGCACATAACTAGCAACTAATCGCTGGCCTGCGCTGGTGCGGACGGGAGAACGGGAAGCTTTAATTAAAACTTTCCCATGAACGGCCAACCGGATGAGGCACCTGTTAATGACGACATGATGTCACTCTGTTACCACGGCTACTGGACCAATTAGTAAACAGTGTGTTCTTAGCCTGTTTTTTTTTTTACATTTTTACTGAGGGCCACCAACACGACTTGGCGGTGCCGCAGCTCCTGTATTTTGTTTTTTGCAGATGGTTTTGATGGATAACAGGAACATGGAACAACTTTAACCTCTCTCTGGCTGGTTTCAGTTTCTGACACAGCTTTGTTTTAACACCTACATGAAAAGTTACTGTCAGAACTGGAGCGATAAAGGAAGAAAACTGTGCTATCATTTTGGCAGAGGCATACCCCCCTGACCTTGATACAGTCTGGTCCACAGTCTGGAAGTGTCCTTATTTAATTTGGATGGTGTCATTCGATACCTCAGCTAACTTAACTCTAAAAGACCTCTCCTTTTACTGCCTTGGAGGTTACTCTTAAGAAAACACCACCCCACAACTACAAAAAGCAGCTAAATAGCCAGCCACCACTCACACACATTGTTCTAATGTCAGCCATGAAGGTTCACTAACAGTTCACTGCCTGCTATCCACAGATCGAGTGTTAAATAAGGCATAATAATCTAACCCTGGACCTTTAGTGAGCCTCTTAAACTACCCGAAACCCTTCTGACCGCCCCTCCCCCAAACCAGAGGCCCCGCCACTGTTAGGTAAGCCCAATAAAACACACCTCCATTTTGCAGGGTAATCAGCCAACTTAATCATGCATATCAGTCCTCCAATAACTTTAAACGTCATCTAATCCCCTAAAAGAGGCTGTGAGAGAAAGCCGGCCCTCATGCCTAATTTTACCCCAGTGGTTAAAGTCGGGCGCCTGGTCTAATTCAAACTTTACGTGGCCCCAACACGTCTGAGAACAATGTCGGGGCCTTCGGGGAGCAACTACAGTGACAAATGAGCCCAAATGGGGCTTGTTGGTCTGTGACTGTCGCTGGAGTTCAAGTAGCTAATCTCTCAAAGGTTTAATGTGCTTCAGTGTTCGCGTGTGGTTTCAGACTTATCGACCAATCATGCACGTGAATCTGCAATTGAATTTAAACCCCAGAGGTGAATTCAGATTATTTTGCTTGACCTGTAGTGGAACTTAGTTTAAATTGCTGATAAAAAATGAAATGGTTTCGGTGTGTGAGCTTGTGTGTTCAGGGGGCATACAGTGGCAGCCATTACAGAAGGTACAGAGATGCATACATCCTTGAGTTAAATGTAAAGTAGATTCATGTTGCTGTTGTATGAAAAGTTTCTGATAAAAAAAACATAACAAAACGAAAGGGCTAACTTCGACGCCCATACATTATCAGATGGAATACACAGATGGAACGTAAGCAAGAACTTATTCTGCATACATATTGCAAAACCTGGCGCTTCTACAAACACTGCATCTGTTCCTAAGTAAATAAATGTGCATACATATGGGAGCATGTGGCGGGTGCTTACGAGCGAACCACTTTCACTCCTGTTTCATGCAAATAACTGCAGCAGGCGTCTCTCTCACACACTCCCCTCCACCCGTCGATCTCTCCGGAGGTTGATTCATTGCCTCGGTGTGATTTTTCCACCACTGTCTCCCACAGATGTTGCCCCCGTGGGTCCCAGCTCAGGAAACACTTTCTGTGTGGGAACAAATCACACATGGTGCATTCACACAAACACACACGGACACATACATACATTTACAAATGTAAACACATGTTGTCTGGTGGGTAAACAAAGTTTAAAATGCAACATGAAGCATTTGAAGGTTCAGAAATTAGCCTATTGCTTATAAATTAATATCAATATGAATTAAGAGTTAAGAAAAAATAATTAACATTTGCAATTTTTTTTACTTGCTGTACAACATTTGAATGAAACTCTCATAAATGAATTGCATTTGTAAAAGTCACAATTTTCAATCTAATTCAATACACATTTTAGCAAAGACTATACATCAAGAAGTTATGCAACTAGTTCACATGCTACAGGATTTAACATAAATGTAAATAGGGCTACCTGAAAAGCTAAAACAAAATTCCTTATGTGTTAGGTTCATGAAATACTTAGTTTAACATTCAACTTCAATTGGTACTAATTGATGTTAGATTTGCATTTTAACTATTGGAGTTTTGTATTGAGACTAGATTAAAGCTTGTGGGAGCAGATCAAATCAAGCCAAGTGCAGGACCACTTTTATGAGACTACAAGATTAATATTAAAATACAAATAATCCTTGGGCGTGATATTTAGGCGTTGCTTTGCAAACAGCACAGAATCATCATCTGACTTTACCGTTCCCGGTCAACATAGTTTAGCATCTTTCAGCTCATTGTTTTGGTTTTCCAGCCAGCAACTTCAGTGTTTTGATTCACTACCACAGCTCTTATTAATTTGCAGTTGTAGCAGTTACAACTGAAAAATATGACAAAGCTCGAACAAAGTTAGATGGACGTTTTTTACCCTCAGAAGCAGGTGGAGACCGAAACAGAGGTAAAAGAAGAGTGAATACATGGCCTACATTCTTTAAGTGAAGAGAAACATGACTGAAATAAAGGCTTATGTTGCTATTGTCCTGTTCAACGGGTAAAAAAGCAACTAGTTGCGAAAAAGTCATGTGATTTGGTCATTTTTTTCAACAGGAGAGAACAGAACATTGAAGATCCAAGACGAAACTGATAAAAACGGATTCAGTGAAAAACATTTTAAACTAAAACAGGTCCAGTAAGCGAAAAACTTCCTCAAGCAAATTTCTTTTTATATAGCTGTAACTTTCACACACACACACACACACACACACTGGTACAAAAACACTGTCTTGATATGCCGACCGCTGAGCGCTCCCGCTGTGTCCACGCTGATGTATTTCATTGCACTCACTTTCACATACATCGCTCACTAAATAACTACGCTTCCTCCCTGATCCTCTTTCCATCTCACCTCCTCCTCTATTTTCCCAAGGAAATAATTAAAGAGCCCCGCTGCTCACTCTGATATTCCCCTGCTGACCCACTGCGCCGCGGCCAAGCATGGAAGCTTTTGTTTTATGTGCTTGTAAGGTCTTGGCATTAAGAGGAAGCGCTGGGCTTGCCAGGGATATATATCTGTCTCTCTTAAACCACATCTACACCGCACACACACACTGTACAGTGGTAGCCATTGTAACAGCCACAGTTCATGCATTAATCATGGATCCATCCAGGATTATTGCTACATACAGGAGAAGAAACATGAGTATAATATAGCATAAATAGTCGTTGTGTTCTCCAGCAGTTTGTTACTTGTACTTTCCTGAAACCTGACGACTGAACATTACACTAACAATGACTTTTATTTGATGGAACTTTCCAAAACATGGCCATCACCGGACAAGAACGTCGATTGGACAAATGCGAAACTCCAGATTCGATGGCAGTGTTTTTTTAAAGCTGTGCCTTTGCCTCAGCATGTCAAATCTTCTGCAGGAAAGTCAGGCTCCCGACACATGTGGCAGTGTGAAAAAAACTTTTTTGCCACAGTTCAAAAATCTATTTCATTTCGTTTCATTTAAGAGGTTTTCTAGATAGAATTTGTATTATTATTAGTATTAGTATTATTGTTATTATTATTATTATTATTATTATTATTATGGTTATTTAATTGTATGCTAATGTAGCTAAGTACTACAGTGAAGGAACAAGAAAGTAATGACATGTAGACCAATATATTTGAACAAAGACAAAAGAGATGATGTTAAACTGTATAGATACAGTATAGTGTCGATTCCTCAGTTTAGAGGTGCACTTAAATGCAACATGAAGTCTGTGTTGGTCCATGAGTGTGTCAAACTTCAACACAGACAGAGGCAGAGAGAAGCGGCTCATCTGTAAATGATACCAAAACAATGCAGAGGCTCGCAGCGTGTTAATTTATTTATTTTTTATTTCATTATTATTTCAGTACCAACCAGTGTGTTGGAGAGTCTGATGGGCTTTACTCAACAAACTGCAAGCACACCCAGATTTGGAGCTTGGCTGACTTATGTTTCTGACGCAGATATGTTCTTAAGATTACTTTGACACGAGCTGTAGAAATTGGGCAGTATAGTAAACACAACATATTCAGTGTCTGATGGCAGATTCTCCAGTGAGCGCACAAATTTGGCAACAACGACACACTCGCTCACACTCTAACCAGCAGTGGACGTCACCATGGTGTTAACAACAGGGAAATGAGCCACATTAAACCCACACTGATCTGTGGGCAGGATCGCTGTAAAGGATTCCCAGCTACACTGTGTACTCAACGTCACTAACAATGTTATGCTCAGTAGGGAATTTATCTCCATATACAAAATTGTACACTTTTAAACTAACTGTAGCCTTCATTAGCTGAGGTATGGACTGACTCTTTTGGTGCCTTTGTCTGGATTATTATTTTTTGGATACTGGCTTTGTAAATAAAGCTCACTTTTTGTTTCCAACCTGCCTACCTCACATGCATTTGCTTTTGGTTTCCCACCTCATCAAATGCTGATGCTCTGGGGTGGCGGCTGATCTGGACTACAATCCACAGCTTGGGAACCCTGATATGTCATTGTTCGACATGGTGGAAATGAGACTCAGAAATCTACTTTATAACAACTTGGACCTTTAGAGTGAAGATGGCACTACTTGGTCATTGTCACACATCCACTGGACACCGTTGATATCTGTACCAGATTTCATGGCGATACTTGTTGAGATATAGCTCTGAAGCTCCAGTGAGATTAGCGTGTGGTGTTTTGATGCAGGACTGGCATCAGACGTTCCCATGCATGTTTTAAGACTTTTGTTTTTCCTGTGGCGTTGGTTCACCATTTCACAGGACTGTTCTAGACCATGTTTTAATCCAATAAACTTGTTGGCCAGTTCCCTGGATGCTCAGCTTCTGTAGGAAATGAACCGTCCTGTGATGATGTGTCTCTAACAGCATGAATGCAGGGCCACACACGTACATCAGTGCTGTCATGGCTCCTCAGTTACCCAGTCCGAGCGCATTACACTGCGCGTCTCCTCCCAGGCACTCAGATCTGCAGGATGAGCTCATAGTCGGCCAGACCGAAGCACTTCAGCATGTTCTTATAAAAAGATAACTATTCTCCGGAGACCTCAAAGCCAGACTCGCGGAATACATGCACTGATTACAGGGACCGCAGTCCGTCCACATGCAAGGCTTCAGGAGGGGATGATCGATATGTCAGACGCAGCTCATATTTTTCTTCAGCTTGCTTTACTGATAAATCCAAGATTTTGTCACGGAGCATGCATCGGCAATGTGGAAAATGCTTCAACACCATCACCAACTCCCCGTGATTTGCTTCTTTTAAAAAAATAACATTCGCTTTTCGGCATCACCTCCATCCTGTCTCGTTTCTGTCCTTCATCATCGTTGACATGCAAAAGGGATGTCGAATACATCTGTTAGGCAGAAACAAAAATCTGTGAGAAATACCAAATGTTGTTCCATGGATCTACTGTATAGTCACTTCAACCTTTTGAAGACCTTTTTTGTTGACCTTTTAGGTGGAAAGGTGCAGCAGTAGATTGTTTATCCACTTTAGCAGAACAGGTTGTCTGCACGACGTTGATATCCTCACAAAGTTGTCATGCTAACAGACAGTGATAGCAAACAGTTTCAACTGCTTAAGCATTCAGAAGACATGGAGAAACATGTGCATCCATTTTGACCTTCAGCCTTATTTTTTTTTAACATTCTTTGGCTTTTTTTGACAAAGAAATTACAAAAAAGGTATTTAATGTCAAAGTGAAAACAATCAATTAATAGAAAATATATATGTTTGTAACGTTGTTTTTTTAATTTTTTTTAACCAACCCCTGAGAAATATATCTTGCTTTCTCTACCAGAAACTCACTAACTTTTTCTTTCAGACATTCGGTCTTAGCTGTGTAGATGTCAAACAGTCGGGGCATGATGTAAATAAGCTGATGAGAATGGATTTTTTTCCTACTATGCAAAAACTTTGACTATTTAGTTAATTTGCTATATTTTTCTATGTATTATTTCTCGTCTTTGATTTTGTGAATTATTGGAAGGTTTATAACATCAAGCCCCTTTAAATTTCTATTATAGGTTGGGAACCACTTAACAAAAAACATGAAATACTCCTCAATACTAAGAACTGCAGTCAGGTGATAATTCTGAATGAATGGGTTTCCAAGCAACATTATTCACACTTGTTATCAATTTTATCTTGAAAAAAATTAATAAATAGAATATTACAGTTACATTGCATTACACTAGAAGAGAGAGGGAATAATGATTGTTTAAAATCATTCTGCTCATGTTGTCTTCTCAGGCCAGTCTGCTATAATTTACTGCAGGAAACCAAACATTCAACCATCTTCTGTGAAGACAAAATGTTGTATTTTGTTCTGTTGCAGTCCATCGATTTAATTAAAGAGAAATTTTGTGTTTTCAGGGTCAAAAGTTAGTCCTGTGTAACCTTGATGATTTCCACAAAATTACCAACACAATATCTTTCTATTCAGAATCTGACTTTTCTCACTTTCAGTCAGGTTGAGTACCACCGCTACGCACCATAACACAGACTCAGTGTTCCTGCCCGCTCAGCCATAAGGCCTCTGCGGTGCTTTATAAGAGTGTTGAACTCCGGCCAAGATTAATCTTCAGGGACCAGCGCTACTACTCCGAGGGTCCCGTCATGGTTCCTCTCCGACGCTGGCTCTTCATTAACCGGGGCACGCACACACACAGACACACACGTCCCTTAAGGACAAGTACAAATTCTGGCGTCACTGTTTATCTTCTCGTTGGTAACAAACATGTAAAAAGCCGAACTCGGATTCAGCTTTGGGGAAATGTAAATCCTCGGCGTGCGCGTGGATTTGAGCGTGCTTGTGTGTGTGGTGGAGGATTTAATGAGAGCCACACAGCCGCGGCGCTTCAGGGGTGGAGTGGCTCGTTCCTTTTTCTTTTTTTTTCACTTTGAACTCTCATTTACACCACCGTGAAGGCTCGCGGGGGATTTACAGATACAGTGTGTGTTCGAAATCTCGGGAGATCTTGGATTTCGGAGTCAGAGGGCACGTAAACACAGAGAGCCAATCCCTTTCTGAAAAGTTTGCTTTCTTGCCGCTTCTTTTCCTGCACTTTATTTCTTACCCAGTCCTCCTGATGAGCTGAAATGTAGTTGAGAGCCTGTCTTCTTTCGCTCTTGCGATGCTGAAGTGCTTTCAGCGGGAATAAAAGTCAAACTGACGGCCTCCAACCTGACTGTCAACCTCTCAACCTGCTTTTGAAGAAGTCTCTCATTCAGTGCAAGAAGGAAAGAGTTTCTTTTGTCATGTCAGAGTAGTACAGCATGAAAGCCCTGTTCATTTTCTGCAGAGACGACGTAGGTGACTGGCAGTTGGAGCATTTTCAATTGCACCGACTGCACGGAAGATGATAGGTGTAAGGCAGCATCCATCCCTGCAGTCTACCTGCAAACCGGGCTGTTTGTGAGCAGGTGGAGCGGACTGTCAGCATAGCAGAGGGGAGGCGGTTTGATCCATGGTTCCGGCTGCATGTTGAACTGTACTTGGGCAAGACATTTAAGTAGCAATTGCTCCCAGTGGCTTCTCTGTCAGTGAGTGCGTGTGAGTGGCTCAGCAGAGAATTGTGTGGGGTGCTTTGGATAGATAGTGAAATCAAAAGGACAAAGCACAAGGTCTATTTATACATAAGTGTATTGGTCTACGTGTTCACAAAGCTGTATTTTATCCATGATGAAATTTTTAGGAACGACTTAAATACTGTTTAGGGAAAACCTGTTTTTACTGCTGGCACACAAGCATTTACGTGTGTCTGTAAATACAACTACAATCCATTGGGCAATGATAACATTGCTGTTAGGCTTTAAAAGCAGAGTAGTGTTTGACCTGGGCGTAATTTTTAATTCTGGTATTGGACTGGTTAGGATTTGCCACTAGGTTGGTTGAGTCACGCAAACCTGGCAACCCCTGGGCAGCAGATGAAATAGAGACGGATTCGATGTGAAAACCAACAAGGCCAACTTATATATATTCCTTTTTCCCTATAGCTGTCTTGCCCTGCCTTTTACGGATGTTTTTCATGGGTGCAGCATGGATAGAAGTGCAATCCAAATCTCTTACAGTGTGTGTCAGTTAAAGTGAATTGTGAGTTAAAATGAGTCCACCGATCACAGAGTTACAAATGAGGCATACATTGGTTATTGGTAACCCTTTGAATACTCTTTGTCAGTTTACGATAAAATTGGCAATGACAATGTTGCTTCTAGCTCCCCACATCACTACACTTGGTTTTCTTACGTACTTGGTTGTATCTGGTTGCTGAAAATAGGTACACCTGGGTCTGTTAAAAATGAAGAAAAACCAGATTTCCATCACTTTTATTACACAGTTCACCTACAGTTGCATTTATCAGTGGCGCTGATGCCATGATGTCATTTTATTGAGCTTATGTTCTGCTTTAATTAACACTGTCCCGTTATCAAAACCATGCAAAATCATGAAAGGAAATACCGCAGCGCTTACAATTACGAACCGACAGATTATTTTTCTTGGTCAACGTCTTCGCCCGGCGCGGCAGTAAACCTCTGCCCAAAGCAAATTTTCGCCTCTAGTTCTGTTCTCTTGCGGACCTTTAATTGTTCCTCTGCTGTGGTTTCGAGGATACAGTTGGCTCCGCCATTCAGAAATAATGACATATCGGTGCCAAGCCCGCGGTTGGCTCCGCCAATCAGGGGTGACCCAGTGACAGGAGTCATGTCCCCGATCTCCAAGATGGCGGTGCGCCAGGGAGACATGTTCTCCTGCCTGAATCACTTTGTGACAGTATGGAATTATGACAGTAAAACAGAAAGTCCTGAAAGTGGATCACATCAGTTTATTAGAGACAAATGTTGATAATTACAAATTTACGGAGCTGAGATTTTATGGGCACAAGGACTGGAACATTCCTGGTCATCGAGTCAGTACATCACCCGCATCAGTATGTAGCTGTAGGTAGAAAAAAGAAAAGAGCATCAGAGCCTGATGAGGCTTGGGCTCTAAAGACGTTTGACCCTTCAAAATAAGAGGATAATAGTTTAAAAAAGCACACATGATAGACTCCAGATATTCTGTGTGACCGAGTGTTGAAAAGACAAACCACATGGGGGGTGATTTTAAGTATACTACTCTGTCATTGATTAATCACAGCGTATCATCTAACAAATCTCTTCTTAATTATTGTGGAATCATCGTGGTAATTTTGTCCTTTCGTGATGCAAAACGGGTCTCAAGCGAGCTTTTGCTCGTGGCGCTCGGCCACTAATGATTCAGTTTTTCAGTCAGGCTCACATGTAATTACAAATGTGCCAAAGTGTAAAACATAAAACAGACGACCTGTTTTCTTGTTGCTGGCTTCACTGTCGTCCTACTGGCGTGTACTCTGTGGGAAAACATGAATGTATTCCCTGCTATAATTACAACAAGCAAGCAAGAGTGTAAACATAGAAAAGAAGTGACATTTATACAAGGAGTAATCAACCTTACATGACCCGAAATTTGAAAATAGACAGATGTCTGCTCACAAACATGTCATTAAATGTGACACAACAGAATAAGAGGCTCAACTTGGATACATTTCCACAAGAATAGCAACGAAACGGTAGCACAACGTTGCTTCAGCAGTGTCCTGTGGGGGATAGATGAATAAAATGATCTCAACAACCAGTCGGGCTTAGTTGCTGGTAAACACAACATTAGCATATATGGCGTACATGTTAGCAAACAGTGGCAACATTAGCATTCATTGATAGTGGTGTTTGTGTCCTCTTCACAAGCGTTAAGTCCTCGTTCACTCTTCTTTTAGCTCTGTGACGTTTCCTAAAGAAAATATCTTGATTATAAATTGCTAAACGCTCCAACATGTTAGCTGGCTGGTTGCTAACTCTGTCTGTATGCTGTTTGGTGCTTGACAGTTAATGTAGAGTGGCTTTGTAGAGCTCCTAGATGCCTGCTATGGCTACAAAACAGTAAAGTATTGGGTGGTAAAACCAAAAGAATGCGCTGAAAGATGCTAAAATGCTCCATAAAGCTGAGTGCAAGGTGATAAATCTCTGGGGGTTCATCACTGTGAGCCAGTGACTGAGTGACTGAATGTTATAGCTCACAATGCTTTTTGTTCCATGAATATTAAATGATAAATGATATGTTCACCCAAAAATGAAAATGAGTCATTATCTACTCACCCCCACGCTGATGGAAAGCGAGGTGAACTTTATTAGTCCACGAAACATTTCTGGAGCTTCACAATAAAAAAGGATTCCAACATTCTCCTTAACAACTGGACTAGATGGGGACTTGTTTTTTAGATGTGATAAAACAATGATGTATGGTCGAGCCCATGCAGCCAGTTCTGACGCTTTAAGCTTTTAGCTTCACATCTAAGTGAAGATTATAGTCAAATCTAGAATTTGGCACCTACTGTGAAAGCTCAGCACCCTCCGTCTCAGGACCAGTGCCAAACTAAAAGAAATATTTTCATCTTTAGTGGTTAGACCGTTCAGTTCGCTGGTCTAAAATAGAAGATGGGGAATATTTTGGATTTAGAGCCCCTTTATAACTCACTTCAACTTCGCCACCGCCTGACAGCAACTCCCCTGGAACATCTGTCTCGGTCTTTGTTTAGAAAAGACAAGTCACATCCCCTGTTTTCCTGTTTCTCTTGAGAGTGCGTGTGCATGTTGGCAGGTTGGTCGATCACGTGTGTGTGTGTGTGTCTGCCTGTCTGCCTGTGTGCATGTGTTCATACCCCAGAATGAGCCATCCTTTGGCCAGTGCCGCAGCCAGACGGATGTTGACTCTGTTATTTTATTGATATCTGCAGCTGGAAGACAAATATTGTTGTCTTGCAGGCCTATTTGCTCAGACTCTGTAAGAGAATGTCTGAATTGCTTGCAGTAAATTTCAAATGTTAACTAAGAGAGTCCAACAGTCTGACTTCAAGGCTTTAAAAAAATGTGGTTGCATCATTAACCTCAGCTCTGTGTCTAGCCCTTGTCCTCATTTGATCGTTTGCTTAAGTCCAGCTCTCCGAGGAAAAATCCCCCTCAGATACTCTTACACTGTACGACGGGGTTATTTTTCATGAAGAGATGTAATTTACTCGCTTCTGGCCCCCCTATTTAATCTAGTTCCATACAATTCCCGGAATGTCTCTTTATAACTCCCAGATATGAAGTAAAGACTTAAACATGCAGCAGAAAAAAAAGCCACAGTGATGCTGTTCAGCTGTAGAAATATGTGATTTTCTTTTCAATTTTGATGTAATTACTCCAGAATACTCCTGCTATGGCTCTTGAGTACACAGCTGGCCTCAAATCTGGAGCTGCAAAGCCCGCCATTAATTGTGTTTTGGCCATGGTGTGTTCAAACTATCGATGTCAAACCAACGGGCACGGGTCATTTTCAATGGAAGCTGGTGGGGCTACAAACAGCATCTGGCACTGAATGGCAAGCATGAGACGCTACGAGTCGAATTTGAGCCGGCCTCACTTTCAGCAATTGCAATTAGCGCTATTTTGTAGCTCTGTTGCTTACAGTGTGAACGTAATATTAAAAGTTAAAGGGTTTAAGAGCAGAGTTTCCTATACAAGGAAATAAGATAAGAGTTAAGTTATCACAAAGGTAGCAGCTTTGAGCTAACTGCTAACATCAGCACAATAACACGGTGATGGCTAAAAAGCAGTTTTGTTTAGCATGTTAGCATGCTAAAGATTCCTGTAGAGACTTTGAAGTCTGGACTTAAGTCACAGGCCAACCAACCGACAGGCCAGACAACAGAGTCAAGCCGCTAGTATGGCTAAGAATTTTGGGCTAACAAATTGTCATCAAAACCTGATGTTCATCATTTATCTTTACAGTTGCCAAAAGTTGGATGCTATTTAACCCCATTGAAGGCTCTGAACTATCTAGACATGATCTGAAATGTGTCAAGAATCATAAGGAACATCAATGTTGTCAGTTTTGAAAAAATACTGTAAAACTACTGTAAGTGTTTGCCAGTCAGCAATCGTCTTCACTCTTCTCTCTGTCACCACATTTGGATGACTCCTTTTTTTTGAGGCAGCTCTCTTTGTCTCTTTATTTTCTTCAAGCAATTTTAATTGCTTGTGTGTTTGGTTGTATAAGCCCTCCCTGGGAGTGCTGGGATTGGTAGCTTTCTTGTTTCCATGTTCTGCCGTAGCCCGTGGAGGTAAGCAGACAGGACCGCCTCCTTATGGAGTTCTCTGTCCTGATTGGACACAGTGGGCAGGGATACCAGGGTTTTACTGCACTTCCAAACAATAGCATTCAACTACTGGGTGTGAAGCTATCTTCTGGATGACGACTGGCCTGTGCCCTAGAGGGAAGACCAGCAGAGGATTGGTCAGGATTTCAGCACCCTCTGGGCCTTTCCAAACTGCTTACATGCAATTGTCATGCAATTGAATTGGATGCACATAGTCAACCAAGCCCCACCATGCAGCGGTTCCCTTTTCTTTAACTATAAGGGAACTCTCACAGTCGTTGTCCTCCCTCTAAGTGGGATTGCATGAGGGAAACCGTGATGGAGGAGCGCTGCATACCTCCGCTTTTGGCAGACACGTCCTGAAGACACCTCTCTACCTGGTGCAGAGGATCATGGCCCTGTGTCTTTGTGGCTGAGACATGCTGGGGCTCTATGCTTGGCACATAGCAGGCAGGAGAGAGGAGAATAGTTGAGTCTTTCTCAAAAGCTGTATCGGAAGGTGGTTAGTTTGCCTCCTGAGGTTGCAGAGAAGATTGTGAAACCAACCTGCGTGCTCCACAGCTTTACGGAGCTCCCTGCATTCATTTCTGCCATATTAAATGATGAAGACATGGAGTCTGCTCTCTCTCCATGCTTAAATTTGAGCTCTGTCTGGAACATGCAGCTCCAGAAAAGCAAGTATATTCATGACTGTCAACGATTTGTCCACACAGGCGTGTCATCAATGTGACCTTTAGGTTTTTGTTGAAAGGGTTCCGGTGAGGTGTTCGTTCAACTGTGTGGCGATGGTGAGGCTGTAGATTGTGGTGCTGCTGAATTGTGTTGCATTATACTGACTTTCTGTTAGCTTGTCCACCCATGTGTGTCTGTACAATGTGGCTCCAGTGCTCCATGCACCATGCTGAAATGTTTTCAGGTGGATATAACAGTCAAATGTTTTATTTTCTTAACAGCGAGGTCATCCCTGTCTCCTACCCAGGGACTGTAGAGACTGGAGAAGATGTAAATTAGCTTTTAGCTAACACCGTTACGGCTAAGAGGCTGTGCACCGTCCCCTGCACATAAACAAATAGACAGATACAATAGATAAATACAATTTGAAGTGCCCTCTCAACTGATTCTCTAATATCCTCCTGGAACAACATCAACCACTTGCCTCGCCCACTCACTTTTCTCAAGCTCTGAACCTCTTGGCATGTCTGCCGTGTCCTTCCCAACAGGGGCTGCAAAAACAGCATTAGCATACGTGGGAGGGGATTTTTCACCATTACTCAGAATCAGATAGCGCACAGTTGACCGTGACATAATTCTATTTATTATGGCTTGAGACCGAGGGCTGTATAAATGTCATATCCCTTCTATCTGGGCTATCTACATGTCTGCCCACAGAGCATGAAGAGAGAAGGCGTGGAGGTGGAATATAGCAGGCCTGGCTGGGGCGAGGACTGACCCACGACTGGCCATAATGTAAATGCAATTATACAGCGGGTTGTTTCAGCCAAGCAATCTGATTGGACAAAGGTGCGGTCAAGTCATGGTGATAATTCCCCAAGTCTCACCGCTTACCATCAAGAAACATGAGGTTCAGTAACATCTTCAGGGTTATGGACCAGCTATCTCCTTCAGCATTTCTGCTGTATCCTTACTGTCTTTTCTCTGCGGCTTCCGTTTCTTCCTCTGCCCTTTCTTCCCGGTGGAGGCACACTGAAACCTGGGCAGCACATGTGTCTGATAACATCATTTGAGTTACGGATCAGGCCCTGGTCTGTGCTGCTTACGTAAAGCCGTAACGAGGCCCATTTAGACAAACAAAATGAGGTAAATTCACCAAAGCCATTTTCTATTTATGCATAATTAGACTAATTTCTTCATAAATGGTTAAACGAGAGCGAAAGGGGGCACTTTACATTTTCAGATCTTTTTGCGGGTTTAGATCTAATTGCGCATTCACAGCTGCTCGGTATGTCACGGTGCCACATTAGAAATGAAGCCACCGGAGGAGTAGCACCGTTTGCTGTCATTCCTCCGCGCACATATCCACGGTGAAATGTGAATTGTTGCTGTTTCAGGGAAAAGTCCCGGATAAATTAAGACAAAAGCAGCATGATGCATTTTTTTTTTTTTTAAGTAGGTCAAGCAAAACAGTTTAATGCAAGATTAACTATTACTATTACTAACTATTACGGTTAATGGCTCAATCCACTAAAAGAATCAAAAGTCAGCACACACTCAGACAGTCTGACATTAAAACACATGTTTATTTTTACTATGTAAAGATGAAAACGAACTCCCTGCAGTGTCATCATTACAATGAACTTAAAGCATTACCAGACAGTTGGATTGGGCGTAAAGACCAGGTGAACATTTTCTCCGTGTAGAGCCTCCGTGTATGACATAAGCATGTTTTGGATGATGTAGTCGTTTTCTTATACAACATGACTGAAGAAATGATTTGCTGAAGTACAAGCTGTGACAACGAAATGCAATGTGGGATTTATAGGTTTTAGTACTCTCAGTCAGTGCCTGCCTCTCAGCCTCTGCGTGGACCCCGAAACGTTTCTAAAGCAGCGCTTCAGACAGCAACAATGGCCGACGACCTGGGTGAGGGAGGCTACATCGATGCAGAGTGCAGTCGTCACTTTGAGAACTAGAACCAATAAATAAGAAGATTCAGAACCACATCATCATGAAAAAAAAACATTATTTGGTGTCTTACGTAGTTCAACCCAGTTGCTCGGGTAAATGTCTGCAAACAATGGATGTGTTCCAACTTTACATTTCTTGATGTTGCACCTTAACGTCGTTTTAGGGTTTAGTTTTGAATGTTATGTTTTGACAACAGTGTGCTTATGGTCTAGGTTTAGGCACAAACATCACTCGATTAGTGTTGGGAAAAAGATCATATTTTGTTTTAGAAATATCTGCTTTAGCGACCACCAACATGTCAGGAGAAGTCACGGTGTCTCATTAAAAAACAGCTGTTTCTGCCACCACAAACATGGCTGGAAATGGTCGAAGCGTCCTTAAAAATATCTAGCAGTGTCAGTGTTATTATTGCAGCATGTCCTAAAGAACTGCAGCCCCTGGACTGATGCACTCGCGCCCCCCTCACCCACAAAGGTCTGCAGCTCATGGAAAGTTGTGTCGGTTAAAGTCTACTGAAAGTAGATATTAAATTGACAGTAATGATGAATTGTTTTGTTTTTTTTAATGGACCATCTTTATCTTGACATACAGTGTGAACCTCATGCCTGCAGCGTACAGTTCTGTTCTCCGGCTGGTTTTCAAGTGATTTACATTCTTACAGTTGCCAATGTGATATTTTGAAGGAGGTTTTCTTACTCCTGGAACACAACCTGGAAGTTCCAGTTTGACTTTGGCTCTATACGTTGGCCATGAAACGCGTTTTGAAGTCTTTGCCAAAGCTTATATGCGGCTTAAGCCAAATCAAGTGGTTCCGATCCAAAGCTGCAGTCTTTGTAGTACTAAATTGGAGACTTTCCTTCACTGACTCGAGGAATAGATGGTTGTCATATGCTGTACTGATTGCAAAGCCTGCAAGAGAAAGAGGACGTTCATCAGATCATGACATGAGTATGACAGAACCAAAAAAGAACCATCCACACTCTTGATCCAGAGTGGTTTGCTATCACATCAGCAAGACATTTGCAGACGAAGGGATCCGTTTATGGCAGGTACTGATTTCAGCGATCACTAGCACTCGAGTGTTGTATCAAGACAAACGTTTTCTGAAGAGAGCACTTCCTCAGAGGCTGCCCCCCCCCCCCCTTGTGTGAGCCAGCCCTCCGCCTCCAGCTCAGGCTACTGCAGGTTCACGCAGGTCACAGGTGGCTGCCTGTCGGGGCAAGCAGCTCCAGATGGATGTCAAAGGACACCTCTCAATTTCACAACTCACCTCTGAGATAAGTCGACACAGCAGCGGGAGGAGGAAGGGCAAAAGTGTCACGAGGGTAAGAGGAAGCTCCCTGTTTTCTCATTGTTTACCGCCGACTTTTTACACTGATAATGATAAGTTTGTCCTCTTCACGTTCCCATTACAGTGAACAAAAAAAACTGAATTATAGCCCTCGGAGAAAGTACAGACACAAATCAAGCACATGACACCTTTTTTTCATCACTGTCGGCTAACATCGCTCAAAGGCTCCTGTTGCAGCCTAGAATTCATTTGAACAGGCATCCAGCCGAGAAAAAAAACAACATCTTGCTCCAAAGTTTCAAACTTTTTTCAGTGGAATTCAACCTGGGAAATTCCCTCTTCTGACACTCTGAGAGCTCTGGTTTGTGTTGTTCAGGATAATCAGTGAATTCTAGAGTGGAGCCCGAACCTGTAATTACAAGGGAAATTAGCAATAGGTAGTAATTTGTGTCTATATGCAGCCGGGCTTTTGACAGGGAGGGCAGGTTCATTTCTTTACCTTTTTTTTTTCTTTTCACAAAAGTGAGTAAGTAGCAAAGAGAAGATTGGCAAGGACGACGACTGCTGCATTTAAATCCCCTTTCATTACAGCGGTGCGGAGTACGCTGTATGGCAGTTTATATGATGGTATCAATCTGAGCTCTAATCTAGGTTAGTGGATAATGATTGCAAAGACAGAATTCATTTGTAATGCCATCCTGCATCCCTTTGTTATCTCATTTCCTATCAAATTGCGTCATGTGAGTTTAAAAACATCGTAAAAGCCTTTGTTGAGTTTCTCAAAACCACAAATCGTCCTCTCGCTCCCCGACCAACACCGCGCCGTGACGTTTGTAATCTTGAAGCCATTTGGCCCGAGGAGAGTCCTGTTGCCTAGAATGCAGTTAAAACACATTCGGCCCGTGTGGTTTCAAAAGCTCAAACCGTTTTCTTTTAAAACGCTTCGTGTAGCTGAATCACTACCAGCTGCCACATTCAGCATCCTGCCCGGTTAGTCACCCGCTGATGTGTTAGCAGCTGGATGTTGCCCAGGCGACTGCTGCAGCAGGGGTTGGGTTGGTTTAGATGCAGAAATGATAGGGGAATCACAAACAGCATCACGCATCGCTCCAAAGCAGAAGATGGAAGAACTTGTCTCAAGATTGGGAATCCATGTAAAAAGCATCAAAACTGCAAGACTTTCAAGTTGAAGAAGGCCGATTAAGTTTGAAGGCAGGAAGTAAAGAGTTGACATTCACAAATGCTTTGGTCATCATAAGTCATCATTGAACTGAACAAGCGTACTGAAGAACATGTTGTTAAGGTATTTCTGATGCAGCCAGGGGCTGTGTTTTAGCTAGTTGACCATAAAATAGCTAATTATTAACAATTATCTCCAACAACAACTCCTCCAACTAACTAAGTAATGACATAAAAAAGTCAATCCAAATATTGCTGCAGGGGTGACGGCTCAGTCTTTCTCTTTATACTTAAAGCCGCTGTAAGCGCTATTGTCATTTAAGCTAACTTCTTGTCCGTTTTCCAGTTAGCTTGCACGACTCCTTTCTTTGAGATTACCGAAAGAAAGATTACCATTAGATTTCTTTAATGGTAATCAGTTCTCATTATCTTTGAAAGTACTGAGTTCAATACTTTACCCTAATTCTAAAATCCCACAGAGCATAGTTAGCATACCATTAGATTTGGGTTTACAATTGCTGTTGCTTTCACAGCATTTTTTTGTTTTTACTGGGGTTGCAGTTTGATGCATTTAGTTTTAGCATTTTAACATGCAATCATTTAACAGGCTCACTGTTGGATGATTAAACTGCATGTCGACTGTAAACTTTATTGCATTCAAACTTGTAGCTGCATTTGTACCTCTGAGGATTAAACTAACTATTCTAAACTTCTCAGATTCCCTATGTTGTAATAATTTTCAAATTTCATGGAAACCAATCAGCAGAGGAGATAAATAGAATAAAAAAAAAACAGTGTTACAGGGACAACAAAGAAGTCAAAACTGACGTATGTTCTGTGTGCTTGGGTAACGTTACGTTTGTTGTCTTGTGTTTTGTCTCGTCCATCTTCCCAAGACGTTGCTATGATATTTCCCGCAGTTTCAAAACACCTGCATAGGGTGCTAAGCGTTTTGTGTGTGTGTGTGTGTGTGTGTGTGTGTTTGAGACAGCTGCTTCAGGGGATAACAGCAGCATGTGATGACAGGGCAGCCAGGTCTAATTAGAGAGGTCTTACAAACGCTGCAGCGCTGATGTCAGTGACACTGCAGCTGCGAGGGGTCGCCCGGGCACTCAACCCCACGTACGTTACACACCTGGTGGAGGGCGTGAGGCGGGGGTTGCGAGGGAGGATGCTGAGGCCTCACTCATCTGCTGTAGTAGAGGGAGATTATGTGCTGACTCAGGCGAACAGCTGATCGACAGCTCAGTCATTAGCTCGGACCGGGGCTTCCCCGCTCGCTAGCTGCTTGGAGATGAGGTCTGTTTATGTGACAGCCTTCATCCTTTATGAGTAAGTTGGAGAAAGGAGATCGTGTGGCAGTCAGCGTTACATTGCTCTGCCTCAACTATAGTATGCGTTTAAGTGTAAGTATAGGCTTATTAAGATTTCGGGAAGTACATTTTGACAATCTGAAGTGATTGATCACTCTCTCTCGGTTGCCTAGACAGGCCTGTGGAGGATAGGGTTTGACGTGTTTATTGCTGCTGCAATCTGGATTTCTTAATGAAGGTCTCAGTTTTGATTTTCCGCGACAGGCCAAAGGATGGACTTTATTGTGCCATTCTCCGCTCTGCTAACAGAGAGCAACAGTAGCTAACGTTGCTTTAATAAATTGGGCCCGCTGACATAAACGACACAGAAGATACACAAAGCCCCTATTAACATGCTTTAGTGCAACCCTGTGTTTCACTCAGACAAAGAAAAGTAGTGCAGGCACGAATGATAGTTGTCCTGCAAGTCAAACTGCGCTGTGATATTCAATTTTTTGGGACCATTTTAGCATGTAGCCTATTTCTCAAACAAATCAATTTTCACTCAAATAATAGTTGAACATACACTTAGTCCCTTTCTTGTTGAGCGTCAGATGAGGAGATCGATACCACTCTCATGTCTGTGTGTTAACTCAAGCATTAGCTTAGCTTAGCATCACTGGACAAAGTGAGAAAAAGCTAACTTGGCTCTCTTCAATTCTTAAAAATACATCTCAGGTCTTTGATAACCTCTTTCCGAGGTTTCTTCCTTATTTGTTTTCCATCAAAAGTATTATTTTTGTCAATATGGCAAGTTTTTCCTCAGTTGGCAGACTGTACAGATTGTAAAGCCCACTGAGGCAATATGATCATGATGTTGGGCTTTATAATTAAAACTGATTTGAATTATTTATTATTTGAGTTTTTACCTTTTCAAGGCATGTACAGATATAACATATTACTGAGCTCTAGACGTGTTGGAAGGTGCTAAGCTAAGCTATTGACGCCATGGGCCCAGCTCCATACACAACACACAGACGTGAGGATGGTTTCTTCTCATCTAAATCTTGACAAGAGAATGAAACGGCATACAGTAGAGGATCACATAGACATTAGCCCACAGCCTGTTAGTTATTTTCCTGGGGTCGGCCTACTTAAACCAGTCAAGGAATATTTCTTTATCAAATATGAGAGACAACAAATCAAAAGAGATAGCAGCTAAAGTTGAATCCATTTCTAACTATACTATTCAACATGTTCAACTTTCAACTAAATATAATTACACTAGTGCTTGGAAGACTGTAATTGGGTGTAGCATGTATGACATGATAACTTAGCATTGGCAGAGATAGCCAACATGGCTAACAAGACAAAGAAAAGAAAGCCCACTTAGACTGCAATAGAAAATGTAGGAAAGATGTCACAGCCACAGTCTCATTTCTTCCCAGACAGGATTTGGTTTGAGCCTCCCACATTGTGCCCATCTTCCTCTTCCCACCCACAGAAACCCAGACCCTTGGAACAGCACACGCTACCACAGCCAAGTCTCCAAAGACCGACTTCCTCCAAAAACACAGTAATCTTGTTTGCTCTGCCAATTTAGGGGTTAACGACACGATTCTGGTGTTTAACTAAAGGTCTTTTATCATTCCTCGGCTGACCTCAACGTCCCCGCGGGGACCTAATGATGACATCATTAACAAGCGCCAAGTATTTGCTGGTTGATAATCCCTGAGATCATGTGCTGTAACTGACGAGGGCAGATCCTGACAGTGGGCGTGAGAGAGAAGGGTAGAGATGGAGAGAACAAGAGGGAGAACAGAGGGAGGCGACGGCACCGTCAAAGGAGAGGCTTAAAGGGTCAGTTCAACAAAACTAGGGAAGAAATTAACACGTGCAAATTTCTGCTGACATTCAGCCATGCAGATTGTTGTTGTGTATCTATCTTTCAGATACCTGTCTTTGAGATTTTTGCTGCCACCCAAGTATAAGTGAGTTGGATGGACTTTCCTTTTAGGTTCACACAAGATTGGAAAATTACAGTTGAAAAGTTTCACAGCAACATCGTTTTCCAGACAAACTGTTCCTGATCCTTCTGATAATTCACAGACCTCACTATGGATACATTTACATACCAGCCATGACAGTGTTGGCTGGTGTTGTTTTAACCTTGGAAGTCTGTCTGTCGGGGATGTGTCCAGACGGTTTCTTATATTCTTGAGCTAACATTAGAATTTATCCAAAGCGACTTACAATACGTGCTTTTACCAGTTAAATAGCCCTGCCAATCGCAACACAACAGAGTGGGACCAAACAAATATAATTTCAAGCTTCCACATGTTCTTGTATACAGTCAGTCTTCCAAAAGTCTCATCAAACAGTTGGTGCAAACTGAGGTACCGCCTTTCACTGGGCAGATAGCCAATGGGTTGGCACATTGGGTGGCAAGATTTCCCCTTTCTGGACAAGCTCCAGGTGTCTGTCTGTATGTGTGTGTCATCAAGGCAAACTCTAGCTCTCTAGTAGTGGGAACTACTGCTGAAGCAAAGGTTCTGTTTTTTAACATGTTGTCAACGCCATAGTGTAACAACCATGACAGATGCAGGTACGAAACTTTACAGGTGTGCAGTTGAGATCAGAATGAGTTGAAGATGGGTGTGGTTGAGGTTACAGAGTACTACATAGAACTCGTGGGTCAAAAGGAAAACATGACAGGTGGTGTGATCCTAGTCCCAATGAAAGCTTTTAACAGCAACTGTATCTGTAGTGATGGTAGGAGTATTTGTTTTTCCTAATTGCTAATAATAGCCTGTTAACATACTCAATGGTAATGTTAACATGTGGATGTTTTAGCATGGTATAATATTGTGCACCATGTCCACCATCTTTGTTTGGCAAGTAAGCTAATAATGCAAATACTCGCCACTTAACAAAAGTTTTGCCACTTAACAAAAGTGTCACTGGTGCTGATGGGAACGTCGCTAGCTTTGCAGGTGTTAAGTCCAGCACCAAACTGCTTTTTTTTTTTACCTAATGATGGTGATGCTAACAGATCACTTAAGGTATAACAATCCATCCTGTGGGACAAGAATGCCTGGACCAAATGTCCAATCCATCCACTGGTTATGGAGACATTTCATTCAAAACTAGTTCACCCAAGTCATTATTATTTGACCTCTCTGTACCATATGTACAAAATTTCATAGCAGTCTATCCAGTAACTACTGTTGCTGGACCAAAGGAGGTGGTGGTGTTGGACAGACTGACTGATCAAATGACCAACTCTCTAAAGCCGTGCTGCTAGCGTTGCTCCAAAGCCTGCAATCCAACGTATCAGCGTGCAGCTAAACCTGTCACTAACAGGCAGAGGAACCCTGCTGATAGCAAACAGCAGCCCCTTCCCAATATGTGGTCTGAGACAGTCTCCCCAGGCAAAGACGCACCGGACTATGACTTCAGTGGCAAGAATGAACAGCCAGCTCCAGGACAGACTGCAAGAGTGACGCACCGCGTCTAAACGGCATCATAATCTACGTGAATGCACAAAGCTGCTGGAAAATTATATGATAACATACAGCTGTTTGTCTTTAATGATTTCTGCAATGTCGGGAAAATGATCTGTGATGTATGCCGGCATGCCAAGAGATCAGATTTTCTCCAGAAAATCAAGTTATAATTTTCTGGAGTTCAGTCTTTAAACTTCTTCTCCACCATTCAGGCATCATGACACTAAGATCTTTTATGAAGTTACTCACATCTGTTTTCGACATAGAGTTCAGTTCACAACTTCATTATAAAGTTCTGACTCGTAAAAAGTTTTTAGAAAGTGTGTTTTTTTCACCATCTATATGGTGTGTGAACATATGGCAGCTCAGCCTGAGTTTCTCTTGAGAACTATGGCGTTCATTCCCGAACACGCTTCCCACTCAGATGGTACGCGTGTTCGTGTGTGTGTGTGTGGTCAGTGGGACAGTCTTATCTAGGAGTTATTGGCCGACACACACACACGCTACCTTATTATCTTACTTTCCAGTGCTCCGCATGATGAGCTAGTAAAAACTAAAGTGACCCATCCAGCTGTGGATGTGAAGCTTATAGAGAAGGGAGGAGGGTGGCCTTGTTTGCCAGCTGTGAGGTTCGGCTCCCTCATAGGCTGCACGTGTGTCCCTGCAGTGACAGCGATCACCTGACCTTTGTGCTGATTTCCGAGGACGTGAGCTCCTGCTGAAGGTGTAAACCCGAGCAAAGGAGCGGTGGAGTAATAGAAGAGAATGTGCTGTCAATACTTTTTATTTATTGCCTCTAATTATCTCCTTCCTGAAGCAGACGTGCTGATTCACACATCTCCTGTGCTGAGGACTGAACGTGAGTTTTGCATGGTCCTTTACTACCCCCATTAGGTCAGATTATGAACTGCAGCTTATTACTTGAAGATATTACAGTTTGATCAAGTGATAGTCAAAACAGAGAAAATGAGATAATCTATTTTTTTTAAAGTGCTTTATAATTGCAGAGAGTCACCACCAGATAGGGTGGGGTTACTTTAAGGAATCATTTCATTGGTTTTGGATTATCTGACAATACTTCTTCTGTTCTATTAGGCAGTGTCCTGGTCTGTTATTCCCCACATTCAATGAAAGTATTACCACCAATCAGCCGCTGAAACTTATCAGTATACATCTGCTCCTATCCCTCATTTGATTTAAGAGAGGAATAATCACCCTCATCATCACACTAACTTACAACCAACAAACCTGTAAAGTCAATACCAGTCAACTGCAAGTCCAATATGGTGGAGCAAAACAAATAAATAAAAACAAAACAAAAACAGCCAAGATCATCCTTCCAGATTTCCAGTCGAGCCACAGACCAGCTATGAGAAATCAGGATGGCAGGGAAAACAAAACAGACGGGGCTATGAAGTCAAGAGACAAAGCAAAAAATGAGAATGAAATGAAAAAAAAAGGCTTTAAACTGGAGCCTGATCAAGGGCCTGGTTTCCATTGGGAGCAGGCACATGGTCTCTGAAGATTTCAAGCTCCTATTTTTCTCTTTTTTGAATCAGATTTAAAACGCATCCAGAACAGGCAAACGGTCAATTAATGAATAACTTCAATGGGGAAAACTAAACGGAGGAAGTCGAAAAAGAGGTATCTAAAATGTGTATCGTCTTCTTGAGAGGAAACAAAAACAATATGCCTCCAAGGTGCCTCCACCTTAATGCATTTCAATGATCTCATTTAAGTAATTAACATGTAATAATGTTATCTGTGTGGAAAAAAAATGTTTTTTTATCTTTAAGAAGGCATCTTAACCTATTATATGATGCTGAAATGACAGAAGAAATGATCTGGAATGTTAATTTAGGCACAACTTTGCTCTTCGATTCGTTAAGAGTCTGATGACTGAAGTGGACCAAGATGGTTTGCCATTTCAGCAAAGTGTTTCCTCAGCATAAAAGTCTGGGAAACGACAAGAGTTTTACACAATCATGCGCTCCACAAAGTATAGAACCTCCCCCCATTCTTGCTCATGAGTGACCGAGCCTTTCGAGGATGCCCCCTTTCATACCCAATCCTGATACTATCACCTGGTACCAATGAATCTGGATACCTGAGGAGCGTTCCACAACTTTCCCACTGTTTTGTCGCCCCTGTCTCAACTTGTTTTAAAGATTTTGCTGGCATCAAATTCAGAATAAAGATACATATACAAAAATCAATGAAGCTGATGGTTAAAACTTAAATATGTTGACTTTGCACTTGTATTACTTGAGTACAAGTCAAAACGGATGAGCAAATGATCACATAATTTATGTTTAAAACAGTTTTCTGACTTTTTTGGAATCAGGGTTGTAGTTCATCATCTAAGCAATTTGATTTTCATATGGTAAAATGTCCCACACAGTAGTCTATGTATTTTGGTCAGAATTATTTAAAAAAAGGGATCTGAATCAAGAGAAGTCTTTTATAATCAAAAAAAGTCACTTTTTTTTTTTTTTTTTTTTTCTTCATTTTTTTTGCTAAATATCACAACTGGCTGCAAAATCCCTTATCAGTCAGGCTATGCTAGGATACCTCTGACTTCACTTCAAATCAAACCTTCCCCACTGGGCTCAACAACACTCCAAATCACAGTTCAAGTAACTTAAATGGTTGCTGTACTTCATTTCATGCACCATGGCTAATGTATCCACAAAAATACAAGCTGTCATACCGCCCTAATTGGCCTCTGTGTCTTTTTCTACCATTGATTTCTACCTGCTTGACTGACTGCTAACAAAAAGATGCTGATGATGATGAATGGAGGGAAAACATTTGACCACAATCATGAGGAATTTGGTGATGGAAAATGCATTATGTCCCCCGTCCGCTGTTACAGCCAGCTGGACAGTCTTACAGATTACACACTCGGAGGCTAGACTCATCCACCTGACAGGCACGCGGCAGACCATTTCCAAAAACACATTTTCAGATTTTTGAACATCTCCGCTGTTCAACGCCGAGGTCAAATGCCAGGGTGTGCTGTCAGACGGAGAAACCTAGACAACGACCACCACATAAACACAGACTTCGGGACAAAGATAATATGAATTTGATAGCTTCTTGCATTGCGTAAAAAGCTGTGGCGGCTCTCTCCCAGCATGACTCGGTGTTCTGTGCTTTTCATCAACACTTGATCACACCAGCGCACAGTACACGGGTATGTTTTTCAAATCAGTGCATACTTTAAGGGATTTTTAGCTCAGTCATGGCGCAAAGGCTCGGCCTCAGAGAGACTCAGCTCAGCTGGTGAGGCAAATCTTTGTTGATCGTCCATAAATGGACAAATAAAATCAAACATGTTTACAGTGATGTAAACTTATCACATTTCTGCAAAAGTGTGGCCTTGTTAAAGCCTGTTTCCTAGTGATTTCAACCACATTGTGTATTTTAGAAATGAAATAAAATAAATACAAACATTGGTTCACACTATATGATTGTACAATATATATGAAGGCGTATTGGCCTCATTGTTGCAGCTGCACAAACTTGTTTGTCTTTTCACTTTCTTAAACCCATTCTACTATTCCATTCTCTTGTAGGACATTCTCCTAAGAGTCTACACCAGACAAGTAGACTACCACTTTGAAGTCTTGAGTTTTGGCAACACAGCCATCACCATCTTGAGTTTGTTGAACCAGTGTTTGGAGGAAAGTTTGGGGCCATGGGGGATATCCTGATTGGATCTGACTGAGAACAAAGGACACGCTGTGAAAGCAACTTGTCAAACATCATGATGTGTTGAAGACAACACAAAACTACAGATTGAGACAACAAACTCATCAGAAAAGGGCTTCCTGAGGCAACAAAAGAAGTGAAAAGTGGGGTCATTTTCTCATAAGCTTATATATAATTATACTTGTCTTTAAAAACCAGTGGAGTTGGCGTGTGATGGTCGTTAGAAAGAATGCAGGTTTAAGGCACTTGTTTGGCTGCATTTTCAGACAGTTTGCAAACCCAAACACAATACAAAAGGAACATCCAAAAAGAACCAAAGAAAAATACAAAAACCAAAGGAGGAAGGAACCAGAAGCTCAGGCAGGAATCTAAAAACACGAGGGCAGACAACATGAGGAGCAACACTGAGACACAAGTAACAAAACAGCTGAACTGATAAAGCGAGGGGGGAGAGAAAAGGACTTAAACACACAAGGAAGGGAAACTAATAAGATACAGGTGAACTTAACAGGGGCTGGAAAAAAAGATGAGAAACTTAAACGTGACACACAAGAATGAATCTACCAGAAACCGTGACAGATTTGGGGCTGCTTCATTAGGAGGTGATTCAATACACTCTCTCAGGCTCTGATGGTTTCTCATCCCGAGCTGTGCTGTTGGTTCAGCTATATCGAAAAATGCACCATCAAAATGAGTATGTGTATTCTGCTGCAGTCATCACAGGCCAAACCATCAAAAAAACTATTTAAAAAATGAAAGAATTGTTATAGTTCCAAAGAGTTTCTGCACAAATTGTTCCTAATTCTCTCTTTTTGATAAAACAACTTGAAGTGCTGTGTGACTAAACCATCAGAGTGAAAGTGCATATATTGTCAATTGTCAGAAATCGTCTTTATAATAGGGATTCAGTGTTTGCTGACTAACATCCTAGGTATCCTTTGAGTTATAAAGCGGACTCCTGTCGCTCCTTCGAAAGGCCGCAACAGTTCGTACAAACAAACTACAAACATGTATCACATCCTGAACAACGGACAGTTTACTGGAAAACATCTACCTGCCGTGGATTCTTTTTTACTTCTCCGGGACTGTTACGGAACACTTGTGAATAAACAACTGCAGCGGGAATGACTTCAGTCAGCAACTTCATCTGCCATTAAAATCAAAACGCAAACATCACACCGTTTGCTTACTCGTGACTCATGGCTGCCCACACGAAGCCGCATTAGATCATTAATAATTCATGAGTTTTCCCCTGCTGTTTAGGAAAAAATGTAATACCTGACACCCCTCAGCATATAGCAAGCAGCAACACCTCTTCTTCGAATCAAGTCCACCTCTGCCACGTCCTCCCAATCATTCCCTCGCAATATTGAAAAGGCTGTAATTGAATCTCTTGCGCTCTAGATTGAAGCGATTTTTCTCTTTTGGCTAAAAATATGCACAATTTATTCTCTAATTGCTATAATATCTCATTTTCTGTCCAAGTGAAAACATTATTATCCGGATTGGTGATGATGAATAAAAAGGAACTTGTGCCGTTCGCTCCACACACGAGCCCTGCTTCAGTGGTGTTCAAAAAACGGTGGTGCCATTAGGCTCATTGTAAATCGTTCTGGATAAGAGCAATCAGAAAACTGCCAGGACTGCCCGAGTTATTCTCCCCCAGTTGCTGGAATCGAAGCGGCGGCAGCGCTCAAATCTGCTGCCAGATGAAAACTGCAGAGGAAAGCCGGAGCAGATGTCTGATGGGAGAAATTTCAGAGATTTCTGCCAAAACCTTCAGGGAATATCACAGTGACAGAAGACGAGAGGTGCCAGAAATGAGAAGCAGTGAAGGGGAATAGAGAGAGAGAACGATGTGACAAGTACTCACCAGCAAGAGTTGAGTTGAGTCTGACACAGTCATGTGTCAGAAGTGCTGTTATCTCCGGGCAGATAGCCACTGTGGAGAGACATAATGAAGCTATAGCTGAGATGATGATGTCAAAGATCTTTCATTTGGAAACCGTTTATCGGAACCGAAGCCTGGCAGGTGTCAGGGATAAAGTGAATGAAAAGTCATGGGCACAAATTAGCAAAGTTTATTAATTTCAGTAAATTATTTGAATGATTGGAGGGTATGAAATATTTAACCTTCCTTGTTGCTTGAAAAAGAAAACATCATTAGGTAACATTGTTGAGTGAGCGAGATGGCACCGCAAGGAGGAAAGAATTGGCTAAGTATATACTGTATAAATAAAGAAGTCACAAACTTTGTAGAATATGGTCAGAAGGTAGCTCAGGACTAAAACATAGGGGGCAGCATCTCAACAGGACACAATGACACCTGTAGCTCTTTGCTAGCTATCCTGCCGTTAGCTGATTAGCTTATGACTCAGATGTGGAGCCAGTGGCCACCACAAACCGTAGGGCTCAGCTCAAGTGGAGACAGTGAACACAGCTGGGCTTTTGGTTTAATGTCGCGTTTTAATGAAGTGTGTTTTAGGAATAGTAAAGGAGCCAATTAAGTTCAACTTTGTCCGCTAAAATGGAGAAACTTGAATGCAAAAGCTATATGGCTATACTTTTCTGTTTAGTGAGGAGAAGAGAGGTAAGAGTATTTTGTTGCTTGACATTGAGTGAGTTTATTTTGTTCATTTATTCCACTAACAGCTGGCATTTATCTGTCTGAACCTAAGGGGACTACTACCTCTTGTTGTTAAAAAGTGGTATTAGGAGACAGGACAGATCTGAGTTTGCTAGTTAGCATACTAACTTAATCAGGCATAAATGTTTGGGGGGGGGGGGTTTTGTAAAGTTTTAAACTAAAAATCTTACAAAGACTCAGTAGAGACCTGCAATATTTTTGGGCAACTTTGGGCCAGCAGAAATATGTTGCCAGTACAGCATTGACATATTATCAAGTTGTAAGGTGATGTTGCTCGGCTACGCTGCTAACAGTTATGCAGCATTATTTATATTTATATCAGGAGCCGAGTCTCTGGGCCACCTTATAAATGCAGACCAATAATCACACTTTTATAGCTCTGTTTTTGGTCTTCACCAACTCCTGAGGAAGAAAGTTTCACAATTTTTAGCTGCGCAGCATCTCACTACGTTCACAGCCAGCCATTAACTTGCTACCTGGTGCTGAAAAGGTAGCGCAAAGGGATTTTTAGAGGCTTAATGTGGCAGAAAACAACACCGGAGAGCAGTGACGGTGCATTGAAATTGTGAGCTGGACAGCTCAATGATGAGCTAAAACTCACTTACTATAAAGTAAAGACGTGAAGCTGAGGAGGTTCGTCAAAACCCCTGAACGTGAACGTGAACATATCCCACCGGAAGCTTATGTTTACAGTTAATCCATCCTGAAATGAACTCACTTGCGACACAAGCAGTGATTGTGCACACCCTATTTATGCATCTGAGTTGCAGATTTTAGCTAAATGATTTGGATTGACCGTTCTAAATGTATTATTCCTGATAATTTATGGGCAGATCACAAAAAAACGTATGATTGCATCAGTGCAGCAATATTTGATCAACTGTTCCTGAGATATGCGATTTTGAAAATGGATTCAAGAAACTTTGTTTATATTGTTCCTGGCTCTTTATGCCTTTAAACAAGAACCAAGAACAAGCAGTGGGCAGGCACTCTGTACTTTCAGCCAAGCTCTCATGTTAAAGCCAGCAGAGTAATAGGATATCATTTGGATAAATTGAAGCATTTTGAACATTTGGAAAAGAAAAATCAAATGTCGGTTGTTTTAAGGGCAATGAATCCTCCCCAGGCTTTAAACACAAACACACACAAGCTGTTCCTCTCATTTATGGTGAAAGCTAATTTCTACAGAGCTCCTGAAGGGTCAAAGTGGGAAATGTTTTTCGGGGCTACATTTGCATTCTCTCGCAGTACATTTTGACTTTATACTGTCAGAAAAGGAGTTACAATTGATAAATGCATAACTGTCACATTATTTTTCCTTTCTATAGTATATACAGATTGTTTTCCTGAACCATGTAAAAGGGCTGCGAAGAGAAGTCCACACCAAAGGAAGTTACTCTCTCCTGCAAAGCCTGAAACGTCTTGTTTGGAGTCGAGCCATCACCACTGTTACTTATGTGCGTCTCTGTGTTACAGGCATTATATAAATATATATATGTATATATCTATATATATATTATATATTATATACAGCTGTACCAAGCCAGGGTATCCAGCTGTAGCAGCGTTATTTTAGATCACACTACCTTGCTCGGCATGACCCGCCCTACTCTGCCTCTGATTGCCAATATCCTGCCCGTTAAGTAAATCGCATGTGCAACGCTTGTCACAGATTGAACAGAAGTGAGACGTCTCACTCTGTAGCTAAAATGGAGAAAACACTGGGAAAAGGGATGCTGCAGCGATGCACCACAGGAGAAAAACAAAAATGTGTTTGAATATTTAAGTATGCAAACCTATTCTACTAAGACCCAAAATTAAAAGTATGAACCTGAAAATAGCATTATATGACATCTTTAAGAGAAAGGGACTTAAACGACTTCAATTCAGGTTTGTTTGACAACACTGGGGTTGTTAATTAAAAATAAATTAACCATAACCTTTACCTTTAGGGTTTAACTATGGACCTGCTCTCCACTGAAGTTGATGGGTTTGGTGTTAACACCAAAACACAAAGTTTGTCTTTTTTTTGTTTATGTACTGTGAGCACTTTGAAAGTGTAAAGTCCTCAACAACACTAAATCCCCAAAAATATGTCCCTCTATAACTCTTTAACCGCAAGATCCTACAGTATGTTAACCAGCTGTTTGCTAACTGTGTCTGTCCACTCAGTGGTTGGCAGATATACAGTGGATGTATCAGAGCTGTACTGGTGAAAACAGCTGCCGGCTGCTGCTGGAAACAATGTTGATAACAGTTTGCAGGTAATAAAACCAAATCACATAGTTAAAATCACGGGATCATTCTTTGTGGATACATTTTTATTTTAGTTATTCGATCAATTGTTAACATATCCATCAGTACAGCTAGGTTTAGCATAGCTCCAACATGTAAATGCGATCCTGTGTAAAAGTTTATGTGTCTCAAAGTAAGGCAGCGCACCATGATTGAATTATTGGCTGGCTGGTGGAGATTGATGCAGAATATTTTTGGCTCAGGTCCCCAAAACCCACTGATTTGGCAGGACTGCACTAGAGTAGAATATTGGCGATAATGAACAGGGCTGGTGATGAAAACTGGATTCAGGCTGTATTTTAGGGACACATAATAGAAGCTGGGATCATCGTGTACGACTGTATCGACCAGCACCCGGGAGAACCAACACAAGCAGAGCTCCATACCATAAATACGGAGGTGCAGCCATAAAGACAAGGGAGGGAAACGTTAGAATAACAAGACTGCTGTCCTCCTGATGGGCCCCGGACTCCTCTGTTTGTCTTGGACCAGCTACAGCAACACACAGATGACCCCAGTGAACTGTTAATGAGGTGGAGTGTTTGTGTGAGCGCTAACCGCACACAACTTATCCTTAAATGCAATATAATAACTGAGAAACGAGAGTGTATCAATTGTAATTTAAGGGAGTATGCGACACACCCTTTAGAGCTGAATGTATTTCTGAAGTTCATTATCACCTCTCCACTGCGCTGTGTCCATTATGGATAGCACACAAGCTCTTAGTAGGTTTTATTTTAGTTTGTCTTGGCTCACACAAGTCTGTGATATTTTATTCTCTCCCACATTTTCTCATCCGTCTCCTTTGCTTCAGCTCGGATGTTGTCTTTAGAACCGTTTTACGCGTTCTTTTTGTGTGCTGTCTGTCTCTTTTGCTCTGCTACCAGGCTACAATCCAACTGATCTCAACCCCTCGGATGTTACTTTACCAACAAGTATTGTCTTTCTTGCGTCCTTCTCGGGAATTGCGTTTCTAGCATCATCTACAGCGTATTTCAAAGTGATGGACATTGTCATCTAGAGTAGACAAATTGCGAGCATTACGGACTCACTGCTGAGCGACTGTCGGAGAATTCTGCTACGAGAGTTCATTAAATGACAAATAGACACAGATACATGTTGACAGTGGTTGTAATCATGCATTAAGCAGTTACAGAGAAAAGATGACTTTTCAATAATGAACGTTCTGAGGGATTTCAGTAATTACACGACTGTTACTAAACACAGTGAACTTCGGACTTGACTATTTGTTATTGTTAGTTTATTTATGATGTGACAGTGCAAATTAATAAAACACATGGTAGTGCATGAATAAGAATGCTAGGATTAGCCAAAAGGTAATTCTTCATCTGTAGCCCAATATTAAACCTGGCTCTCAGCTCTCTGTGGACGGACTGGTTTGGAGCGTGTTAGCTTGCGGACATGAGGCGACTGTTGGCATCTTCCAAAAGAGAAGAAAAGTGGACTTCTGGTAGCACAGAAATGTTTGTTATTTAAATGTTTTTTTACTAGCTGGCTTGCTAATGTTATCCATTGGTAAGCCTACATTTATGCTTTGTTCATACTTAAAGCGTGTGGGAACTGTGCAGTTTCACTGTGAGGACGCTGCATGCAGTCGCTAAGGCTAAGCTAGCTGCTGATGGTCGGTACCTCTAAATTATAGGGTGGCTGCTAGTTAAACCACACTGTCATGTTTTACTCTATTCTAATTTGTGTTAAACACATGCACTGTGTGTGGAGACTTTGGAGCTGTTTGAAGGTATCTCTGTCAGAAGTTTTCTGAGTAACAAAAGTAATGTAAAAGGTAATTAAATACATTTGTTTGGCTATTTTCCGCATATCTAAAAAACTGAAAAGGTCAATTCTGATTACACACATTGCAACTTCAATCGAACCGGACATCACACACCCACTCAACACCTTCTTTACTCAACTGCCTTCAGGGCAGAGGTACCGAGGGCTCAATTTGGGAAAAGCTTCATCCCCTCAGCTGTAACTGCTCTAAATAATAGTCCTTGCTGAACAGACCCAAATGCAGTTTTAGAATTGCTATTTGGTACGGTGTGTTTTTTACGGTGTTTTGTTATATGTTCTGTTTTCTTATACTGTCTGTTGTATGTACTGTCCGTCTGACTTCGGATAATAAAGTGTTAGTCTCGTCTGCCTGTAAGTCCTTAAACAACATACTATATTCTCTAAACAACACGACCTTTGCAGCATACTAGCGACGGGTGCACCGGACCTTAATCCTACAGTCATAGTCTGGTTAGATTAAGGAGAGAAAACTTCTTGGTCAGGTTTAGGAAAACATCAGGGTCTGTCTCTAAAGAACTATGTTACTTAATTAAGTTACAAACCCACCAACATTGAAGAAATAACTTGAGTTGAGTTACATATGAGAAGTAAATTAAGTACTTTTAATAAGTAAAAATAACTCACCCTTGTCTTCTGGTTTCACATCAGACACACACAGCAGACTCCTGTCTCAAAGTCCTATGCTTGCTTAAACCGACCGTCTATCCCAACCTCCTCCCAATGCAGCCTTTGTCATACTTTTGTCATATTACTTCACCTGACTTCCTTCTTGTCTGCATTAATAATTACAGCAGCTGCTAGAGGTCACCGCCTAACAACAAAAGTCAATTTGGTTTTTAATAAGCTGCTTTCACAGTCGACATCTCTGGTCATTTTCCTGATAGAGAGGGGCTGGTTGGTTAAGCAAGCAAAATAATACTGATGATAATAATGATCATTTCATTTCCAGGTGCAGATTTTCTGACACGTTGCAGGTTTCTTTCCATTAACTTGATGATGTTAGATTATGACTTGATCCATGTTGTAGATTTCTTACTAGATGAGACTTTATAAGATTACCCTTACATTGAAGTCAGTCTTGCACTTATTCAGACTTGAGGCACACATTCTAGTGAAGTATTTCTTTTTTAGTGGACACCACTCTTGTCTTGTCAGTACACTTAAAATGCAGTAAACACAAAATTCATCTTGTCGTCAGCTGTACCCCACGCTTCACTAGAAAACAGACGAACGTCCGTTAATCCAGAAGTCATCAGACATCAGTGAGGTCTGTTAAATCGATTGAACAATGATGTAACTCAGAAGTCTCTGTCTAGTTCATTTTGGCATCAATTATAGGCAGAGCTGTCAGTGAAAGCAATTCAACAGAGACTCTCACCTTCTATCCATCTGTCTCTCCCGCCCCGTCTCTGCTTTTGTCTCCCACTGCATTCATTTGTGTCTCTCACTCATCACGGAGGTTGCATTTGTTGTTTGTCCTTTTCTGAACTTTTAGATTCCCAAAGAAATAAATAAAAAACATTAAGTCATTCCAGCTTAAATCCATTTTTTTGGTATGAGCGTGAAATGAGCTTCTTTCCCCGGCCCTGGGCACAGTGTGGGTTGCTCTCAGTAAGGGTGCAATGACAGTGGTAACCGCTCAGTAATGAAATCAAACTGTCTTCTGACATACCCTGAGCTTTGATTTAGCAGAGGCACTTGTCATTTTCTGGTTTTGTGTTTGTAACTGTCGAAGCGGGTTAAGTTTTCTGACCTCCGTTTGCGTGTTTGTCAGCACTGATTTGGCTGAACTCACTGTGAGCTGGTGGAAGTCAAACATCTGGGACTACCGAATCGGTTTCTTAAAAGTTCCAATACTTTCATGCTATTTTGTAAAATGAAGCGCAGATGATGGATGAATTTAAACCATCGCAGTTTTCTTACGCCAGTATCTTCACCTCAAGATAAATATAATGTGTGCTTTTATATTTAAGTCCATTATCTCTGAAATAAACAGTAAACTGTGAGGCAGCAGAACATAATTCAGGTTTTGGGGGGGGGTTTTTGCTGGTGTGCTGCCAAATTGAGCCAAGCCAGCTAATCTTTCTAAATAAATTATCTCATGAGATATTTGGTAAATATAACAGATTTGAACTGAGTGTTACACTTTATGACCGTGTTTACAGGCTCCAAATTTGCATGAGATGCCTTTGGTTTGGCAGAAACAAGCTTAAACAGAGCTGTTTACTGGGATGGCCATAATTTGTTGCCGTGGGGTCCAAATTCATATTAAATACATATGGTCAACAATCTCTGCACTTAATCTTCAGACAGTGAACGCTAAAGTTCCAACACTAACATTGCACCCAAAGATAAAACACAATTTAGATAAAGCACAATAGTTCATCTAAAGGTCTATGCCGGTCTACAAGAACCTCTGTAGCTGTCTCTTTAAAACCTTTGTTGGATATTCTTGCGATGTACTGTAGATAGCAAATTGTTCCAATGACATATGCTGTACATTACTGCTTTTTCACAACCTGGGTCTACAAATGATATCGTTATTTCACTGATCATTCTGCCAAGCAGTAACTGACTCTCCAACTTGCCCGAGCTCTTTTTTCAACACATCCTCATCCCTTAACGATTGCCATTCTCTCCCAAAAATGACATACATCACTGTTCCCAGAACAGCATGATGCAGTGTACTAGCGGCAAGCGTACCGAACATCCATCGTACACTTGAAGTTTGGTTAGGTTAAGGCAAGAAAACTGCTAGGTTAGGTTTAGGAAAACAATACAGGTGTGGTTTAAAATAACTACTTTGCTTTTATGATATGTTACGTACATTATGGCAGTGATGTTCGCACTTAATGGGACTCCATTATGTTTGAAAGTTAAAATTACTCAATATTGAGTGTCGGTTTCACATTGGACATAAACAGCAGTCTCCTCGGTGAAAGTCCTGTCTTCATACTCTCTCTTCCTTTATTGCTTTAACAATGACAATGGCCACTAGAGGTCGCTGCCGCATTGGTTACCTGTATTTCGCAGCAAACTGGATTACCATAATGTCTATTATAGACATATTGTTAAGTTTTTTTATGTTGCATCTGTATGAACTGATCTTTCATCCTATATTGACAGCAGTTATAGAAGTTTCACACAGTAAAAGTGTTTGTAGAGCCACAGATATAACGTGAATTAAGGCTTCAAATCCCGACTGGACACACATTAGAAGAGGGAAAATGAATTACATGGTGGGATATTAACTTTGATGCAATATACTTTTAGACAATTCGGTTTTCTCCTTCTAATAAAGTTAGAGCAACATTTTTGTTCCTTAGTTTGGGGGAAAAAGCAGTCTGGAAATGCTTTCAACATTGGCTACAACACTCGACGGTACATTCAGAATTTCTTGATACTGATACTCAAAACCTCCTTATTGTTGCCGATTTAACAATTCATATTATTTATCTTAATAAAACATCAAAAGTAGGGTGAATAAGAGGGTCTGCTCTCTGTTAATTTTTGGCTTGAAACTTACTCCTCCCTTGCTTCTCTCTACTCAAATTTTACTGTGATGTTATTTGAAAAAAAGTCTAATAACATCAATCTGAGCGCCCGCCGTCATTTTTTACCCATTGTTTGTCCGCAAAGCGATTGTGCAGATCAAACCAACATGCAGAGTTTGAACACATTTTCTCTTGTTTAAATAAGCTCAGTGATCACTCATTGGGAACTCGATCTTCGGTGCTCAGCAATCTGAGTGGTGATAAACATTCCTGCGATGTAATTATCCATTAAAGAAGAATTCAAATAGCAGTAGCTGTTTTAAGGCCAGGCCTCACACCTCGCCCTCGAGTCATGGATGTCTACACATGTGCACTTCTGTGTTTCTATAAAAACTGGGGTTGGCAGTGGCAAAAGACTTTTTTGGTCATTAATTAAATGTAATTACAGTCAAACCGAACTGTTATCAGCTTCTCCTCAAACAAGCACTTTGGTTGAAACTCAAGATCCTTTGCTACACTTGGCCTCGGCTGTCCCGCTCACACTTTATATAAACACTTTATAAACCCGTCCAGCTAAGAGTGTCTACACACACACACATACAGTATCTTGTAGTTCCAAGCAATCGAGGCGCTCATTTATAAATGAGGTCTGTCTCAGATTGTTGATGGAGGCTTTGCAACTCAACCACAATCTGCCTAGAGCAAAAAAAAGCCAAAGAGGTAAAGAGGCTGAGCCGCAATTTTTATTTTTTATTTATTTATTTGAGCCTTTGTCAGAAGACGGAAAAACTCCACATGTTCTTCATTTGAGTGTTTCAAGCGCCTGACTCTTTTAGAGTACATTTATGAAAATTTATCAAAATAACTTCCTGCATCCTCGTACAGGTAAAAAAGGTCAACAATTTAACATTCTGCAAGAGACAATTGTTGTTATAACCATTTCTGTTTTAGGTATGTATGTACGCCTATGTTAAGTTTCTCACAATTCTTCTCACAAGACCAATTCTTTTGGGTTTTGAACGCACAAATGCAGTGATAATTTACTGATAGTCTGTGTTGTCCCAACATGAGATGTCTGATCTTGAGTCTAATGCCATCACTGAGACCTGTCTCTAAGATTATTCAGATGTATCTCAGAATGTATACAGTAGCAATAAATTAATGTATACAGTAGCAGCCATGTCAAACACTGCATATTAAGTAATACATCAGAAGAATGTATTAAATCAGCCAATCACCAATCACAAACATACATACAAATGGTAAGCTCAGGATCAATTTCTGGTTGTGTGTTGCAGTTTTGACATCTTCAGACTTGTCACTGTATGGGGCTACTGACATGAGCACACACTGAGTGTGCCATAAAGGCTTCCACCAATTCACCTGAAACATTCAAACCGTAGGTATGTTGAGTCTGCTTCTCTCTTTTTTTTCACATAGAACCTGAATTTAAGTTGACTTTTAACATACATGCTGGTTTGGCAGAGGTCAAATGGAATCAGCCCCAATGTTAGCCAATGTTATTGGTTGATTGTCACTGTTCTGTGTCAGTTTATTTAAAAATAAGACACTTGGCTGACAAGCTAAGTAGCTAAAATAGCCTTCTGAGGTATGTATTTATGATGACACAACATCCACAACTAGCCTAAGGTAATGTAAGCTAACTACTAGTCCATCTTTATAGGCGGACCATAGTTGAATTTTAACTCTAACTTTACAACTTGTAGATTGATTTTTGTTTTGGGCAATAAATCAAAGATTCCATAGGCTCTTTGTTGACGGAACCTGGACGATGCTAACTGCTGCATTAGCCTACATAAATACCATACATTTCCATGTGAAATGTACGCAGGTAATGTACCACAAATGTAAGTGCATCGGTATTGTGCCAGTGAACCGAATACAGTTTTCTGAAAGTAAAAGAGGTCAATTAAAAACAATATATGAAGTATGTAATGAAGACTATGAAAAACAGTATATACTATGAAATACATATACACATGCTTCTAAGGGTTAAGTGAAGGGCTTGATGTGCCAGCTAACTGCCATCACCTTACAACATTTCTGAGTATTGAAACTTGACTTTTCAAGAAGTTACCGCGGCACTTAATGCGGCAGCCTCATGTAGTTTAAAGACACTTTAGAAGACAAGATCCATTCCTGCAGTCATGGGGATGAAAGAGTGCAGAGTCTTTGGCATATAAACGGCCCACTGGTCAACCAGAGTCCCATTAGGAACTCAGCACAACAATGGAGAAAGGAGAGGAGGGTGATGATGAAAAATGGATGTATGCGGTGGATGCATTCCATATGCCGCTCTACTCTCAGACGGGAGCAGCAGGCCTGGATCAGGTTCCCCATCCCAAATCCCAATCCTAGACCATCAGCAAGAAAGCAGGGAAACTGACCACAAATCAGCATCTAAGGTTTCTTTATACTCTTCCATCAAGCTTTTATTTATGACATTTTTGCATAGACTTTATATTTTTTATTCACGATGAATGTTACAAAGAGTCTGACTGCACTAAGATTTAGCTCTAAGGACAAGCTGACACTGTCAACCACTGTGACCTGTCAGCTCCAGTTGACGATGAGCAGGTACAACTTTTTTAGATTCAGCTTTATTGTCATTAAAGAAATAAAACATTTGAAACACAGATGAAAACCAGAAGTGTTTAATATGGTTGCTCATCCTATCTACTTTATTGTACACCTGGAACCATTTGGTTCCTCTTTATTTTCTTCTGCATCCCGACTGCCTTGCATTACAGTCATCCAATGGCTCAGTCATGGCTCTGTCCGAGTCTGAGTGTCCACTGGAATTCTAGTGATAAAAACACAATGCAGTTGTGTATGGGATGCTCTATATGGCCAGAAAACAGCTTGGAAAAGTAATGCATGATATATATTTTTTTCAGCCCATACCAATAATCGATAATCACCTGCTTCTTATCACCGATACTGGTCAGCTAACCAATAATATTTGTATTCTAAGAAGAAATGTGAATAAGAAAGGCAAAGATATACTGAGCAAAAAATTCCACAGCTCTAATATGAATTTGTGCGCTGAAACTACTTCTTTTTCTTCTTCTACTACTACTTCTACTACTTCTTCTCCTTGTTTATCTGCAGATCACAAACCAACTGTAAAGGTGCACACCCCCACCTTCTGTATCAGAGTGTGTAGATGTAGTTTGTTAAGTCCATGAAAACAATTTGGCTTTGCATTATCAACTATAATTATTGGCTATAATTTCCCTGATACTGATAAAAACCGCTATTATACATTTCCCAACAGCGGGACATCTCTATTTTCAGTAATCAGTGATCCTGCATCCCCCACCCCGTGTAGCTGGTGCCCTTTTTATTTTTTCCACCCCTGACCCTCAGAAAGCATGTGTCCACCACTGGCCATACGATAGTTGTTTAATAGTAACGATGAAGCCGTAAAGTCCAGATATATCCTTGTTCAAGTACAGCAGTCAATGCCCATTGAACATGGACTGAAAACCACAGTGTTATGTCACAGAAGACTGACGAAACAAACAAGAAAACACATTGAGAAGTGTGGAAAAGCAAGTCTGTTCTCTATTGAAGAACATCCTGCTGGTTATCACTCCTGCCTGGACTCGACAAACTGTGTGTTTGAGCGCATTTGAATATTTGGAACAAACAATCCGCTGAGTGAACCAAGCGGTCCATCCTACTTTACAATTCAAATGTTTGTTAAAGTCTTTCATCACAAGTTTTAAAGCCTTTTCCAGCACATTTTGACATGACTAATAACGATGGCTAGCACGCACAGTAGCAGCGTCCCAGGACCTTGAACATTTAAATGGAATGCAGCCATTGTTAATTATTGCAATTAATTACACCTCTGCTTTTCCTGCTCTGGAATGTCAAGCTCTCTGCCACAGAAAAAGACTGATGGAAGCCTGTCCCAGGACTACACATTGGCTGAGATGACCTGTACCTGAAGACTAACCTCATATAAAGATGGCACAGGTATGTTTTGTTTTTCTGTCTTAATGTTTCAAACAGCTGGACCTGCACAAAAGTGAAAGCCATATTGTCTTTGCATTTGTAGTATGAATGAAAATCGTCTGTACTGTGACTGTACATGTAGTCAGCTGTAGGTCCTGTAATCTACAGTATATCCCAGCCTGAGGGATTGGTCCAGTGTGGGTTTGGTCGGCTTTTACGCTCTAGCAATGAGACTGCTGAAAGACAAGAAATTGAAACTTTTTTTCCCAGTGTTTTCCCTCTGACTAGATGCTCAGATACTGCAGGATTGTGGTGCATAAAATGGAAAGAACAAATTGAAGCAGATAGGCAACGCTCCAGGTTTTCCTCGCACCATTTGTGATGACCACTTTTCAAACCGGTGACCAGTTTATGCAAATAGAGAACACAAAAAAGTAGCAGGAGATGTGTGGTTCAGATAGCGGACCTCCGTAATAATGGGCTGGTAGCATGATGTATGAGCCAATTTAAATAACATAAACTCTCACTTCATCTGGAAACTTGAAACACGCGGACGCATGCATGTACACACATGCTTACACACAATATCCATGTATGCATGTGCACGCCGCACATCTGCATTCCACGTGCCTGGTTCCCTCGAGCCGCTGGAGCCATAGCTACAACAACTGGGCTACTTCAGTCTATTTGGCCAGTCTGGCTTAATCTACATCAGTGGAGCCTCAGGAGCCAAAAGATGTTGGCACACTGTGAAAAAGTCTGAGAGAGAAGTGAAGAAATTTCCCTCCTGCTAACTGTCCTGTCAACACATCCCATTCTACTATTCCTCTGTTTAACATGTACCTTCTTCATCTGTCCAACTGTGAAAAATTATGACTATATTCGCATTTAAAGCTGCACTGATTCACTTTTGGGCACATGGAGGGAATAAACAGAAAACACATTAGATATTGTCGTGTTTTAAAGATGTTCTGTTGATTGCAAACTGTGGCCTATTCACACATTCAGCACACATGGACCAACAATAGCCTTCATTTATCAGCATGTTTCATGATGTAAAACCAGTATTCTGACTAAAGCTCTGTTTTGGCTCTCTAGCTAGCTAGCTAGATGCTCCACTATTCTCACCAGCTAGTTGCTAACACTTGCTAACAGAGCTCTCTACTGAATCAAAAAGCATGTTGCTTGAAAACTGCATTGATGAGACCAAAACAATGACCAAAAGAGGCTGAAAAACAGCAAAGTTCAGTTATAATTTTCTGTGAGCAACCCCATTGACATTACACGTAGTCATTTGATCCATTGTTGACATAAAAAAGCTCCTCACTGCAGCTTTAAAGTCTTAAAGCATCAATAAAAGGCTTTATTACCAGTCATGGTAGCCTACAAAAATGCTAGAGATTAAATTTTTTTTAAAGATACTAGCGAAATTAAACTAGTTAGCATTGTCATCTACTTCTTCTTTGGCATTATATGGTTAAAAGACTATCTGCTTATTATTTGGTTATTTATGTAGCCATTTTGATGTAGTCAAATGTCAGGAAAACAAACTTTTATTGGCTGCTCTTTTCTGCTAACCTGACGCGCCAGATGGTTGATCTACAAAATCATCAGGAGAGGGGCTGCAAGAAACTGTTTCGAAAGGTCAGCTGCTCTCAAAACACACTTGACAGGTGACTGGATGTACCATTCATCTATAACAGTCTATTACTTGAACCAATCAGAGTTGAAATCACGCATTCCATGGAGAAATAGCCTTCAGGGTCATCCATAGCTCCTCTTTCAGTGAAATAAACCCTCTCGGTTCTGATAGAACAGTTGTTTCTCTCGCTGGTCTTCACAAACCACACACCAGCAGCTGTCGTCTCTTGCTGCCAGCGTTTCCTCATAGGATGCCGATTGGCTCAACCACTGTGTGTTAGCTCACCAGCGCATAGCTTCAAGCTTGGCGAGATGGATTTTTAAGATCACATGATCAAGTGATCTAACAAATCCAGCTGCCTCGCAAGGTTACTATCCTGCATAAGAATGTCCGACCCATGCGCTGCGTTTTAGATTTCTCTCTCCATCTCAAGTGCATTTGCTCATAAATTTCCTCACTTCATGATACATTTTGCAAACTTTATAAGTTGTAACCTTCAACGCTCATCAATGTGGTTTCCTGTCAGTTTTCCCCCGTTTGTTTGCTTCATAACGTTGAGAAATCTCCAACAAACTTCCCTGGCACATTACTCATTCATTTCTCTCCGGCCTCGTGCGTGGAAGCCGTTGCCGCGGCGATTGGTTGAAATAAATGGTATAATTGATGTTGGACTCTGATGGTCCGGCCAAGCTGTAACCACTCCATGCTGCCTTTAAGCTACTCCCTCGCTCCCTCCTTTTATCCTTCTGCCACCAATTTACTCACTTTTGGCCTCCATCCCGCCATCACTGGCACCAGGCTGGCTGGCACTGGATCTGCTGCTGTTTGTTGTTGTCAACACCCCGACTTTGTCTTTTGGGGGGAAAAATTTTTTTTCTGACAAACAGGAAGTGTTGCATTTTCAGTTTGCTAAAAGAGGAGTGCGACGAAGTAACATGATTGACGCCTACTGGAACGACAAAACTATGGTTCCATCTTCACCGAAGGGGATTCTTGCATTGACAAAAAAAAGAAATACCAGCAATGAGAGCTAATCAACGAAACTGGAGACTAAATAAAAACCATAAAGAACTCCAGGACTACCACCTCAACAAGCATGTACTCACACATTCACAACACAGTCACAGAGGTAGAAACACTTATGCAATCAAAAATGAATGTATTCCTCCAAGAAAACGCTCTCGCACACACAAATGCAGAGCACGCAGGTGGCCGCACATGATAACAAACAGCGTAATTAGGAACAGGTGGATGTTATGAGGTATTTTCTAATGCAAATATTGGACAAATGAACACAGCACCGAAGGGAAACAAGTATGCTTCAGCGATCAGGAATATCATCTAGACCGCAACAATTTGCAAGATGAAGTAGCGTCTGGCTGACTTAATGACAGAAAGGTGAGGTCGCCACGCCAAGCGCGGGGGAAATGGGATGTTGGGGTAGAAGGAAAAAAGAAAAAGAACCGGTCCTCATGTAATACCACTGCATCTGGAGCCGGAGCCAAGACTAAATGTTCTCTCTGTTTACTCAAATTATAGCTGCGACCTGAACGAGATGAAAGATTGAAGTCAGATATTGAAAAAGCAAGAGTGCAAGAATTAAGAATAGAAGGCCAAAAACTGTCGAAACACGAATGACAGTGAGAGGTTATTCAATATCATCTTCATGAGAATATCATCTTTGCACCTTGTAGGTAATGTACAGTTTTCTGTAATACACTTCCGATGCACTTTCTTTCATGAGATCAACAAGATCACTCTTTTGTTTGTACACTAAATATGGAGCTAGACCCAAGGTCTGATTAGCTTAGCTTAGCATAAAGACACTGAAAACATTAGAAAACAGCTACCCTTGTTTTATTAATGTTCTTTATCTTAGATTTCTGTTTCAAATTAAACAAACATAGAAGGTGTTAATAGCGTCATAGCATTAATAGTCATTCTGTTAAACTAGGCTAATCACCCTGTCACATAAGCTCAAAATTTAGGGCATCGATAGGCTAAAAGTGAAAACCTATTTTATAGCATTTTTAATATGCAAAATGTTAATACAATCCCAACTTCTGACTACTGACTTATCTTACAAAACTGAAAAACCTAACACAGAAATTTACATCAGAATTTTTTAAAGGTGCAATCTGCAGCCTTTGACTAGCGTTAGTACAAAATGCAGCTAACACTAGCTACAATGAGCCAATTAACTCAGGTTGCAGTGGAGTTAGTAGTCCAGACTGAGCTTGGAGCACTGGTAAATGTAGGTGTTTAAACCACTAGCACGGAAGCTTTGGACCGTGACAGGACAGACCAGGGCTAGCTGGTTAGCATGCTAACTTCAGTAGAAATCTCTTCAATGTGATACTTCACATTCTCCTGATAATTTTAGTAAAATCTTTGAATGTTTCCAACTACAATTCTTAGACATTGCACCCCTTTTTTCTATCGAAACCTCTGATGGGCCGTTTTGAATCTTATGGCCAACTTTGGCCCCACAGGCCCCAGTTTGGGCAGCTGTGCTTTTAACGATTAGTTCAGACAAATCATGAAAAACTTATTTTCTGACTTGTCATAATGGGTATTGGCCTTATTCTTTTAATTTTAGTTTTTCTTACTCTGTGATATTAATCCAAGCCTGGATATATGTGTTCATGTATGATCGAGTGTGCTTGCACGCAAACTGTGCACACAGTCATCTTTGGGCGCTCTTCCAACATGGAAATGATACGTTTAAAGGTGTGCCAACTCTTCATTTATGGGAAGATGAAGCAGGAAGTCCTCTAGTCTCTACCTGACCGGCACATACACTCCTACTCTCATCAACTCTATTGGAGCTGAGGAGGATATCCTCCAGTCATCCTAATGGCCCCAGTGAGTATTAATCTAATACTGCTGTCTCAAGTATGGTGATGGAGGCTTACAGGAACCTGGCTGCTTTATTTTAAATCTCAGTTTTCTATGTCTCGCTCTGTCTTTTCTCTGTGTCTCCGTCTCTCTTTTCTGTCATTCCCTATCCATGTCTGTCATTTCTCTCATTAGTCCTCTAACGGTGTGTCTTTCCTTAAACGCTCTTATTTTCAGCTCACCTTACTGCTAAATGTGCTTAAACTGTATTTTGACGTTTTTATGAAGCAGAGATTTAGGGGAAGGTTTTATGGATAGATTGGAAAATGTGTAGGATAAAAAGGCAGAGACAGCAATGACAGCTCTCATAGCACATTTGATTTTTACATAATCAATGCATCCACAGGGCTCCAAAGTCAAGACTTGTTTGGAAAATCTCAAAAAAAGAATACATAAATGTGTCCAAATTCAAATAATCTGTGTCGGCCCATGTGGGTCACCAAACATTCCAATGTGAGTTCCTGGTAGATTTTACATGAAAGACCGTCCTGTTGAGGGGCAGGTGTGAAAAAAAATGGCACCAGTTGTATGCGGCAGGGCACCAGTGTGCACGAAGTGGTGACATTTATAATGAAGAGAGAACACTTCACCATGTTTCGTCCACTTGAAGGGGACCTTAGATGGCACTTTATCATGTTTTATGTTCCAGGAGGGCATCCAAGAGGGCATTTTCAGAGTGTTTTTCCAAACATGGGGTCAAAAGGGACAACAGTCAGCCTTCCTGTACACATCCTCTGACCGCCCCCTTTGAATTGTTGGTCTTGTATTACCAGCGCTAGAGCATACAATCCCAAATTCTCATTTCTGGTTGAGTTAAATATTAAACCAGCCTGTCTTCATCAGAAAAAAGGTTCTGTGAGTTGTCTGTGCAAAGCCATACTTATGCTTATTGTCATTGTGAGTAACCTCTAGTGGCCATAGACATTACAAGGGGAGCAAAGGAGGAAGTCGGCTGATGAAGTATATAAGAGTGCCGAAGCCCACACAAGGAGGAGGCTGCCGTTGGTGGTAAGGCCAAACAAACACAGGACATGTTCACGTCCAAAACCAAAAGTAATATGTGAGTTCTTTTAACCCCTATCATATGTATTTTAACCCAAACCATGATCTTTTGCTGAAACAGAGTAAGTTAGTGCCTAAACCTAACCAAGCTGCTAGGAATTGCAACACTACCAACTGATGATAAAGAGTTGCCACTGTTTGCCTGTCGCTGGTTCTCTCCAATGGCCATGTGTCATAGTTTTTCTGTCGGTGTGGCAGAGTCATATACTGTATGTCATCACTTGCTATTCAGTCGTTCGTCATGAGGTCCCATTGTATAAAGCATAAGTTTTAATAGCTTACTGTATTGAGAATTTGGAATCATTTTTATGCTGACATGTTGGTAACCTGAAAAAGGATGCTAAAACCAGTGCCACAGTGATCTTTGGTTTGCATTTGGGTCTATAAATAGAGATGGATCAAAAGGGTTTATAATAAAAGTACAGAGGAACATTTCCCTAATGCAAATAAAGTGCCTAAGGCTGTTCCTCTGCAGCCGCTGTCACTGGCTTCAATACAGATGGTACAAAAAAATCAGAACCATGATCTCTTACATAGAACTTGCTTTTCTGGCTAGGGAAGTTACATCACAAGCTTTAAACAATGTGATGATCATCATAACGACCTGTTGGTCCTGGACATCCTCAGAAAAGAAAAACATTTCTTAATGACCTCCTTCTACAAAATCGGTTTGGCTCTTTTGTAACTGGACTCACAACTGTACCCTCCCTGTACCCTCCCCATAACTAGAAAAATAATCAAAATAAGCAGAACAATTTCTTGTTTGAGCAATATTAAATTTAGCCAAGCGCTCATGTGGCCTAGATTATGTACATGAGACTCAGTGATTGCTAAATAACAAGTGAAGCTTTATCCATAATCAGAAGCAGAATCAGTGCTCGTTGGTTAATCACAGTAAAAGCTGAGAAGTTCCAGTCTAGATGAAAAAGTAGATTGATTTTTAATAGCTTTAGTTAAATTAATCAATTGAGCAACAGTTATCAGTGTTTTATTAACAAGGAAATGTAAGCAAACACAGAATCTCATTATACATATAGTGTTTGTCATCACACATTTCAGTTTCACTTTTTCATTTTTGTTTCACTTACTATTTCAAGGACTTTTAGTCGTGTTTTGTGATCATTAATTTCTTAGCTTATTTTGCTTCTTTTTTTTGTTTATTTAAAAATCTGTGGCATTTTGGTTTGAACTCAATGTGGGAAAAGCAGAGGAGGAAGCTAAAATGATGATTGAGCATTTTGAATGGTGGGTCAAAAATGCATTTCAGTGTACTTTATGACATATTCTTGACTTAATAAATCAGTAGCGTGCCCTCTCACCTTTTACAGTGTTTAGCCAATAGATAAATAAGTGTGTTAGCTAAAAACTTGCTATCTGTTGTAGCCATCCTTTGCACATTGCTATCTTAATATTCTTTGGGCACATTGATTTCATTTTTTGGATATTGTTTCCCAGTTAACAAACCTGCTGCCAGCTGAAACTATATTGATTTACTGTTTACTTTATGTTTGTATGGAAACTGGGTTTGGTTGACTAATGCTGGCATGTGTCACAATAGAGCCGTGTGACTGAGGTGTTCTGTATCAGGAATAAGGTGTGGAGGCTTGACAGACAGAGCGCCAAAATGAAAAAAGGCACAGGTGACAGAAAGGAACAACCATCATGTGAGTATTTGAACTCAATTTACAGTATTATTTTTGGGACCTGACCTCAGACGATTTAAAACTTTCCAATAACCTCATTTAGTTAGTGAGTACTTGCTGTTTAAATTGTGTTTGCCAGTTAGTATTGTTGGTTGGTTGTTCGGTTTGTTGGTGGATTGTTTTCCTTTGTTTTTGTTTGGTTGGTTGTTTATTTGTTTGATTTTTTGGTTGGTTCTTGGCGCAGACAGTGTTGGGAAGATTACTTTGGAAATGTAGTTGGTTACAATTACAAGTTACCCTGTTGAAAATGTAATAGTAGTGTAACTATTTCAATTACTTTCTCAAAGTAATGTAACTAATTACATTTGATTACATTATGATTACTTTTCTTAATTTTGAATGAAATCTCTCAACTGCTAACCATTTTCACATTTTAAGACCTATAGTGTGATAAACCTTTCAGTTCAAAGGTTTAATCATATATTATGAGTCTGACCTTAGGCCTGTACTGCGAAGGAGGCTCACTTCCTCACTAAATGGAGCGACAACGGGCTGATTTCAGCCAAGAGGAGCAGGTTGTTTTAATGGAGAGAGTATGAGCGATACAAAAAAGCCTGATCACAGCCTGAAGCAACAGTGTTGCTACAAATATGCCAAGAGGAGGCTGATTTTAATTTCTGACAGCTCTACATTGAGCTGCTTTTAAATATGAAGCTTTAGAGCAACAACAACTGTTGTTTTAAATTGTGTTTTATATTGTTTTCATATATTTCACTGATCGCAATTATAAAATGCCAGTGTGTGTTTTACTGAAAGTGAGGCTGGTGTGCGTATGAAAATAGGTTACAGTGGGTTTTTTAGGTGCTGTAACTACAAGCAAATCTCATGTTGTCTCTGTACAAAGACCTTTTTAAATGTGAGAAAACACAAGATTTGCGTTTGGGCAACACATAACAGGCGAAACAATTAATTTATTCATGGCCACATTAAGTTAAATTATCTGTTCTGCTGCGAGCGCACAACTTCTTTCAGTGGTGACTGACTGTATATAAAAGTAAACAGGCTACAGCCTAATAAATGACCTCCTGACGCGAGTCGGATCATCAGCTGAGCAGCGTATCCCCTCAGCTGAACATCTGTAGGCGGAGACGCTCAGAGAGAAAGTAAACAGCAGCGGATCAGCACGATCTCTCCCTTCGTACAAATGTTCTGATCCAGCTCCACTGGACTTTCAAAGTAAAGGTGACGCCAACTGTAAATGAGTTAAATAGTGAAACAGCGGCGCTTTTATAGCCGATTTTATTATTAAACTCTGAACAGAACAGAACCTGGTCGGGACCAGGTTATGAGGTAAGCATAAGTTACCATGGTGATCTAGCCGGGTTAAAAGCGAGCCACCTTTGTAATACAGGGAAGCCTGGCTTCTGTCTGTATGAAGTGTTTTTGTATTTCCAGCCCAGGAACATCATGTGCGCCGCCGACACTGTTGCTGCTGTGTCTGACTGCCGCCGTACGGTTTGTCGGTTGAGTCGAATGGCACATGACCAGACAGAGCCAATCACAAGCGTCAGTTTTGGAAGGAGGATGTTGATATGAAAATAACTAAAAACAAACATGAATCCAGGGGGGCGAAAAACTATTTGATAAATCCGAGCTTTTGCGGCGATTTTTCAAATGTAACTTAAGTTGTAATCATTGAAATTTCCAAAAGCAACTGTAATTTAATTACATATTTTCTCCCAGTAATGTAACGGATTACAATTACATACATTTTGTAATTAAATTACGTAACGTCGTTACATGTAATTCGTTACTCCCCAACACTGGGCGCAGAATAGACCCCATTTACTTCTGGTGTGGATCCGTGTGTTTTTTTATACACAAGAAGGAACAAATCTGTTATATCTGCTGTGATTTGTTTAAGAATACAGGTGAAGTTGGGCAACCAAGCACTGAACAATGTACAAAATACCATTCATTATACATGCAGGTAACAAGTATGTTTCAGTATATTTATCAAGTCTTACTGGATAGTGTACTGATGATAATCTATTTTTAATTGATTCTTTTCCATTCTGAAGGAATCATGATAAACAAATTTTAATGTAAAAACAACAAGGGAATGTGTACTGCGTAATGATTCGTCTACTATGCATTTGGCCTTAGCGTGTTTGAATACTGACACCATGTCTACGGTCTGTTCTGTATTTTTGTACCTTTCAGTGTTTCATGGTTGCAGAGAAGAGAGCATCTGAAGCAGCAGTGCAAATAAGGCAATGCAACTTTAAACTTCAAATTACAGGCAGGTGCTGCGAAAGCTCTGAACTTCAATCAATACAAACACCCAGTGGACTGAAACACTGGTCTCTGTCATCTGTAGGTCACAGAGCTCATCCATCTGTAAGACTTTGCTCTGTAACATTTTTAGACAGGAGTAATTGATTGGAGTCTTTCCTAAAATGGCCTCAACACTACCCCCTCATTTGACTGATCTGCTAGACCGACTGCATCAAACTGCAGGATTGTTTATTGAACGGTATGAATATCAGGAGGAGAGAATGAAGGCAATTGCAAGGGAGCTGAGGAGGAGATCAAAAAAAGTCAAAGAAGTGCAGAGACAGACAAATATATACCGAATGATTGGTGCAGCTTCAGCAGGACTTGGGATAGCCGGTGTAGTAGCTACAGCTTTCTTTGCTAGTGAAAGAGCTGCAGTCATGGCACTGGGATGCGCTGCAGTAATTGGAGGTGGAAGTTTTGTTGTAGGAGCAAATCTAGATAAGGCAGAGAAAGAAAAAACAAGTATGGAAACTGTAGAAAAGTTGGGAAAAAAATTTATGGCCATCGTCAGTCAGCTAAAGGATGACGTGGAAGCAATTAAGAAGGTGTCCGAGGAGTTTAAGGAAAAATCGTCCTCGCTCAAGACAACAACTGGAAAACAGACAGAGAGAGTTCTGTCAGAAACAAAACAACTTGAGATGCTTCTGGACCAAACAGCTGCACTGGCAGACAGGAGCAGGCAAGTTGTGGATGTGGCTGTGTACATGGAGAGGGGAGTGGGGGAAATGCTAAACATCGTCACCCGAATCACCTCAACCCCAGATGAAGACGCAGCGTTAAGAGAATGCATCGCAGATTCAGCCGAGCGCTGTGAGAAAACTCTTACTGAGCTTGCTAACTTGAGGAAAGTACTGAGGACTTTGAAGAAATGCAACCAGAACAGGAAGATGTAACATTCAACTGTTAAAAGAGAGGACGTCTGTATCGTAAGAAGGCTTCTCATTGTGTGTGCTGATTGAAAATCTGTTTTTAAGAAACAGACAAATAGTTTGACAAAAGCTTAAACAGTGAAATAGAAGACGGCCTGTGTCCAGCAGTAGAACTTGTGAAATTAAAAATATTTGTCGATTCATATATCCTGGAAATCTTAGCGAGGGAGACGGGGTGGGTGCTGTTTTAAGGATGTTAAAGTGGTAATTATACTTCTTTATTATGCACGCCTCATGTATGAAGGAGATCTTTAAGATTGTAGGATTATTGCTCATTAGGCAGCATCCATTGTAAAAATCCTATTTGTATTTAGTTTTATCTTTGACCAATGTTCATAGTGTTTCAGTTGTTTTTGTTTGCTTTAATAAACATCTTACTATGAATTATATAAACCTAGCCTTTTCATAACATATGTATTCATGTTTCATAATATTTCGTTTGCTGACTGTAAAAGCTGTCATGGGCGTTAACGCATAAGATGAAAACCTGTGCTGTCAGCTTATTATTCACACCCCATCATAACACACAGGGACATCACACCCACAACAATAGAACAGTGCTTACAACACTGTAGTGTTGTAGCGTACACCTTCTTACGTCTTGTGTCACCATGATGGCTTCTTTCAGGCTGTCACATTGCCTAACAACTACAAGAAAACACTTAAGTATGTTCAACAATATGTTGGGATAATTCCAGTTCAGCTGTCAGACCAACAACAGCACCAAACAGCTTTATTAATAGTGAGAGTGCCAACATTTATTCTGGCCATTGAGTTGTGAATGCTTGTGTTCCTACTGGAGGCCTTCTGGGCCCTCTTCTTTTTGTCTGTCTTACACCTACCAATGTTTCTTGTTGTTTTAATTGTATTGTTGTAATATTTGTTTGCATTGGTATTATCTTTTCCTTTATTGTTATTGTTTTCTGTTGAACATTGCTTCTAAACATCTTTGCATCGTATGGGCATAAAAAAAAAATACATCATGACTACTATTATAAATCTGCTCATTCCGTTTTGTTCTGTAACGTACCTGACAAAGACAGGGCAGTTCCATTTTAAGTATGTGAAAGGAAGTACTTTCAGCCTGTACTAACAGTCCTATTACTTTCACTTTCAACAGTGTTTGTCCTGTATGAAGTTCATTTGAAGCTAAAGGGTATTTTCAGATTCAAAGAGATACACAGTGGGTGATACATATGTTTGAGGGGCAGGGACTGAAAAATAAAAATGGGCACTACATGTATGCTGGAGGGGCATCAATGCCCAGAAAGTCACAATATTTAGATATTTATTGGATCATGGGGGCCCAGCCATCGCACTCCGTGACCCCCCAACTAATTAACAATTTACATCTTGTTTGTTAAATCTGCACAAAACTTGAAACTTGATTAAAAGACAATTTGTGGTATAATGAGGAGTTATAGGGTTAGGGTAGGTTAGGGTTCTGTGGGTTGGGACTATTTCTTGGCTAAGTGTAGTTGCTTCCTGTTAATTAGTGAGGAGGAGCAGTGCTGGAAGAGAGATTTGTATTACCTTTAGACGGCTGTGGCTCAGGGGTAGAGACGGCGTCCTGTTAACGGAATGTCGCTGGTTCGATTCGATGTACTGAACCCCAAACGGCTCCTGATGCGCTGGTCGGCACCTTGCTTGGCAGCCACAGCCATCAGTGTATGAATTACTGTAAGTTGTTTTGGACAAAAGCGTCTGCGAAGCTAAGCTAACTACTTGCAAGGTCTTGTCTTACATTTAGCATACAACTACAAGTCTGACAGCCTATTGATCTTCCCATCTTGCTCTTGGCAAGAAAGCTAGTACATGATGAGACGGCACAAGGCAGATGTCAACGGCCTATCAATAACATTATTAGACAGAGTAGAATGTTCGCAACAGAGAAGGAACAGTTTAGACACTGAGAATGACTTCTGAACCCTGCTTATTTATCATCAGAGGCACAAGAGATGCATTTAAAAAAAATAAAAAATCATGTTACATTGTGGCTGACTTCGACACCCCTGTCATATGTTTCCACTTTCGCTGTGATTGTATTCCTCTTCATTATTCATTCAAACCGAGCTGCAGCAGTGGCCAGCACTTGTAGCAAATGCCTTCCATGTGTGTCTAATTGCCTCAGCAGAGGTATTTAACACAAGGTGAAGTCATTAACACATGGACACACTGTCAGATGTGGAGCCAGGCGGCCCCGGGTGAAAGAGTAGACAACAGCGCACCAAGGCTAACGCAACCATCCGATCTGAGGGGCTCCTCGCCAACACGCCGTGCGTCGATTCTCAGGCGAAAATACCTCAAGTTCAGCGTTCGCTAATATGTAATGTCATTCCAGAGAGGCTAGTCTGTAAAAGTCGTCATGGCTCGACACCTGGAGGTTAGCGCTTGATTAAAGGTCCTATTTGTAAGAAAAGGTGATTTTCTGATCTCATTACCAGCTAATCAAATGCTTTGGGACCGTAGGACGTGTCAGCCAGCATCGAGTTGGGATCTCTGATGGATTGTATGTATAGAACTATCTGATAAATATGGATATATGAAGACATGTACAGGAGACCCACCATTTAGGATTGTTGATATCCCTTTAATAATGACACTTATAATAAATATTATATCAGTTTGGGATCTTTCTCGGGTAAAAAGCTCATTTGTTTCTTTCAAGACAAACAAGGCTGTTTATCTTCAGCCCATAGAAACTGCATTCACGAGGTCTTGAGCGGGAAAAAGAGAATCATATCCTTTAAAACTAAGTATGATATGCAGCGTACATAAAACTCCATACCGAAGTGTGACCATCCTGATCACCATCACTGAAAATGAGGATCCAGCCCTTCTCGTTCTCACCATGCCCGAGCCAACAGCTCCACCTGCTGTTCAGTTTACAGCTCTGCATCCTTCCAGTAACAGGTGAAAACAGAATTGACGAGTTAATAAGAAGTAGAGGAAGTTCGTACGTTAACTACGTCAAGCACTGCCAAAGTAATGCTGATCATTTGGGAACTAAGCACATATGTGGTCAGTGCTAAAGACAGAGGGGTGCAGGCCTTCTGACAGAGAACATGTTGACGTGATGTCAGTGAGAAAGGTACAGGGGTGAATAATACTGTTAAGCTGTGAGTCTCATTTAACCCTGCAGATGTAGTTCATCCTATTACAACCTAAGATGTGTCCCCATGTGGACACTGACCTCAAACTACACAAGGAAAATGTACATCAAATCCAGTACTTTGTATTAATATATGTATTGATTTATTACATCTATCCGCTGACAGTTAATGTCAGAATGAGGGAGAATCGTGAACTACACACTCTCTAAATAAGCTAAGATAGGCAAACAAAGATGCAGTAAAACAAATGTTGCCTATTTTAGAACAGTGGTAAGTTGTTCTCCCTCCAGTCCTAGTTACAGAAATCCATCTAGGTCTACTCTCTACTGGATGATTCATCACCGCATTTACTGTACAGCAGTAAATGCACGCATGTTAACGCCAAGTGTGTCTTTTTAATGCACATGCACAGGTAAAGCAGTATGAAATGAGTGTGTTAAAAATATCGTGTTTTTCACGAAAAGTTATGACGGTAGAAATGATTTCATCTTACAACTCTGCTCTGTTAGCCTAGCTTAGCATAAGGACTGGAAGCAGGGATAAAATATCTAGCTCGGTTAGTCACCTACCACCACAGTTAAAGCTCACAAATGACTTTTACATTTACAAAAACAATTCTCAGGTTGAGATGTTGTGGGTTGTTTTGTGCCAGACTCTTTCTTGGCCGGGAGCAGTGACCACCTGAAGTCTTGTCCTCTCCGCAAGGTTGCCAGGCGAGCAACTCCCGGCTATAGATATAGTGGAAGACACGACCTGCTGTTGAAAAACAAATACAGAAATAAAAAACACTCTTTTAACAATGTGGTGTTTGTAAGGAGACTCAGAGGTGCTTTGTATTTAACTGTCAAATTTCAGTGGTATCAATCTTGTCACCTAAGAAAGCAAAAAAAGTCCCACAACTTCAAACCATTCCTCTCATTTCTCCTCAGCTGTTAGGTAGAGCTCTGCACTGATCCGCGTCAGAGGGCTTCCCTTTAAGTCTATCTGTGATCGGCACACGGTCAGTGTAAACATTTGAGGACATCCCGCAAGTACCAGTTGCCTCGTACACGTTCACGTGCCTCTGATGTCACACACACACGCAGTACGCATGTTATGTGAGTGTGTGCATCTGTACATTACAGGAAGAAGCACTGCTGATGTGTGAGTCATTCAGTTCAACAATTGTTTAAATCCATTATTGTCATGTTTTAAGGATGAAATGTGATATCAATCAGGGTGAAAATTATATGATATATGTGATATATGACGTTTATGATACATCACATATATCATAAATGTTGAGTATGAGAAAAAAATCATTTGGAGAAAACAGTCTTTAAAGATATGTAGGGAAAAGTCCCATAGCTTACATTTTTATACCGAATATGATGAATGTAGTAGAACTTTTTATTATGAAACGTGCCTTGGGGATCACTTACATTAAAGGATAAGTTCACCCAAAATGTTAAATACAGTCAGGATCTGATTGTCATGCTGATAGAAAAAGGCAGGTGAAGTTTTGTAGTCCACAAAATGTTTCTGGAACTTAACAGTTGATCAGTAGATTGGGGACTTGTTTTAAAATGTAAAGTAACAACAAAAAAAACCACAAGATGGCTTCATGAGGCTTGTTCAGTGTAATCCAAGTCCCTTGAAGATGATATTTACACCTGCAACTAGCAATCTAGCTCGTGCACCCACTCCTGACTTTGGTTTAGCAGCTACAGTGAACATTTTGCCTTTAAAAAAGACACTAACATATTCTAAAGACAGTTTGTAATCTTGCAGCTCTTGACGACTTGGATTACACCATTTTATGCAACTTTCTTGCGGTTTTATATTTCTACGTTTTAAAACAAAGTACCCATCTTCTCCTTCTTCGGTTGTTCAGGAGAAACGCTGCAACTCTGTGTCACTGTGAAGCTCCAGATGTGTTTTGTGGACCACAAAACCTCACCTGACTTTTTTAATCTGTAGATGACAACGTCATTTTTTTATTTCGAGTTAACTTTTTCCTTTAAGAGAATGATTTGTCTGTTGCAAGTCTTCTAGTATTTCATGTTTGACTTTGCAAATGAGGATATCTTATTAATAGTTTTTGTCATTTGTGTAGATAGAAATGTGAACTCTTGGATGCCCATCCTTCACTATAAATATATCGGGAATTTTTTGTTTGCACTGGTGCCCCCTTTTCATCTTTTAGCTCCTGCCCCTCAAATATCCCCCATCAGCCACTGTGTATCTCTTTGTCAATAACTGACTGAATATCCACCTTCATGTGTCTGATAAAAGTTGGGTGTGGAAGCAAAATAGCCCCAAATCTCATAAACCGTCCTGTGGATGATAAAATAGAGTTTTCACCTTGCAGTGTCTTACCTCCAGCACCCTTAAAGACACATCCCACGCACACTGGGTCATTCCCTTTCTGATGTAAACCCTGAAGTTCGTCATTAGCATTTGAGTAATCACATGTAACACCTCCTCTAACATGTTCTCCCTGATAACAAAGTTGAAAGTGTGACCTTGACTTACCACAGTAAAAGAAAATTGCGGAATGAAACGCAGTTCTGCTTTAAGCAAATGCAATCATCGTGCGATCTCGCTGCTATCTTGTCGTCGACGGTGTTTGCCTGACAGCGTGGCTGCAGGCTGATACAAGAGAGATCAGAGACGGGGGCCCATTCAGCTGCGGGGCCCTAAAAACGTGAGTAATGGGCCCCCCTAAATGAGGGGATCATCATTCCTGTGTGATCGCCTTGAATTTGATTCACAATAGGAGCAGGGAGCGGGCCATTGATCAGCGCAACGATCTTGAGAATTTGATCCCTTTTGTTGGGGCTGATTGATGGGAGATCATCTCGGATTCATTATTCCAAGGAAGGAATAAACACGCCGAGCCGATTTTCGGTGTTAACTCTGAGTCACTGTGCAAACTAACGGAGGAGGAGGAGGAGGGGGGGACACACGATGGTGGTAAATGTGCGCATTAACAAGCAGCTTTTGAAAACGCGCTTCATTTGCGTCACGGCCCGGCTCTTCGTTTGCTCTCCTGCCGCTGGCCTCATGCTGATAACATACAGCCCGGCACAGAAACATCATAACTGGATTTGGCGGCCAGGTTAACTGTTATGAAACGACTCCGATCATGTAGTGTGGAGGGGGGGGGGGAAGCGTCATGCGTCACATCCAAGGTTTAACACGTCATGTTTAGTGTCAAGTTATTGAATCCAAACAGTCGTCAGTGTCACATATCTGCATTCTACCACGGATCTATCGGTTCAGTGGCGCAGGCAGCGTCCATATTCTGTATTGATAGTGTTCTTATGAGGTCAAGCGGGTGTTTTCACGCACTGTTTCAGAGGCTGGTAGTTTCTATGGCGACTCTCGTCATTTATCACCATTTTAAATGATCTTTAAACAGCCCTGCGTCAAAGAAAACCCTCCATTTCTCCACAAACACGTCTCTGCGCCCCTGATAAAACCTGACCTCCCTGACCTACTGTAAGCTGCACATACAAATTAAAGGAAATTAGTCATTTATTTACTTTCTTGTAGCTGACTCCCGGATCATTTTCGCCTTCCCTTTGTGTCTTTCCCCCCCACCACCATCATCAATCACGGCCCAATCATCTCCCAGTGTTAGCTGAATACAGGCACAGCCTGCCATCAAAGGCAGCGGGTCCTCCTTATCACCCGCCGCCCCACAGGTGTAGAGCTCAGTCCACTCTCACTGAAAATGACAGCAGGAGCTCTGCGCCTCTGGCTCGTCCTCCTCGCTCTCCGGCTGCGGTGCGTCAGCCCGCTGGCCATCCCGCAGGACAGAGGGAGGGCCGGGCGGCAGCAGGCGGCTCTGGAGGCGACCGAGACGGCGAACGAGAAGCTGGACGCGATTGTTCACCTGAAGGATTTACCTCGAGGTCCGGCGTTGGCTCCTCACAAGAAGGCGCCGCAGTTTATGTTGGATCTGTTTAACGCGGTGTCGGTGTCCGACGGGACCCCGAAAAGCCAGAAGGAGATTCTGGAAGGAAACATCGTGAGGAGCTTCGAGGATAAAGGTGAGTACAAGCACCGAATACGACTGTTTTGTAAAGATGTAGGAAAAAGTAGTTAGTTAGGGTAGGTCAACATTTGGCCATTCAGCAGCACTAAATGTAAAGGATCGGTGTGCGTTATTGTTATCCAAACGCGCAATTACGCACGATTACGCGCGGCTAGCGTTCCTGGTATACAGATAACTTTAAAGAATTTGTAACAGTTCTTCATCGTAGATCATGCTAACGTTCCACTAACGATGTGTTTGACTTTTTTTTGCGCCCGCAGGCCACGCTGGAGAGAGGTTCCACTTCTTCAATCTGTCGTCTTTCGGCAGAGACGAGAGAATGATCAAAGCGGAGTTCCGCTGGTTCAGGAAGAAACAGAAGTTTTACCTGGGGAAGTCATACCTGCCTCATTTCTATAAGGTAACATGTCATCTCCTCTCATGTAGATATTTGATTTCATAGATCAGAACGTGTGCAAAGTGTAAACATCACCAGAGATCAGAGAGTAACGTGACAGATAATTGTATCAGCAGTATTCTGGTGTGTGGTAGACACCTTCCCTCAGTGTCTGCAGGCATTCAGTAAATATAAGCCTTTAACTGAGGTTGGGAACAGTTTAGTGAACCGACATCTCTATGTTGTGACTGTCCAGGTGGATCTGTATGAGGTGCTGGACAGCAGAGTGAAGCCATGGAGAGGAAACCTCATCACCTCCAGGCTGGTGCCCCTGTACACACAGGGGTGGGAAGTCTTCAATGTCACTCAAACGGTAACACCCTCCTTTTTTTACTGTTATCACTAAAACTTGTGTATATCTGTATATCAATGTATTTGAGCTGTTGGTCACTGGAGTAAGAAATCACTTGTTCACACTAAATAGTCAATACGAGCAGTTGATGATGTGTTTAACGTGTTGAATCATATTCTGGACATCAGGTGTCAAAGTGGATCCGCAACAGCCAGGAGAATAACGGCATCCTGGTGGTGACCACGCTTCCCTCTGGTAACTGGATGGAGTCGCTGACGGACACGAGTGCCTACCTGGTCATATTCTCAGACGACGGGAGGACAGGAGCCTCAAACCAGTCGTACCTGGGTAAGGGGATGGTTGTGGCATGAGTGTGGAAGATAATGAGAAAGGGCATGAAATCGTTGTATATCTGTATTTAATTTGACTTTCAGCAGCACAGTCATTAGGTTATGGAAGCCCAAAATGTTCAATATCAAATACATTTTAAAAAATACTTCAAAATAATGTATATATTTTAGATCGTATGATTTTGTTTTATTATAGACATTGATTTAATCTCAAAATGCTCCTTAACATAAGTATGTTTTTATTTTATCGTATTTTTCCCGATAACACATTTCATTTCAAGTTTTATTCCACAATGTCACTTTTCAGTGTGGCATTTTTTCATATTGTAATGTCGCATTTCAGCTTACCTTATTCTCCCTGCTTCTCTAAAGCCAGCAGTCTGAACAACTGCTACCAAATTGCTGGTGAAGCAACAACGCTAACGTTATTCTGAAACAAATATCTAGAGACTGCAGCTTATGAACACATCTTAAAACTTACTCAAAGCCCTTTTGTTGTGCAGTTACAATCATACAATAGCATGTCATAATTGGTTTACTACTTCTTGTAAGCAGAATTAAGAAAACTTTTTTCATTGATGTTCAGTGCAATCTTAGTCAGGAATTGTAATATCTTCAGTAAACATACTTTATACTACTAGAACTGTGTTTTAACAACATTGCCTTTGATTATCTCTTTTTATACAATGGTCTGGTTGAATACCTTCCACTGTTGCCAGGGAAACAGAGTTGTTGCTCATCAAAAACACGCAGAAATATACATTAATGGTCTCAGTGTTTTTTTTCTGTGGTGGATGACCAGGGTGTCAGCGGGGTAATGGTCTTCAGGGTGTCCATAACAAGTACAGCTCTAGCCTCACCGTCACCCATTCGTTTGTGATAATGGACCTAATCGGGTATTATCACTTACACATACCAGCTCACAGGACTTACAGTTGTTGCCAAGTACAATAATAAACACTTTTATTTTCTTAGAACTACATTAAAGTACTAAAACGCATTTATTAACTTAATATCTTACTTATAAATGCTGAAAAGGGAGAGTTAAGGTGGAGTGTTACCAGTCTTATTTTACAGTTTAGGAAAAGAGGGGGAAACAATCCATCCAATCGAGCTGTAATGTTGGGATTAAATTAAATCCTGTAGGTTCTACTGAATGTATGTGATTTAGAGGAAAATCGGGAAGACATTTGTTACTGCACATATCCGTAAAATGCATTATCTTCCTATTACATTAACTACTATCATATCAGTAGAATCAACTTAAACCTTCAAAGTTTTGGTTACTGCTCAAAAATGTAAAACTTCTCATTTGACAGCAAATTCATCTGTCCTTGTTATGAATAATATGCATGCAAAAAAACAAAACAAAATGACATATATATGCTATACTGACCCAGTATGATCACCATCTTTCCACAGGACAAGCCCAACCGGCAGCAGCAGCGACTGAGCTCCATGAGCACCGCAGCCGGAGACGACGTGCGTCTCCGGGTCTCCTGCCCCACGGCCGCTCCCAGTCCTGCCAGCGCATCCCCCTCTTCGTCGACTTTGAGGAGATCGGCTGGTCTGGCTGGATCATCTCCCCCCGGGGATACAACGCCTACCACTGCAAAGGCTCCTGCCCGTTCCCCCTGGGGGGAAACCTCAGAGCGACCAACCACGCCACGGTGCGCTCCATCATGCATGCGCTCAAGCTCTCCAGCGACGAGGTGGGGGCGCCCTGCTGTGTCCCCGACAGACTCCAGTCCATCAGTTTGTTGTATTTCGATGATGAGGAGAACGTGGTTTTGAAGCAGTATGACGACATGGTGGCGCTGAGCTGCGGCTGTCACTGACCGGCTGTGCACCTCCTGCACTTTTTCACAATGAGACAATGAGGGATGGGAAGATGGCGGTTTGCTTGAATTGATTTAAACACTGTGTTTTCGTCCATATGTTAAATTATTGTAATATTTTGAGAAATAAAACAACTATTCCTCAACTATTAATCAGTGATCCTTGTCTAGTTCTCTTGTTCAGTCCTGCGATTCCAAAACTTCTCGTGAAAGGATGACCAAAAGATTTAGACGTGAATACCAGAATACCAAAAACAAAAAAAACAGGCCCATGGTTAAGTGTTTTGAAATATCAAATCTCAGATCCAGCTGTTGTATTTCGCCTCTGGGGCAACATCTTATGTTATGGGGCCTCCGGTGTGGCTAACAGATAAGTGGAAAACAGATATCCTTCTCTCTCTTGCCCCAGTCATGTTTACAGTCTGATTAACAACTTGAGTCACAAGAATTGAGTCTAAGTTGAGAGCGCAACTGTTTTTTAACTTGTATGCACACAAATGTAGATTGATTTTTCAAAAAAGGAAAATTCGTCATCAGGCGGATCTGAGATCAACAGGTTTCGAGATTCCGTTTCAGCCAGCCTATCCCACCTCTTTTGCTCTCCACGTGGTGCGTTTACCTGCAATGCAACCAAAGTCTGCTCAAATGTGATTGGTCAATAATACTGTGACTACAAATGGAAATCAGAAAGCTTCCGATACCAAATCTCATCTCATGCCTACAGGTCACAACATATCAAATAACCTACCGCCATCTCTCCTCTTTGACCAAGTACTTGAATTTGAGGATATCTGTTCGTTATATTTATACCTCTGCATAGAACTCACAAACAGGAATTCGTATTGCGTAACTCAGTTCCTCTTGATCAAATCTGAATGTGGTTTCTACAAGGCACAGGTTGCCCAGCTGTGATGCCAGAAGTCGGAAAAGACGGTGAAAGGTCTCATTTAAACAAGCATGAAATAAATCGAACTGTAAATGTGTTACATTTGTGAGAAACATATTTCATTAGATGAACAATCAAAACTAGAGCAGGACGAACAGCTGAATGGTGAATGAGAACCCTTGTGAACCTCTTTAAATCAAAACAGTTATTAAGAGCTTCATCTTGAGTGCAATTCGAATGTGTGTATGAATTTGTAGACTCAGAAATAAAAGCAACATACAGGCTGTTATTCACTTTTATTATCTGGTTTACCCCTTTCACTGCAGTAACTGACCAACAGGTGGCAGGAAAGAGCTTAAGTTGAAGAGGGCAAACCTACTTTATGCCTATAATGTAGGCATTATTCAGCATTATGTGGATCAGATTGTGATTATATTTTGAAAACCTGACCTGTAAACACAAAATCTTACAGAACCACATTAAACCAGTTTCAAATTAAAAAAAAAAAAACAGATTGTTTACTAATTGTTCACTCATAAGTTATTGGTTTTTTAAAATCAGGGATTTCATTGGCCAGCGGTAATTCATGTTTGTGAACATGTGGGCTTTCATTGTTCACTTGAAAACAGGAATGTCATTTGTATGTGTTTTATATGAAGAATGACACCGCAGCGATATAAATGACACTCGTACAATAAAAGTCTGTAACAACAGTTGTTTTTTTTATTGGAATGGATCACAGACACAATACAGCCCTGCTTTATTCTAGTTTAGAAAAAAATTCCAATGCAACAAACTTGCAAACCAATTCTCCGTCATGTCCTCTGCATATTTAAAAAAAAAAGAAAAAAACATTCATTGCAATAATGCCAATTCAAGCTTTTAGGCAGTATAAATGCAACTCGTGTCATATCAAACACGTTCAACAGGTGTAACTGCCATTTCAACTTCAGCATGCAAAAAGTTTTAAAGATTTAGTTGTGTGGACATGGTCAGTTCAAATCAATAACATACAAATCAGTCACACTTTTGGATTAGTTATATTTGTTTCGTGTATCTCTGATGAAAAGTTGAGTGACTGCAAACTGTCTGGTGAAAAAAGAAATCTCAAGGCAACAAACTTTGCAGGAAATAAAACAGAAGGCCACAATACCTGAAAAAGCAGTGGAGACCGCAACACCACTGTCAATGTATATAACAAACTCTCAGCATTTACAATAAATATTCCAGATGTACATTCAAACGTACCCTCTCTGTTCACACTTAAATACATTATGTACATGGATCATCCATGTCCCATTTATCTCACATCAATGCACATTATCTTACACAAATCAGTCAACCAAGCATACAATAACTATCATTCAGTCACAAATTCATTATCTCCTGTCTCAAGTCAAACTCATTCCTCTTTACAAAACCAATCAAGGCCTCAGTAGCTTCAAAAAGACAGCATAGCTTTAGTAATAAGCTAATACAAGGATCAGACACTGACGAAACCCACCCTGAAACACTTGTATTTTGCATTTTGTCCATTTTGTTGTTCTTGTGTATTGCTCATTCTGTAACAGGCCAAACGAATGCAATGAAAACCACAATTTGATGATACAAAACAGCCTAAGCAGAAGAGGGATTGTTCCTTTCAAACCTCAAGGCCTATCAGCTAGGACAGTCCAGCTCCTCTGTGCCTAGGAACTCCCCTAACATGTGCTCATGTTGACCATAGACATTCTCTAAATACGTTTGTCTCTCCTTACAATGCATTTGCCTTGACCTCTCGAGGTGTCTCTGCTCAAACTCCTCTGGTGTTATGTGAGGGGCTTGGAGGGTAGCTTTCTGAGCCATGGGAGACAGAGGCACAGGGACAAAGCTGTGGTAGACAACCATGGGTGGGGTCAAAACCTCCAAGGGGGATGCCTGAGGGACAGCACCCTCTGGTGGCTGGACTGGCAGCTGAACATAGCTTCCTGTTTCTGGATCAAAGAAAGTTTTTGTTTTGACCTGTACGGGCATGTCCACCATGAAGTAGTGTCCAGAGTCTGGATCCTGGAGAAGCTTACGTTGGGTCATGGGAAAGGACTGTGTAACAATGGTGTGCTCGATGCTGGACTGGCGAGAAAGTTGGTTGGTGTTGCTGGTGTGGCTGGTGTGGCTGGTGTGGCTTGACTGACGGGACAGGGTAGCAGGATGTGGAACTTCGGTGCTGTACGCATCAATGCTGTGACTCCTTCTCAGTGGGTTGTCTCTGCTCGCCTTGTCTCTGGTTCGGCCTCTCTGCTGAAGCTCGTCCTTGATGGATTTCTCAATGCGCTGAGCCCTCGGATCAAGCTTCCCGCTGACTGACATATCAGCACTGAGCCTCCGCTCCACTTTATCTCCCAGGTACCTGTCGATGCTTTGTGATCTGTTGAAAGGCCTGTCCGACGTGGGTCTATCGCTGGTGTGAGCTTTGTACACAGGTACGTTACTGATGATCCTATCACTACTGTAGTTTCTCTGCTCCGGCTTGTCTCGAGCGTGTCTGTTGCTGCTGCGGCCAGGCCTTTCTGTTTTACCGCTGGGTAGTGTTTCATTGTTCTGGGTATTACTTTCCACAGAATCATTGCTCTGTCTGCGAGTCTTGTGGCCCATGTCTGTTCTGTTGTGACGGGGGTTTTCAGTCTTGTGGTCTCTTCCTTCAATGAGTAGATGATCCCTCTGATCATCTTTGTCTTTGACACGGCTTTCACTATGGTGATGACCATCTTCAATCTTGTCTCTGTGCTTCTTGTCTCTGCTTTTGCTTCTGCCGCTGCTGCTGCTTTTGTTCTCAGATTTGTCACTCTTGTGTCTGTCCGCTCTGTGTTTGCTGCTGCCTTGAGACGACTTGTGGGGAGACTTCTGGGCCTCCTCCTTTTTCATCCTTCTGTTTGTCAGCTTGATGGCTTTGAGAACTGCCTTTTCAGATTTGGGTAAGACAGCCGGTGGTTTGGGCAGGCCTGTTTGGCTGTCATTACCACTGCAGGTGGACCCAGATCGTTCACTGGGAACCTTTGACACTGGATGCTCTGTCATCACTCCGACATTCATTCCCAACTCATCCGCTGTGTCAGTCGCGCTCGTTAAGCTCTCGACACCTTCAGATGATGGACTCACCCCAGAAAACCTGTCCTCCTCCTGTGGGACAGTGAGGAACCCTCCAAACTGTGGCTTCTTAGGGTTTTCACTTTGCAGATTTAAAGGAGATGGCAGAAGGGGGGGAGAACAGTTTGATGGAATCTCCTTAGGTTTGAGGATTTCATCTGGGATTGGTGTGCTACCTCTGGTCACAGGTTCATTAGCCAGTGGGAGCTCTGGTTTTTCCTTTACTAGATGTATCTCCTCCTCTTGTCTCTCTGAAACACTCACACTCCCTCTTGGTGACCAGGGTTGTATAGTCTTCTTCAACTTATTGCTGAAGGTGTTGTCTTTGACCTTAAATAAGGCAGGGATGCCCAAAGGTGGTGAGAGCGTGTTGGGGGGTGACATAGGTATCTCATTATTTTCATCATGAATTAAACCTTGATCAGTTGTGGTGTTTTCTCTTTCTTTGCTGTCCTTGCACTGTACTTCTGTCTCTTTTGGAGGAGATTTGATCAGTTGCCTTGCAGCCTCTGGCTCGCTCTCATGATCACTTAAAGAATAATATTCCACTTCTGTCCGGTCCGAATCTGGTTTTGTGTTTTGTGAAATGTTCCGTATCATCTCATCAATCTCCTCCACCTCTCCAATCAAGTTTTCCAGAGAGTGGTAAATATTTGACTCGGTCTCGGTGTTTCTGTGCAATGCACTTTCCACAGAGAAGTAGGATGATTTTGAGGACAAGCTGGCTTGGTCAGGTGGGCTCTGATTGATGCTAACACCATTCAACAACAGTAAGGGAGATATTATGCTCCTGGGCATTTCACTTGAAGCCTCTGCATCCACATTAATTTCCTCACTAGCACTATTGGTTTTGACAGTTTCCTCTGTAACTACATTGTTAGTAACATTGTCATCTGATCTGTTCAAATGGTCTGGTCTTAAAGGAGCCTTCCGTTTTACCTTGGGTGTTTCCTGTGCCCTGCTGTTGGTGTTTTTGAATGGGGTGTACTTAGTTGGGCTCATACCTGTTTGCAAGTTATTTGCCGTATTTTCATTTCCTCTAAACTTTGGTGATGAACACAATCTGTTTTCTGATTCTGGGCATTTTGAGGGTGAAATGTTATCATATATAACTGGATTGGCTACAGAGCTGAATTTGGAATTTTCCTTGTTTACCACATCCCTCTTCTCTTTATCAATACTGGTTTCACTTTGACCGGACACCGATTCTTTTGTGTCACTGTCTACTCCGTGATTTTCTGAGCCTGTACTCCTTATCTCTATTAAGTCTACCTCACCAGTTTCATGATTTCCATATTTCTTAAAGAAATCCTCTTCTACTACATCTTTTAGGCTATCTGTCTCCTGAGTGACACTGTCTCTTCTGTTCCCCCCCTTCTTGCTCCTAGGAGGAACAGGAGGTGCGTCTCTCTTTTTGTCTTCATTTCGGTTCACTAGATTTTCTCCACTGTCTTCAGACATCTGTCTCACTGTACGTCTCAAATCCACCTCCTCTGATTCATTGCTCGGATCTTCAGTTAGTTTATCATTAACATGTTTCGCTTTAATTCTTTGGTGTGTGTTCAGCTCATTGCCAATCTTGCCACCTGATACGTGAGTCTCACCAAGCCCAGGCTCAGTTTGCGACATTATCTGTCTCATGCGATTGTGGTCTCTCAGATCACTTAACCTCTCTTTTAAATCATTTTCTTTTTGTGTAAGAGGGCTGCCATTTAGTTTCTTATCAGCATCTGTCACAGAATCTTTAATCACTTTTTTACGTTGCTGCACCCTTTTTACATAACTTTCCTCACTCTCATCAAATATTGGACTTGCACCCGGCTCTGTCACTTTGTTCTGTCTCTTTTGCCTCTCCGAAATAATCTCTTCAAGAGCCATTTTGGCTTTGTCGTAATTGTCATTAAACAGGGCTTTGTTTACTATAACATTGGTGTCTATCTTTGCAAAAGTCTCCGGCTTGCTCTGCTCCTTCTCTTTATGTGCAAATACTTCTTTTTTAGCCAGTGTGTTCCCTTTCATAGACATCATACCCTTCTTGATATTCCTTAGCTCCCTTGAAATCAAATCATTCTTGGCCTTCGCCTCCTCATTTATCTTAAAAACACCTAATTTGTTCCTCGCGTTATCGAGAACACGATCTCCAAGTCTTGCTCTCTCCAGCCCCTTTAAAGCCTGCAAATCATTAATGATGTGCTCACTGTCCCTCATTTCTCTCGGTGATGGCACCTCCGCCTCCGTCTCTGTTCTTGTGTTAACTTTCAGATCGCCCTCCTCAAACACCTCCCCTTGTTCATCATCTGTCACTGAATATCTCTGGCATTTTATGTAATTGTTCTGTCTGGCTGAGAATATATGTTTATGTTTGCGTCTGCCCTGTTTCTTGACAGATTCATTTTCATTTGGTTGTAAATCTAGGCTCTCATTCGTCGAATCACCATTAGTGAGTCCGTCAACATTTTGTGTTTGCTGTTTGTCGAGATGGAGTTCAATATCGGATTTAGCAAAATTTCTCTTTGGAACCGGCGGGGGCTCTTTCTTGATATTACCTTTTTTGCTAACTGGTGTTGCACCAATTGTGTCATTTCTGTTTTGGGCTGAGACATGATTGTTTTCATGTACTGAACTCTCTCTCTTGGTGCTCAGCATTTCTTTTGAAAAGGCAGCCTTCTGGTCTGTTTCTTTCTCATCCTGTTGCTCTATGTCTAAAATGGGCTTATTGATGCTTTCTGACTGAGCTTTATTTTTGGCTGCATTAATTGCTTCCCTTGCCGCTCTTATCACATCGATTGTACTGATGGGCTGGCCACTAGTATCTTTTTCCTTAGAGCTAGCAGGCTGCGCTCCAAGATATTTTTCTTTTATGTCTTTTGCAGGTTGTTTTGCCTGGTTTGGTTCACTTGGTGCTCTTTTCCCTGCTGATACATTTGATGACAAGCCATCTTTCTCAAGCGCACGAGGTGAAATTATGGGTGAACGGTCTTTGTTGACATTCAAAGTACTTGGTGAAAGCCCTGTGTTTGCTGGCGGTGCTTTTGGAGAGAGTGCTTTGTTAAGCGTGAGTGGTGAAAGTTCGTTTGTCTCAGCTGGTTGGTCTGTGTGTAAAGGAGCACCGGTGCTCTGAGGGACTTGAAGATATTTCATATCACTGTCAACAGGGCTGGTTTTCTTGTACAGATTCAGTGAGGGGTAGTTTAGCTTTTTAGCCATGGGACCCTTATTCAGACTACCCTCCCTCTTGCTTTGCAGGAGATTTGATAACAAATAATCATCTGAAAGAGGTGTATCAGTTTCTGCCTTATCAAGATCAACTGTTGGAATGCTGTTAGATTCCAAAACGGGACTACAAACTGTCTGCCCATCTTTTAAAACTGCAGGAGTGCTTAAGCCAGACACACTGCCCTCAGAACCTTGTGGATGTTTCATATAATCTGATTGTGGAGATTGGCAGCCACTCCCCGGCACTTCCACAGTTTTAAATTTAGGTGGGCTGTAGCGGCTTTTCACCCTTTTCCTGTTATCTTTGAGGTTGAAGAGGATGCTAGAGGCGAGTGATTTGTAGTTGTCCCGCTTGACCGGAGGTTCAGGGGTCAGTTTGGCCTCAGAGTGTGGCCTTAGTGGAAGGTCAAGGGCAGAGGGTGAAAAGACACCTTGGAGAATTTCTGACGTTTCTGTCGGTTGTCTAGAGGGAATGAGGGGAGTCATCAGCTGGCAGATGCTGAACGGAGTCGATGCAACAGAGCTGACCTCTTCAACTGCTTTCACCTCCACAGATCTGACTTCCTTCTTGACCAAGAAAAGACTTTCATCTAATGTTTTTGAACTGTTTTGCTGAGGTGGTACACCATGCGGATTGACTGGGATCACACTTTTAGCCCTGGACCTGTTGCGCCTCCAGGGGGCAGCACTCCCATCCCCTCCTTCTGAGGAACACCTTGTCTCGGCCGGAGTGGCTGAGGGCTTTGGCAGGACCTTTGGCGGAGGACAGGGGGGGATAGGTTTAGGAGCAGTGGGAGGAGGGGGCTCAACTGCCACCCTCTGGCATGACTGCGCCTCCTCTGCATGCAGGGTCACTTTTCTGTGTGCTTCTGTCAGTTCCTTGTAAAAAGGCAAGTCGTACCATTTAGGGATATTATCTGTGGTAAGAACTGTGTCCTCTTGGCCAAATGGGAACCGGTTAATATCATTCCATGTTTGGAAAGGGCTAAACTCGCTGTGGAGGAAAAAGTTTTTGATGTTAAGTTTCTTTAGTTTGACAGTGGATTTCCCATTTTTCGTTTTTGAGGATTTCCCTGGGGGAAGGGCAGCATCTTTGCCTGTTGTGTTTGATGAGCGATCACCAGTGTGATGTCGATGATGGTTCTTGTAATGTCCATCTGAGAGATTGGTGTGATAATCCGAGGAGAACTCCGATAGTTCTCTTTGGATGCTGCGAAGTGCAGACTTATCCCAAGATTCCCCCTTAGAGTCTGTCATACCTCCATTTTTGATTAACATCCCCTCACAGCTTTCCTCCGTGGCACTTAATGCCTTGAGGAAAGACGACATGTGGGATAGACTCTTCTGTTGCTGCTCCTTCCATGGCTGAGCATATTTTTTGTCATTTTTGTTTTGCCCTTGCTGTTTGGATTCCTTTTGATGAGTCTTTTTAAGAGGCTCCCCGGCCAAAGGTTTGTGGCAACTGAAAGGCGAGTATCCATACAAGAACTCATCATTGTAAACTGCGTCATCTCCAACGCAGAGACTCCGAAAGGCTCTATCGGTGAGTGTGCTGACCTCGCGATCAGTCTCGTCCATTAACAAGTCAGTAAAGCCGTTGGGGAAACGATGGTGAAGCATGCTCCCCATCCGATGGCTCATGTGTCGCTTTTCCACACAGCTCATGATGTCAGCAGCAGCCTTTCTGTCTCGTGCATCACCTGTTTCGCCTCCCTTTACAGTTGCTGCAACTCTGAAGATCCTTTGGTTTTCTTTCAGGTCAGCCAGAGATTTGGAGGTGGTCGGATCTTGGAACTTCCTGGTCGAAAAAGACAATGAAATCAGTGTCGGTGGTATACGATTTGGCTTTAACGCCATCTACTTACTCACACATTGTAAGCGGTTTTAATTCTGCGTGTTATGCAATTCAAAATCTCAGAAAAGGTTGTTTTATTAAGATTGCTATAAAAGGTTGTGAACTCTGTAGTTTGGCTGATGACCTTTATGTACAAGACATGTGTCGGCTTCAGCCATGCTGTCACTATGCAGGCAGCAGACAAACACTAAATACCATGCGCTTGGCTATTTTGAGCACTGTATAGTGCCTTAAGCTGTGAGCCCTAAGCATACTGTAGCTGGCTATGAGAACAGGTCTTAGTCCATTGAAGAAAATGTGATCATTTCCATTGTTTGTGTATGTGCATTTCAAAGGAAAGACCCCATTGTTCCCCTTCAAAATGCAACATCTTTATTGCTTTTAATGAATTTATTTGGCTCACATATGGATAATTCCTCTGTACAGCACTACAAGAATATTTGTGCCACCGGGTTTACACCACAAAGCCCAGGAAATGCATGTAAATCATCACATCAGTCACGGAGCGCCTAAGCAGCAGCTGCTCTACTGTAGCTTACTTTAGCTATCTGGGTGAGGTCTTAGAATAGCTCATTAACCCATTTATATGCTCTGACCTGGGAGCATGGCCACTCGCAGATAACTCTTCAAGTATCTGTAAGACCATAACTCTCCTTATAAGCAGATGAGGTTCATTGAGACAAATATAATCACTCAAAGATTTGATGATGTGCTTGCTTGTATTTGTATATAAAAACTCTAGAGTTTGAAAGCAATCTCAGTTGTCACAAGCCAATCATGGCTATGGATGATCTGAATAAAGGGAGGAGAGTTTACAACCACGCCAAACAAATCATTATTCTAATCGTCATTACTGTTATCAAAACCTAACAACCCGTGTAAAATTGCTAGAAAACCAAGCGACTTTACTGTATCTTCAGTCTGACTTACAGAATGTTTTGGCTCTCCAGGAGACTTTGGTTGCCAACAGTCTTCCAGCTTTCATGACCGGAGATCAGTTAGCAACTGCGGTACTTTCCCCACATCTGCTTGTGTATTTATACCCAAAGAATGAAATAGCCCAGTTGTCTATACTGTATGAAGGCACAACTATTGGAATAGAAATGTCCTCATAGATGTGTATTAGTGTTACTTCTATGACAGTATGTATGTGTAATATTATTTTGGCAATAAAATACAAACATGCCGAGGAGCCCCTGGGCTCTCAGTCTTTGTTAGAGCAACACTTAGTCCAAATCTTTCCATCTTATATTCTGCTGGCCCTCACACTAATCACACTGCTCCCTCACCTTTGTTACGGGTCTTTCATGTTGAGTGTAAAGCATCCAATAGAGACAGCAGTATATCAAACACAAATCCTCAATGCAGAGTCCAGGAATCCAGTGCAGAACCACCTGCTGAGAATAAATCCCGGTTAGCGCTCGTCACTCATGGTAAACAAACTATTTCTCTCGAAGTTGGGGAAACAAAGAAAACTCACCAAAGTGAGTCAAGCCCTCAGGTCCATGTTCAAATGCGCTGGTGTGGCCACGCTCCTGTATAGCGAGCGAGCTCTGAAGATACCAAAATAGATGCACGGTGTCGGTGTGGCCAAACTGAGCAGCAACACAGAACGCAGCTAGCTAGCTCCTATTGGAATAACCAGTGGGTGTCAAGTGGCAGGGCAAGGCAGGCCAGCAGGATGAAATGGACACTGTCATTGGTTATTTTTGTACTTAAGCAGTGAGGGCCGATAGGCTCCCACAGGGACCCTCTCTTTACTGTCAGGCACCTTTGAAAAGATGTCAGGGCCTTTGTGTCAATTAAAAAGAGGCATTTGTCGTTGAGTCGTTGTGGGGATGATACAGAGGGGTGGGGTGAACTCATCTGGTTGATGGCTAACTTAGCTTGTGACTCATTTTGCCTTGTCACCCAGGGAAACAAGCTTTCTCATATAGCCCATTGCATCACACAACTCCAAATCAGTAAAGAGACTGGTGGCTGGGCAGATACATCTGCTGACTGATCTGTGACTGTGGCTGGGCCGGGCTAATTCTTGTTGTTCAAGCTTTGTTTACAAGCCTGTGTAGTGGACTGGGTAGTCTAGTTTTAGGACCCATGCAGCTGTTGTTGCTGTGAGATTAAGCTGAAATGGAGGGGACATGTTGTGCACTTGTTACCCTTTGTGAGTCAAAGGAAGTCAGTGGATGAGGTCATATGCAAATGTTGACCCTGTGCATTCCCTAAATGGAGAAAGTGGAGTTTTTAAGACATCCTGTGTGGCTCCACACGATGTGAGAGAGCAACGTGCATAACCCATTGCCTGTCTATTTATTTTTGTCAATATTTTTTTTGTCAATCTTTGATGTTCTTGAGCTTTAATGTTACATTTGTGCTAGCACTTTTTTGTGCTAACACAATTCCCATCGTCTGTTGCAACTGTTTAAATAAAGTGTAGGCCTGAAAAGGAGTTTTGAAAGCACGAACCCACAATTTGTGTTGAGCCTGTCTTGGTCCCAACAACAATTCCATGACTCCATGGTCCCACCATCCACAGGACTCCATCAAGGTGCCATATTTAAGCCAGTCTATTTCTGTCATGTTGTATTTCTGAAGGTAACAGCCAGCCTCTCTGCTGACTGCACCTTCCACACTTGAGCTAACCACTCAAATGCTAGCCTGCACATGCTATTGAAAGTAGAAAAACGTCAAATTGCCTGAATGACTCAGTTCAAATTGGTCTCAGTTGATGCACTGGACAAAAACATTTTTACAAAACGTATTTCATTTGTTTTTCATATTGCTAGCACTTAATTATCGCTATAATGTTGCATGTCTATTTTTGACAGGGAAAAGTCCCTGCTTTGTTTTGGGGAGATAGGCTTACTAGCCAAGCAGTCTGGGAATATCATGTTGTGAGCGGAGGCAGTCCATGAGAGCGTTTCCCCTTTACCGTCTGCATTCATGTCTTGCCCAGAATAAGGCCTCACATGGGCCTAACCCCTTCTTTCCGTTTCACACTCACCTCCTCCTTGAGTCTATTTCTCACCTGTCTCTGTTTGCCTCCAACCCTCCGACAGATAATCAGAATGCAGTGCAGGGGATAAGCAGACGAGGAAAGTGGGGCAACAGACCCCCTAGAATGAGGCCCCAGCTCCCCAGGTGTCACCATTCAGTCTTTGTTTATGCCATTATGACTGACACCCACATGTGTTCTTGTTGGTTTTGAAACCACAGTGGGCAGGAAATCAGCCTGGCTCATGCCCCTTCATACCCAAGAGAACTGGGGCAGACAGGCTGAGAGGCTAACCGGCCTTCAGGGCTGACAGGCTAGTAAACATAGGTATGGTAACTGTAGGACAGCTGAGGCAGATCATATAAAGCATCCTGACAAGTGGGGAAGTACAGTCACACATAAAGGCTGCGTGTTGTGGTGGAAATATAACTTTTCACGTAGATCTTCTGTTTTTATGACTTTTTCACAAGGCAAAAACAGCTCACATTTGTTCATGTGTGCATGCTGAAATGAAAAAGCACAGGTGTTGTCTTTTTAAAGATGATGCAGGTGTTTTCCTGGGTTTTTGTTTTCAGCGGTTAGGCACAGGTATTAAATGTGTTTTGATCTGAGTGGAAAAAAACAACTAAGGACAGCCAAGACTGCAGCCTACAGTTCACACAGCCAGACTTTGTGTGCGCTGTGTGAGCAGAGCGATGACAGGGCTGCAATAACTGATACCCTCGAGCGGTTTGATACGGCAGGCGGACGGCTGACCATTAGCACGCTGCAAATGCAGTTATATCATCGTTGTGTGGAGAAATCAAGATGTTAAACATGGACCAAAACCCGACTGCCAAACCGACCATCAACCCCATGGTATGCCAGGTATCTCACCAAGCCCAAACCCACTGGGTTGGATCCAGTCGAGCTTAAGCAGAGACCTTGACCTGTGATATTTTCCTGGCAGTAATAAATCTGAGGAAAACATGTCTGTCTGGCTGCCGTGGAAACATCTGGACCACAAATCTTTCCATTTGAACAGTATCAGTCATTCTCATCAGACAATCTATGTCAACACGTATCAGTGCCGAACACTTGCTGCTGCTCGTAAGTCAGGAGGTGCAAGCGGAAAATACATGAACCAATCGTTACAAATCAAACGGCGTGAGTTCTGAGGTTTGCTGAGATTTGAGAAAGGTTGTATGAATGTGATGATTGAAAAATATATGCATAAAAAATGTAGGATTCTATATGGAGATATACATAGTTCTGAATAGATGAACCGAATTATAGATGAAGAGATAAATCAATGAATGGATATTGAGACATAAATAAATATGCAAATGGTTACAAATATTAAAATACACTAATGTTTCATTTAATTTGTGATTTATTTAGTCTTTTATTTATGGTGACAATTGAGCATTAAGTTGGATATTTATAAAAACATTTTTAAATGTAATTTTTAATTTTCAGATCATTTTAGCATGTTTATTAGGAATTAAGTTATATAATTATTATTTTAATTAAGCTTTTTGTTTACCAAATATGCATTTATTCATTGTACAATTATTCATGTATTGATATGTTCATTTTTATATTTAATTTTGACCCTAAAAACCTTCCATAGCAAGAGATGAAGTCAAAAAGAGATGTATAACCCAAAAAACCTACTGCAACAGTTTGTGAACCGATTTGTTTTATCGACATTTAAGTAAGTTCATGACCATGAAACACTCTTTTGCCAGGAAAGAGCAACATGAGGAGGACATGGGGCAAATCACTGCTGTGTTCATCTGGAAAACATCATGGGCCAATAATTTGATTTTCATTTTTAATGGCGCTAAAACTGAAGCCGATTCCCCAAAGACATGCGAGAGGGGCCTACATTATAATAGCATAGAGGAAATAGAGAAAATGTCAGATGAAAACGTAATCTTTGAATCTGCAATGCCTTGAAACCCACAGGCTCAGGAAATTGCTCATCAGTATACATGAGTAAAGACTCGCTGCGCTCACTGTCAGTAAACTGTTTGGAAACGAAAGAGATGAGAGCGCATCAGATGTGTGGGTGTTTGCCAGCTGTTCTCAGGGCTCTTCTCATCACTGGTGAGTACAATGGACATCTGTATGTTGCAGTAAGTAAACCGTGTGTAGATGTGACTTAATGGGTGGGTTGTTTTACCGTATAAGTGTTCAAAAGTGACTGATCCTTTTGATAATGATGGTGGTAAAGACGATTAGACGTCAGCAAGCTCACTTTAACAGTTTGTAATAAAGTAAACCGCCCTATCAAGCCGACGTGTAGTGACAACCAGTTCCAGTTAAAACCCAGATGAGACGTTTTCAATTCTGTCTTTTCAAAAAATAGAACTGTATCATTTTTGTGAAACCAGCAGTAGGCTAAAAATAAAATTTAAAAAACAAGTTAAAGAACAAACTTAAGTCAAAACACGCTTGGTTATGTACTTTCACTTGAACTTAAGGTAACCTCAGTGGCTAAAACAAGCTAGCTGGTGAGATGACCAAAGCTAGCCTTCGCTAAAGCCAAATTAAACTGAACGGACACCTCGTTATTCAGTCGGTCATAGTGAAATTAAGCACTAAGCATTTGCTAAAGCTGATGATAATGATCGAAAAATCTAAACTCCTGCTAAAGCTAACTAGCTTAGCGGAGCGGGGCTACAGCAATATTCTCATGGCCTATAATACAATAAGTAACACCAATGTTTTGAATAACGTCCCATTTGACAAAAGCACATTTGTACAGTCTTTATCTTTATGAAAACACATACCTGTTATCACCAACTTACGTATGAAACTTAATCAATGTAACTAATGTGATTAGTTGAATCCAAATCACATCCTCAACCTAACTAACCTGCAACAGTTTAACCACATGTGTACTATTGTTACCATGATGATGAAGGTCACCTGACTTCGCCCTTTTCCAGCAGCTCTAAATACACCAAGATGTACAGGGAAAGGAAAGAACGAGAGTGAGTGTGAATCCTCTGAACAATGAGTATTCAGAGCAGTGGTCTAACAGGATGTCGGCCAAATGGGCTTTTCGGTCCATCAGGATGTTAATGGACTCTTGTGGCTTCAGAATAATAGGTGATGACCAATAAAGAGCTGCGACCCCAGCTTTCGACTGAACTTGGCTTGGTGTGCTTCAGCTCCCCTTGAATTGCACATTCAACACAAACGAATAGTAAAAACACAACAAAGGAAAGATATATTTAAATCCAGTGACCTTTGAATAATACATTTATTGAAACGTAGTTACATGCAAAAGCTGAAAGAAAACATTCCTCACTGCATTTCCTCCTTTGACTGCATTAACCCCTAAAAAGCCATCCGTAAAGTGCTATTTTGCATTCTCTGGGAGGCAAAATAATCAGTCAGCAGAACAACATATTTCTGTAGTCGCACAGTTTGCTGGCTAACCTAAAAAGACTTCAACAAATCAATGCATTAGTTTCATTTAAATGTCACTGCATGTTCAGGTTTTGCACCAAACCACAACAATGTTAATGTGATATTTTAGCCCTATATGACCAATTGTATCAGGCAGTGGAAGAAGTTTTTTTGGCTTTTTCAAAATGGCCGCTGTCATTAAATCATTCTCACACTTTTGGCAGGAAAATCTTTGCTAATTTTCAAGAAGTTACAGTAGGAATAACATTTATATTGTTGCTAATTTTTTCAAAAATATGTTCTGTATTGAATCAATGCATAATTACTTAATGATTCATTCTTTAGTTAAACTGTGTTAAAAATGTGTGTATCAAATTTGATACTGCAGGTATTTATCCCTGAATGGTCATGTCACATTTTTGTAATATAATCTACATCAATCGCACCGCAATACAACCACACACCATTTTGCAAGCACTGCACCAGCAATCACCTCTCACATGCCTACTATGAAGGTGTAAGGTGCATCTTTGCCTGAACAAGGACCGAAACTGTTTTTGTGCTGACCACAAAGTAAAAAAAAGGCTGTAAAAAGTTTTATGTATTAAAAAACAATGAGAGAAACTGCCTAAGATGTTCTATATTTTCAAAATGTTATTTGCACAATTTGATTTGTATTTAAAATCAACATTGTTGTGAGCAAAAAGTTACCAAAAATGCCCTATGTATCAAATGTGATACAAAAAATATCTAATCAACAAAAGGATATAGAAACTGATTTCGTTAAAAGGTTTTATAAACATCTCAGTTCCAAAAAATTTGAATTTTCTGACAATGTTTTGATCGGTCAGGCTTTACAGGGTTAGGCGAAAAGTTGCAATGTCGTCTTTCTGCCAGATTGTTCAGTGTTTCTTGAACTTGGCTGTGAGTTAAAGCCGCAGTGAGCTGGCAGACTCTGCCGGCTGGACATGACACATTATGTAAGAGGTCGCTCTCTGGGCACTGGAAACTTTATCGCTCAAAACACTCGGGACGCATCAAGCTGAAATTACCATAGACTGGTACATAACACATGGACTGACCCATGACCAGTCACAGGTTCAATCCCTGCAATGGCACAGCCTTCAACCTCCTACCTGTGACCCTTCAGGTACCCAACCTGTTAATGCACTGAAATTAATTGAAATCTAACAGTATGTTGAGTGATGAAGGGGCGCTGAAAAGGTCACAAAGGTTATTTGTGGTGCTGAAGCTGCATTTACTTCAGCTCTCACTAAGGGTCTCTCATACTGTACAGTGAACAGGTCCACAGAGCTGCCAGAGGAATGTGACCGGTGGTTTTAAAATGTAAGATAGCCGCTTGGTGAGCGTGTGTGCTCTGTTTCAGTAACACCCTCACTCTCAATCACAGCTCAGCACCCAAGGTGCCACTCCGCTGTCTTTTGACCTTCCTACAGGAGCAGCTGAGCACTGCCTGGCTCAAGGGGTGTCCGGACAGTAATGCGCAACACTGAATATTTCCTCCCTGTGTATCGCCTTTCATGTCCTCAACTTAATTTTCAGGATTTCAGGAAAAACAGTCAAGTGGCATTCAGTGACCTTCAATCTGAATACATAATTGCCACATTTCCTTAACATAAAGTATTTATATTTTCAACTGACAGTGTTGCTAGTTTCAGTTTGAAAGTTCACCTCGATTTTTTTCACTTTAAAACAAGTCCTTTACACTGAATTAAAGGTTCAGTATGCAGTTTTGGGGAAGACATTTCAATCAGAAGAGAAAGATCTTCATTCATATTCATGCATGCGTGTGTGTGTCTGTTTAAGCATCTCCAGTGGTGAAACCCTGAGGCCTGGAATAATGACGACAGCTAGACATTTGACTTTCCTACATCCAAAATTACCAATACTCATACTGCAAGGAGCATGAGAGCACTTCACCTTGCCTTGACTGTTGAGTAATTATTTTTGCACTGTGCAGTGCGCTGACAAAGATCTCGGCCTTATCTGATACACAGCAGCGCTGTGGCGTTACCTCCTTCCTGTGTGTGTGAATGGCCTGTTTCTGTGACCTGAAAATAATTCAGTGAAAACAATGTGTTTCAGAGAGTCTGCTGACGAGTGTGAGAGGCGACGGGGCAGGCTCTGGCGAAACAATAGGTGGGTCAAAAGATTACACTGAAGATAGTAAACTTCTGACGGTAAATTTCAGGTAAACGTGATAGCTTCTGTGGAATCCCCTGTAAACACAGTCATTCAACAACAATGTTTACATAATGCCACATCAGATAACTAGATGCCATTTAGAGTGGTTATTTTTTTTCTTTTGCACAAAGCTACGCAACTTGAAATTTTTGGTAAATAATAACTTTTCCAAGCATTATTTCATGTAGACACTTTTTTGTTTTTAATTTTCCAGGAGACTGTGAATGAACATTGAGATGCAATAAAAGGCTGGTATTTGTATTATTTTGTACATAAGTCAAAAAAGACTAATATCGGTTTTGGTATCAGAACAATTCTCACTAACACTTTAAAGTCCACATGTAATGGCTAATCAAGTGCTATTCGAGTGCTGTGAAAACAGGCAGCAGCCAATAGTGCGGAGTGTACGTTATGCCCCACCCCACACCACAATCCCCAACCACAGAGTTGCTGATGCTGACTCTCATTGGACAGTCATTACATTACATTGAGCAGCAGCAGATAGTTAGCACTGACTTTATCAAACGAGCTACCAGCATATGTTTACCAGGAAACCCCCGTAAATCACCTCCATGCCGTAACTGTCTCCGTCGTCATTCCGGGAGGTGGGTCATGTAGTATAACTTGTTTTATTGGCCATCTGTGTATATGACATGAAAGATTAGACCTTCCCCGTCTCTCTCAGTTTCCTATACAAGCCTTTTAAAAATCAAGTCCGCTGGCTTAAACTATCAAACGACTTCCAGCACAACACAGATGGTTCACAGAGTCCCTTTAATGTGACATTCTTATGTAGTTTTTATGTTTAATTATGGATGAGGGAGTACAATGTTATCTTTATCTGTTCGACCTACAAACTCATCCGTACGGCTGTTGGCTCACACTGACCAGCAGTAACCCCCCTCGTGATTCTTCAATGTTCAGGATTCAAATTGCAAACACCGGTGATGCAATTCAATTAGCGGGAAGGAGCATGATACCATGACTGAGACTTTGATCTTCCTCGGAGTAAACACGTTGTGAAATCAAACATCCACCCTAACCCTCCTTTCATACGAGTGCCGTTCAGCGCGTCTGGAGTTGTGAACATGAGCCGGCGTGTCCCAGACTTCACGTTCTGTTCTGTCACGGCTGTTACGTTGCATCTTGTTGTTAAACGATGTCCGCCGGTTGTTTTTTCCCCCCCAGATATTAAATATGCTTTGATCGGAGGCGGGCTCGGCCTGCTCATTGTGGCCGGGTTCATTATTTTGAAGGTCTGCATGATCAGGAAGCAGGCGCAGGAAAATGGCACAGGTGAGGTGATGATCGCACTTTCTTAGTTTATTGTAATCACGTAAAAGTTAGAAAAATTCAAAAGCTAACATGACACGGCTATGTATGAAATATAAACATCATGGTTTGCTTAATGTGACAAACTGCTCTTCCCCACAGATGGCGTAATGAGGAGACCTTCAGAGGTAAGATGCCGACCCCATAAGACTTGTCTATAATTACAATACTGACACAATAATCATAACACAAAACTAATTTATGTCTTTGTTTTTTGTATATTTTCATCTTGGAAGACACGAAGATGACAACAGCGTTTACTATACCCATAGTCTTTACTATACCCATAACCTTTATTTACTCTCAACCACAGCGTCACATATTTGCTATGAGCCGTCTCAGCCAATCAGAACAACCCATTGCTCTGGTGTCCCGTGACATGCGGTGTTAAAGGTCAGCCAGGGTGGTTTTCAGGATGATGTGAACCCCGCACGAGTTGGCTTCTGGGTGGCAGGTCAACTGGGAGGACCCGCTGTCCCGTCACCGACGGCAACATAGATCCTCACTCCATACCTCACATTATTGTTCCTCAATAACATGTATCTTTATCCTGTTTTTCTAAATAAATGTCTGTGGAGGATTTGTAATAAGGCCTTTTTATTCGGCTGCGGAGAGCTGTTTCATTTGAAACGTCAAAGAACAAAGGGTTCCAGAGCTTGACTATGTGGGTGTGATTGTGTTTGGTTTCACTCCTCTTTAGGAAAATCCAACTGTTCCACTGACACACATTCTGCCTTTAAAACCACTCAGCAGAAAGAGTCCTGAATAATACACACTTCATACGTCGTCCACAAGAGGGCGATGTTTACCTCTGAGTAAGGAAACAAGCATGGGGTCCAGTTTCACATCTGAGCACCAGAGGAGCCTTGTTAAACCATTCTTTGTACTTTCATTACTAGTATCTGCGTCAGAACACGAGCAATAATTACTGATGGGACATTTGATCACATCTGGAAAACGACAGTGTTATTTCCTTCATGCAACAATCACAAGTCCCACATGTCGGACATCAAAAAAAAAAAAACTTCAACTGTACCCTAATTTGGATCACAGGTTCCGTTTGAATTCAAATAAGTGGCTTGTTTCCTCTATTAGTGTGGCAACGCAGATGTCTGACGGTGTTACTTCCCCACCATGCATTGAATTCATTCATGCATACAGTTCAGAGGGAAGTGAAGTTTACCGTCAACCCAGAGAAAGCAATCGAACGATGATAAAATCAGCTTTTGGCTCGTTTGTAAATCCCTCAAAAACATAGACAATACATAGGAAAGTGCAAAAGTAAAGAATCGTCACTTTGAAACACTTCATTTGTCTTTCGGGTTTGTTTGCCCAACAAAAAATCACATTGACTATACAGCAGTCAACCAAGGACAATTCTGGACACATTTTTTTTCATAATTTTAGCATGCATATGTGTTTTGAGCTGGATTGCTAACATGCTAACTTTGCTTGCTGACTAAAATGCGCTTCACATACCCCAATCGACTTATCTTGAAGATGTTTTTTGGGTGACAGACTGGATTCACGCTATTTATAAACATTTGGGAGCTTTCAATCCTTTCATACAAACTTAAGTTTAATATAAATATGAATGTGTTTCTTTATTGACACTTTCTCTATGTCAAAATGTCTGCTGGTACAAGAACAGTTGGTGTATTGAATTTTGTTTATCTGCATATTAAAGTTCCTCCCTGTGTTGCACTTACTGTACTGCGAGGGCGCTCAGTGCTCAGGATACAGCTACAGTGTTCTGGCACCACTTCCACCATATGATCTATATCATCCTAATCAGGAGTCTGAGTCTGCTGCCAAGTTTGTGAGACTGCCTCCCCCCGGCCCAGAGATGGATTAAGAAGAAGCATAAAAAAAAAAACCCTTCCCTAATATCCTGGTAACCCAATATTCAAACACAGAATAATAACTAACAGATGCAGTCATTGTTCAAGTCTCACTGTTTATTGCTGAACTGTTGAAAAATCTGTTCCGAGACGCTGCACTGAAAAACCCTGTTATGACGTCTACTTCACCTGCTCATTCATCACTGTAGTGTTCCACACAACTTACATGACAGAGCTGCTGTCGACAAAGTCATGCTGCTATGAACCATAATTTGATGTTAACGATGGCTCAATGGACAAACGTTCACTGGGAAAGGAGTCACTGGTAGTGAGGAACTCACAGTGAATTATCACCTCACGTTGCATTTTCTCTCAGCAGACATTTTAGTGTCTTTCAGCGCTTTGCTGTTTTGTTTCGGTCTCAACAGGGTGACACGTCTTCATACTCAAACAGCCGAGTAGGTTTGTTGCCAATGACTCTGTAAGTAACATATGACTTTTCCTCACAACGACACAAAAACTACAACGTATAACTGCAGGAGAGAATCAATGACAGGCAAAGACTGGACCTCTGTCCTCAGATGGTTAACTTTATCATTGTAGTTTGGTTAGGTTTAGGCCAACTTGGTTATGGCTTGATATAAGTACGGTCTGTTAGTCATGTAAAAGGTACGGTTCGTAGAGAAGTACGTAGTCAGTACGTTAGGTAATTTAAAAGGTGAGTCCTGGCAGTTAACTGTAACATGCGTCTTCCATGGTAACAGGACGCTACTCCTGTTTTTCAGAGAGATTTGTACGCCGTATCATTCATTCGTGAAGATCTAGGTTAGCAAGTTTATCATGTCAACACAACTAACATTGCTACTATTACTTAACCCACTTACTTGCTTGCTTTCAAAGCCTTGAAAGTGCAGTATGGCCCGGAATCACGTCCTCAGTATGGAGTGCTCTAAGAGTCATTGCCAGAACCTCCCAGTATATTTTGCGTTTTCTCACAACAATTTTAACATATTGTGAGGTAATGCTGAATAATCGCGAGGGAAGGCAATAAATAATGTGAGGTAATGCAAAAGTAGTCCTAAAAAGATTCTTGCCACGGCCTTTAGGGGGCTCCATACATCAGTAACATCCACATTGACCTCCCCCAAGAATCTTATGGATTTAGCCTGACGAACCCACTGTAAACTACCAGCCCAGCAGGAAGTGGCAGAAACAGTTAGGAACGAGCTACAATACCAGATTGTTTTAGCGGAGGCCGAGCTAAAGAAGAGCAAATGTTGAACGCACAGTCATTTACTCACTTTCCAGGAACGGACTGGCTGATGGTCATCAAAGATGCCATATGTTAAAATTTCAATTAAAGCAATTAAATTTAAAATTAATAAACAGAATCTGAAAAAATAACAATAAAACAATGTTAATGTTATCTTATGGTGCTGTATCTTGCTAGCATTCCCTGCTGGGTCGTCCACCCTCCTCCTGAAGGTCCAACAATGTGCTGTAAACAACAGCAAAACTTCCACAGTGCTCCAAGATCCCAGCTGAGTTACGTAGCTAAAGGCAGCTACTGTTAGCAACAGCTAGTAGTTACTCTGTTAATAAGCTGCCCCTCATTTGATTGGAATAGGAATTCAACAGGTGGCAAAATCTTACATATTGCACCTTTAAGGGAAAATGCTTTCTGCCCACATGATTTTAAGCAAGAAAAACGGCTTTTTGCCGCGTTTAGAGCCCTTATATGGTGAAATCCTCTCCACATGATGCACTGAATGCTGAAGGTGAAAGAGCTTTGGTAAAGTGGCGGGGAATCCTTTGTCAAAGGGACGGCTGTGTTTGTCAAACTGTCGCCAGACTAGAAGCACTCATGAGGCCCCCGCTCCCCCGTCTCCTCCATTATCTGTAAATCAAAAAGTGTCCCAGATCTCTACAGCGCTGCTCTCAGAGGTTTTATAAAAGCCAGAAAAGTGTCCTCAGAACCCCGAACTGACAGACAAAGATTCACTGTGGGATCGTGTTACAGCAGAGAGACGAGGGGGAGACAGACGAGGACACGCACATGCAGATCGAGACAGACACAACAACTTATCTAATATGGGGTTTAAGGACAAATTGAAAACTGTGGATAATTTAGTAACATTATGCCGATTGTCCTTCTCCATCATTTCTATGGACTACAGAGATGCCCACACACACACACAGACTGCAGCCCACGCCCCCGCCCTCCTCCAGCTTTGGCAGCGTGTGTGTGTGTTCCAAAACAAAAGCCCTGACTTTGGTCTGCGCCCGCTATCCTCCACAGCTGGAAGTGTGATTTGTTCGGCGTCAATCTCAACAACACACACACACACACACACACACCCCCTCGACACACACTCACACACACACACACTCCCTCTCCCTCCCCTCCATCCCGCACAGGAAATTACATTTCCCACTCACTCGCCAGAAGCAGAGGTGTGTGTGTGTTTGTGTGTGTGTGTGTGTGTGTCCTTGCACATGCTCACCTGTCTGTTCTGTGTGCATGTGTGTGTGTGTGTGTGTGGGCACGTGAGCCGGGCCAAATGTGTTTTCACTGTGTGTGACAGGAGTAGGGTGGGGAGGGAGGGGCAGAGGGAGGTTCTGAGTAGAAACAGAGCGTCCAATGTTTCATATTACACTCCTCTGCTGCGGGAAAAAAAAGAGAAGAAGAAGAGGAGGAGGAGGAGGAGGAAACCTGGGGCTTCTTTTCTTCAGAGGCATTTAACTGGGAGTTTATGGAGGCTGCAGCCGTGGAAAATGAAGATCTCCTCTGTGGTCTTCGCTCTCCTGACTCGAGCGCTGCTTGGAGGTAGGAAAAAGTTTATTTTGCTTCATACCAGAGTGGATGCGGTGGAGAATAAATGTTTTCAGGGAAGTTTATGCGGAAAAACATCTGAGAAACAGAGTGGAAGTTGGGGAGATGGTTGAGGAGATGGAGAAAAAAATCTTTCATACAAACTTACACACTGTCAACCTTGTGCTGAAGTCAGTGCAGTGGTGATTGCAGGGTGTGCTGGCAAGAAAATACCAAGTTTATCACAGTTGCATGGCTTTGCAGAGATGAGAAGGGTCCTCCAGAGTGAAAAGTGGTGGTTTTCCTCAGAATGTTTGAAAATTATACAGAGCTCCCAAACTCACTTCTTCATTTTAATGGTGATCCCTCAAAACACATTATTACATTTAAACAGCCAGACGGCTCTAAATCAACGCCAAGGCAACACTTTTCAGCCACTCAGCTGTGTTTCCCTGAAATCCTTCTGTCAAACTCAAACAAATAAAAGACAAAGGTATAGAAAAAATTGGATTTTAAGTACGTGCCGAGCTGGAAGTCTCTGACCTGTGTGACAGTGAACTGCTTGCGTGTCATGGAAAGTTTGGAATATGAAATTGCCCAAGATCGGAAGATCAGACGTGTGATGTATTGTCAGGCAACTCCAGCAGCAGTAGAGTTTGTTCGTCAGTGTTCATCCAGCCTGTGTCGTCACGCTGCCAGAAACAACGCAGCTGCTACGAAGCCACTGGAGATGTGTGACTGTGTGGACGTCTGATACGACATGTAGCTGTCATCTGTGGAACAGTCGCTCACTGTAATTCTTACGCTGATTGATATTTTGTGTTAAATGAGAGACAAGTTTGAGTCAGTCAGTCAGGCAGTGAACATGTTAAATATCATCTCCAAACCATTTGGGCTTCATTCAACTTGAGTATGATTTCTGAAGTAGAATGAAAAGGGCTTCCATCCCCTCATTTTAATCATTTTAATGCTTATCATCACAGTACTCATTTTATTTTAAGGGAAAATGTTGGAAGAACCATTTTTTTACATCCTTGTCAGTTGTTTTGTATTTTGTCATGAAGGCGTTCCAGCTTTTGGGGTATCAGTCACATTTTATTTTATTTGAACACCTTTTTATACGTTTTCATTGCAAAATCTGAGATCACAGTTTGATTATGTCAGAGATCCTTGACCTTATAAACAGCAGTTGACCAAACGCCGTGACTGCCCACTGGTCTGGAGCCGTACCACAGACTAGACTGTCTTTAACAACAGGCGACATTAGTTCAGCTGTCATGGAACTGGAGATGGTGGTCGAACTTGACCTTGTTTTCATTGTCTCAGTTTTCAGTTGTCTGAGGATCATTGCTACCGTCTTGCTTTTTTTCTTTTTAGCCGACGTTCTATCCTGTCATGTCATTCAGTCTGAGATTCACCACATATTCATGCTGTTCAGATTAGTATCCGTCTGGCTTATAAATGTATTTACATCCACTCATATTTTATCATGTACGATTCACTAGATTAGATTCATTTAATCAATTTTAAATTTGAATAATTTTCCAATTCTAGATATTCTCATTTAAAACCGTTTCTTGCCGAGCTATATAGTCTTAAGGCTTAAAGGTCAAATTCTTCAGGTCAAACAATCTCCTAACCATCTCTAACTGATGCCTTCACATTGATTTTGCTCATTATCTTAAAGGTCCACTTTGATGAGAAAGTGGATTTTTGAGTCTCATTCCCGACTCGTCAAACCCTGATACAGTGGGATTGTAGGTCAGGTTGTCAGGCCATCCCGACGCATCAGTATTTGAGTTTGGATTGAGACTCAAAAATCAACTTTCTTAACAAATTAGACCATCAAAATAATGAGCAAAATATGGAGGCATCAAAGAAAGATGGTTAAGGGGCTGTTTACATGCACAAAGTTGATTTTAGTATCCATCTACACGTCAAATGTCTTTGTCATGTTTGCTGCGTGAGTCTTGCCATTTATATATGAAAACAACTTGAGCCCATTGTGTTTTCATGTCAATTTCAAAGAAAAAGAAAAAGATTTAAAAAGTGCAGTGGAAGTAGCCTCTTGGATGCCCCTATGGTAGGTGCAACAAAACGTGGTGAAGTTCCCTCTCTTCGCATTAAACATATCGCAACTTCCTGTGTCGTAGTGCCCACCCAAACATGTGGTGCCCGTTTTATTCTTCCTGCCCCTGTCATATGAAGAACGGACTATGACTGAAGAACGTCTTCGCTGATGACAGCGTATGTCTCAGAAGAGATTGAAAGTCATGGTGATTACGTTTGTTTAACTACTTTCATTTAAAGTGAAACTCTCGCCAAAAAGCAACCGAGGCTTCATTTGTGATTGAATATGAGTGTTTTAAAAATAGCAATTTTGATGCTAGCGTACCAGTGCCCCCGCACTCCATTGAAAATTAGCTTGCCCAAAAACGAAACAACGGTAAATCTTAAAAGTGCCTCTTTCGTCGTAATTATGCTTTTACACAAAGGTTTGACTCATGTTCAATCACAAATAAAGCCTCGGTTGCTTTTTGGCGAGAGTTTCACTTAAACTCAACTTTTTCAGTTGAACAATGAAACACAATCCACATAGACAATCCAAAAGTAAATAAAGCATTCTGTAGTACAGTAGTTTCAGTCTGTTGTTAGTCTCCACTGTAGCCAGACATCTGTGGCAAGGAAGAAACAAAGGAGAGTCAGGAAAACAGCTGAATGTGTTTAGAGAGATGCCTCAGCTCTGTCGAATCAAAGTGCTGTTGGAACCAACATGCAGTCAAAACAAGAGAGGGGCATGGCGCCAGAGTCACATGTGTTTTATTCAGACATGACCTGCAGCCTCATCAGTTTATCAGGGATGAGATATGATCAGATTAATATGAAACAGATCCAGACATCATGACACTACATCATGCTCTGACTACAGATTCTAAAATAACCTGAATAAATCTCTCCTCTCCAGATTTGTGTTTGGCCGTCAACGTCACCATCACCCCTTCCCCCTTCACGGTGGCCCAGGAGGGTCAAAACATCACACTCTCCTGTGTCGTGTCCCAGCGGCGGCGTAACGCTGCTCTGCCGGTGGTGAAATGGACGTTCCTGCCGGCGGGCACCGACCGGCCGGAGGACGAGCTCCTCATCGCACGCGTCAACATGAGGAAGGCCCGTTTCTATGGCAACTACACAAAGAGTTTCCCGTGGCCCAAGCTGAAGCTGACCGTGGTGAAGCAGGGGAAGATCTTTGACCTGCTCATCCTGAACGTGTCCGAGATGGATCGGGGGCTCTACATGTGCCGGGTGCAGGAGTTTAAAAAGCACCAGGACCGCTGGAAGGCCTCGTCCAACTGCACCGCTGCTACTGAGCTCAGAGGTGAGGGCTGGATTTGGTGTTTTATCCTTATTTATTGGAAAATTTGTCAAGTAAGCACTATTTTAGATTGATAGTTTCAGAAAAGCAATTTAGGCCAAAAGCACCTTAGTGGAGAAGCCAGGAAAGTGACAGAGGAGACCTTCGTAAATGTAATGTTGCTGATAGAATTTGTTAAATGGATGCTCCACCTAAAGACTTTTGAAAGGGGACTTTAAAGGTGCTATTTGTAAGAAATTGACTTTTGAGTCTCATTCCCAACTCTTCAAATACTGACACTTTGGGATGAGTTGGGAATGAGACTCAAAAGTCAACTTTTCCCACAATTACCACCTTCAAAACATTTTTTCCTTCACAGAGAGCAGAGGGCATAATCAGTCTGGACTTTTTCTTTTAAGCTTTCAAGTCAGTCCATTATGTCCCATTTTTTAAGAAACTCGAGTGTTCACTGGCAGTACATATGTTCATTACTTTCCAAACACTCATACTGTAATCTGCCAAATGACTAATCCAGGATAGAGTGTGTCAGACCAATGGAAGAACAGGACAGACAGTGTATCTCACCAAATTTAGGCAAATATCATAGAGCCCTGCAACCTTCTCATTTACATTGACAAAGACTTAAGTCATTAACTTGGTACACAGATGCTATCCTCCAGCCAATGCCCAATCACATTGCTCGACAAAATATGATAGTGTCTGCGACATAACACAGTGCTGCGGATGTGCAACAAGGAAGGAAAGTGTCAAGTGACATTTTTTGTCTGTCCAAAACAGGTCATTTCTGTTGAGCGCCAGTAAACTTACCATAAATCAGGCTTTATTCTGGAATAATTCAATAGAACATCGATCAGTACACATTCACATATACCTCTATACTAATCATTAAATACTGGTGTTAACATAGCTAACATCAAACACATTGACTATTCAGTCCATCATCCAGAGTTCTTTAGGAAATAACTGTTAGCTAGTTGCTAATTAGCATCTGGCCCCAGATTTGTTAGAAACCTCTTGGTCGCCACTCAGGGGTGCATATAACTTATCAAATAGCTTATTTAACTTATTTAACTATTTAACTTTTTGGAAAACCTTTCCCAGTCTTTAGTTTACTCAAAAATTGACTTCATTTTTCTAAGTTTAATTTAAATCAGAAAATGTGTTGAAAAAAATGAATTACCCACATTAAGTTGCATAATTCTTGAAATACAGTGACCTTGACTTAGCTGCACATGACTTCACAACAAGGCAGCCCCACAATACTGTGTAGATATCAGAGGAATCATACGTCTTCTTGTGAGCCAGCGATACCACATACCATATCTTTTAGACTTCATCCAAGTTCAAATAATTATCAAATTATAAAATCAGTGCGTATCACTTATAATCAAAATGCTCCTTCATAACTCTTCATTCAGATACCTGTCTGTCATTTGAAAGTTTCCAGGAGCAAAGAAATGTCTTTATTTTAAATAAACAAAATTATCGAAATTGTTCAAAACTAAAATTAAGGACTGCCGCCAGTAATGTTGGGGAACCTCTGCATTCGGCTGCTCCACTTCATTCTTGGTATGAGAAACCAGTGGCTGACGCTCAGTTTCTCACAGAATGACATCAGTGCTTTTGAAGTTGCAGGGCGGAGACTTAACAACTATCTCTGCGACCACAACAGAGGCAATGTCAGATGCTGTTTTGATAATAGTAAGATCGCAAAAAGTTGAACGTAGGTGCCAGATTTGTCTGCAGAGACCTTCAGCGGCAGCCAACAGAAAACTGCGACTGCCATTGAGCAGCTCCCAACTGTCAACACGTGAAACTGTTTGAGACTTGAGGTAGCCGAGCATGGAAAAAGAGCATCAATGCCCAGTTAACTCTCTCTCTAGAACTCAAAAATATGACTTGGTCTGAAGAAGAAGGGCATAACAACTATTTGTGCCAACACATTGTTGTTAGTGATTCTTTCAAATGCCTTCATATGTCAGTTTAAACCAAGTCAGATGATGTTCAAATCTAAACAGGAGTCCTAAGTAAACTCAAACTGTGTTAACACGACAATGAAGATTAGAAAAAACATTTGTCCTTGGGGAACAGTTCGGAGTCTCCAGTAGTAGCATTTTCTCTGACCACAGCTCGATGATGTCATCCATCTGGAGGCAGGCTCACTGAGTGAAAGCACTGTCCTGCATTTGATTTGGGGTCGGGGAACGTCATTGGTTAGGAGCAAGCCTGGAGATAAAAGGATCCTCCGGCGTAATGAGTTGTGGCTTTGACTGAGCAGATGATCTTGGAGAAAGAGCAGAGAGAGTGTGAGGTCTCAGTGCCACCGCTGGCACACGAGACATTCAAGCAACGGAACGGATGACACATCCACTGGTACCAGATATTACGCAGAAATCCCTCCACTTTCGTAAAACCACAAACACACTTTCAGGCTTTGTCATTTTTTCCTTCCAACTTTTTTATTTGCGTCAGAATTTGAATTCAGTAGACATGAGTAGAGTGTTGATTTTGGTTTTGTGTGGTCTCAGAATTGTCACTAAGATCAACCAGTCTTTGTTTCTGTGGCTGTGCCTTTCAAGCCTTATGTCCTCACAGGTATGCAATTTGGATTGATAAGATGAAGAATAAGAAGCGGCGGTTCATCATTTATGGACAGAAGTATGCAAGAGCAGGCTACTTTTTTCTACCCAACAATCATCAATTGGCAGCTGAAATGATAACTGTCACTGGCAGATTTGATCTGCTCTAGCTACCTAGCTAATTAAGCTAATATTAGCTTTGTTAGCTCTGTTAGCTCCATGAGTGCTGACTCTAAATTTGTTTATGCTGATCAATTTTCAAATTAGTGTTAAAATAAAAAAGTAAGAGCCAATTGTAAAATAATTCTAACATGGGCCTATCACTATTTGGCTTTGCAGCTCGCACATTTTCTCAAACATATATCCTTGAGCAGTGGACATTTTCATCCATCCTTCACACTTTTGCTGCATTTTTGGTTTTGGAAAAGAAAAAAACATATCACAATCCAAGCAAAATGCTAAATATTCAACTGCCATGCCTTGTTGTGGGTGATAAGTTAGGATTGGATGATCACAATTCAGGGGAGGGGTCTAGAAACCAGTTAACTGTTAAGTTCTGTGTCCCACTAGAGTCGGTAGCAGGAGACTTCCTCTTCTGTGTTTATTTTTTTACTTGATCATCAAGTTTTTATTTGTATTTGTGGTGCCAATCTCTATCCAGATTTTCCTTTATTCACAAGTAACAATTATGCAGAAAGCAGTTGGAGATGCATTTACTATGTGTCAAAGTTCTCTGAGAGTGGTTTATCTTGAGAATGCATCACAAATTTTCATCCTTCAAAAATATAAATACAATTCATCTTATTGGAGCTCAATGCTGTCACACTGTCAGTGTTAAACAACAGTAGACGTTGCTCACCACATTTTCCATGGAAGCGTTCCGACAGGCTGTGACTTTTGGGGTGTCCACAGCCAAGTCTGGGCCCGGGCAGGAGCTGTTGACATTGGCCCTGACAAGGAGTTTCCCTCCCAAAAGTAGAACAGACAGAGTCCAGAGAGACTCAGCAGAAATGGAACAAGAGATAGTTGTGCTGAGGAAGGTGAAGTCTGAATGTTTGTCTGCAGTGACAGTCGAGTGGGCAGCTGGCTCGTGTCTGGCTCTCAACCTTTGTGGTGGAGGATGTGGACAGCTATTTTCATCCAAGGAAGCGCCATTGTGGTCTCAGAGATATTAATAAAAACGCCTATGGCGACATTTTTGGAAGGATACTGTAATTACGACGTGAATGGTAATATGTGAAAAAAAAAACACATGTTGTACTAAACTGCAGAGGCCAGATGAAAACCCAAAGTTCTGGATGACACTAGAATAACTCCCTTGTTACACTCCAAACACAGCTTTGCTGCCTCTTCCAATTTGGACATTGCACTGGTTACATATGGTCTTATTGATCGAATTCAGACATTAAATGAGGCATTCCAACACCCCCCATCCATTGTATTCACACCACACAGTGTAAATAGGAGGGGGCTGAGCACACATCCCTGGGGCTCCACTGTTGAGTACTAAAGTAGAGTAGGTGTGACTGCCGTTCCGAACTGTCTGGGGGTCTGTTTGTGAGCAAGTCCAATAACCAGTTGCAGAGCATTAATCGGATGATAATTTCACTTGTAAAAAGTACATTATCTGTTATGTATGCTCAACGGCATACTTCCTTAAAGGTGTTACTGAAGGTCACTAAAGGTGTCACTCCGTCGCCCTCTTCCATTGCATTCACATTATAACACAACTGTTGTTCAAATCATCCGCTCCCTCAAATGCTTGCCAGTTTGTGCACTAGCTAACATTGCTAAAGTTGCTAACCTTAGCTAGCAAACATTAGCTAAAATGCCTAACTATCAGGGCAGTACAGTTTGCTGGGTGCCTACTACAGACTCGGTCAATCAATTTTCTTTCTCCACAAACTAGCAAGAACTTGGCGCTAATGGAACACAGATACCGCATGATACCAATGTAATTATACTATTGGCTGACAGTTCTTGGTTGGAACTAACCAATTCTTATAATGTTTCAAAATGACTTATTCATAATCATTATAATGTTTTTAAGGAAAATAGATTTTTATTCTGCACCTTTCTACAAGCTCTGTAGATTTTCATTGATTTGTTTATATAAATGTATAATATAACCTTTAACAGCAAAATCAATTTGAAATACAGTGTCCACAATTTTGGTCGGGTAATTGTAACGGACAGGCCGAAGCTCTAATGACATTGGAAAAGTGCACTATGTCTTCCCAGTGGACCAGCGGGCAGTTGTATTTCTTCCCAGTATCCACACCTCCAGTTGACAGATATGATAAACATCAGCCGCACATCTGAAGGGGTTAAAGCCCCTCAGGGACCACTGCCCCTGATCCCCACTTCACATGAGAAATGTGTTTGTGACGTGTAACTTGATGGAAATCCCACAGTGGGATAACATTAGGTGACCAGGTGTTTCCACACACAGAACTCCCATTACTTCACTTACTACTGTTATAATAAACACAACCAGAGAGGTCAGAGGGTTTCGGCAGAAAAACTGAGGGCAGAGCGTTGTGTGTGGACACAGCCTCTTCTTGGCATAAACAAACTGTACTCTTAGGTATGTCTTTAACACATGTGGGCGACTGCAAGTTAACAAGGGGCACACGGCGCACGGATGTGGGGTGAGTTTAAGAATAGTACGAACACGGAACTCTGTGTACTCCATTGGCAGCTTTGTTAGGAAAAATGAAAATCAAAAATATCACAGTTCTGCGGTCAAAACATCTCTGTGGACATAAAAAAAAGAGGGACATGCAGTATGAAGACTCCAACAAAATAAGGCTATGTTTATTGCTATAGTAGGGATTCAGTGAGCAAAATAAGAGAGAGATGCTAATTCTTAGAAGAAGAAGACGCAAAGAGCCACGACAGGAAGTGAAAGGGTGGATTATTCAAAGCTTTTGTTAAGACGCACAACGCGGATGTGTACTCGCATTCATCTCCAGTCTTTTTTATAATACAGTAAATAAGAGCAGTGACTGAGTCAGTAGACGGTGAAGACACAGAGGATCATTATTCACCCCAGTCCACGTCTGTGTGCTGATGTTTACAGCGTGGGTTTGTTGGGGTACAAGAAAAAGAGCCACGGATCTGGAATACAGTCGGCAGATGAATGCAACTCTGTGGCTGCGACGAACAAGAAGCAGTTTGTCTGAGCGTTTCCACTGTAAAAAGAAGACATTTTCTGGAAGGGAATAAGAGCCAGTTTTATGTCACACAGTGCACCAGATTTATCCCTTTTTCTGATTATTCCAACATGTACAGCTGCCCGCACTGACAGAGCTACACAGAACCTGAGGCAGAAACAGCACATAAATGTCAAAGACGTTATCTAGATTTACGCTGTGAAAAATCTACTGTGAAGGGAAGGGTGGGTCTTTATGCATCTGCCACTTTAAACAAGCTGGAGAAAGCCTTTTATAAAATGATATTTCACCCTGATACTGTGCAGCCTACAGCAGGAGAGTATTTGTGCCATGTACAGATATATTTGCTGTAGTTTTAGAACTGCTAGCCAGGCTACTGCTGTCTATAACACTAGAGGTTTTAAAATTTTGATCAACAATGGTGGTAATCGGGAAAAGGGAACATTAACAGTGGTGTTATATGAAATATGCCTTTAACACAAGATTTGCAAATATCATAGTGGTCCAACTAGCCAGCACCCAAAGTTAATCGTTGAACCAGTGGATGTTAATATATTTGAGAAACCTTAGCCTACTAAATTGTTGATATTCTTTACAAAATATATGATGTGTGTGAAGGAAAAAAGAAATGCTTATCTACAGTAAATAGCTTTTTTAGCTGTTAAACTCGAAGCCCAATCTTGCTCGCCAAGCTAGTTAGATTGCAACCTGACGAGCCAGATGGTTTGTTACACAGAACCAATTGGGAAGTTTCCTCAGAAACTGTTTCGGAATGGGGTCAGACACTTATACTGGTGATTAAACACCATCTGTCTTTTACCTTCTAGGCTAACAGGCTAACTTAAACCAGATAAACACTCAATAAAAAAAAAATTTACTCTTCCCGAAACCAAACAACTTTTCCATGTAGGCCTTCAGTGCTGTTCTTTGCCCTTCTTTCGCTGAAATATACTCTCCGGTTCTGATGGAACAGTTTTCGTGACAATATTATCCAGCTGCTTAGAAGTTTAAATTATGGTAGCCGAAGACTACAAATTCATTGTCAAAGACCAAAAGCTAAATAGAACTGTGATCCAAGTGTGAACTGATTTTCAGTTTGCCTCTGATATCTTTTACAAAAATGCTTACGTACAGTAAAAGAAACATTTAGGAATTCCTCCTTACTGTGCTGATTTACATTTGCATTACATTTGTCAACTCTTACCTCGACAGCAAAACAAGGTCAACAAAGATCGCTATTAACACTAACTCACCTGGTGTGAATGGCAATCTTGAAGCCCAAGCATCTAGTTAATGGAGCGAGTGAATCTAATAGTTAGATTATTATTATTATTATTATTATTATTACATTATTCGACTTTGACGAGGCAGAGGTGTTGATTTAGCTCAGCTCTTGACCTTTTCAACTGCAAACTCATATGAGCAAAACAAACATTTGGCAATGAACGTAATAATCCACAACAGGATTGTCTGGTTTAACTTCCCTTCAAAAGTGATTAAGGCCAGTGTGTTTTCAAACAGCAAAATGTAGGTCACATATGGTCAAGTGTAGGGTTAGTGGTTTCACAGATGGGGACCGAATCCTAAGGTATGTTCCCAGCGGAGAACAGCGTGAGGACTGCTGAGTCCATAAAATCCTTTCAACCAACAATTTAAAGGAAGGTAGTGAAACAAGGTGAAAATGCAAATCACCTCGTTGGGGTAGGAGCTGGGGAAAATGGTGATGCTGGCCTTGGTGACCTTACTTTTAATAAATGTTATCCTATCACAAAATGACTAGTTTGACTTGAGTATTATTAGCGTGATCCAGCGTTTTGCAGAAACTCTTTTCCCGGATCTAATCTCTCAGCTGCAGGCTTTGCACTTAACGTCCCACCGAGTTATGTGTTGTTTGGCAGTGTCGCTTTTCTTTTAAGAGTTTAAGGTTTCAATACGCTTCTTTTGCACACAGAGAATTGTCTGAAGTAGTGACGCCGGCTCACTGGATGCAGGGAAGATCACAGCTGAATATGTTTTGCAATCACTCGAAGCAAGTTTGTCAGTCAGTCAGCCCTGTGGGAAAGTCTCCAGCCGGCGTGGCGAGCCTGCCTGTCGTCAGCTGCAGGCGGTTTTGGGGTATTTCAAGATGCCCCCGGTGGGTGTCACTTCACAAGCTTCCTACCACCAGCTCAGCAAGAGAAACAGCGGTGTTAAGACTACTGTGGTCGAGAAGGGGTGGAGAAATGAGTGAGTGTGTGTGGGGCGAGATTTCAGGTCGAGTATGGGAGAAACATATTTGCTCGGCCGTTCTGGTCAGAAGCAGCGCATAGCTGGGATTGTCGTTACCCAGATTAAGGCTGCGCTCCCTTTGATTCCCCGTCGGAGCTCATATTCTGCTCATATATTTTTGGGTGTGACAGTTATCTAGTCTCTGTCGGGGTGAAGCCATATCTATCTAAGACGCGGTGACGCTGAGAAGACAATTTAAATCGAATCAACTTTAATGAGGGTGTCGTCGTTCTCATGTGTGCCTTAGAGTTTTTGTCTGAGCTGACTCTTAGCTGAGCCCTACCCTTTAATTGTCCAATCAAGCTGAGCAACTATAGTCAGGCATGATATTACATCTTTTCTCATAATACGATAATACTAGGACTAATTAACTTAATCCTAAATAATAAACCAATCCTTCTCCTTTATACTCATTACTTACAGTACAGTGATCAGGATGCTAGAACAGCTGGGTTATCAAATCATGTAACCATCAAATGCATATTAAAGACCTTTTGCAGGGTTCCTAGCCAACAGCAGACATATATAAACTGGCAACATCAAATTTGGGAAGGATCCGTTGGTCCAGTGTGCCATGAAAGTCGCCATGAGTTACGCGTTTCCTGTAAAAAGAGGAAGCAGCCAATAGCGCAGAATTACTTTAGCAACAAAATCTACAGGGGGGGGCTCCATAACTCATGGCCCACGTTTGTTAGCAGTTGCTTTAGTAGAAAGTGAGACTATCTGTCCAGAGTTTGTCGAGGCAGAGCAGCCCAAGGGCAGCAGAGGGAAGACCAGAGAATATTTTCTTCCATAAAACGTGCCCCACAACATGTGACACGCTCCTCTGATGACGTTCTTCCTTCATACATCCGTGGCAGTGTCAAAAAAAACAGAAAGTGCTCATCGGATGAGAAATGAACACACTGTACGCCTCTGAGTGCAGCATGAATCATTCACATTTCTAATAATTTTCCAGAGGGTTACAAGCACTAAATTACCATTAAAAATATCCTCAAGACATTCTGATGCTGGTGTATAGGTGAGGTTTTGAGACAAATATGATAAAAACGCATAAACAGCCATGTTGACTTCGTGGGAACTTTAGTAAGATGATGTTTGATGATGTTTTTATTTGAAAGCAGGTCCGCTGTAAAAATACTGAAATGTTCAACCCACAGAGAAAAGCCTGTATTCAGAAACTGTGCCTTTGAACGTGGCGTCAGTACTTCCATAATGTTGTGATGTCGCAGCTGTGCACTTGCCGCCTTCGGCTGCGCCCCCTGCCAAAAAGCCCAGCTGCTCAGGCCTGTGAGAGCTGACCAATCAGAGCAGGCCACTGCTCCACTGGTTGGGGACTATTAGTTCTATTAGACGCCCAAAACGAAGGTATGAACTTGAAAAAGAGCAGAATATGAGACCTTTAACGCTCCTTTCAAAGTCCATGGTTTGTTCCATGTCAGACCTTCCTCTCAAAAAATAAAAGCGAGAAGGTAATCTTAATAATAAAAAATACTACACATTTAATGTTGGTAAATTACCCACTGTTATCAGTTTAAATGGCACAGGTTGGCTTGTTTTACCACAGCACTTTGTTCTGAAGGTAAAAGAGAGGTCAATGTCCAGAGCACGGGTGCATCAGAGGTTAAGGTTTATGATGCAAAGCTCTAAACCAACTGTTTTCATTAAAGTCTCAGTTTGTAAGCTATTCATCCCTTTTCATCCAGTTGAGTTTAAGGTTGAGACAGTGATTCAGAGACTGGATCAGGCAGGGAGGAGGCCAACCTCAGCTCGTTGTCTTCCTACAATTAGCTTTATTTAAACTGTAGCCAGTGTGTAATCAGGCGGCAGCGAGGCCACAGTGACGACTGCGGACATTACATGCCTCTCTTCTCTCTGTCTTCCTCCATGTAGTGCATGTTCTACCGGCCACCAAGGCCAAAGAGAGCCTGTGGAGCTTGTTTGAAGGTAAGTCTTCATATGTTTTAGTGTGTTTGAGTGTGTGTGTCGTGTGTGTGTGTGTGTGCGCGCGCGTGCGCGCGCGTGTGTGCGTGGGTGGGTGTGTGTGTGTGTGTGTGTGTGTGTGTGCATGCGTGCGTGCGTGTGTTTGTGGTGGACTGGCACTGTATCGTCCTTGGCTGGCAGAAATAGCCCAACCCAAAGGATATAGTACAGTAACTTAAATAGCTCGGCAAAACATGTGCTTCTTTTTTTTTTTTTTTCCTTCACATTTTTGTGTAGGGTCAGGCGTTAGCCTGATGCGCTGCTGGACTGACGTTTGTGTGTTTTTTTTGTGTTTCAGATGTGTACCTGTGTGCAGTGCTGATCTGCTCAGTAGGTCTGCTGTGCATGTGCATGTTCACGGTGACGGTGACCTGCCAGTACATACAGAGGAAGCAGAGGTTAAAAGGTGAGCAGCTACATCAAGTAAACTCCCTGCTGACCTTTGACCCCTCATCAATCTGGTTCCTGTTCCTGTCTTCTATTATTTTCTCCATCTTTTTTCTCTCTTAGAGTTTAAGGATTTCGAAATCAAGTTGAATTACCCATCTCCAGACAGGATATAACATTCCTAAATGTTTTATATCTCCACAGATAATTATCACTTGGTCAAAAGTCCGCAGAACAGGTAAGATCTCACAGCAACGCAGCCTCACACGCAACACATGCTCAATAAATATTGTTAACCTCGCCGAACCTCTGGAAATCTGGTCTCGATCCAGCTCAGGGGAGACGGTCACCAGCTTGGTCAGCGTGTCTCCGGCTCTGCCTAAGAAGGAGAGGAGGTACAGGAAGAAGAGGAGCAGAGACTACCAAGAGGAGATACCACCGGAGATACCAGCAAAAGGTAAACAGGGGCCTCTGGGTGCATTCACACCTACAGAGCAGTCTTTTTGTTTTTGATTTTCTTCACTGTTAACTGTCAGTGAGCCACACCTTGTCAACAGAGACGTAAGTGGCTCATTTACTGTACAACTCAAATAAACCAGCGCGAGCATCAGTGCAAACCAAGGTTTACACTCGGTTCATTTTGCTCCGCTCGGCTTTCCAAACATGAGAATGTGCCGGCAGGGGAGGTAAACATCCACCCCTTCCACATATAAGTCTTGAGTTATGGGGCAGCCTGTGGAATGTTTCTTTTGTTTCACTGCAAGCAGAAAGTTATTTTGGGTTCAGCACGAGCTTTAATGGTCATCATGTTGTGGTTGGGCTTCCAAATCCCTACATTTCCTCCTAGCTCATAGCTGATCTTTAAAAAGCTGAGTAGCAACTGTGTTGACAAGGAAATACTGCCGTTCGAGGGTTGTGGAGAGATTCAGGGCGACCTCGCTGATTGTTGCTGTTTTTGCCATTTTGAGTGCAGGAGAAGAACTCGACATAGCATCACTGATAGTCATTTTGACGAATGTGTTAGTTTACACTTGCCCCACACACGTATACACCAACCAATATCAGGATTCATTACCATCTAAATCTCACTCATTAACATGTTATATCTTGTTTGTTTAATCAGTGGAAAAGCAAATGCAATGTTGAACATGAACATATCATTTTTCACACTTTGGTTATTCTAAGATGAAACACAGGATAAACCCACAGTTCAGGCAGCACATTATGGCAAAACCAGTCCAAAGAATGTCCCACATGACCAAAAAGGCAGAGCTCTAAAGGACTGTTGTTCAGAAAACGAACTCTCTCCCTGCATTTCTTCGCCCTCAATATCTCAGTGTGTTTGGACATGCTAGAAAATGAAGTTAGGTGGCCTCACGTTAACAATAATTAACACGTGGTTAACATTGTGAAATGTCTAGGCGCCAAAACTACTTGGCTAAGTTTAGGAAACAATCATGGGTGAGTTACTAAGAATACCCAAAAGTGTGTATTTTTGCAACAATGGGCCTTTGTCACAAAGGGTGTTTGTTTAATGGAATATCAGGATGTCAGAGGAATGGGCCCTCAGTCCAATCAGACTTTTAGTTTTTTCATATTCGGGGTTTCGGAGTGATGGGCTGTCGGAACAATGGCATTGCAACCTTTGTAAGGTTAATACGTGACCTTAAGGGGTGCTGGGAATTCAATTTTGTCACTGTTGGACGGAGCCCAGCTTGCTGTTTTCCACAGTTTCCTGTCTTCATACTAAGCTAAGCTAAACAGATGATGTCATGCCGCTCAGACATGAGAGCGGTATCAGTCTTCAGATCTCAGTTGAAGAAGAAAGTGAGGTAGTGTGTTTTACAAAAGTTTTGAACTCAAAACAAAGCTCATAAGACCAATCACTTTAGTTGCAGAATCAGATTTTAAGTATTAGAACCAGTTGGAGTCTTGAGTATTAACTAATATAACAGAACTATTTGTAAAGGTTTGTGGGTATCATAGAGAGGTCTGGTTCTTGTTGTGCACAGATTTTTGCTCAACCACTGACATTTGTTTTGTCCCTGCAGCTCCCATCGGAGACAAAACACGGAAACCCAAACTTTTAAAACCACAACCAAGGAAAGTAGTGTTGGTGAGTACCGTGACGGCAAAAGATGTAGGAATTTACCTCATTTTTAACCTGTGTGTAACATTAATATGTTTATCTGGCACATATCGTTTTGGAGAAATCTTGTCTGTCACCAACATATTTTGGAGCCTTTTGCCTAAAAGTTACCACACCGGGCTCTAGGAGAGCCTACCATAGATAGTGTGCCAAATACAATGGAGAACACCCAGCATGTGACAGGAATGTCTGCAAGTAAAAGTACCAGAAGATGTCATAAAATGTGCCACATAACCAGTGTATAACTGTGTAATTGTCACTGGGATGGAGTGGCTCTGTGTCAGCTTGGGCATTTTAACGGCACAGAGTGCAGCAAGAGGTAATTGAGTTTTGGCAAATTCAACCCTGAACCCTGTAAGGTAACGTCTGCACACAGGCGTTTACCAGACCAACGCTGTAAATCAGAGGGAGGCCAAGGAGATGGGATGGGAAAACATCTGACTTTTAGAAGTATTCTTTTCTCTGTGTCCTAACCGTTCAGTTTAGACGATTTCCCTGCTCTATGCAGACAAGAGAACTTGAGCCTGAGATTAATGGTGGCGCACATTTTCTAACCACTGATACCACTTCCTTTCTTTTCCATCCCCCTCTCCTCCATCATTATATCCCTCTGTCCTCTCTCTCCCCCCTCCATATCCGCGTCTCCAGCCGAAGATAGTGGAGGAGAATCTGACCTACGCGGAGCTGGATCTGGTGAGGCCGATTCCGGACTGCAAGGCGTCGTGTAGCGGCACCGTGTACGCTCAGATACTGTTTGGGGAGGAGCAGCTATGAGAAACACACACAAACACACCACTAGTAGCTGTGTTGTATGTAAGAGGAATCGTCTACTGTATTTATAGTCTGTATTATTTTGTATTCAGATGGTTTTTGAAGGGAAAAATGTGTAATTCCACAATAACTGTACATATGATTTTTTTTATATTCTTTGATATTACTCTCTTAAGACCAAGATGCAAAAGGGAAATGTTGTAGACTGGAGTATTTCATATTGAATCTTAATTTTGCACCCATGTTTGAATCCTGTGTAGCTTAAACTGGGAACACAATAGAAGACTATGGTGCTGATTTAGGCCAGATTCGTCCTCCGTGATAATCAGAGGTCAGATTAGATATTTAATCTTGCAGGCTAATCTGCCCCTTTCACATCAAATAGGTTTCATTCGACATTTGCAATACAGTATCAGCAGGTTAACGTCCTGCGGTGTGTGGTTATTACGGCTGTGGAAAGTCAAGTTCACTGTGGGGTGAGGTGAAGCGAGATACATAAGGCAGTTATTAGCCCAGTGGTCTAATGTCCGTGCGTTAAGTTTGTAACTGGAAACACAAGGTGATTTGCTTATCTTAGCATAAAGAGTGAAAGCAGGGGAAAACCAGCTAGCTTGCTTATATGGGAATTTCTGCACACTAACTGTTTCTTGGCGAACATTTTCTGGACATGTGTGTCAAGTAAAGAGCTACAACATGAAGTCATTAGCTTAGCTTAGTTTAGCATAAAGAGTGAAAGCAGTGGAAACCCGCTTGGAGTGGCTCTAGCTAGCTCGCTGGCTAACAATGCAAGTGGCAGTCATGCGCTGTAACTGCCTCTAGACTAACATCTCACAGTTGTTCTTTGCTATAAACAAGAGTATGTACGTAACTCGCTTTACAGCCACAATATGTTTTTTTCCCATTCCTGTATGTGTATGGATAAAACAAACAACGTGTTAATCAGGGCTGCCAAGTTTCAGAAAATGAAAAGAGTGAGACTTTAGTCAGATTATGCGTTCGAAAATGTTTTGGCGTTTATTAACATCGATTTGGCCTGTTTTAACATCGATCTATTCATTAAGACTGATGTCCTCATCTTCATGCCAGCGGCTCTCCCTGCACTGTGGCCTCCTAATGCTAGTCTTAATTAACCAGAAATTAGAAATGAAAATTGTAACAAGAATTTTGACAAAATACATTTATCAGGGTTCTTGCAGGTTTCGGTAAGTCAAATTTAAGACCTTTTTAAGACATTTTAAGACCATAAAAACAAACTTGCCTTCAAATAGAATATATTTAATTTCATATTAATTAAAAAGCGCACTGCAACTTACAAATGCAAGAAAAAGAAGCACACACCCGCTCTCTCTCACACACACACACACACTCACCCGCACTCTTTTTCTCACAAACACACTCACCCGCTCTCTCTCTCACACACAGGAGAACGTCGAGTGGGTTTTAAATGTTGCCGCTGTTGTGTGTGAAAGATAGTTAGAGAGCCGCCTTACGTTGCTTCTGATTGGTTTTTGCGTGGTGCCTTCCGTGGTTGGTTAGATTTAGGCACAAAGGACTGATGGATTGGTCTGGGATTGGTTATCTCGGTCAGTCAATCAGAGTTACTCGAACTACTGCAAGCCGAGGACCAAAGTTTATTATTTTGAAAAAAATAAATATAGAGTATTGAATGGGGAAATATAAGCGTGAGAAATGTTAAGTGTGGTGTGTGGTGTGAAAATGGATCAAATTGCGTGACTGTCACACTCAAAGCGTGACGCTTGGCAGCTCTGTGTTAATTAATAAGCTTTAAAGGCGCTTGTAGGTGTATTTTGGAGCTTAAGATTTTTTAGAGACACGTTGTTTTCCCCTGTATCCAGTCTTTAGGACTCTCTGAGCTAAGCTAATTAGCTTCAAATTTAGTTTAGTTTCCATTCGTAAATTCAATCTAATGCTTTACACTCCAATGAGGTCATAGCTTTTTCAAAGTAGTGCGTGCTATTTCTGTATATTTTTTGACAAACTGGTTGAAATTTCAGAAACGCAGGCTACTAGCTAGCAGTTAGCTAACATTACACTCACAAACGGCTCACTCATCTCCGCTAATGTGTGTTGAATTGTTTCAGTTAATTCACCCATCCTGGCGCTCAGTAACTATTTACCAACACACCCTAAATGAATAAACTTTAGGTATCAATCTTCCTATGCAAGCTATTTCCCAAAATGTGGAACTGTTACTTTAAAAACACATTACTGTCAATGCTGACATTTTATTGAATATAAAAACTTGAAGGCTCTGTGTTTAAAATGTCGCACGGTACATATTTGTCCCTGTGTGATCCAGCCAGTTGAACTCACTAACACAGTAAAATGTTGGAAACCCCATCTAGCATGAGCAGATTTATGAAGGCGAGACAAAGTAAATTAGAGACATCCGCTGTTATTCCACGTGAATCGATGCGTTATCAAATGTGATTTACCTCTGGTGTGTTCCCAGCACTATCTGCCTCACAACATCTGTGTTCAGTCGCTTTTTTCTGTCAGGATGCCGTTCATAATGACCACATCTCCACAGAGTTGATATTAAGGTGGCGATTAGCCCCACAGCCAAGTATGTGAGACCAAGTGAACCCTTTCATCTGTTGCCAACATCAACTTAACAGGCCGTTGGCGACACACACACATGAACATATACATACAAGGGTGGAGTTGCATGAAGGCCAAACACCCTTCTAGACTGAAACACACAAAGGCACATACTATACATCTAAAAAGGCTGCAAACAACTGTGACACCTGATCTACAAACTAAGCTTGGTGTTTGGACTGTTTAACATTAATGTGACTCATTGTTTACTTCAAACCTTGAGGTGATTTTGTTGTTTGAGATAAGAGCCGGGGGCCAAATCAGCTGTAGCCTAATCCCGCATACCTTTGGACAGTCTCCTTGCTTTCTCACTTCCCATGAATCTGAGTGTGAAAGTGCTTAGGCTTATTTTTCCATTTAATGATCCTCTGGATTCAGGCATGGAAAAGCAAAGGAGAGGTTTTTTTAAAACAGTGAACTTGAAACCCAGACTCAAAGGCACCGGATCCCTCCCTTTCCCCGAGACCTCCACTATCTTATGTGGAGTGATCCGTGAAGTGTGAGCAGTGGTGGAAGAAGTACCAAGATCTTTTACTTGACTAAAAGCACCAATGTGACAATCTTAAAGTACCTTATGGCACATAAAAGTCCTGCATTCTAAGTCCTTCTTGAGTAAAAATACGGAAATATTATCAGCACAATGTCGTTAAAGTCTCAAAGTAAAAATAAAAGTCCTCGTACCATATGACAAGAGGTCCCAGCCAGACACTGACGGACCACAAAAAGTTGGGGAACCACTGGTTCACTATAATGTCTGAATGTGTGTATTTTTTAAGCCTATTGTTTCGTGTTCAGTGTTGCCCTATTAACTATAAATGTCAGATATAAACAGTGATGCAAAAAGAACAATATTTCCCTCTGAAATGTATTTGTGAAATGTAGTATCATAAAATTGGTACACTCAGTACTCAATACAATACACTTACCTCAAACAAACACTAAATACAGAACAAATACAGTACTTTACAGAAAAAGTTAATCCGCTTCATTCCCGCTAAAGTTGACATTTTCCCCCCTTTTTGTCAAATGTAGCTAAACCAGCTTGTTACTTCTGTTAAGTAACTTCAGCACAGTGAATGACCTCGTCTGTTAAAGATAAAATAATTAAATTATATGTGTTGTCGGCTTCAGAGTTAAGTTATGACTTTCTGAGAAGCTATGTAGCAACTATGTTTAGCTAGCTAGCAGCTGACGTTCACATGGAATTCATTGGACTGGTGTGATTAAAGGATCCGTCCTCACGACCAAAGGATAGTTAAGTTAGAGTTAAAATGTCGAGATAGTGAAGTTGTATGATATCCACAAACATTCTCTCTTCCCCTGTGTATTAATTACACTTCAGTTCAAACCCCTGTTGACCTCCATTCAGTCACCATTCCAGTTTTCCATTGTCGTTCTCTTACATTTATTTCAGCTGCACAGTGTGTATTATCCATATATGAAATGGCTGAAAGTGACCTTTCAGTGGCGGGCATGAGTGTCTTAAAAATGCCCTCAAACTGTGAAATGTAGAGTTTGTTCCAGACCACATTGTCCTTTAACGGGACTCCACTAACTAGAACCATGTGTGTGAATTGTGCCTCTCTGCTCTCTCCCTCACTCTTTTCCCTCTCTCCGCCTCCACTGACCTCCGCATTCATCAACATTCCAGCATTTGTACTTCTGTTCATTTCATCTGTACACTGTGTATCAGTAAGTGAAATAAATATAAAAGTGGATGTGAACAGTATGCTACCAAAGAGATGTCTGGTCTGTCTGTCTGTCAGTCTGTCATTTTGTTCCAGACGGAAATGTCTCCACCACTGTTGGATGGCCATCATATTTCAGTGACATTCGTGGCCCCCCTAATGTTTAACCTCTCTGATCCCCTGACCTCTTAGCTTCGACAGCACATCAAAATGTGTCACTTGTGATATGAAATTATTGGAGACCTACTGGATGGATTGACACAAAAGGAAGACGGTGTGTCTTCCTATGATTCTTTCATTGTTTCCTCAGAAAGATTATTTTCAGGCGTCTATTAAAAACTTTAATTTTGCCGAACTTTAATCAAAATCTATTAAATTAAAACATGCTAATACCTAAACAACTGTTTCGCAGACTCACAGTTTAAGTTTAGGCACTGAAACAACTTGGTGGGTCTTGCCACTAAAATTACAAGGTAAGGGTTAGGAAAACATTGTGGTTTGGCTTAAAATAACTGCTTTACTTATATAACTTCATTTACAAAAATAGCTAAGTTACGTTCGCTGACAAACAAGAAACATAAATAAGGGTCGTAATAACAATGAACTGAATTGACAGTCGACATATATGGTCATTTTCCTGATGCAGATGGCCTCAACTAAAAAACTAAAACTAAAAATCAGACTCAGCTGTACTGTCTGTTTGGTGCTAAAATGCACGCGAATACGCTAAATTAAGATGGTAAACATGGTAAACATCATACCTGCAACATACATGAACATGCTTAACATGGTTATTGTGAGGGTGTAGAGCTTCAATTAGGTATTTATCAATGATAACTGGCCACACTGGGTGCGTGAGACATTGAGGTTGACATGTATATTTAGCCTTCTATTTGTAAAACCATTGCAAGATGTGGAAATGACTGAGTATAAAACATATTAGACAAATATGGGACTACTTTTTCTGTGTAGAAACGTCTGAATGGAAATATGTGATATTCTCTGTCAGGCAAATGTCATCAGGCTTTTTATAAAAGTTAATTTAATTGACATAAAGCTGACTCCCTTTATGTCTTTTAGGTTATATTTCTTGGTCCCTGCTTGTATTTTTACCATTAGCTCCATCAAAGATGTATGATCCCAGTTACACACTGAAAGCATTTTAACTAATTCAATGGACTGGATAAAAGCATGCGCTTGAACCCTCCAACTAAACTGTGATCTTCAAGCATCCATATGCTACCAATATGCATTCACTGTAAGACATCAGCAATATGTATGCCGTGATCAAAGCTCTGACTCCCCTGCTCCAGTCATATTTCGTCTCAGTGTTGACACAAAGAGGAGACATGAGAGGGGTGCAGCCGTTAGCAGCCCTGGATGGGTGTCAGCTACTCTTGCGGTGGTGGAGGCGCTGTAATGAGAGAGGGGGAGATTTAAATGTTGGGTTTTGTTTACTTGCAACCTCCAAATTATTTTCGCAAGGAAGAGAGAGAGGAAGCTCAGTGTGTGCGTGGTACAAAAGGACACCCCAGAGGTCTTATGAAAATGTCTCACCCACAGAGAAAACACGGCGTTGACAAAAAGACACAGGTTCGAATGTGACTGAGTTTATAAGGGAAGCAGTTCAACGGCAATAGAATATGATCGGTAAGGTCAATACAATTGTTTAAGTGGGTGGGATTGTTGAAAAAGAAAGCAAAGGAAAGGGAAGAGAATAGGATTTGTTGAAAAGGAGAGAGAGGTTAAAGAAATTCCACATTTGTATGGGAATGAACAGACTTGAAGGTGTGGGAGAGACGCCGCTAGTTTCCTGTCTGAGCGCAAAACAGCAGGCTTTGCAGACGCTCCCTTAAAAAGAAACAACTGATGTCACCAGTGAAACAGGCGAACTGAACCTATTGTTAAAGCTGAGTCCCTCGCGTGTGTCTGTGCTCGCTCTGTCTCATGCATGCTATCATCTCTGCGCATAAAAAAATACAATGCATAGTAAACACTAGTCTACAACCAACATATCCTGTGTGGTTACAGTAATGCATGGCTACACTGGGCTCGAGGCAAAATAGAGCTTATAATGAAAGACTTCAGCGAGTGGAAATCACAGGAAGTCGGAATAAGATTGAGGCTCGGGACTGGCTGTCCTGTAGGCAGCTCGGATCCAATGTCCGGTTGAACGGTCAGTACATGTAAAGGGTGACCTCTTCCTCCTTGTTCCCTTCTGTAAGTATACAGCACTACTCTAAGGTCTTGTCCACACAAACCATATAGTTAAGGTCTTCAACCAGGCCTACTTGGATGCTGCCCATGAACCCTCAGACCCAACGGGGTTCTGGCTGAGTGTAGGAGTGCTGCTAAGAAACAAACTGATGCCCTCAAAGAAGCAATCGACTATTTGCAGAACACTAAAATGGTTCAGTGCGTTTAAAACTACATATTGTGTTAGTCCAGTCATACACTTTGAAAAAGAGAAGGAGTTCTTAGAGGAAGGCTTACATCTCATTCAGTTTCTAAATGACAATACACAAAGGCAACACAATAAATGTTGGAAATGTACATCGCTGCAAAACACGCATTTGTTGAAACTTTGCCTTTTGTCATCAATACAACGATATGCTTACGGTCTGGTTAGGTTTAGGGTTAGGAAGAGATCATGTGGTATTGCCTTAAAATACCTAGTTTTGTTGCTCAAAAAACTGGTAGGCACAAAATGGTTTGCTCCATTATGTTGAAACAGTTTCAGACCAACACCTCCTCAGGTCATATCATGTCTGTTCATAAAGGAACATGATTGTTGCAGCTTACCAGCAACCGCAATATTGCACCTTCGCCTTTCGCTCGCAGTTTGGTTAGGTTTAGGCAAGAAAACATCATGGTTAGGTTTATGCATGAAAGCTTCTTGGTTAGGTTTAGGGAAGAAAACTACTTGCTTATAAAACTACTATTGCTTAGGTTTCGGAAAACATGATTGGCTGGCTTAAAATCACATAAAATCACTGTTACTGGTGTAACTCCAGTTACAAGCGTACCTCAATAACTTATGTTATGTAAATGTACGTACATGGCATAATTTAACTACATAAGAAAATTAAAATAACTTGCTGTTGACTTCGTGTTTCGCACAGGGAAACCACAAATGATAGTCCTTTGCTTGTTATCCCCACCTTCGATCTTGGACCTCTTCCTTATATGGATGGGTCGTAGTAAGCTGCTTTCAGAGTTTACCTGTTAAGTTGTTTTTCTGATGAGGACGGTCGGTCTCAATCAGTGGTCTCTGATGTGGTTGCCAACTGACCCAGGTAGCATGACACTGCCTTTCCTCAAAGTTGAAAGTCAGCTCATATACATGTGATATGACGCATGTTGTAGAAAGGTCAATATGGTGCTGGACAGTACAAAAAACTCTGAATAGGAAGTGAAGACAGGTTTTCCATCTGCATGGCAACTGAATTTATATCTTGACCTTTATTAACATTAGTGTCGGATGACAGTATCTGCTCTTGCCGTTTTGAATCCAACAGCTTTTTGTTATTTGTACAACATTTTTTCACACACACACGCAGTCATCGATGAGGCAATTCACTTGCAGACGTATTAGTCTGCAGCCAAGGCGACTGTCATCTCTCAACACTATGATTGACTCTGCTGTTGTATGGAACTGCAGGCCAAGCAGTATTAATGAGAAACAGCTGGACTCGGGCTCACCGGCTGGCTGCCTTTCACCCCTCTGGGTTCCTCAAATGATGATATCATACTACGACGGCTTTCAGGATTGTTAACAGCCTGTGAGGAACGTGGTGTGGGTGCAAAGTTGCAAATGATGAAGCCGATGAAGTCAGAATGAGGTTTCCACATGACAATGGAGTTGGAGCATTTTGCTTTGCTTTTATACTGTTAGCTGCTACTGTTACTTCATTACTTTTGAGTGACTGTAAGTCCACTTGTATTTTATTTTTCTTAAAGCTGCTCTGATGAATATTTTAGTTATATAAACCAGAGAATATCACTGGACTCTGCAGTTCTCATATTGTTACTGCTCCTATGATGGATGGATGACACAAATTAACAATGTCTCTGCTTACAGTCTTTTTCCTACTGCCACATCACATTACTCATTCATTGCACGATGTGATACCTAAAAAATTATACTGTACAGTCTGACAGAGATGGCAACCATGATTTAATGATATCAGATTGGTGTTATTTCACTGCATAAGAGCAAGAAAATGATATCTTACTATGTAGACATACAGCTCAGACTGGTTTGAGCCCTACGTCATCAAGCACCATCACCGTGGCTCAAAGAGTCGTACATTAATGAGTATGCCACAAATGTTTGATCTAACATGTGCTTCCCCTGAGAGTCAGTAAAGCAAACATAATGCAAATCTGAAACTTGCTGTGTGTAAGAACTAGCCACCTCTTGAATTCATGCGAAAAAACCATGAGCAGCATATCACCAGAGTGACCTCTAACTGTAGCAGTTAACTGTAGCTGCCGTTAGCTAGTTGGTTCAATTAGCTGTGCATCAAGTGTGCACCAGAAGATTGCTGACGTGTACACCCCTTGCACAGGAATGTTAAATCTGAATGAGTCGTTGCTAGCGTAGCCATGCTAACTTCAGCACATATCACAGCAACACAATGCGTCATGATGCCTAAACTGTCATTTCATCACATTTTGTTGATACTTTAAGCTACTTTTTGAATGTTCTCTACTACAATTCTTGTATACTCACCTTTGACCAAATTTTTCAAGAGAATCTTAAAGAAGAAACTATCAGTATGCAATTATTATGTGTCGGTTTATTGGGGGAAATAGTGGCACTAATCATCCAGTTGTGTGGAAATAAGCAAAAAGAGGGCGCAGAAAGATGACAACATTAAATAGTGCTGATAAATCCTCTAAATGTATATATATATGACTTTTCTGTTAATTTTGATTAGTCCCCATATTGCTCTACACTAATCTGATTTACCATCCTGTTACATCACTTCAATGAATATGTAATGCTTCATGTACAGTATGTCATGATTTATTTTTTGGTCTGTTTCCATTGTAGTTTGTTGTATTTGGCTCCTATAAATACATAACTTCTCCACCTCAGCTAAGTGTAAAAGCTTTATCACAGTATTTGAAGATCTCTTTTTGACTGTTCAGCACTTTTTAATGTGGACAATGGAAGCATAAAAACTGTTGGATAGGAGGACCACGGACTGTTTAAAATGGACCAGAACAGTGGTCAACAAACCAGTGGGTGACACCATGGTGGGTTTACAGTCGATGGAACCGTGTAGTAATAGTGATGACTGGTTTCTGGTTTGAATTTATAAAACCCTATGTTGAGAGAGAGGTGATTTAATTTTACATTCATAACAGCTGAAAGCTTATTGTGGTTACGCCATTTTAGCAACAACAAGAACTCTAGCTCATACACGCGGAAAGGAACGACACAACTGAGTGTACAGTAGGAATAAACGATTGCTCATATTCATGTATATGCAAATGTGTTTTTAGTTATATGTTCACACAGTTTGCTGAATGAGTTTCCTCTGGCAACTTGGGGAAACAATTAGGAGCACTCATAGTGACTGATCTCTGTACGTCTTATAATTCAGGCTCTGAAACAAAGACATTTCTGTACACAAACTGTCAACAGGCTAATCCTGACCCAGTCATTACTGTCATAGCACGCATACAATTATCACATGAATAATTGACCCGTCCATTCAAAAACACTTTCTTCAAGTGCTAGCTTTCCTGAATGAAACACGGACAAACATTTACAAAAAGGAAACGGCGCTCTTGGAACTCGTGGCCCTGAAGCGAAGACCGCACAACAAGCCACATCCAATCAGAGCTTAGATAAACACTTGGATGCCCCTGGCCCCACGGTGCCAGCTTTCTTAAACACGTCCAACAAGCTATCACTCATCTCTGCACAAAACCAGCTTTACTGTTGTTATGTATTGTGGCTTGAACAACAGGACGTGAAGTAGACTAAATATGAAGAATCAGAAAATCACAATGGATCATGTGTCTGCATCCTTCTTCCACCATTTATGTGTTTCTTCATAAACCTTTGGTATCCCGTAAAATATTCTTTTGCAATGCACACAATTCACATCCCAGTCTTACCACCTAGGAGCTGCCCACTGTTTGCTGTCTTTAATCACTGGTTAAACATGCAGCTCTGCAGAAGTGACTCTGCAGCTCCAAATTGGACTTTCCTATGCAGTTTCTGGTTCCCTCTGCTCATCAAAAAGCAGTTTAAAAGGGAAGTGAGAGCGTGACACTGGGACAAAACAGAGAAGTGTTCAGTGACAATATACCATCACGCATGCCATGTGATTCTTCTAATATTTTTGCTGTATGTTGCGTTTTATGTGAGAAAAAAGAATGAGCGATGGTTTTGTTTCAACAGGACTAGGAGGACTACATTATATTAAAGGGAGCCATTTTTAAACCTGGACCCTCTTATTACCTGTTTTGGTGTGTAGATGATTCACACTTACAGAAAGTTTGGAAATTGATGCAGCTGATAGACCCAGCTGGCAGCCACAACACGGCTGCTATGGCTGCGATGTAATCCTTTGGGGCAACTACAACCGAAAGTTATGTCCACTAAGAGAGCTTGTTCTGAATTAGTTTTCTTTGATGGCATTTTTTATATATGATATTCATTTGATAGCAGTGTTATTCAAAACTAATATGAACACAAATATACAGTACTATTTACAAAGAGATGAGGTTAAATTTGATTGACATGATGACCCCCAATTCCACTGAAAAGCATTTCCAACTTTAAATGAATGTTTTTACAGGTTTTCACCAAAGCCTTTGGGGACAGAAACAAAGAATGTATCCATAACTGGAGTAGTAGTGGTAGTGACCAGCAGGAAAGTGCTTGAAAATGCTGTCAAGTAGCTGTGAAGGAAGACAGGAAGGAAGGAAACGAGTGAGTAAAAGAAAGGAAATCCTCGCTGCCGAGCAAGTAAATGAATACAAGGATGTACATGATGTCAGTGCTGGGTCCATCTTTATTGTTAAATCACTGCGAGAATCTGTCTCTATTTCTGCCTCTGTAGTCTATCGCTATTTTTAAGGGACCAATCAATTTAGGTCGCAACCTGTCTTCGATAACTGATATTTAATTTGAACTATGTTGACGTTTTCTGTTTGTGTTGTGTCTTACTTCATGATTCTTAAAGAAGTTAAAGCGTTCATATGACAAATGAAAGAATTGTAAATGGCCTTTGAATTTGTCGTTTAGCTGGTTAGCGGCAATCAGTATCCTGTCTAGCTTTGTATTTACTGTTTAGCAAGTTAGCTAGAATAGCAAACTCTCTGTACCTTATATTTACCATTTAGCTTGTTAGCTGCAATAGGCTAGTGCATCCTCGCTAGTTTCGCATTTATTGTTTAGCTTTTAAGCTACAGTAGCATACCCTCGCTAGCTTTATATTTTTTGTTCCGCTTGCTAGCCGCAATTGCTAATCTTAGCTAACTTTGTATTTCCTGTTTAGCTTGTTAGCTAAAATAGCATGCTCTTGGTACCTTATATTTGTTCTTAGCTTGTTAGCTACAATAGGTTACCCTTGCTAACTTTGTATTTGTTGTTTAGCTTGATAGCTAATGTCTCTTACTGTAGCTCACTCTATTTTTTGTGTGGTGTGCTAGAACACTGGATTATGTGGCTGTGATTGAAATGGCAATAAATGTAAACAAAACACAATACAGTTTGACAGAAAAAGTAAGCCTCCATTTTACTTCCTCTTTGTTTGTTTCCTTTGCCTCTCGCTCTCTTCTAGTCTCTGTTGAGCTGACACACATACACACACACACTGCCCATGTTTCCAATGGTTAGATGTAATCTGAACTGCCGTGTGCACCACCTCACTCAATTAGGTCAGCACCATTTCCTCCTGTGTGACCTGCATATCTCCTGACCTGTATTTCACTCGGTTGAGGGAAATGACTCAGGCTCATAGACCATATCATGCTGTCGCCTGCTGTTTCAGGGGAATTACAAATAAATACATGAAAGCGAGACTCCAACAGCAACAAGTGGGCAGGACCGGGTGGAAGACGCGGGCAACAAGAAGGAAGTTGAAAGCGCTTGGGTTGGTCTGTAGTTCAACATGACAGAAAATATGGCATCTTGTGGCTGCTTTTTTTCCGCACTCCGCAATACCATGGCTGTTTTTTGCTCTGACAGACGCGGAGGAATCTAAACCGTAGACCATGCAGATTTTCTTCTTTCTGTGGGATTGTTATATTCATGCTATGCTTCAAGTGTGTGTTTACATGCAAACGATACCCGCTTCTTAATGTGGTTCCATAAATGCCCTGATTCTAGGTTAGTGGTGCAGACATAAAAATATTACCAGGTCTGGATAGTTCATTGACCCCAAACTCGTTTGTTTTTTGTTTTTTTAATGAGAACCATGGTTACGATTACCAGTTAATCGTGTACTTTTATTATAATTGGGGGCATTGCAACGTTCTCTAACCAACTTGGCATCTGTGTTACTTATTTATCAAATATGGACGCTGCCTTTGTGTCTGAAAAGTGAAGACACTGCAGAAATGCCTTAAACCTGCATTCTTTCTCATGGCCAGCAAGGAGAGTCTCTACTGGTTTAAAAAAAAAAAAAAGTCTGATTGTATGTAAGCTTATGAGAAAATGACCCTACTTCTCACTTGATTTATCCCTTCAGTAAACAGTTTACTAATAAGTTTATGGTCTCAGTCATTAGTTTCAATACTTCTTCAATACAGCATGAAGTTTATTTCTTAAATGATTGTCCCATTTAGAGAAAAATGAACGATAAAACAGGGTACGCTATAAGGCGTGGCTAACTTGCTACCATGGCATGTCACCAGTTCTTAGTCAGATCCAATCAGTATTCCCTCTAGCTCCACTCTCTTGTTTATCATTTATAGTCACTAGTAACAAAAGAAACATGGGTTACTTCACAGTGGCTTTACACTTATTCAGCACTAGTGATGCTATTTTGTTGCCTAACCATAAAGCATAGTAAAGTTAGCGACTTGGTAGTACGCAGTATTCTCAATCTGCTGCACAACCTGAGAAATAAGGCATTCAAGGTGCTCTCACATCTGTATACTTGAGCCAGTGTAAGTGATTTTAGTCCGTTCACCTGTGCTAAAGTTGGTGGTGACATCTGTCTTATTACCATAACATTAACAAACAAATCCAACTGTGTATCTCAAGAGTCTCTTTTAGTTCTTCATCAGACCGTTTGTGTCTGTTTATCATTCATCTGATACCACTTCCTGTTACGCGTAGAAGCACTCAGCAAAAGTGTATCCTGAATGAAGACTTGATCACCCTACAACCACAGCCTGGTTGCAAGACTTTTAGCTCTGTTTTACAACACAGCCATGAAAATGAATTTTTTTTTTGTTTATTTACATTTAGGGCATTTATCAGATGCTTTTGTCCAAAGACTTACAGTAATTCATACATACATACATACACTGATGGTGATGGCTGCCATACAAGGTGCTGACCAGCACATCAGTAGCAGTTGGGGGTTCAGTATCTTGCCCAAGGACACTTCAACATGCAGACCATCAGAATCGAACCAGCGACTCTCCGTTAACGAGACGCTGGCTCTACCCTCGAGCCACAGCCACCACATTAATCAATATTTCCCCCTGTAACATCTTCATCATAGGGAATTCTGACTTGGCTCTGTACTGATTTTTAAGGTTGAGTGCCATGACACTGGGATTTGTACAAACACAGCACCACCTACTGGCAGAGAGGAGGTACTGCACGGCCCTCACCTCAAGTGGAAGTGTTTCATATGAAATGCACCGGGCTAAATATAGATAGGTGACAGCTGAGGCACAACTACAGTGTGTGCTACATCATGGAAGTCTGTGTGTGTGTGTGTGTGTGTGTGTGTGTGTGTGTGTGTGTGTGTGTGTGTGTGTGTGTGTGTGGTGTGTGAGAGAGAGATTAGCGATCAATGCAGCCGTTTGACTGCTGTATCATATCACAGCTTTCGGAAGAGGGTCAAACTGAAAAGTATTTACAAACACAGCAGAGCTAAGCAGGTCAGTATACCATAGAGCAATAACAAGACACAAGGCCAATTTAAGTGATTCCAAGAAGAAGAATCTATTTATCAGCAGAAAAACCATTTCAGACACACATCAGAGATTGTCATGCTTTGCTACAACCCTAATGCTGTTGAGGAAAATCACACCCTGTCGCTTCATCATTACAATCTGAGGAACCTATATTTATGGGTTGTCCTGGATACAATCAGTGAGCAGCACTCATATGTATTGATATGAACCCCTAGAAACAATTTGCTGTGATCTTTTAAAACCTGTGTCCTGCCACAGCTGCTCACAGCCATGAAGTCTACTGAAAGAGCAAACAGCAGTTGCCTGGGAACAAAAGAAAACAAATGCCATGTCTGGACAAGAGAATCCAGGAGCAGCAGACTGTCTCACAGACAACGTGTCAGCTACTACCTACCGTCTCTACCCACAACAGTCTGACTCAGTTTTATTTACAGCTTACTTAATGTTGAACATAAGTACAGTTGAGGGGATACTGAAGTGAGGAGTTTTGTTGGATCTAAGGAAGTGGACTTATTAATGCTGGTAAGAAGTCAATGATTATTGACGATTATTTTTTCGAGGAAATGTGTTTCAAACAGCCAATTATTAACCGTTTTCCTTAAAGGGTGTATCCGTCAATTTTACACACTAAAGGTGGTTTACTTCCAACGACTTTGGGAGTACTACTGCATTTCATCAGATAGCATGCGGCTCCCTCTGGAGCAACAAAAGGCTGTATACTCCTTTTTCACATGTACAGTATATCACTCCCCGAATCCTGGAAACATGCTTTAATGTGCAAAATTGGTGGAGTTACCCTTTAAGCACGTCCTATTTTTATTTTCCTCAGATGTAGTTGGATCTCAGTGTTATTCAGTGCCAGTTAACACAGCAAACAAAAACAAACTATTCTGAATAAGTGAAAGACCGTCTGTCTTATATAGTATCGTAAAATAATTCAAAATTGTAAATACACTAGACTAAAGGTGCAATATGTAAGAATTGGCTACCTGTCGAGGGTCCCTCCAAACAAAGAGCCGGCAGCACTTCACCAGAGTAACTGCTAACCACAGTTGTTGTTAGCTCACTTAGCCATGCAGCTAGCTATCAAGACTGGGAGCTTGAAATTGTGTTATGAGACAGGACGGGCTAAGAGCTAGCTAGCTAGCATGCTAACTCTATTAGAGAAATCTCTGCGACACAGTGCATAGATAGCGCATAACGATATAATGTCAAAACTGTTAGTCCTTCGCATCATGATGATAATTTCAGTTAATTTTCAAATGTTTTAAAACCACATTTTCTACATATTGCACCTTTAAAGTCCCTGTAAAGTTAGTTCATTAGCTTTGTCATGGAACAATAAGAGTTAATGTTACAGATATTTTGTCTCAGCAGAAAGGTAAAGCTCGACTTTGTCTACTGTTTCAGCTGGCCGGACTCTGTTGGGTAACCTGATCTTACAGACCTGTTCCGCTGTCAACTCCTCTGTCACAGTGCGCTGCTGATCACTGTTAACTACAGACCTGGTCACTGCTCTGTCTCTCCCTGCAGCAGCCGGGATGGCCAAGGGAAAGAAAAACAAACAGACAACCAAAAGTAAGACAATCACCCTGAAAATGGCTCAGAGCTGCGTGGAGCTGGCCCTTGACGGCAAACGCTGCCTGGACCTCAGCTTCAAGGAGATCTCCGCGGTGCCGAAGTGCATCCAGAAGCTGTGCGAAATCAACGAACTGGACCTGAGCAGGAACCTGATCAGAAAGGTCCCGGACTTTATCGACCATTTCATCACCATCACTGTCTTGGATCTGCACAGCAACTATGTGAGTATGACAGAAAAGTGAGGATACTTCAAAAAGCAAGAGTCAGAATAATAAAATCCACCTTAGCAATGACACTTTCACATACATGCAACTGCAAATCGAATTATCAGGATTTTATTTAAAGGGGCCTTCTGCCAATATCATTCACAAAGGTAAGTTGTTGAGTATTGTTTTGCTGGTTAAAATAGCTGTCTATGTCATCGTGGTTATACGGATGTGCGCCCTAAATCTACAGATTTATAACCAAAAGCCTGCACTGCTCAGTGAGGTTATAAGGAGAAATGACTTGCATGTTAACGTGCAACGTTGCATTGTGGGAAGTGTAGGATTCTGTAGTTTAGAAGCTTACATTTTAGGAATATAAATCTGGATATTTTTTCAAGATCTTATTCAATTGCTTGAGTCAAATCTTTTGTCATTATCACAGTGTTACACAAATTCATTTGTGATTTATTTTTTGCTGCGTTTCAACTCAGAAAAAAACAAACAAAGTAACATAAGCAACATACTTTTTCTAAGCAGGACTCTTGAATGTTTCATTGTGTATTATGTGACTGCTCTGGAGCCTGACCAAGGGATTGGATGTTTTTTTTCCCCTTTTGCACGTTGTGGCACCTTCTTCACTTTGGAACATAAGTTTCAAAAAGGATCATTTATTTAATCAGTCTCATGCAGGAGTTCTTCAACTTTGTCACATTAAGGACCCCTAAACTGACACTAATTAGGACATGGACCCTTATCTGATAAGCTTTTAGATGTCTCATGACGGAGAGTGTGTGAAACCTATAACCAAAATAGCCATACATTCTTCCATTGTGTTGATTGTGGGTCGAGTTGTTGTCAATATAAGTTATTCTTCCTTTTTTTTCCGGGGACCTCCTGCAATGCCCTCAAGAACCCCACTTTAAGAACGCTTGTGTGCCAACGAACGTTTAATACCGGGCCAGATCAATTGTTTATAATGATCTGTGGGCCCCTATCGACACTGTTGACCCCCATATGTAATGTGCATGTATTAGGTAGTGATTAAGTTTGTGGACATGGAATTAAAAAAGACATTAAAAACAAATGTATGCCCCTTGTACACATTTTTGTTTATTATCTTATAATGTTATCTGGCTCATGTGATATATTGTGCTTTAAAATGAAATGTATGTACAGAAAAACAGACAAAATCACCACAAAGTCCTCAGGCCCCATGAGGGTCTGGTGCACTTGGGGCAGTTGCCTAATGATCACAATTTGTTGTGTGATTGTGTCCATGGTTTCTGATGTGCACTTTAGCAGGCATGATGCTTTCTTGAAATGGATTAGTCTCTGGTGTCTGACAAGTACTACATTTTATACAGAGCATTGCATTCAAAGTAAAGAGTATAAGGGAAAAAAATCTAACAAGTAGGTCACAAATTCCAGGACATTGTTGCAACTGTCAGGTGTAAACTGTTGTCTGGCAGTATGTTGTGTATTACAGATGTGTTTTTTATCACAGCTGGAGCAGCTGCCTGAGACTATTGGTCGCCTCCAGAACTTGCTGATTCTGAACCTGTGCAACAACCGTCTGACAAGCCTCCCCTATGAGGTCGGCCTGCTGAAGCATCTCCAAACACTCAAACTGGGTCTCAACCAGCTGGAAGCTCTGCCCGCCTCCATAGCTGGGCTGAAGGAGCTCCGCCACATCGGCCTCTCCGACAACCGGTTCACCCGGATCCCCGGCTGCCTCAAGAGGCTGAACAAGCTGGAGAGCATTAACCTGGACCGCAACCCCCTCATCACCAAGGAGGCACCCAGCCGGGAGTCGCTCACGGTGACGGAGACGCTTTACCTGGTGAAGGAGAGCGCCCTGTGTGAGGGCTGTTTGGACAGGTGTCAGACTGAGAGGAGGAAGCTGGAGGATGAGGAAATGAGGAAGGAGCCTGGATTACTGCAAATCAGCAACCCTGCAGAGAGGCACTTTAAAATCACACTCATGCAAGGACATTTAAAATGATCATTTATAACTAATTTAATTGTACTTTACTGTTCTCAAACATATCAAGTGATTTCACACTGTAATGTGTGTTCAGTTGTAAAGTGATTTTAACTTACACTACAGCACCATCTGCTGTTCTGACATTTACAGGGAACCTAATTGAATATATAGTAGATTACAGGATGCACTAGTTACAAACTGACATGTGTGGAGCTGATATGTTTTATCATATACAATGTGTTAGATGGAACACATGGGATTTGAACTGTTTTCTTGTTCAACTGTGTTTTTAAGCAGCAGGCCGCATCTATTTAAAGATTTTCAAAATAAAGTCGCACATGGTTGAAATCAGTGTTGTAAGAATAAAGATATTGTATTCAAATATCCCTTTGGTAAAAGGGAAAGTAATTTAATTAAAAATAGTACTTGAGTAAAAATCTGAAAGGAATTTGATATTTAATGTGCAATAGTATCAAAAGTAATTTTCCTGCAAAAAATGAACTTAGCATCAAAAAGTACAAGAAAAGTCAATTATACATATATCTACATGTTTCTATATACTGCGTAATATGGGTCCATCAATTATTGGCCCGGCCAAGAAACAGATCTGATACTCAGCATTTGTCTAATTTTTGGAACTAGTGTTAAAGGGGCACTATATAGTATTGGAAAAGAAATTCAAACTTAGAATTTTGATATTTACAATATTAATGAGGTGATAATACAAACTTAGAAATATTTCCATAAAAAAGTGAATTAACAAGCTGTTCTCAGAGGAAAATAAGGTCCCCAGAACACTGTTTCAATCTAGAAAGGTGGCAGGGTCCGCCAAATATTAACAAAGTAAAACAGTATGACGTGTGTTGTCCTTTATGGTCAGTGTGTTTACTCATGAACACAAAGAGAATTTGTTTATGTAGTTTGATCTTTCTCTTTTACTATTACAATTTCTTCCAAAACACCACATAGCGCACCTTTAATTTAAACATGCACCCATTTGGCTCTGATGTAGCATAAAAAAAGAGTTACTTGAGACTAAAAATAGTAAATTAGTAGTGAGGTAAAAAGTACAATATTTTGCCTACAAAATGCGGTGGAACAGAAGTACAAAGTACCGGAAAATTAAAATATTCAGGTAAAGTACGGCTACTTCAAAATTGTACTTAAGTACATTACTTGCGTAAATGTACTTAGTTACAACCATCACTGGTTAAAATAAATCAGCGTAATATCTGAATGGCCTCTTCGATGACAGAAACCTAATATGGTTTATGGTAGGGCACAGTGTATAAACACAATCATCCAGTGAGCACGAATCTATTTATGCAGTGATAATTGTTGTGTAATTGTGTACAAGTTTTAGCTGCATGAAAACTGACAAAGGAAAGTGTACCGTAAATAATACAGGATGTACTTTACTGCATGTGTTGCCATCTCTGTGGCCTAGAGGGCAGCAAAGACTCACTGAGTAGCAGCAGTGTTGTCAATCAGCACTCTCTGTCATTGATTGTAAATGTTTTAACCAGCGAGAGATTATGTGAAGTCATCTTTGATTCCAGTAACAGTCTTCTGTCAATATATGACTCATATGCAGTCATAGAACATGAAGTAGCATTTTGATGGTAATGTGAAAGAAAATGAAAGGAAACATAATTTGTTCATTGTCCTAATCGATAAAGTGCGTTATGATATCACTATGGTCTTTGAAATAACCACAAATGCTGTTTGTTTTCTTTTTTAAATGGTCACATTAATTATACCTATGAGTACGTTTAAAATTACACAGCAGTCAAACTGAAAAACCAGGCTGATGAGCTGTCATGAGAGAGATCTGAGGTTGTTTTCATAGTGTCTAACATTTTCATGTCTTCAATCACTTCAGTAAACACATCCAACACCAAATACTACTCACATGATGTAAGTCTGCATTGTAGCAATCGGATGTTGGAGCCACCCACCCGACTCAATGGAGAGCAGGGTTCAGCTCTCAATTATGACGCCACACCCCGTTTTTAAGGCATCGTCAAACTAATTAAAACCAAGCTTATCAGAAAAATGGACACTTGAACATAAATCACCAGGATAAGTACGACCTCACATGACAGAAACCCTCTTTGGTATTAAAAATGTATTTGCAAAGTACTTTGAGGTTGTGGTTTGGCCCATGTCCCAGCTGCTCTATGGTTTTACAGCAACAACACAATCTCCAGAATAAATGTCAACAGAAGCACTCACCTGTTGCTAATAAAACTAATGTTTCTTTTGGTTAAATTGTCTTTGTTTATGTTGTGACAATGCCGTGCTTATGGTCTGGTAAGGTTTAGGCGCTTGGTTAGGGTTGAGAAAAGATCATATTTTCATCATGACTATACAGACTGAGGCGACTGCATCAGAGCCAAAGTACTGCATTTTCAAATCTGTTTTCTTATCAGCAATCGGATACTGATAATTGGAATAGTGCTGTGAATATCAGCCCTGATTATGGCCTAGGCCGGTAAACGGTCCATCCATAACAAACACAAGTGGAAACTGTCCTGAGGTGGTTTATTAAAATGACTGACTGAGCTGACTGCAGGCTACCAATCTAAAAAGTCCTAATATAACACAGTTTCAAGAGGATGAAGGCCGTAGCCTCTGTCCTGTTTGCTCCTCTTTTATCCTATAACCAGATTATTTCTCTCTTTCACTCCTCATTGTCCTCTCTATGTCCACACAAACAGTCAATACAATCTGAAAAACAGTGAATAACCTCCGAGGCCCTTGTCACCCAGTTTTTTATTGCATCGCTGATCTGAGGAGTGCTGAGTAGACTGGATTAAGATCTCAGCGGATAGGCTCATTAAGGAGCAGGGATGCCAGGTATTGACTCAGCCGTATTGTGGGACTGAGCAATACCTATAGTAAAACATGAGGTAAAGACATACAAATAATAACAAGCCTATGATTCCTTATAATAGATTAACAACTAACATTTCAAAGGGAAATTTCAAAAAATGATGCACAAAGCAGATTTTAATGACCCATACAAGTTTATTGTCAATTTTATGGTAACAAAATTCACAATGGCTCAGTTCAACTGGTATTTACCCTTCCTCAAAGACCATCATTGTATTAACATCAGTGTATTTTATTGTAGTTTTTCCCTGGCTGATCATTGCTTGGTTTACTGCCGTGTGGCTGCTGCTGAGGGGCCGTTACAGCTGAACAGTCCAATGCTCTTTGGGCAACGCTCCACACACACACCAACACAGTCAGTGCTATTGAAAATCAATTCGCACACATACATACATATACTGGTCTCTTTCTGTTTCTCCCTGATTTATTTCCCTCAGCCATTCCATCAGTGTCTCCATCCCACCCCCAAAGTCTATCTTGTGCGTCAATCAACCAAACACACACAGGCAGGCAGAAGGAATGAAACTGAATTGCCGGAGAGCCAAAGCAACACGGCCCCAAATAGAATCTAATTAATTTTGATTGCATTGCCCTGGCTCCTTTATTGGCTGAGGCAGAGTGCACTTGGACTTACATTGCAACAAATGAAACCAGAAAGTCAAAAAGGCATTGTGTGGATTTCCTGGAGCTAAAGGTTCTTCTAGGATTTACATTTTTATGTATCAGCGGGGCCATTTTTGATCATTATAGAGTAGATTACTGGATCATTCATTTTCAGACATGAGTGGGGTCTTATTTAGCTGTCTTGCTTTACAGATGTGCAGTTAAATCAAAATCACACCATAGTAACATTAAAATTGATTACTTAAATCACTATGTAATACCAATAAATACTACATTTGGGGCTGCAAAACAAGCTGTTAACACAGTTGATTATTTCTTCAAACTAATTGCAATCATCTTGGGTGTCACAAAGATGGTAAACAAGCTTATATAGTGTAAAATATAGCATTTTTATTTTAGCTTTGGGGGCATATGTACACATGGGGAGGCGAGCCCTTAATTAAAATGGCCACATCCCGCCAAAAAACAAGGTAACAACTGCTAGCTTGTTTATACTCCTGCCATAGACCATATTCACGTGGCGGCCATCTTCCTTTGACGTCATGCTCAGGGTGGGAAGCTCGAATGCTGAGATAATGTTCTGCTGCTGTGCTGTAGGGGGAAAAAATGATATCATTTAATTGATCAGTGACTGGAAATTCAATTGATAGCGAAAATCTAGAGGGACCTGAACTAATTTCAAGGTAAAACAGCATATGTGATAACCCATTAGCTAACATTAGTGTTCAACCATTCCTAACTAACATTAGCCTTTGAATACATCCTGAGCGTTTCACTTCCAGGCTTAGATAAATGTGCTTTTGGCAAAGAGTTCAGTTGGGCCTTTCCTATGATATAGTGTAGTGTATGAAATCTTAGCATGAAGTGGTTTGATGCTAACGTAAGCAAATGGGTTATCAAATATGTTGTTTTACCTTGAATTATAACCAGATATCCCACCAGATTTTCATTTATTTCATTTCATCATCTTGTCAGCTGACGATTTATAGAAAGGTAGTGAAATGATGAGCATTTTTCAGTTTCCTCGGGATTGTAGAACTTGTAGAACAACAATTTGAGCTTCCCACCCTGAGCGTGATCTCAGAGGACAATGGCCACCGTGTGAATATGGTCCATTAGTGACCAGGTTGATGTTAGGCTAACTTACCATTTTCTGGGTGTACGTTGCTACCTTGGAGGTTGTTGCTGTTGTTTCCTGTAGAAATAGAGATTTGAATAACGCCGACAAGCAGACAGCAGACAGGGAGAAGAGAGTAGACCCCACGGCAGACATCTTGATCCGTCAAAGGGGGAAAAGCACAGGTGGAACTTATACCATTAATGCATTCCATTTAGGTGAGAACATTCCAGTGCTCTGGTGTTGTGCACGCTCACTCACTGGGACTGTTAATGGAATTGAGCCACTATTCGCGTTATTGGTCACACCTGTGCCTTCTCTGCTTTGATATGCCAACGTGTCTGCTGTCTTTGCAGGTTTCTACCAGCAGTCTTCATCTGTTGAGTCAAACTGGGTCTGCGACCCACTTGGTGCTGGGCTGATTGTGTGCAGTGAGTTTGTTTAAGAGCTTCTTTGTTCAAAACCGCTGCCTCCTGCGTCTGAAAGCGAAGTTGATGAGAGCAGCGGGACTATAACAGTAAAGCTGCGAGCTGTAAAAACAAAACAATGAGCTTAAATGTGCTAAATCCTCCCCGAGAGCTCATGTGGACTGTAGACATCGGTGAGAGCTCTCTGTGGGTCTGCTGCTTTTGTACGACAGCAACACCTCTCTCCAATTGCTCAACAGCATGTCATGCACAAAAAATCAACACAAATCAGTTCCGACAATCCCACGATTGTCGCAGGTGAAAACGTCACCAGCTTGACGGACTCGAGATGTTTTCCATTCCACTGTTGCGCAGATTTAAACAGAATTTCAAAGAAATCGTCAAAACAGAGGAGATGGATGCGTTTCCATCAAGAACAGATATGCGATTTTTGATCTGTTGTGTTGAGATAAACAGCTTGTGGCAGTTATTCCCCAGCCAAGTTTTGTTAGTCCACTGGAGAAGAACAGGGTACAACGAGATGAGGTATTAGGTAGTTAAAATGACGAGCTTCAGTTACTCGCTGCATCGCATTTTCACATTGCACTAGCGGGGTAGACCAATGCAATAGTTGCGTTGTTTTGGGAACGGGGAATGAGAGTGATTGGTGACAGACCTACTGAGTCGTTCAGGTGCGATGATGCATTGAAGGAAACCGCCCTCATGTGGTGTCAAGCCATGAGCGAAGATTCTGACATTCTTTAGCACTCACATTACCAAAAAGTAAAAAAAATGAGATTAGTAAAAGCAATCGATGTGGTAGTGATCACGTTTTGTAAGAACACACTTCAGTTTCTCAGAGAGGTTGAACTTCTTTAAAAAAAAAAAAAAACAATGACAGGTTTTATTGGATTACTCGGTAATGGAAAAATGAGCTAGCTGGATTTAGACATCATGACTTTCCCTCCCGCGGTACGAGCTTCCGTCGGCTAATTTCAAAATGCTTACGCGCAACAACTGCAACTCGTCAAAAGGACTGAGTATGAAAATTCAGACAAAGAGACGGAAGCACCGTCAGACGGGCAGAAGGCTTCCATCCATATTGCATACGCCACAGTCTGCTGTCCTGTCAGCTCCCCTCATAACCATTAGCGGGTGAAGTCATGGCCCTGTGCTAATTGTCGGTGACAGAGCAGCGAGGAAGGGAACGGGGGGGAGACGAGGGCAGACAGACAGACAGACATAAAGACAGACAGACCTCAGGGGAGAACACCTGACTGCTGCGTGTCTCCTCGGTTGGTCACACCATTCTCTTAATGAGCCTGTAATTAGCGGATGTGAGGTGAGAGCTTCAGTTGCTGCGACTCTTTAGGGCCAAAGGTTTAATGAGCAAAAAAATTGTGAGCCGCTTTAAACAGTGTTCTTATTTCACACAATATATGGAGAGTAGGTTTTAATGACTTGCACATGTGGGAGGCTGAGATCCGAGACACTAAGACACTTTCGTTAAGAAGTTTAAGGTTAATGAAATCATGAGACGCGCAGGTAGAGTCCCTCTCACTGGGGGCTTACTGCTGGGGCCCATCGCAGTCACTCTGCGGCGATCAATAAGTAATGCTAAGTCAACAGTCACACCTTCGCCAGCCACCCACGGGTCTGTTTTAGCACAGCCCAACCCCGCCAGTATGAAATTTTAATCACCCTCTGTTATCAATATTTAACAGGGTTTTTCCTAAACACCGTGGATCCGGAGGACTTGTTAGCATTCCGAACACGGTCCATCCTCAGTGACATTATTTGACCTCGGCGGTGGCGGGGGGAAGGGTGAACACAGTTATTAACAAGAGAGAAATCAATGGTCACATCGTCTATGCATACAACTTTACCGTTTTTACATGAAGGCCTTTACTGTCCTGCATGTTGAGGTAGTTCCGGTTATTTGTCAGCAGAAAGTGTTTCGACAATATTAAAGGGGCTCTGGGGCGTCGTAAGGATGAGAGCGTTACACGAGTATGGCTTCACAGTTAAACGTACTAAAAGGTGCAGAAATGGGGGGACGAATCAACTCATTCACACACGCTCACACACAGGTAGGTTACTTTTTCAAGGGCGTATTCAGGAGAACAGGCAGGAAAGGTCGTTGCAAGCCTGAGCGAATGAAAGCTTGCGGCGCGTATCGGCTCTCACAGCGGCGTTTTGCATAATGTGCCCAGCTCTGACAACAAGTCAGCTAGTCATCAAAAACCTTCAACACCAAATGGGTTAGAGAAATTCCACAGAGAGAACAAAGAATAGATAGAATAAAAGGAAAAAGTGGACAAGGGCACGAATACCAGATGGCGGGTCCTATACCGCTGTGATGCCTTTGCGGTAGCTTCACACAGACAGTTTTTACATTTCAAAATCAAGAGGCTGGATTGATAAAACACTTTCAAGGGACAAACCAAACTGTGGAACTCGATTGGTGGTTCTCATTAATCTGCATGTCAGCTCGAAATGTCCATATTTTATGCACGTTGGCCTTTCATACAGATTTGTTATCTATTATAGGTAGAGGACATGGTATTGATCACCCTCCTACATCCCAATTGCACCCTGAATTTCTTTGGTCTACTGATGGAGATCCTCTGGCAAGCAGTCAGATGCTCTCCTTGCAGCCTGTTACAAAAGCCTGAGTAGTCCTGACAATGAAAATGGAATGGGTTCAATGTTTGGCGCACACTCCAGCAACCACTACATGCCCTTCTGTCCTTTACCCCGTTCACTGCTGAGAAGTCTCTCTCACAGTTGACTCTCTGCGCTGAATGACATCGCACTGCTGCCAAACAGCTGAGTAATGGGTAGATCTGTCCCCATTCGTCACATTTACTGGCCAGCAGGGCCATTATGTCAGCTTAGCTATTACCTCGGGTAAATGATTTAAGGAGATGTTGATTTACATTATTTGAATTGTGATCAACTGGCGACTTATCCAGGGTGTACCGCCCCCCATCGCAAAATTTTTAAAAGGTGTATCTGCAGGTTGAAAGACTTTTGACAGCCATGCAAGATGGCAATATGTGAGCCTGAAGGTACACCAATGCCACAAACCTGTAGGTTGTACAAAAGGTGTACAGGCCCCCGGCGACCCAGCATCATTTTTTGCTCTGTCTCCTTTGCCAGCGTGAGAAGTGCAGCTGTGAGATTTCTCTGGAGTATCTCATCGGCCAGGTGCTGAGACAGCCACCTTGTGTCTTTTACCTCCTGGAAATAATAAATCAGTGTTATGTTAGTATAAACTTGCAGTGCTGGGTAGTTCTGAGTTGATGGGAAATACCAGCTTTGAGTGATTGCATAACCACAGAATGCAATTTCTGAAGAAATGCTGGTGGGAATTTTTGCTTTTGACACTAAACTGCCTTGCTGGCTGTTAAAGTTGGAAGGCTGATGGTCAGCACTGAAAAGCTGGAAACTAATCTGCATCGATAGCATTATGTGAGTTTATCTCCTCCAATGTATTTCAGCCAGTCAGGTTTCTCAGGATGATCTTTTTATTTGATCCATTGTGTCAATAAATACTGTACAACATTTGCTTGCACAGCATTCTCACTGAGTTCCGACGGCGACGGCACAAAGCACAATGTTAGAGACCTTTTATTTGATTGTAAGAGTGTAAAAATATTCTCGGTTCACTATGAAACAGTGGTGGGACAAATGAGACTACGGTGATACGCCACTGTCGAGGACATGGACTAACCAAGAGGGGATATCCTGAACCTGTCATCAAAACAACACACTTCACTGCTACCATGAAGTTGTGAATGAATTGTCCGCACTCTTTTATCTCCATCAGATGAGTGGGAAATGGCACTGTGATAAGATTGCTAAAGTAACACGCAAGAAGACGGTATATTGGAAATGTACATTGGCGCCATGACTGCTGATGAGGTGCGAGAGTCCTGAAGGGTTGTCCTATTTCATAGGGGGAGATTACAACCACTACACCTTGTAACTCTGTTTTAAGGGGGCAAGAGGGCACTTGAGGCCTGCTCTTAAATTGGCATGGAAGCCTGTATACCAAAGTTATGGTGCCAGTGAAGTGTACACAAAGAGCAGCCCAGTGGTTATGGCTAAACAAAAAACAGGAAAGGCTATGGTTAAGTTCTGCTATGGTGGTTTGTGGCACGAAACATCCAGCCTGTGAGTCCACGTTCCCCTCCTCTTCTCACCTTCCTGTCTCTTCCTCTTTGGTCCACCATCCCACACTGTGATAACGGAACAAAAGGGAGATTATTTTGGTGATAAATTCAGAGGGAAACGACACCCAGAGCCACACCCAGCACACTGCGACCGCATCGCTTTCACCCAGCCTCTGTCTCAAACCAAACACTGGCACTGGAGGCTTTTTATTGCTGTCTCATTTTGGTTTCTTGGTGTGTGTGTGTGTGTGTGTGTGTGTGTGTGTGTGTGTGTGTGTGTGTGTGTGTGTGTGTGTGTGTGTCACTCCCTCACTATGCTTCATCTTGGTTTAATTTCTTTTTTTGTGTGCGTCTTTTTCCTCCATTTCATCTCGGCTGGTGTGACCCCTATCTCTGTTTCTGTCGGCCTCATTTTGGATCCATTTTGGCTTCATGTGTGTGCGTGCAGATCTATCTTTGCATTTGCTGCTTCAATTTAACTGCTTGTTGGCTCGTGTGTTAATGTGCATGTATGATATGTTAGGGCACACACACACACACATACACACACACACACACACGCACACAGACACACACTCTCCTCCACCCCCTCTGCGTCTCTCCCTCTCCCTTTTTGCTCTGTAATAAGAGCAGCTGTGGTTGACGTGAGGCCAGCTCTGATTCAATTGCAGTGCAGGACTCGAGGCTATTATCCTCTGTACACTGGAGGAGGAGGGAAGCCCGGCTGCTGCAGCACAGCTGCTAACAGCAGTGACAGGTCTGATGCTTCGTACCAGGGAAGACCTACAGCTGGAAATTTCCCAAGCTCTTTACGAACCTCGTGCCTGCTCAAAAAACTGAAAGTAATCTTCCTCTTGTGTAGTTTTCTCCCTCTGGAAATAATCTTATTTTGTCTTAAGTTCAGTAGAGGTGTATTAAAGTATAACATCTTTGTTGAAATTTTATAAAAGGACACTTTCTGGTTCCACTGAATAAAAGCTGCTACAGGTTGATTGTAGATGATGTCATCAATAATAATCTTTTTACGAGATAAGCCAGGCAATTGCACAAAATAACTATGAATATATGTATTCTATTTTTTGACAACCATTACAAAATGCAAAACATAAAAGAAAGACAAATTAAAGTGGCACTATGATCGACTGATTGTTCCTTTAAAAAGAAAAAAAGTCATTGTCAGATTGAATCTGAAACTGAACTGAAATAGAAAAGCATAAGAAAGAGATTTTTGTCTCATCATGTCATTATAGGCTACATTATAGAGGGTGCAGGTCTATTGTGTTTAACATGACTAAGCCTACAATTATAAATATTTATTCCTATCTCATAATATATCAGATTTCTTTCTCTGTCTGTGTGCTGATCACTGTGTCCAAGGCCATTTGTTTATTTAAAAAAAGATCTCAGCTAATTGTTCTGCATCGTTTATTTGGGCGAAAGTAACTAAAAAGCAGTGTAATAAGTTATTTATTATTCTACTCAGACAGTAATCGTGCAACACAATACATTACTTTAAAATGAAGGTAACTAGTAATATGTCATATTTTGAAATTTTGAAAGTAACTTGCCCACCACTGTTTACAGATTAAAAACAGAGCTGTTGCAGGCTAATAAAGCTTCGTCCTTGTTAATAAAGTTAATTGAAATTCAAACAGGGTTGTTTGCAGTGCACAGAAGCCTGCTTAGTTCGGTTCACAACCTAACTTCAGGGACTTAAGTTGTCCATCTGAAGTTTTGATTAATTGCACTGGTTGATGTGATCTTGTCAACCCTATCGAAAGGTAGAAGGGCGGGATTTAATGGTAAACCTTTAGATTGATGCTAAATGAGGTGATAAAGACTAATAGAAGTGCCGAAGAGTAATTAAATCCAGTACTTTTGTGAATGCAGAATTCACCGACGAGTAACGGACAGAACACATGCATGAGGTAAATACTGTTGTGTGTGTGTGTGTGTGTGTGTGTGTTTTGTACTGCTTCGGCAAATTGCAGTGTGATAAAATGGCTACGCTAAGTAAGCTCACGCTAGCGGAATTAGCATTTATTGCAATTTAGTAGTCGCTAATGTTACTGTGTGTTGTTAGTAAGTGCTAATGTTTGCAGCTAGTTTAAGGCTCACAGACTCGGTATGAGAAGTACAAGAGCTTGTGGAGAAATTGAAGTAATAAAAGAGAATTGTTAATGTACACAGTGGACCAGGAAACACTGCTGGACTCTCAGATATCTCTTCGTCTGGACTGTTGCCGCCAGCCTGTGACCTCACCGACCGACTGACTGTTGGCCTTGTCAACCGTCGCCCTGCTCGTCACCCTTCACCCATGCTGCAGAGAAGAGCTGAGGGATCAGTGAGTACAATCTAACCAGTGCATTTTATTCTTTTGTTTATCAGTAGTAAATAAAATTGCAATTTGCTGTTGGTCACACTGCTCCCAAGCTACCATTCTGGTCTGCAATGGGTTTTTATTTTGGGTTTAAAAAGGACACCGTTATATTTTGATCGCAAATCGAGTGAGTGTGTGGGTGTGAACATGAGAGACAAGAAGGTCGTGCTAAAATCTGAACTTAAAGGGTAGGCTACTTATTGGTGAAAATTTTAGTTGAACTGAAAACCTTTGAAAAGCATTTAAATCGATAAGGCAATTAAGTGTGATTTTGTGTTTTAAATCATTTTTATTTTACTAAATGCAACATTTGAATTTTTCATCAAGGTATTTACGTTTCATTAAGTTTTGTTTTGAGTTAAAAAGGGGACTGTTGAGTAAAATAGCATAACCCTAATGGGATTTAAAACCAGAAAATCATACTTTTCCTGCTAAGAGGAGGCTGAGCTATTAAATTAAAATTAATATATAAGTGTAAAAAGGTTTAAAAGCAAGGTTAGCATGATCTGCCATAGTACTACAACCCCCCTTAACTAGTTAGTTAACCGTATAGCTGTATATAACCATTGAATAGGTGCTACAATTGGATTTAGTTATTGCCTTATTTATACCGATCAGCCACAACATTAAAACCACTGACAGGTGACGTGAATAACATTGATCATCTCGTCACAATGCGATTTTCTGCTGGGAAATCTTGGGTGCCGGTTATTCATGTGAATGCCACCTGACATGAACCACCCATCCAAACACTGTTATGGACCAAGAACATCCCCACATCATAAAAACACTACCCGATGGCAGTGCCCCTCCAGCCCTGACACACTGCAAACACTGCTCAGGAACCGCTCGAGCAACACATTAAAGGGCCCAAGTTGTCGACCGGGCCTCCAAATTCCCCAGATCCCAATCCGATCAAGCATTTGTAAGACGTGCTGAGCAGGTCTGATCTATGGAGGCCTGGTTATATTTACACCCAGGAATAGAACTTTCTTGGCTTGATGCACCGCTGAGCAGCTTCCATTGGCATGAACAGTGCTCTGCCTCAAATGCGGCATCAGATTTAAGTAGATCCAAGAAGCTAATGCTAACTTGACAATGTCTGTGGAAGAAGCATAAGCGCTAATGTCATTTGGCTATCAGCCATGTTTCTATTTTGTGGTCAGGATTAATGTATGCTGTCAAGCATCTAAGTCTTCCCTTAAAGTAAATGTTTTAATTCCCCCAAGTATCAAAAATAAAATATTAAATATTAACTGCAATAATGTTCCTGGTGTTTTACCTGCTTGTCCAGTGAACAGTATGTTGATGAATGATCAGGCTGCTCTGCAGTGGAGAGCACATGGCTGCAGTAATGCTAGGTGAGTAAGAACAATAGTGAGTGGGTGGCTCAGTTAAAACAGCCAAAGTTTGTGAATGGCAACCGATTAACTGTGAAGAGTGCATCTGTTACTGCAGAAAGTGACAAACTGTGTTTGCATTCTTAAAGTCTGCTTTAAATACAGCATTTTCTGCAAGTACACAGCAAACATGGCAACTACTGTGGCCTTGAAATGCTCAAAATATTAAAATGTAGAAAATGTGACTAAATTAAAATGAAATAAAAATTGTACTACATCTAAAACACATATTTTAAAACTGCTACTAAATCAAATCTAGGTACCAAACTGTGCACATCTGACATTCGTCGAGGCTTCAAATTGCTCTTGCTGCCAGTGCCACAGTCCTCCACACTTTGTTCTGTCAGTTACAGCCCCCTGTAGCTTGAGGCGACATGACAATGTCTGTTAGAAAGGGTAACAGTATTTTTTCTCCTCTGGTTTTTCTGAGTTGTGCCACTGGAATGCCTGGAGGATGTAATTACGACCTACTCTATGAGCTGGGAATTTCCCACATCTGACTTTGAACTGAGGGCAGGCATCGTTCTTCGACAGCCAGAAGTGGCAAAGACAAAAAATGGTCAAGGAAGGTAATGAGGAAGAAAAGAGGGTAGAGACTGATGGATTTACAGTAGAATTAGAAGGGAATTGGTGCGAGAGAGGTGTGAGGAAAAGATTTTAAAAGGAGATAAAACGGCGATAACGCCAGAGAGAAAGCACAGGAGGGATGGGGGTGTGAGTGATTAAGGGAAGGAGGTGGAGACAAGCTGAGGACCTCTACAGCTTAATTAGATGCAGGAGGAGGAGACACCTGCCAGATGAACACCCCCTCTCCTTCTCTTTTCGCTCTTCATTGAAAGCACTTACTACAGAAAATAACAACACTTAAAATCGGGCATCTGTTCACCGGTCAGCTCCGTGATCTGCCGGTGCGAGACCCGCCCCAAAAAACCTCCTCCTCCATCTACCCCAGGCGGATGTACCGCTATGAATAATGTAACAGGGAGGAGTGGAGGCCACTGGGCGTGTACACGGAAAATAAAGAGGGGTAGTTCCTCCTCCCCCTCCCTCTCCTCCTTCACTACCCCACTCTCTCTCCATTCTCCTCCCCTCCCCTCTTCACCCAACCCCCTTGCTGCCGGCCGCACTGCAGAAGGTCAGGGAGAGAAGAAGAGGAGAGAGGCGAAGACACAGAGAGGCAGAGGGAGAGACAGAGGGTGGGGTGTGTGGATGTACATGAACATGCCGAGAGGACAGTGTGTGGACGAGCGATGACAGCCATGCTGAGCCCAAAGATCAGACAGACCAGGAGAGGTAGGACACGGTTTACGTCTACACTGCCTGCCAGCTGCGTTAGCTGCTCATACATCTGTAACTGGGTAGTGACACATCATGTCGTAGTGACAGGGGCTATGATGGGAGTTCAGAGATCAGAGGATGTGTTAAATGTGATGCTAAGGCTTTATCTGGACTCTGAGCCGCACTTTTACAAATATGTTTCATTTTGGAAAAAGTGCTTTTTTCTCCTTTACAACAGAATTTATCTGCAGGAAAAAAAAAATTTCAACTCCATCTATTTTCCTACCGCAGTCACTGTATTTCTGAATGAAGCGGCTGGTCAGCCCACGCAGGATAGCTCTCGCGTACATTAGCATTCTACTACAGCTGGCCGATGCTGCCAGTGTGAATTCTATTAAGAGGAGTGAGCGGCATCTCTGGTTTCATCACTGCAGCGCTCAGCACTATCAGGCTGCCGTCAGCTGCTGCTGCTGCCTGAGTGTGTGTGTGTGTGTGCTCACACTTGTGCATGTACAGTACGTTTGTGTATATGGTGGATGGACTGTATTAATATCTTGATGTGTGCCATTTTGTGTGTGTGTGTGTCCTTCTTTCCTTCCTTGGCACTAATCTCCGTGACTGCAATTATACAGCTGGATCTGATTAAGATGAAATGAATAGTTTCCAAGAATGGTAGAGTGATGTGTAAATCCCCGGCTGGAGCGCCATGAAATTGGCAGCAAAGTGGATTAAATCTGTGTTTGCATAAATTAAGACAGCGGAGCGTGATTCACAGTGTACATTTTGTAAATTAGCTCTTAATTGATTACATTGCATTTAGGCCGTGACAAATAACTTTAACGAGCGTGATGGTTTAGCACGAGCAGTATCGAGATATCATTTTTAGTTAGGAGGATTCATGTGCATTTACAGAAGGACGAAATATACAAAAAATAATAAAAAGGTAAAATACAACTGTCTCACTACATTTAAGGTGTTACCACTCACCCGTGCATAATTTCTGTTCAAACGGTGAAAATTAAGAGATTAAAGTGACTCTATGATCCTGCATGAGAAGCATTCTCTGCATGCCGTGTGTAAATTGTTGCTCCACTGGTGACAGCATCACATTTGTTGTGTCAAGCCCATGAATAAACAGGTATGTGACAGATGTGGTCGTGTAGTACAGGCTGAGCTGAGGTTAAACCGGGTCAAGAAAGGACACATCACTAACCCGTGAGTGTATGACATTTTCGATGACTGAAACGTTTCTGACCGGTGAACTAGAATGTCAAAGAAGTCACTGAAAATATGGATCAATAAAATAAATGTCATTGACTTTTTTTATTGATCATTCATGTCTGCGACATTCATGATGCTAGAAGGTCAGTTGACTAACTAGCATACATGTACTGTGGATAAGCTTTGTCATATTTGACTTTGGAAGGTCAGTGATGAGCTAGCTAGCTTAGATATGATATAAAAGATATGACTTATATGAATTTGAAGGATTAGCTAGTGTTCTGTTTTGGTTACAATCTAAAATGGCTGCATTCAATTGTTTTTACATCAAGTATACCACTAAGAAACGTAGGTTTCACTGTGCCGTCACTCCCCTCTCTTGCCTCTTTAGCTAAGCTAATGGTACTTAAAATAGTTTGACAGTTTAGGAAACAAAACACCTATTTGCTTTCTTTATGAGGGTGAGATAAAAATGTAGACAGTCAGTCTGCTAGCTACTAAATGAAGGTAAAGACAGAAAATAGTAAGCTTAGCTTGCTAAATAGTTTTTTTTCTGTGAATGAAGCATCAAAACTTTATAATCTAGTTTAGTTTTTGAAACCAGAGTGTTGGAAAAATTAATTATGTCAGTTTTACATTAGCTGAGTGTAGTTTAACATAGCTTAGCATAAAGACTCAAAGACAAGGCACCCTTATTAACATATTGTCTTGTATTTGTTTATTCTGTAGAAAAATGTAACTCTAAATGTTTTTATATTGATATGCTAATCTGCTGACTGTAGCTTTGTATTTAGCATAGAGACATAAGACTGGTATTAGGTTTCTAATTTTACTCAGACAGAAAACAAGTCAAAACAAAGTCGAACTAACATTATTCTAAAAACAAGTTGCAGTTGTAGGTGGATTTTTTTGTTTTTGTTTACCTTTTTGGACAGATCTTAGCTGTTTCCTTTTGTTCACTGTTTTTGTGCTAATCTAAGATAATCTTCTGCCGGTTTTAGTCTCCTATTTAGCATCTACACGTAAAACTGGTATTAGTTTTCTGATATTGCATGCTAATTTCCCAGAAGTCAAGCTAACATTATTTACCCAACTGATTATTTGGATTTGCCCCTGAGGTGTAATTAAATCTGCACCATTATGCTTTCCTTTCAGAGCAACTCTTAATTGGAAATGCTTGTGTAAGTAAAAACACTATTTGCCGTGCTCCATATAAGGCTGCTGTGCTTCAGTAACTATAACAATCCACAACATATTAAAACTGTAATAGGGTGTGTATTGGGTTCATTTTTCTAAAACTGGCTCCAGGATTGTAGTAGCAGCTTTAATTGCCCACATATCAGCTGCTTCATTCTCTTGCTGTGTCTTTCTGATGTGCGTTACCATGGTTTTATGATCAAAGTCCTGAAATGTAGCAGCACCCTGACATTCTGCCTTCCTGAGGCACATGAATGAACACCCTCACAACTAGATACTGTGAGAAAGCGTATACTGCATAGATATAACAGTCACACACTGACACACACAGAAAATGAGCATGTGGCGATGATAAGATGCACAGAAATGCAGAGATTACGCTACACACCCGCTGCTGCAGATCAGTTCTGCTCCACTGCAGCTTTCACATACGGGCTGTATATTATTGGCCAGACCTCCAAACATGTCAAGGAAGGCTGCCACACTCACGCGTGCGTGCACACACACACAATGGTTAACACATTAATCAACGTGATAGGCTAACTGGAAGTTACGCCCTGATGCACCTGTAACTCTCCCTGCCATTTTCCAAGAGCCATAAATCACTACACAACAACCAGATTAATGAAATTGAATTCCTTCAGCGTCCCCATGTGTGTGCTTGTGTGTAGTCTACGTGTTTGTGTGTGTTTGTGTGTGTATGTGTGTGTGTGTGATTTAGTCATCAATGTAGTATTGTCCGGCTAAATGTGGAGCACCCGCCTTGCCATGCTAATGGATAGGCTCCTCTATGATGTACATAAGAGCCATATATCCATTTCCTGCTGATGGTAAATATACGACTCCAAACTACATTAAGTGACATCACGAGGGCCTAGGGTGTGTGCGTGATCAGGCATACACTGTGTGTGTGTGTGTGTGTGTGTGTGTGTGTGTGTGTGTCTGAGAATGTAGTATCAAGTGTCTCTTCATGTGCTCTACCGTAACACTTGTGTTTTGATTTAAGTCTGCAGATGACCATTTGTTCACATTGTAACATTACTTCCATACTTAATACATGACATTTGTGAGTCCAATTGGCTGAATTTTTCCATCTGAGCTGGTGTAGACCTGTAGAACCTTTGCTTAATGCAGCCTTTTTGAAGGTTTAGTTTTGACCAAGTTGCAAAAACACATCACCATTTACATCCAGGGTCAACAATCAGTGCCAATGCAAGATGGTTATTTATTTATCAAGGAGGACAGAAGGCTAATAATGCGGAGGTCAAGGTAGTGGAGGACCAATTTTCAATTTGGGAAAGCCGAATTAAGAGAAGTTCAATAAGCAAATTCAGCAGTTTAAGTGAATAAACCTGTACTTGAGGGAGACTTGGCACCATAACCTGCAACTGGTTAGCCTCATGGTCTTATGGAAAGTGGTAATAGTTGAAATTCAACCATGAGTAATGGCTAGCTCTAGAGACTTGTTTACATAGTGACTACAACATAGCTAGTTGGTGAACAAGGTAACAAGCAAGCTAACCACTGAAATATGCTAACACCAGTAGTCAGTCAGTATATATGTATAGCTATTTATCCTTTTTACTTTATCCCTGCATTTTGCTCATAAGATTGTACAAAATAAGCTCTCTGAACTTGCTAGCTTAATTGTCATTTAGCCAGTTCTTTACTTAAGTCTGTTATGGGATGCTTTTTTTCAGTTTATTCAAAAGACAGAGTCGTACCACCGACTCCTGTCTTATGTGTGTCCTAAAACCATGGGAACAATTCAGAGATTTACTTAGCCCCCAGCAGCAATTGTGAAATATTGGGATGACACCAGCATCATCAGCCGCATTACAAACAATGATGACAGTTTGTCACAGAAGGGAATCAACATTGTTGCAGAGTGGTTCACAAAGAATATACTGCTCCACATCAAAAAAATCCAAGGACCTGATTGTTGATTTTCGA